>NC_081262.1:3817456-4452033 GCF_030490865.1 Poecile atricapillus | reverse complement strand
TTCACAGATGGAAAAGGATTTCAGTAGTGTCAGACATAAAGGGTTAACTACTCAGTGAGAAATCCCAATCTTAAGTTCTAGAATGCTCCACAGTGCAGTGAGCTCCTAGAAAGGTCCACAGCCAGAAGAGTTCTGGGAGGTACATTTCAACTTCTGATGTTAAACAGTCCTGAAGGAAAAGTAAATGCTGCCAAATACAAATCTACTTTGCCAAATTCATGTGGTTTCACACCAATTTAAATTTCGTAAACGATGTAGCATGAGGACAAACTTTTCATCTTACATCAACAGATCTTTCTCACTTCCCAGATCTCTCCTTCCTCCCTGGAGACACATTTTCCAGCTTCCACCCCATATTCAAAATTTAAACACCTATCAGTTACATGATTTCTAACACATCTTGCAGGAGCAGTAAAAATTCCCCACAAAGGATGTTGTTTATTGCTTGTGCCCATGCTACACAGGAATTTCACTACTTGTGAACACAGACTTGTGAACCCAGTAACTAACCTCAAATGTAATGGTGGGACAAAAAGCAAATGGAATTTTCCCCACCTCTAAATTCTTGCTCATTTCCATGGGCAGTAGCAGTAGAGACATTCCCCTGCTGGAACAGGAGCAGGCTGTGCCCAGGGGTGCTCAGCAGGACCTCAGGGCACAGAGAGCCAGCTCTGGTGGCATTAGATGGGCTCTGAGTGCTCTGTGTGCAGGGACAGTGACTCCACGCTCAGCACAGCCCTGAGGGACATCACTTTCACCCTGAGGGACATCACTTTCACCCTGGGAACCTCACTGTCACCCTGAGGGACATCACTTTCACCCTGAGGGACATCACTTTGACCTTGAGGAGCCTCACTTTTACTCTGAGACATCACTTTGACCCTGAGGGACATCACTTTCACCCTGGGGACCTCACTGTCACCCTGAGGGACATCACTTTCACCCTGAGGGACATCACTTTGACCTTGAGGAGCCTCACTTTTACTCTGAGACATCACTTTGACCCTGAGGGACATCACTTTCACCCTGATGGACATCACTTTCACCCTGATGGACAACACTTTCACCCTGAGGAGCCTCACTTTTACTCTGAGACATCACTTTGACCCTGAGGGACATCACTTTGACCCTGAGGGACATCACTTTGACCCTGAGGGACATCACTTTTACTCTGAGACATCACTTTGACCCTGAGGCCATCACTTTCACCCTGGGGACCTCACTGTCACCCTGAGTGCCCTGCTGAGGTCCAGGCTCTCCCTGTCCTTGGCAGCCCAGCAGCCAGGATGGAGCAGCACCCACTGTGGCAGCAGCAGTGTTTCCTCCAGCAGCACACCCCCAAAGCCCAGAGCAGCCTGGCCAAGTTGAAAATTTGCTGTCCCAAACTACCCAAGAGCCTTTTGTGGCTGTACCTCCCTGCTATGTAACCAGAAAAAGTTTCAGAAGTCTGTAAGCTCTTCAAAGAAAAGAGGATCAAGTGTATATCTTCATTAAAGGGTGGTGGCACCCTTGACATGACCCAGATCATCACTAGCAATGTCATATTTCAATTAGCTTTGCCCTGTGCTGAGAGGACTTTGCATATCACACACTTTCCATACACATTTAATAACTGCAGGATTTTCTTAAGGAAAAATTTCAAATTTTTATGAGACAGGAAGGAGCATGAAATTATAAGGTCCTTTTCACTGTTAAATGAAAAAATCATTGACAATAAAAGTTACTGGATTAGAGGGAGAGCAGAGGAAAGATGGCCCAGGAACGTAGGCAATGATTTGGGATTTGAGAAACATGAATTCAAATCCTAGCTCTGCTATAGTCCTTCTCCTGGCACATCACTCAGGCTGCTCAATTTTCTGGCTTCTCCTTCTGTAATAAAGAGATAATAGCACATACTAATCTCACAGGAATATTGGGACTTGATATCTCTTAAATGCCACGGAGCTGTGGATATGAACTTGATCAAAACCCCATTAATGCTGCAATCTGGAGAAGATCCAGAGCTCAAACAATTGCCAGTGGAAGTATTGTGGGTGTTGACATGCATGGGGAAATTTTCATAAAGCCTGAATAAGAAAATGTCTGCAGTGTGATGCTTATGAAGGAAGCATCCCAGTGGTGTCAGAAGACAGGCTGCTATGTACAGTACATCCACAGGCTATCTTTAACCCCTAAGGCTTTTACTTGGTTAACCCAAACCACTTGGAAAGATGGAGAATTTAGAAAGTTCAGAAAAAAAAATTGGGACTGAATTCTTAAAAGAGAAGAAGGAGAAATTAGGAAATCATTGCGATATTTCTTTACATGTATGTTTGTATACAGCCAAGGGAAAATTACAACGCTGATTTTAGTTACAGAGTTATATTTTTCAATAATCTACAGTGATATTTCAAAAAAACCCTCATGTTAGGAGTCTGCCTCTTGTTTTAAAGATGTCCTGTTCGATTCCAGTGAGCCTTATGCTCCTGAATCTGCTTGGAGAGAGTAACTTTATCTGCCCAAATAAATACAGAAATCATCTGCAGCAGTGATAAAGCACAATCAAAACAGGGACAGTGTCTTCCTTTATTTCTGTAGGAAGATCACGGTTTCAGTGAACTGAGCAGCAGAACCACCTGTAAATCACAAGCAGACCACTGATTTTCTGGTTTGTATTCATTTAACCATTCAGGTAATGACAAATACAGCAATCGTTTCACATTTTCACATGACTCCTACACACTGCTCCCACACAACTGCTCTTTTGTCCAAGATATTGCTGATTTTACTCGTACAAGCTTCACACTAATGATGGCAAGGAAAAAACTCACAACACTTTCTTCCCCTGTGGGAAATGAAACCTTGGAACATGCAGACTTAAAAAACCCCAATCCCACCAAATTAAACAAAAGTAGCATATTTAGCTCCCTGAACAGGAAAGCACATATCTAATGAAACATATTTAACTCATGGAAAAGCAATATTACAAATCAGCCACCTAACACTGAATTACCTCACAGCAGCACTAGGAAAAGAAAAGAAAATAAATCCAAGAGAGGTCAGGCTCAGCTCCCCTAGTTAAGCTTTTTCTGAAGCAAAAACATCCATGAGAATATTCTGCTGCTCATCATTAGCAGTGGGTAAATGCCTCGCTGCTCCTGGTCCTTAATGAATTCCTACAATAACTGTTGAAGATATTTGAAGATATTGCAAAACAACAATGAATAATATGACAGTGGAGCTGATACTAACAACTAAAGAGTTCCCCATCCTAGCTCGGATAAAGTAATGGAGCAGAACTTACTGCATCATTTACGTTGTCTAACTACCATTCTTCATCCCTTTTTCAATGTAATTTGCACATATCAGTAATTCAAAGTGCTGCAATTTAAAAAATATTCAACTCTCTAGGCTAATACTCACATTCAGACTGCATCTGAATAGAGATGAATAAATAAGAATACCATCATTAAATTTTTTTCTTCTATATTTATTAGAATGAAGTTATAATATTGGTTTATTTCTAAGATAACTGTGGTATTTTATAATAGGTCTCTTTCACAATTATTTTTTTTTTCCATGCCTCTCAGGTAGAAATCCCTAGATCTCCTCAGACTCCTCCACAGCATGTTGTGATGCTTTGGAAAATAGATTGATTGTTTTAACAATTTTTAAAGATGTGTTTAATGAAGGGAGAAAAAGGACTCATAATGCCCTATAATATTTTAAGTGCAATAACAGCTATTTCTCCCTGACTTTGTTCTGCATGTTTACAGTTCCAAGGAAAACACAGCTCTCTCTACAATTAGAGAAAAGGGGTTTAAATGTCCTTTTTCATTGGCTTTACAGGCCCTTACTGCAAGTGCCTCTGCCAGACTGCAGGAGGAGTGAAGGTAAAACTGGAGAGCCAAAGCCTTTTAGCACAAATATCTTTACATCCAGCAGGGTTTAAAACATGGATAGCCATGGCAGAGCTTCCACAGGATGAAGCTGTCAACATGAACCCCTGGGTCATCCTTTCTCTGTTACTTAAAAATCTCCTAGTCAAGGGAAGGTGTTACTAATAAACCAAAATCACTTAATTACAGTATGTTTATCAAATTATGGAACAGCTGTTGCTGTATGCTCAACCTGAAGAGTAAGAAAAAACAATAGGATGGGCAAGAATGATATAAACTTTCTACCAAACACTGAAAAACTTCTGATTTTCTTTTTCTTTTCTCAGAGAACTCAGGGGCAATACCGAAGGGAAATGTCTTGTTTGCCAAGGGACTGCAGTTTCAGGCAAGGGAGCTGTGTAGGGGAGGGCAGAGCAGAGCAATTAATCTCTCAGAGAAATGAAACACAGCCCAAGGGTCCAGCGCTGTGAGCTGAGAGCCCTTCCCTGCAACACACACGGGTCAGTCCCAGCTCCTGCTGCAGCTTTAGCTGGGATAGCACAGCCAGAGCATCCAGCACTGCCCTCTGAGCATCCCCACCTCAGGGAGCCCCAGTTTGCCCCAGTGCAATGGGAAAACCTCTGCATGCCAGGGGATGAGCCAAGACTCTGCCTAGCTGGGCTTTACATCCACTGCTGCTACACTCCCCTGCCCATCACTGTCTTTGATTTCCCACTGTTTGCATGTTTGGAACAATTCCATCTCCTCTGCCTGCCATGTTTATTTTCAGTGGTTTCTGGAGCTGCCTTCTATTGCTTTGTTTACTGGTTTGCTCAATGCACCGCAGCTTTGCTGGAGTACTGTGGCATTACTGTACCCTTAATAGAAGGTCAAGCACCTGAATCCATGGGCTGTGAGACTGAATTCTAAAACCCAGGATTTCTCTGTAGCTGGACTGTTAAAACTAGACTTACCTCAGCATATTTCTCTATCGAAATGAAATAGAACACTGCAAAGCAACTATAGCTAGGCATTGAACTAAAATTCAACCAAAGCACGCTGAACACAAAATGCAATTATTACAAGAGATTTTTGAGAAGGGGCAGATATTTGTTTCAACACATACAGTCCCAACACCTTAACACCTGTGTGCTGGACTGGAATTTCTGGTTTGAAGTGCTTTTTCTCAGGCAGGGAAGGGGACAGAGCGTTTCAGCAGCGTGGTAGCCGTGCTCCGTGTCCCGGGTGAGGAGGGCATCCCGCCCAGCCAGATGGAGCTGCCAGGAGCCAGCTCCCATCCAGAGCTGTTTCCAGGCAACACTCGGGGCTGGGGCTGAGGCTGCTGACACAGGGACCCCTCAGCTGATGGATAGTCCTGCTGCTGGCTTCTGGGCACCAGGGAAAATAATCAACAAATGATGCTCGTGGAGGTTGGGGAGCGTTAAACCTTCCTCGGGTTCCAAATGAGCCTTTCCTTCTTCTTTCATCCTCCCCAAACCTGTGCTTTGGCTTATCGTAGGAAAAATGAATATCTTTTCCTGGAAACTACATTTATAGCTACTGAGGCACTGTGTTCACAGCCAAATTAATGTTAGCTTCCTCAAAACATGCTGTGATTATCTCAGGGACCGCTGTCTCCCCTGGGTTGGAAACCCCAACCTCCTTCGTGCAATTTTTACTGGAATTTTTCTAACAAAAGCTGTCAATTGCATCAAATTCTGCTAAGGGCTGTAAGGTTATTCTGTGCTAGAAAATACTGTTCGTGACAGAGGAAAAGCTAAAAGCAACAAGCATGCTGAGCACTACAGAATTGATTTAAATCTATCCTCAAGATGAACAGGCGCTTTTTTTTTCACCCAGTAAGCCAGGCAGTCTTTTTGAAATAATGAAATCTTATTTCAAAGACATTAAGAGGAAGATTGTGTTCCGTGTAGGAGAATAAATGCAAAACTCTTCTTTTTTTTCTAGCAAAGACTGTGTCTCTAATTTTTTTCAGTGACATGAAACTTTGTGTGTTGGGGCAGAACTCAGCTTCTCACATTAATATAGTGGAAGAAAAAAGTGAATAGTCTATTATTTTGTCAATACCCCTGTGCAACACAGAACAAAGAAGGGTGTAATTATAAATGTATAAATGTATATACAGCAAAAATATACTCAGCCTAATACAGAACAAGCCATGCTCACTGCCTAATATAAAAGATCCAAGAACAGGAGTTTATTTTAAGCAGAGGATTATTAAAAACTGTTTAAGAAGTATAAAATACACATCTTCCAGTAATTAGAGTTTTTTCTGATACTTCTGTGTTTATTATAAGTGTAGAAAGTTATATCTTGAATAAAATGTGCTTAATCATTATTGGTTTTATGTATGTGTTACAAAGAAAAACTTTAGTAAAGGATAAATGCCAAGTGTGAATGAGCAACAAGTGTTTGGGATTTGAAAGCCTCTTCTCGGAAAGGGAAAAGGCAAAAAATTAATCAGCACAAATACTTTTTCACATGCCCTATAAATTTTGGAGCTTAGTTCATGATATTTTCTGTTCTGACTTTACAGAGATCATTTTCTAAAGGAAAGCATGATGAATTAATTATCCATAGCTGTTCCAGGGGAAAAAAGTGTCTGTGAATAGTCTGAACACGAGGTAATCAGCCAGAGGTGACACAAACACGACAGTGACACAACCCAAACGCATACGAGGGAAACACAAGAGAAAAATCACTTTACCCTACAGCCAGAACCAGGCAAGATTATTTTCTAGGCATGTCAGTGCCCACTGAAGAATAAAAGCCATCAGACCCTGTGCTCGTGCTCTTTTGGTGATGCAGCAAGCTGGAGAGTCCAAAGGATTCTGCATTAATTGTGACAGCACAGGACAGACCTCGGAAAATCAACAGGCAAGACAAAAATCAGGGACTTACTGAGAGGAGGCTCCGCTCATGGAAACAATAGGCACCACTCGCATGGGGCTTCTGTGGAGTTTCCTGGGGAAAGAGAAATGAAATCTTATTGGAATGAGGGATTCAGGGCAGCTCCTGCTCATGCCCTGCACTCACAGAAGGCTTAAAGATTCAACAAAAAATACACTTGCTTATGCACTGCTTGGGCTGGCACTGCACACACCGCTGCCTCAGAAGTGTGCTTTCACTGTGGTACAAAGCCAAACAGCAAAATCTGCTTATTGATTCACAAGCGTGGTTTTATTATTTATTTATTAAGCATCCCATGGACAGAGAATACATTCAGACAGTTTGCAATGCATTTGAAACCAAAAATCTATGTTTTCATTGCAAATTTACCTACTAAAATAGACATTACTAAGCTATAACTGTAAATTTTTCCCAGCACAAGTTTCTGTTTCAATAGGAACACACCACTGTAATTTGCTTTTTGTGTATCTTTCAATTGAAAATTTGCAGCATTTTCGCAAAAGAAAAATTATCATAAAATGCGTAACCAAAAGGGGGGCATTCAGAATATATTTCACAAGCACATCCTTGGGAATTCCAATAGGGTAACACTCTATTCCATGCCATTCCTTCTTATTAATGAGCAGCTGTGACATGTAACATTTTACTGAATTATTCACTGAACTTTAGTAGGTACAGTAGGCTCAGCCATGTTTTACCTCACAGAGTCTCCCTACGTGCATTTTTCATTTCCACGTGCAAATATGTACCCTTTGACACAAATACTCCTGAAAATAGAACTGTTGTTCATATTTTGAGTCTCCAAAAATAATACACACCTAGGTCAGGGTATAATCAAATCATTCTGTGAGTAAATTTAATATACTTTTTATCCACTTCAGTGAAATTCCAAACAGTAAACACACCGGGTATTTTTTTTCACAAAATATCCTGCCCCTCATATGTGGTTTCACTTTAAACAAAAAGAAAAAGAAAATTGAATTAGTAACTAAATAAATAAATCAGTGTTTTCTTTCTAGTGCAAGTGAGGGAAAATGGGGCCAAGGAGCACCAGCAGCAGGAAGGCACATGCTCTATGAACATGTCAGGCAGCATCATGATGATCACACTCTGATAGAAGAACTTCAGGTCTGGAAAGGTGGTGAGCAGAAGCAGCAAACACACTTGAATTTCTGTCTCTTGGAGCTGGGACCATCCCTCAGGGAGCATCTCCCAGAGTAAAGAATTAACCTCACACTGAGGCCCTCAGCTGCCTCACTGCCCACACCCTCCCAACAACCAATTTCTGAACTGAACACACAAGTTTCCTTTTATTTATTTCCTTTTATTTATTCCTTTTATTTTATTCATGTTTTTGTTGGACAAAAGCAAGAGTGGCACACTTAGAAACTTGCACTTTGTACAGATTTCTCCCCATCTGGGGCACACCCAGCCCTGCACACCCAGGGCAGATGCCAGGACACCGATGACATTCCACCACCCACCCCCCAGCAGGTCACAATTTCAAGGGCTTGCACAGACCCCTGGGCCTAAAGAAATTCCCTGGAAGTTGTCTGTGTTACCAGAATTTGTTATCCAGCTACTCAGGCAATACCTAAACAACAAGCAAGATTTCAGGCCTATTCACGTGGTTATATGAAAGACTTTTCAGCAGAAGGAAATACTGGAAGGGAGGAGCTGGAAAATGCCAGTTGTTTTGTGTGAAAAAACCCTAGTGTAATTCTGATAAAATCCAATTTACAGGCCTGAGGATAACCTGGCTGGCTCTGGCCTTGGGCATTACCCTTTATTCCTTGCACTGCCATGAAACAGTTGAGAACTGTCCACACAAATGATCCCAAGGAGAAACACCACGTGCACATGCCCAGAGCTAAATCTCCTCTTCCACAACTGCCATAAACTGTGGCAAAACACGAATCAGGCAAGTTTTGCACTGCTGTGAGTCAGAAATAAATTCCCAATCAGCAGAGTTTTGCTTGCAGCTGGTACTGCAGCATTTACACCTGGCAGGGGCACAAGGAGCAGCAGAACCCTTCTGCACTGACCACAGAGCTCCTGCTCCGGCCACAGACAAACTGCAGAGGCAGCAAGTCCAGCTGAGTGTGTAGGGAGAAGTTTGGCAGAGGTGATGAGCTATTAAGAGTCCCTTAAAAATGAAGAAATGTTTCCAGGTGAAAGTGTTGGTAGCGAGGTACCCCAGGGGCTTCTCCCTCGGGGCAGCAGCTCAGGCAGCCCAAACAAGGCCAGGATGTTCTGCAGGGTCACTGAGAGAGAGCCCCAGGCCATTCAGGCTTCACAAAATATTCCAAGACTATCCCAGACATGTTATTATTTTCCAGTAGAAGTGGCTTCATGAAGCATTGTATTAAAGAAAAAAAAACCAACAAAAAAACAAAACCCTGAACCAATAATAAAAATCACTGCTAATACATATATACAATTATTAAGTCTGACTTAACATTTACTGCTTCAAACCCTTATCAAAAGCCCAGGTCTAAATTGATCTAATCTGATATTTTTAATTCTGCTCTAAAAATGCAATTAAACAATGATATCTGTTGCTGCAAGTTAAAAGCCATTCCCTTTAGATAACAACCAAATACAACAAGCAGTGAGTTCTGCCATCATTAGACTTCTAACCATATTACTTCTATTTTGAGGCTTTTTTTGTTTGGTCTCAGTTTAATTTCCTGTCAGCCTTACAAGAGATTTCTAATGTTTGGGCTGTAGGATATGCTCTGATTAAAAATAATCTTCCCAATTACTGCCTGGCATGACTCTACTGCCACATGCACTCTGCCACTGGCTTCTGCATTTCTGTCAGCAGTAATTGTGTCTGTAGCTTCTAACTGTAAATGAAAACCCAGGGGGCATATTTGGGTTCCAGTTTCCTTTGCCCAGCCATATCTTTTAATTTGCACTGTCTGTCAAAAGGAGATGTTTGTAGGCACTAAAAGGAAATCCTCAGAACATCAGGTTAAAAAAAAGGGAAAAGGAGAAAAAACAAAATGCAACTGGAATATGATAAACCACATTTGATATTTATGCCAGGATACTCAACACAGAGCAGCTCACTGCACTGATTAGCCTTAGAAGAGGGGGACTGAAACCATTTACTGAGCATTTCTAGCTGCACTTTATTAACATTAAATTTAATCCTGAATCTTAACCATCACCTTAGTATGGCTTTTTTATTTTTTTTATTTCTATATTTTTTTTAATTCAGTCATTACAATGAATACTTTACAGAACAGCATTTCTTATCACACTGGAAAAAAATTATTATTTCTCTGGGCTCTGGCCTAAACAGTGCTGTGGGATTTCCATCTGCAGCCTGGCTGGGCCCCAGACATTCCCCCCTTTGAGCACCCTGCTCCTTCTCTCCAGCCTTTGGGTTCCTGTGGGCTCTCAGCTGTGCCATGACCTCCCTCCATCCCCCTCCATCCCCTGGGTTGCTGCTCCTGGAGCTCCCAGCTGGGTCTGGGGCTCAGCACAGCTCCTGTCCCAGCACAGCTCCTGTCCCAACACAGCTCCTGTCCCATCACAGCTCCTGTCCCATCACAGCTCCTGTCCCAGCACAGCTCCTGTCCCGGCACAGCACAGCTCCTGTCTCAGCTCCTGTCCCAGCACAGCTCCTGTCCCAGCACAGCTCCTGTCCCAGCACAGCTCCTGTCCCAACACAGCTCCTGTCCCAGCACAGCTCCTGTCCCAGCACAGCTCCTGTCCCAGCTCCTGTCCCAGCTCAGCTCCTGTCCCAGCTCAGCTCCTGTCCCATCACAGCTCCTGTCCCAGCACAGCTCCTGTCCCAGCTCAGCTCCTGTCCCAGCTCAGCTCCTGTCCCATCACAGCTCCTGTCCCAGCTCAGCTCCTGTCCCAGCTCAGCTCCTGTCCCAGCACAGCTCCTGTCTCAGCACAGCTCCTGTCCCAGCACAGCTCCTGTCCCAGCACAGCTCCTGTCCCAACACAGCTCCTGTCCCATCACAGCTCCTGTCCCAGCACAGCTCCTGTCCCAGCACAGCTCCTGTCCCAACACAGCTCCTGTCCCAGCTCTGCTCCTGTCCCAGCACAGCTCCTGTCCCAGCTCTGCTCCTGTCCCAGCACAGCTCCTGTCCCAGCACAGCTCCTGTCCCATCACAGCACAGCTCCTGTCCCAGCACAGCTCCTGTCCCATCACAGCTCCTGTCCCAGCACAGCTCCTGTCCCAACACAGCTCCTGTCCCAGCTCTGCTCCTGTCCCAGCACAGCTCCTGTCTCAGCACAGCACAGCTCCTGTCTCAGCACAGCTCCTGTCTCAGCTCTGCTCCTGTCCCAGCTCCTGTCCCAGCACAGCTCCTGTCCCAGCTCAGCACAGCTCCTGTCCCATCACAGCTCCTGTCCCAGCTCTGCTCCTGTCTCAGCTCTGCTCCTGTCCCAGCACAGCTCCTGTCCCAGCACAGCTCCTGTCCCAGCTCCTCTCCCAGCACAGCTCCTGTCTCAGCACATCTCCTGTCTCAGCTCCTGTCTCAGCACAGCTCCTGTCCCAGCACAGCTCCTGTCCCAGCTCCTGTCCCAGCTCCTGTCCCAGCTCCTGTCCCAGCACAGCTCCTGTCCCAGCTCCTGTCCCAGCACAGCTCCTGTCCCATCACAGCTCCTGTCCCAGCACAGCTCCTGTCCCAGCACAGCTCCTGTCCCAGCTCCTGTCTCAGCTCCTGTCCCAGCTCCTGTCTCAGCTCCTGTCCCAGCACAGCTCCTGTCTCAGCTCCTGTCCCAGCTCCTGTCTCAGCTCCTGTCCCATCACAGCTCCTGTCCCAGCTCCTGTCCCAGCTCTGCTCCTGTCTCAGCTCTGCTCCCCAGCCCCAGCTGGGCTCTGCTCCCTGGGTTCCATCCCCCAGGGCTGGGACCCCTGCACCCGGAGCCACGGGCTCAGAGCTGGCCCCCAGGGATGTGCTGGATGTGTGTTCAGCCCCTCACTCCTGTCCCCCTCAGGGGTGATGGAAAGGCAGCCTCATGTCCCCAAAGGTGTCCCTGTGTCCCCAGGGGAGGGGGACACACTCCTCCTGTGACAGGAGCCAAGGTGCCCTGGGGCACAGACCCTTCCAGAGCACCGAGCACAGGCTGTACCCTGCAAAGTGGGCACAGAAGAAACTCAAGGAGGAGAAAAAACACCTGATACCATGTCAGGAACGGAGCTTTGTGTGCAAGGGAAAAAGCACAACCAAGCACACAGGCAAGAATGCAGTGTGGGACATGGGACACTGCAAAGGGTAACAGCATCAACAGAAGACAGCTCCAGCTATTGCTGGGAGAAAATATCCACTATAAAGAGAAAGTCTTGTAAAGTCCTCTGAAAATAATTGTCTGTCTCAGTCTCTGAGATTTCAAAATTAAGTAAATTTTTTGTCTCAAAATGAGAATGGCACACAGCACATTTGGAATCCAAGGCCTGCATGGAGCATATTTTTATACAAAGGAATCATGAAAGTTTTCTTTGTGATAGGAGGATAAACACTGAGATTTGGTGAATGTGAGCAGGGATTTGTCCAAATAGCACTTAAAATTGAGTAGCTCCTTTTGGCATAAGAACTAATTTGAAATATTAAATGCAAATGTTAGTGCTCTGCACTGTGTTTGCTGGTCGATGCTCTGTTCTGTATTGTTTGTATCTGTAGGTGAGGGGAGACACTGGAGAGGGGAGAACAGACTCGATCTCAGCTCTGTCCTCAACCTTTGGCACAGCAGCCCAGGTGTAACCTTCCTTTTGTAGGGCTCTGCCCCTCAGTGCATATTCTGTGCAACAAAAGACTGGTACTAGATAAAAACTTTAACACATCAGCCAAAAGGTCTGTGCAATGGAGACTGAGACCACCACTGCCTTCACAGCTGCACGGGGGTACAGAGTAAAAATGGCACAGATCTGTTAAAATATTATTTTTAAAAGATTGCACAAGCTGTGTAAGAAGTTCTTTGTGCCCCTCTGAGCTCTAAAGGGCAGCAGGGCTGCACGTGCTGCAGCACAGAACTATGAAAACCTCCAGCTCTCCTCGCTTCTGTTTCCACACCTTACCTGAGATAAAGCCATCATTTACAATGTATATCCCCCTACCTGGGAATGAGACCACCAGAGGGTTTCAATAAATACCTGCTTTTTTAAAAAAGCCACTGAGTTAGAAAGGGTTACTCCTGTGACTGAGGCCATGTGGATGTTTATGTGTTTATTCAGAATACAAGCTGTAGGATTAAGTGTGGCAGTAAACATCCCATGAAGTTGAAAGGACTTCATGATATGTTTATTCCTTCATGAAAGGAATGTTGGTCTCTTACCAAAGGACCTTTCAGCATTTTGAGGCAGAGCCTCAGCTGTGGAGAGTCTGTCTGCTCCTCTGTCAGTGTGGGGCAGGGGCAAAGCCCAGGGCACGGAGCTTCCCCATTCCTGTTGTCACCGAGACTCTTACGAGTCCCAGAACTTTTCTTCTCTTTTTTCTGTCTGTTTGTTCCTCCCCATTTTCTGCAGTACCTGTTCAGCCTCAGGAGCAGGTAGAAAACTCCACCAATTCCAGGAGTGCTGCTCCCATGGCAGCCGTGGTGCCTGCCACACTGAGAGCACTTAGCACAAATTCCAGGGAACAGCACGCCCAAAGGAGCTGCAGAAATAACAAAATTATTTGAAAAAGGCTTATCTGTCCTCATCTGCCACTAGAGAAGTCCTTCCACCGATTCCAGAGGGGAGCTGTTAGCCCTGAGCACCTGGCTCCTGACAAACACTAAAAAGCAGGAACATTATACCTGCAGAACACAGGCTTTGCATTCTGCATTTTTAAACTAATGGTTCTCTCATCTATCACAGGTCAAGAACTGAATCACACCTCTACAAGCAATGCAGTTTGGAAAGGAATATAGCATGTAGAGAGAAGAATTTGGTTATTTTTAACAGAAACTTTGACATTGCTTAAGAACCGTAGATGTTAATGACATTTGAAATCAAGGACTAGAATAAGAAAAATAAAAAAAACCACCAGTTTATCCAAGAGCTTTGTGATTTATTCTTAGAGAAACAGCACAACTCTAGGCTACATCTCTGAGCCCTAACAGAAAAATAATCGTGAGAGGGTCCATCACATTCCATGGACTGGATCGTGTCTCTTGTGGACAAGGTAAAGAAAAAAATCTAATTTGGGTAGACACACCAAATTTTCTGATCCAAAGACATTTTTATCACCACGGGAAATAAAAGCATCATTTCACACACAGACTGGAGACAGGAGGGGGTGGGATGGATCAGCTGACAAACACAGTCTCCATGAAAATGGACTTTTGTAAGGTCAGGAGGGTTTGAAAGGGTGCAGCCTTCCCCCAGCTGTGACACAAACGGTGCTGGAGGTGTCCCCAGCCCCTGGCACCCACCACAGGCTGCAGAGAAGGGAGAAGCCACTGCACCCTTTGCACAGGGGCTGGTGTAGCTCTGTCTAAAGGCTTCTTACTGTTTATGAAGAAAAATTATTTCAGTCTGAAAAAGAGGCAAAAATAAAATAATCTAAGCCTGCCATGTTTGGAGATTTACTCCTGCTACATAAAATCATTTCAAAGGACAAGTTAGTGTTTGTTTTATACAACACAGGAGAGCCTTGGGCTGAAAGAATTATTTATTGTTGTTGCTTCCTGCTGGGTGTAATTTGACAATGATTACAAAATGCAAAGTCACAAGTAGGGAGAAGTCCATGCAGATCCCACACTGGAGATGAAGTGCTCTCCTCTGATCAGAAGGAAAGAAAGGAGGAAGCTCAGCTGTGTCAAGCAGCAGATTTTCCCCAAGAGAAACATGACTTTCCATGGGAGGAAAAAGGATCACAAAGTATAAATGATGCAACCCACAGGCCAGGCACACAGAATACATCAGTGAAAAGGTCTTAGGCTCAGATTGGTTATTTGTAAATAAACAAAAAATATGAGGGTTTTTTGTTTGTTTGTTTGTTTTTAACTAGACTTCTTTCAGCAGAAAAAGAACCAGATTTGTAAACATCACACATTTCTGAATGACTGGTTCCAGACATTTTTTCCTTCCTCATGACCTCCCCCAGCATCCCAGGAAAATCACAGGCTGCAGGTAATGGTTCCTCCTCCATCCCTCCCAGCATCAGGAGCTCAGCCCAGCCCGGTGACAGCTGTGAAATGAACCCACTCATCCCTGGGAGCAGCCAGGGGCTGGGACAGGAGCCTGCCAGCTTCTGCAAACCTCTCACCCAGCTCCTGAGCCTCACACTTAATATTCACACTGGATTGCAAGCTATGTACTCAAGGATAAAGCCCAGTAATAATAAAGATTCACAGCCTGACAGGCTCAGCATACAAATTCTCAGTGCAGAGCCCACTTTGAATATATCTCTCTTTTTAATCTAAAAATGAATCAGGAGTTTTCCTCTTATAAAAGAAACAAGAGTACTTCCCATTTAGTAAGGGAAACAATGGCATGAGAAAATATAATTTTAGTTTACATTTAGGTATTAGTGAAGAAGCACCAAAATAAAAATTTTACTTCAATATCAGAACACTGTGTCCCCAGTCCTTGTCTTGCTCACCAGACACAGGAATACATCAAATAAGCTATGCAGTTTCTTTTTTTTTTTGCAGGGCCAAATCCTTTCGGCCAGAAATACGCTACTTTAAACCATTTAAGAATTTGCCCACATCTCTAACTATTTACAGCTTGTATTTAACATGTCAGCTGTGAAGCCAAAATCAGTGGAAATATTTCAAACCTCAATATGTGTTACTCAAACATGGTACCTAACCAGTGATCTCATCAATCCCACATTGGATCACCAATGAACAATATTCTAGGTACTGTTTAAACTTCACTCTACCCCTCTGTCTTATTCATGTTTTATTTTATATTTTATCCAATTTAGTACTGTGTTTTGTACAGTAATATACTAATTATTTTACAGTGGCACTGTGAAGTCATAGCCCATTTGTTTTATTTTTCTAGTTAATGTTTATTTTATGTTACAACAACCTGGCAACTTGCTCCTGGGGTGGGTTTTTTTTTGTCTGTTAAGTAAATGTTATATATGTAGGAGGTGGTTTAAAATGAACAAAATTATAATAGATTTTACACTGAAAATACTGTTACTAAACATTAGCTCCCCTTAGACTCTTTTGCTTGTTTTGTATTTTGCTTCAAATGTCTACAGTTCTATGACTAAATCTACCTTTCCCTTTAAAAATCGCATTGCATCCAGCTAACTCCATCTCACTAAATCACCTTGTTACTCATACTTTGATTCATTACATTTCACTGCCTTTCATATTAAAATTATTCCATTTCTTTCCCTACTCCCCACATTACTTTGAACATGCCAAGTCTCACTCTGTGCAATGTCTCCTTGTATTGCACCCTCACAGAGCTCCCTCTATTAACACCTGATCGTGCTCCCTGTGAGTTTTCCTGCAGAACTGCCTTCCAAAACAACCCCAGGAATTCTGACTCCATCCCCCTGGATCAGAGATTCTGGATACAGAGCATTGAGACACGGTGGAGTTCGGCTCACACCATGAAAAATGGAACTATTTTCAATCTCCAGATCATACAAATATGATTATTATGGCATAAACTGCTGCTCATTCTTACTCTCTTCTTGACCAAAGCTACATTTCTCAGGGATTCCACCCACAATCAGCATTCATTTCTCAGACTTAATACAAAAATGAAGCAATAGCTCCTCTATTCCCATAAAAATATTTTTCTTCACAGACCTCTTAATTGAGCCTTAGAAAAAGATCACCTCCAATGCTAAGCAACAGATCAGCATCTCTCTTTAGAGAGTGCAGACATGGAAGTGCAGGAACCTGAGCTCAAATCGAGGATGAGGTGGTTGAAAGAACACTAAAAATGGATATTGCTCAGAGCTGCCCTCCCCTCTGCTTCCCAGGGGTGTGTGAACAATCCTTCCTGCCTCACTGCGCTGCCCAGTAACTCAGAGGAGACAGAATCTTCTCCCAGCTAATTTCTCCTCCTGGCAGCTGCTCTGCTGCTCTTTGGCTTCCCCAGCCAGGAGCTGGGTGTGTGTGGCTGGGGAGTGCAGGGCTGACCCTGGGCAAGGAGGGGAGAGCAGCCAGAGCCAGCAGGAGCTGCCCCACAGCAGCCACCAAGCGCCCCAAGCTGCTTGCCAGCTGTGATATCCCACTTGTTATTTCTATTTGCAGCTCATCAAGAGTTAGACTGGATTCAAAAAGCTGCCACATTTACCAAAAGCTGCAAATCCCAGCCTGAGTCACTCAGTCTGCTGGGCAATAACCAAACCCTGCCTGGCTGCAGTGTCAGGTGTCTTCATCTTTCCAGGGGTTAAGTTGTTAGAAGGACTAGGAGATAACTGCTCACTCCAATGGAATTTTATTCCAAGTCAAATTAAAAATGGCTCAGTGTCTTGTTACTGAAGGCAATCCCTTTGAAAGCATCAGCTCCTTACTGCTGTCAGGTAACAGTTTGTCTAAAGGAATCATGGCAATGCTTATATTTTTTCCCTAATTTTACCTTGTAAAACATTTTGGAAACGCTTTTGGAATGAAAAAAAAAATTAAACATTTTAAATCATGATTAAGATCTAGCCTACTAAACCAAAACAAGATTATTTTCTTCATTCAAAAATACACCTTCATAGTTTATAGCTTGAAAAATCTGTTCAGGAAGGAATGATTCAAGTCTCAGAGCCAGAACTCACAGAGAACTGGTAAAATGACTTTGTCCTGTTTAAATATCAAAGCTCTCCTGGGTATCACTCAGATCTACCCATCATAATTCAGATACTTGTGAATAATTCAAGATGTTATGCTTTAACTTCTATCAGCAATTCCCTAGAAGAGGAGCAGTAAGTAAGCATTTCTTATAAGTTATAGCATGGATCCATATAATTAATATTTTGATGTACTTTACCTGTCTTACTGTTTGCTCTTGTGATATTAAGTTGGTATTAAATAAATAACACACTCAGCTAACCTGTCCCACTTTTCAAAGATACTCCAATTTATGTAATTGCTTTATTTAATTTATTGTTGCTTCTTTACTCAAGTTGCATATTCTGTTCATGGGCTATCAATGGAATTAGCTGGTTCTTAGTAGGAAACTTTTTTTAACCAAGCCAGTGTTTTGATTGCAAAAGGAATGCACTGCTTGTGCTTCCATGGAATCAAAATACCCTTTTAATGGTGGGAAATAACCTGCTTCATCTTTGCATGTTTTCCTTGGCATGCTGAAGCAAACCAGAGATGATGTGCTGTTATCCAAGCATAAGAAAAATAGAAGCACCCCACTAACAAACCTCAGAGGGGACTAAAGGCACATAAAATCATATGAAAACAGCAACTAAAATATGCTCTCGTTTTTCAAATAAGAATTCAGAGAAAGCCTCTGTCCAAGTGACTGTAAATTATGTATCAAGCTTGCACAATTTTGAAATTAAATCTGGTAAGATGAAGAAAGACTGATTTCAGCTTTTCTTATTTGCTAATAGGGAAGAGTTAAAAAACTTTTCCTTCACAAAATAAATACACATCTTTGGTTAGAAGGATGAAGAATCAAGACACAGTTTTATTCCTGAAATAAACTTCATTTCTGCTGCCCACAGCATTGCCCAGTGCTGTCCTCCAGGAGCTGTGCTCGTCTGCTCCCCAGGCTCACAGACAACGCTCAAGCTGAACAGGGGTGGGGACACAACGAGAGGAAAATAAATCTCTGGAAACTGAGAGAAAATTAACTTGTTTATACTGCCCTCCCTCAGTCATTTCCATTCATGAAAGGTATTAATTTTGACTATTAATTAGAGTGGCATCTGTCCCTGCCCTGCTGGCAGGAGACCAGGGAGCACGGGCAGCGCTCGCTGCTGCTCCAGGTGTGCAGTGACTGAAAACTCATTTCTGAACCACTCCACCGCAGGAGCAACAATTTACACAGAATCACCTGCCTCTAACACCCCTCCAAAAACACATTAAGTGAGGATTTGCAGTACATGGAAGCATTCTGGATGTATTTTCCAAATTTAACTTCCCTTAGCAATGCACTGATACCAACTGCTGTACAGGAGACAAAAGCTCCAAGCCCACAAACCCAACACACCGTTATTCCATTTATTCCATAAATCACCTGGCTCTAGGAAAGCACACATCTACTACACAGTCTGAAAGAAAATTACTGCCATTGCACATAAAACCTGTTGCATTCCTAAAAAAGTTCTGAACACACAGTAATAAACTGCACTGCTAAATTTTTAAACTTAAAAGTGAACTGTGTCGTGTGTCTCAGGATTGGATTTCTCAGTACTTTTTGTATTTTCTACCTTGTTCTTTTATTTCATGGCAAAACGCTGCCATGTCAGCATGTGTACTATAACAGAGGTATAATTATACATGCCAGGGAGAAACACCTCAAATATCACATTTCTGGGAACCTGCACTGACAGCTGGAACACAACAGCAAAACTCCCACCAGACTGGAGCATTTATGAATTCCTGCACAATTCCAGATGCTTTTTGTGACTTCCATTATATTTGTGAAACTATTTATACCCATTTTTACCTTTGATGCCACAGCACTGTTTCCAAGCCTTGGAGCTCCTCACTGCATCTCTCAGTCCTGTAGTGTCAGACAAAACGCTTCTATTTATGGCTAAAATGACAAGAGAGCACACATTTCCTTCCCCATGTGCCAAATACCAGTCTGACAGCAATGGCATCTCGAAATAATCCTCTAATGCCTGAAACCCCTTTGAGTACCTCAATACATCAAGTGTTAAACGTTTTATAGCACCCATAAACACTCCAAGAGTCTAATGAAGCTTATACTACTAAGAGTGCAACAAGTGAAAGGTGGTGTAAAAATCAATTTTCTTTCACCTCAGCTGATTTATAGTCCTTCCTGAACAAATTAATTTCACACTAAGCAACTGGTTTAATAAAACTTGAGAGCAGCCCTATATTAAAGAGTTTTGTTCTTACTCCAGGCAGAGATAACTTGGAAATAGTAAAACAGGAGTCTGGGATTACTCTGCTATTTGTAAAGCCTGGCCTGCCTCATTTCACAGTTTTTTCTCACTGAGTTTTATTTCTGAACTTGTGAAAATGAATTTTAAAAAGCACAATTCAGGTTTGCAGTCCAGAAATTACATTATAAATAATAACATACAAAAATAAGCCAGGAGAGTATGAAGATATATCCCAGGGAAATAAACACATTGGGGGCCTTAGTCCCCAAACTGAGAATTAAGCTGTGCTTAATTCTAACCCTGTCTGCAATACAAATAGTTGTATTACAAATAATAAAATCAAGGGGATTGCTGAGGTATTTGATGTGAAACAGGGATGTGCCACTGCAGCAGAGCTGGAATATTCAGCATTTCTGTTCTCTCCCCTCTGCTGTTGGGGCTGCCTTCACATTTTGCATCCCTTACAGCCCCAAGAAATCCCTGCACACACAAGGACACCTCCTCCTTTTCCCCATCCCCACAGCCACCAACAAATTCTGCTGGGTAATGAGGAAGAAGACAGAGATAAAAACTGAATATCAAAATAAAGTCTATTTCCTATCCGTAGATTGAAATAACAGTGACAAATTACACACATTAAGACCTCTCTGGAGCTTTGCTTGTAGATCTCAGCTGCTCAACACAATTGCATTTTCTTGCAGAGGCTTTACAACATAACCAGCGGAAGAAAATAAAGCAAGCAGGACACAGCACTCTGCAGAGTGCACAGAACACAAAACCAGGAGCTCAAGCTGACCAAAAAAAAAAAGAAAAAAAAATAATAAAAAATAAATGTTCTGAAAACTGAGATCAGCTGAGCCTTTTTTTACCATTATTGTCCCTGTTGACTGTAGCTATGAGAGAAGTCAGCGCTACAGACTGGATGTAACTCTTCTCCCACCTCGCTTGCACATCTTCCTGTGGCTTCCAGGATATGATCCCAAGGCAAAAATGTTCATAAAAGCAGAAGAGGTTCATAGAACCTGGAATGTATGCAAAACGTGTGTAATAAATACCTACCACACAAATTGAGTCATTTCAGGAATATTAATGCATCTCTGGAGTATTTGTTTAATAATGTTTTTAAAAGTAATTTAACTTTTTCAGCAATAGGCACACATTGCAATTGTGCTAAGCATTTTTAGCCAGCATGGAGATTTGATTTGCTTGCTGTTGATTGAAAAACGCATGAACGAAATCACTGCTATTTTTCTGAGATTAAAAATGTCATTTGAGGCTTCAGGTTTGCGTTTTCTGATGTTGCTTAAGCTGAAAAAGCTAATGTGGTTTGTGACCCCAAAGCCAATTCACCAGAACATGAAGCAGCAAACAGACCACAATTAGATCCATAATGGTGACTTAAACATAAAGTAACACAAGATAATTGAAAGTTGTTTGTTGTTTTCTTTTTTTTCTCATCTCACCTGCATAAAAATTCCCTGAATGACAAAAAGGTGTGAAGGCACACAAAAAAGGACGTTCCCATTAGAGACTTAAATATGAACACTGGGATTCAGAGTGGGGGCAGGATGTGGCAGGAAGAAAGCACACACTGCTGCAATTTGTGGAAAAGCAGTCAAGGAAATAATTTATCTTCTTGTTTCCAAAATATAAAAAAATATAAAAGATTTGATAATGGGAAAATTTTGCCTGAATGACACCAATCATTTATGGGAGCTCCAAAGGAACAAAAAAAAAGAGAAAAGCTTTACAGGAAAGGCAAATAAATGAAGGTTTCCTATATAACAAATCAAGATGTCAATTATTTTAACAAAGAGCAACTAGTGTAACATTTGACTTAACTCCATTTCTAAACACTGCACCAATGATTTTCCTTGAAACTGTATAAGGCTATTAACAGATTCCACTAGAGATTGGAGAAATTTCAGTATTAATGGAGTTTTTACAAGAAATTAAGAACCAAATGAGAAAATCCTTATGTTTAAGGCATTCAGGTTAATTATTTCAACCTGGTAGACAAGGACAAAGTAAATCTTAGTTTCAACCTTTGTGTTTCTAGGCAAACTGAAAAGAGGGATAACCTACATATTTTATTCAAGCTTCTAATCCTACCCCACATTTGACCAGGTATGTTTTTAACCTAATGAAAACTGCATGGTGAAAACTGGCAGAACAAATTATTCTTTTTTTCATAAGAAACAAGACACATTCTGACTGGAGCAATTAATAGTTGTCCCAGCTTACTGCAAATTGCCATGCTTTAAAAATCCCTCCAGTTCCAGAGTGGTACTTAGCTGAGAACCTTGGTTTCAGGTGGTATTTTAATGATTCTTAGATTGGTTTGAATGACAAAAGAAGAAAAGTTGAGTTCAGTTCTGAAGGTTCTGTTTGTTCACAGGTGCTTCTGACCAAGCCTTTTTGCACAGTCCTTCATCTCCAGCACAGAGTGCCAGGAGAAAAAGCTTCTACAGAAACAATATTCTCCTCCAGAACCATCCATAAGGCATTGTTATGTCCCTGGTTGCTTACACCATCAGTAGAACAAAACCTGGGCCCAGTCTCTGACTGTACTTGAAACTGTTCCACACCTTTTAAACACAACTTTCCACCTAAGGGCACAAAGGCTTTTGGCAAACTCTGCTATGCCACATTCCCTCTGCTTCCAAGTGTTGCCCTCAAATCACAGCTTGCCAGCTCTGATTATTCTCTCTCCACCTGATAATCAGGATTTCAATTCTTCTTTCCTTCCATTGCTACCTCTGCCAATCTTATTTTGCCTACAAAACGTCTGTTTGAGAATTGCATTAACCAGGGTGCCATTTTCCTGCACTGGCAGCAAATTTGCAAACAAAAATGCAACTCTCAGTGCAGTCAAGGCAGAAGGGGAGCTGGGGGAGCCAAGTTCCCTAAGGAAGGCAGATTTGAAGAGCAGCCCTTTGCCAAGCAGCCAGAGCAGGATATTCCACAGCTTTTTGTTGATTTAAGGTCTGTGGCACACTGCAGCTGTCACAACGAAGGGCAGACAAAAGACAGGCTGTTGACTGGAAAATGCTTTAAAGCACAGCAGTTTTATAAAGTATTCACCTGGCATTTGTCTCCTGTAACATGTCTCTGTGTAATACAAGCTATTTCTCTCCCTCCTCGCTCTTTAGAGAGATATGAAGTTTAATGTACTGACTGGTACTTAACAATCAGATTTTGTCAGCTTTTGTGCTGAATGGCACCTTCCTTCTCCCATCGCCTTTCCCAGCACTGTTCCCAGTGTAAATTATTGCCTCATTCCCGGGCAAGGTGACAGATCCATGCGGTGCCTCGGAGCACGGAGCTCGGGAGGGAGCTGTGTGCTGTCAGCAAATCACCCTGATGGCACATAAATCCTCCTGCTGTCACCAGGGCCACTTCCAGCTCCTGCCTGCCTCCCCTCTGCTCCCCTGGCCCTTCCCCAGCTGCAGCCACAGCCCTGGGGCCGGGGGGTCCCTGCTGCCTGCCCTGTGCACACAGGATGCTTTCCTTCATCCTCTCAGGACCACTCCCAGTGCTGATCCAGGTACCCTCTGTCCCTGCAGGAAAAGTCCCCCGAGACCGAGGGACACAAACAAAACCCCACAGGCTGTGCATGTGCCTGTGGACCAGCAAAAACAAACCACAAACTTCCACCCTTTCCAAAATGACCCATCCTGGCCTCGCACCAAGCGCTCCCCACACAGCCACAGGTAACGCCCCAGGAAAGGCTCAGCTGAGAACTTCACCTGCCTGATGCTGAAATCAGTCAGGAAACACCCAGAACAACAAAAAAACCAGTTAGCAAGACACCATCCCGTTAAAATGATTTGATTCTCAAGCCAATCCTCCCCCTGAGTCCAAGAGGAGATCTCAGCACCTTGTTTTAAGGTGTGAGGGAGAAGCTGCGGCTCAGCCTGCTCTGAACGAGCTCCTCGGAGCGGAACTTCACTGTACATGGCAGCTCTGCAAGGAGCAAATCTGCTTCAGCTGAGCTCATTATTCAGCACAGAACTGAATAATTGGTGCCTGAGAAGTTTGATGGCATTAACAAAATTCCAGAACAACTGCTGGTGAAAGAACTTTGCTTTCACCACGCTGCTCCTTAGAAAGACGCTCCGGTCATGTGTTCAGGATCCAGAGGATGAATGAAAATCATGAGCTAAGGAAGCCTTCCCTTCAATAGGAGGAACAAGATGTGAGAGGAGGCAGCAACAGCTGTGAACAAAATTCACCTCTGTCCCAGAGTAAGTAGAAAATCTGAATTCAGCTCAGAAACAGCAAGAACACACGTGCACCAGGCTCCACAACACACAGTGCAAGGCAGTATAGGACACTGTTTAAATAAAACATTCTGAATAGCTTTGTTTACCTATAAACTACTCAAAAGTGCACACCACTGTTTTTGATCCTTCATCATCATCACCGAGGAGAAAATTCTGGGAAACACAATTACACATTGCAAAGTGAGGAACTGCAATCCAGTGGCATTGTCACTGAAGAGAGATCGATTCTACAGCTGCCTGAAGCATTGCAGCTTCAAATCCCACAGCAAGCTCCTTCCCTGGAAATATTTAAAGATCAGCTCCAGCATAATTTCAGTTCTAAATTACCCTGTTTCCTCCTTTCTCTACATCAGGTTCAGATTTTATTTATGCTGCTTTTTGTTGTCATAGTAATTTATTGCTGAAAATACATTTTCAACTATTTTAAGAAAATAACGTGTTTTTAAAATAATTTTATCGTGGACAAGAAATCACTTTGAAATAATATCATAGCTCAAATAAATTTATAGTTCCTGGAACCAATATAAGCATGTATTTTTTTTTTTTTAGCAGTGTATATAATGAATTTAACATATTTTGCTGATGCAAACAGAACCCAGTCTAAAGAAATTCCTTATCAGTAACAGCAACAGAGACAAAAATCTGCAAACAATGTTAAGTGATAATAAAAGAAGATGAGGAATGAATCATCTAGGTTGTAAAAATCAGCTGGAAGAACCTTTTTAAGTATAAAAAGGGAGGCAGAGAAGTTCTCACTATCATAATTATACTACCCTCACATAATCCAGGCCCAAATTATTTACATGGACTGGTGTTCTAACAACTGATGGGTTTAGTTCAGTTTGGGGCTGGAGGGAGGGATCTACATCATGCACCTTGAAAAAGGAAATAAATTTGTCTGCCAAATGTGCAGAAGAAGAAGGAAAAATAAGTAAATTCTTACAAGATTATAAAATTTAAATCAGGTATTTAACACAAATGCACACATATAGAGGAACATGTTTGTACTGATTTCTATCAATGTTTCTATAGCAAGATCACAGCTTTGTACCAGGGGAGGGTCAGGAGAGATCTGTGATAGCTTTGGCATCAAAAACAGATAAAGACTTTGCAGATTATTTAAACTGTATTTTGTAGTAAATCCAACTATAAACAGAAAGCACTTGGAAGTAATTTGAATATTTTGATTCCTGTCCTACCTGACTTTCAATGAGTTCTCAAGACAGTTATTTTATCTCTTCACCACTGTGTCCAATGCTTGATTTCACCATAATAAATGATGTGATATTTTTAAAGTATTGAATGTATCTTTTTTTTTGCTGTGAGAAATGGAAAGCCAAATTTGGCCTACCTTTACCTAAGAATTACACAGAATATTAATGCAGCTTGCCAGTGGACTAAATTAGAAATCCCTGTGAGCAGTGTCAGTGCTCCAAAGCTGCTGCAGGTTTGTGGGTTTTGGTTTGGGTTTCTGCTCATCTCAGCTGGTTCCTTTATTCCTGTGAGGATCCTCGCAGAGGTGCCACTCTCACCTGGGATATCCCAGGAGGACCGAGGAGCACAGCCTTAAAACTGAAAGGAAATGCAGGAGCTTTCCACTGGATGAAGGAAATGGTGGAAATGGGGGTCCCTGAGTCTGCTGTGGTGACAGCCAAACATTAACTCCCTAGGCTGGCTACTGAAAACTATAAATATTTTTTGTGCTTCACCTATGGAAATATAACCCAGCCTACACAGAAACATTCCAAATGTTACCAGTTCATGCTAGGGAAGTTATAAAGAACTCATATGTAGTGTCTAACTTCAAATCTTTATCACCTTTGAGAACCCCTTCTCTCAAAGAGACTTCATATGCAGAATTGTATTTGCAGTGGAGGAGAAAGCACAGACAAAACAAGTCACTCAAATTAAGATTTGAAATCTAACAAAGCAGCTGCCTGCCTTCATTTCTGCCATGGATGGGTGTCACTTGAGAACCAGGCTTCAGTTTTTCCTCCATTATCTCCTGCAGTATTACAGTTTTGGATGAGTTTGTCCATAGCTGCTGCTCTGTGAACTTGATGGAATATTTTGCTCGCAGCCCTGTGCCACAGACAATGATTTTTGCTGAGTTCTTTACTCAGGTGTGGCAACATGGAAGAGCTTTATTCCTGCTAGTGCAGCGTGCCTGGGACCTGAGCAGGGCACAGAATCTCACCTACAGAATGATTTTCTTTCCTTAGTATACAGAAAAAGAAAAATAAATTCCCCAGCTTGACAGTATAAAATGTCAGGCTCACGAGCAGAAAGCTGCCCACAGTTGATAGACACGAATGTAAGGGATTTTTATCTACGTGGCAAATTAAGGCACTGACAAAACTGATCAAATCATTATTAACAGCTGAACTGTGCAGCAAGTTCTAAATCATTTTGTTACTGATAACGTCACAAACTCTAAAATCTAAGCATCTTCCCAAAAGTCTGCAGCCAACTAATAGCAGATTTTTACTGCTGGAAGACATTTTGGCAGCAGGAACTGGACAGCATGTCAAAAATGGATAAATCTTTGAAAGAGAGGACTGAAATAAATTCCTAAGATTTCACCTCCTAATGGGTATCCCATTGCACAGTGAAGCAAGGTGGAAGTTTTGGCATGGCAGGTGAAATGAGGTATTAATTACATCTCTGTAGAAAAGCCACAGTGTGGCAGTGAACAGTTGACCTGAGCAGGTCAGAGGGGTGTCACATCCAGGGAACACAAACCCACTGCACAAGCCAGAATACTAAAACAGATCTAATGCTGGAATATAAAGAGAAAATTAGCTGTATGGAAAGCTCTATGTAAGTGTGTGAAATTACCAAACACAGACATTTAGAAAATTAACACCCAGAAAAACCAATTTTGGCAAAGGAGAAAGAACAGGACTATCCACAGCAGCATTAGAGGATCAGGACATTAAACACCACAGTCAGGATTGTTCTGCAATGTTCAAACACTGCTGAAAACACAGAGCCAGTGTTACTCATTCCAAACACCCATAGCTTCAATTCATGTATGTGCAACTGCACTTCTTGGAAATGTCCTTTTTTTTTTTTTTTTTTTTTAGGGAAGCAGAGGTAATTTTAGAAGGCAGGATGGTTGCATCAGAATGGAAATAAAGGCTTTTTACAGAGTACTTTTGTGAGAAAAGGCAGAAAATGAAAGTAGGCTAGATCTTGTATCTCAAAAGGGGATGGGGAGATGGGGAGATGAAAGGCACCTGAATTGTGAAGCCCTTGTGGTGCCTGTGCACAGGCACTCGAGGAGCTGCTGCTGCTGCTGCCCCAGTCCCAGGGAGCTGTGGCACTGCTGAAGTGAACTGGGCAGGACATGCAAAGAGCCCTGGGCTGATTTCCAGCCCAGCTGGACCTGCCAGCACTTGCACTCCGTGTTTGGACTGGGGGAATGAAGCACAGGCAACAATCTGTCAGTGGGATGATGACAAACAATTCCCTGCTTGTTGGCCCTACCATGAAGAACTCCAGAGCTGAACCCAACACATTCTCAAATCTGAAAGGCAATGCAGAGCAGGAGTCTCTGTCTCGATACAAAGCAAGGACCATGAGCCATTTCAGTATTTCAGTACCTCCTGGCCTGGCATGGTTTAAACCCCACTGGCAACTCAGATCCCACACAGACACCTGCTCACTCCCCACCAGGGGGATGGGGAGAGAATTCAGGGGTAAAAGCAGGAAAAATCATTAATTTGGGTCAGAAATATTTAATAACTGAAACAGAATAAGAAACTGTAATGAAAAGTTTAAAAATAAAACAAAAAAAAAAAGAGAGAGAGAAGAAGAGAAGAGAAGAGAAGAGAAGAGAAGAGAAGAGAAGAGAAGAGAAGAGAAGAGAAGAGAAGAGAAGAGAAGAGAAGAGAAGAGAAGAGAAGAGAAGAGAAGAGAAGAGAAGAGAAGAGAAGAGAAGAGAAGAGAAGAGAAGAGAAGAGAAGAGAAGAGAAGAGAAGAGAAGAGAAGAGAAGAGAAGAGAAGAGAAGAGAAATCAACCCCAAGAAAAAGAAGTGGTGCAAATGAGCAAAGTCACTCCTCACTGAGCATTGCCCAGCCAGTTCCTGAGCTCCCTCCTAGCTGAGCATGGTGCCCAGTGCTCTGGAACATTCCCTGGGATGGGTGGGCTCAGCTGTGCCCCCTCTCAGCCTCCTGTGCTCCCTCTCCTCGCTGCCAGGGCTCAGTGCAAGCCCTGCTCAGCACCAGCTGAACCCTCCGTGTGTGACCAGCACTGTTCCCATCCTAAATCCAACAGCCCTGCACCAACTCCAGCACTGCCAAAGCAGGATGTGGCTCTAACAGAGAGGTACACCCGTGTTTCCCCCTTGGAAACATTTCCCTCTGCACTGGAAAGCACAGGGAAGGCTCTAAAAGAAGTGAAGCACAGCAGCCTACACACAAATCTCCTTTTCAGCTGTCCAAGGGTCCCATTCCCAAATCCCAGGACATGCTGAGTGAGGGATTCCATTCATTTTCTTTGTACAGAAGTGGTAAACAAGACATAAATTATCTATAAAAGTAGTAGGTAACAAGAAGAATAAGCATTCTCCCTTTCATTCATGTTGTGTTGAACTATTTTATAATCTACCTACATCCACAAATACATCCTTAAACATCAACACCAAATCACTTGCAACTACCATTAAATAGTATTTCACCAATGTATCATTTCATGGCATTTAAAATACTTTATTTCCATACATCCAAATGCCACAGCAAATGATTTCAAACCAGCAAGAAACACAAATAGTTAGAAGGTTACGTGTGGCACATTAATTTACATTTCAAATTGTAGCAAAGTCATCAATGCAGCTTGAAATCAGAGATGTATACACTGAGGTAGATGAGTTAAGTCCTGTATCTGAATACAAGCCCACCAGGCTGGATCAGTGGCTAATAAAGAGCTCACTTTTAAAAGGTCTTGCATGCTGTTTATTCTGGAGTTATTCTCTGCCTGCCTGGTCCCCAGGAGCCTGATTTCACTGGTGCCCATGGGAGTCCTTTGGCCCCTGCGGATAAATGAAGTGTGTGGCACAGCTCTGAGAGCCTTTCCCTTTCCTTCTCCAGCAGACAGAAAGATCCCAGAGCTGGTGAAGAGGTGAGGCACAACCTGCACCCACTGTTTCTGTAGTCAGCTTGATTTTGGGTCAGACTTCTGCTGTATTTACAGTGCTGACTCAGCAAAGCTAACCAGTGCCTCTTTCCTCCGTGTTTTCACAGCTCCTGATGGTGTGTTTGGGTTTCCCTCGTTGTAGCTGTGAGGTCAGTGTATAAAATACTGGATTTTATCTACATTTTGGCTGCAAGTTCTACCCTGATTCCCTATTTCTCACCTACGCAGCTGCTCTCTGTAGCAACCAAGGATTAACAATACCAACACCTCTGTTTGTATCCTTTGGGTTAATCAGCCTCTCACCTTCACCCCCATCTCCTCCAGCAGGTAAAACAACCAACACAGATTAAATATCTGCTCTTGCTGGGGCTGTGGGTGAAAGCCAGCTCTGGTTATTGCTGGAGAATGCTTCCTTTGAAGCACAGTAAAATTTGAGAGTCCTCATGCTGAGAGTCATGAATGGAGGTATCACAAGCCCCTGTAGTACATAAACTCTAGAAACAAGAAAGTCTGGATTGCCTCTGAATTTACTTGATCAACTTTGGTGCCAAAGAAAATACAAAACTTTTCCTGTCATTGAAAACTTATGAAAAGACACCAATCTGTAGAATTTTCTGGTGGTTCTAACAAGGTCTAGCCAGTGCAGCCTTTTCCTCAGGGCACTGGTCTTGCAACCAAATACAATTTTAATTTGTAAGGACTTGATGATTTTTCCAGTACCTACCACAGAGCACACTGAACAATGGCACAGAAAATATTAGAAAAGATATATGGATAGAATAAACCCTACCAAATTGACATAACAAACCACTTTGGAATAGTCTTGAAATGAATAAATATGGTTGGAGTGAAGGAAAAAAGGTCTTTTATGAGCAATTACAATTCAGCCTAAGCAAATGACTGACTCTCAAACTCTCAGCCTAAGGAATTTATAACGAGTCACTGCTCACATTATCATTCTAATTTCAACTTTTACCATTTTAACAGGTACATATGTGTAGAAAATGTCTTTTTAAAATTTCATGTATGATTCAAGAGAAAATGGGAGAGGAAAGGGATATGGTAGCTGCAACACTTTCAATTCCCCTTATTCATCTGTGCCAAGTTAGAAATAAAATTACTATTAGAGTAAAATGAGTTGCTTGATGCTATTTCTTCAGTGGCTTGTGACACCAATCTGAAAACCTGCTAAGTTTTCAGATAAACAGTTTTACTTAAAACACCTGAATTATTTAATGTGTTATGCATAGAATGTTATTTCTATCAAGGTAACATGTATATTGATATACTACTGAAGTGAGATTCCCTTCCAGAAATAGTATTTTTATGAGCTCCTTGGATGCACAGGTGAACAATAATGGAAGTGAAAATCTCCTGGGGCCTGTATTCAATCTGTAACTTGTTCCAGGGATCGTGTGTTCCTGGAGGAGAATACTTGCAGCCCTTTATTCCAGACTAAATCACCTAATTGCTTCAAGCTGCTTTTCTGTTTGCATTATTTGCCACCTTCTCAGACATTCAGAAAGAAGCCATTACCCTTTTTGCTGCCAGGCTAATCAGTATCACAACCTTACACTTGCTAAAACTACTAGAATAAGGGAAAAAAAAAAAGAGAGAGGTGAGAACAGAAAACATCCTTCCTGCCAAATTATGTATTTTCATTAAGTTCTCTTTCCTTCAGAGGAAAAGAATCTCTGAGGCTTGCATGAATCAATAAAGAGTATTGGGTTTATAATGATAGAAAAGCAGATTATTAAAGCATATCCATATCCTTCCAGGCACACAGCCTCCTCTCACCCCCTGTGCATTGGGCAAACCCCGAGCCAGAACAAATGGAGACTCCACACAGAGAATGCAGAGCTTCCTTTCTTATTCAGGAGGAACTTTCTGGATGACTTGGCAATTCTTGCATCCAAAGGGATTGAAGTTCAGCATCTGTTCCCATCACCTTACCAGGATTTTAGTTTTCCATTTGCCATCATTTCAATGGAGATTTTTTAAAAACAATGAAGGAATGGTTGGAAAAAAAATAATAAAAAAAATAAAACAAAATATAAACTTTAAAAATTCAGCAGAGGATTTTTACCCTGACAGGTACATTCTTCTGTCTGCTGTCCAGGTTCTCTGAATCAGGATTGAGGAGTCATGAGGAAAAGGAACCTTTTCAATACAATTCCAACCTGAGTGCAGTCATTTACCATTAAGGGACCACAAACTACTCCTCTGAGAACTTCTCTCCCTACTCTCACAAAGAGGTTACTTGAGAAGGGAGAGGATTTTTTAAATTTCAAATATTGAAATTCAGCAGAAATAACCATTTTCAATGCAGCCAGTAGAAAATACAAAAGCAGAAAATACAAAAAAACCCCAAACCACATATTCACAATCCCATTCAGTAACTTGGTCTGTCAAATAATTACAGCAATGCAACAAATTTGAAAAACTTGTTGAAAACCTTCCCTAACTTGTTCCCCCCAGCCATCCTTTGAGAGAGTTAGAAAAAAGGCACTCTACACAACATTAAGTTAAAAAATCCCCATAATTTAGAATCAAATGTATCTGTTGGGCAAAACACTAATGAAAATCTCATTTTATTGAAAGCAATGAATTATGTTCATTTAGATGCAGGAGTACAGGACTGAGGCAGAGTTCTGTGGGTACCCAGCACATCCCCAGCCAGCACAGAAAATGCAGCTCCACACTCTGCAGTGTGCATTTAACACTGATTTACCTCAGGATTCTGCTTTTGAAACAGAGAGGTGTCCACAGAACCAGCTAAAGTTTATTTACTGGTGGGATCTTTGCACATGCCAAGGACTTTACCTCTCTTTTAGGATAAAACTGAAGATGAGCACCAGGCCCTAGACATGAAGAAGTTGTCCCTTCTCAGGATTATTTGCACAATTATCCTGCTGGTCCTTCCCCTGGGAGCAGCAGCAGAGCAGCCAACATTTGTGCCACAGGACACGTGCCAAGGGATTGGTTTCAGGATGCATTACTCAAATAAACAGAAAACTTCACTGTGCTGAAACACCTTGTAAGATCATGTTGGCAAGCAATGTGTGACTTCTGATCATAAAAACCACAAAAGGGAAGTAACTCCAGTAAGTGAACTATTGTTTTTTGTTGTTTTTGTTTTTGTTTTTGTTTTTTTAATGGGTTTTAATCTAGAGAGAATAAAAGGATTAGCAAATATAAAGGCACTTTAAATTGCATTCCCTCCTATGGTAACATTTTTACCTTTTGGCCTGTGTTATCTGTTAGGGGGAATTCCATCATGAGAGCATAAAGGATGTGCAGCTTTTACAAAACAGAGACTTTTAATGGCAGATTCCAACCCGTGGCCTTTTCACCTCCCCAGATTGGCTCTCAAAGCTCCCTGTCAGCTGCAGCAACATCAACATCACTGCCCAGAAACTGAGAGGCTCCACAGGAACAACTCCCTGCACTGTGACCTGCACTGGGCCCTGCAGAAACATCCCTTTAAAAGCACTAAAACAGCTTCTGCTCTTTTTTTTTCAAGTGGAAGTAAGCAACTTTCAGAAGTGACATGAAAGGGACTCTCAGAGTTTACAGTACTGGAAATTGTGCCTGACGGTTGCATCTTTTATTTAATACAAATGAAAGCTAAAAATTTGGGCAATTTTAGTGGATACTTTTGTACTGGTCTCCAGTTTGGATTAATCTGATTTGCAGTCTGGAGAACTGAGGAGCAGCTCTGCTCCCAGAACAAAGTTATCTATCAGTTTTTGGTACAAAGTATGACATAAATCACAGCCTGAACCCTTGGTGTAAATAGTTTAACTAGTATTAGGAACAGAATAAAAAGGGACCCACACAAAGATCTCTGTGTCCAAGCCCCTGTCCTTGCAGATCTTCTCAAACTCCTGTGACTGACAGCATCATCCAGATGCTGCTTGAACTCTGCAGGCTTCCTGCTGGTGCCTTGGCACTGCACAACAGCAACAATTATTTCTCAAAACAAAGCAGAAAGCCTCAAGTTCCCTTATGCTTCATATCTGTAGGGCTGGATACACAGGAAAATCAGTTCAGTGCAGCTCCAGTGTTTTCTTCAAGGTGTTTTTAATGAAATACACTGAGTGCCAACCCCTGACATCCACACATCTACACGAGGGCATCTCGTGGCAGTGCCGTGTTTAGGGACAGCCACAGCCATAGGGGTTGGACCAACTTTAGTTGACACCATTTATTTTGACTTTTGGGCCAATTCAAGGTGTCTCAGCAAAGCCAGGCAGCCAAGAGCTCAGCAGGTACTTGTGAGGAGCTCTGTGCTTGCCTAGTCCAGAAGGAGCTGTTGTGGATTTCCTCCTGAAGCCTCCTGTTCCAGCCTGTGAAGCTGCAGGGTGCACTCACACCCTGGGCTCCAACACCCCCTTCTCTTGTCTCTTCATCCCAGGACAGCCCAGCTCCTGGAGCTGCATTTCCATCCTCCTCACCCTGCTGACAGACAGTGCACACCTTCACCAGCTGCTCACAGCCCTGACCAGAGTTCCATTTGCCTGCCTACAAAATGGAACTGCCTTTTGATTTTTTCCATTTCCACTGTTCTGAATCTGGATTGCTGTTGGGAAACTATCAAGCAGCAGATCAAGCTGGTCCCAGACAAAACTAGAGACACCAGGAACCAGAGATGAATGATTCTTGAGGTGAAACCAGCAATCTGTTCCCAAAATCAAGGGAAGAGGCAAATACTGAGAACCTAGGAATATTTTAATCAGCTACAGATGTCTCACAGGTATTATTTTCCACTTCTAAAAAAAAATCCCAAAAAAACCCCACACAAAAATCCCAAGCAAACAAATAGAACCAAATGGAACGAACTAACACTAAGTATAAATCAAGACAATCTAACAGATGGTTATTAATTCTTCAGTGGTGGATTTTCAGGCAATGCCTGAACAGAAATGTGAGTGCCCCTCTGGACCACTGTCTCCCTCTGGCTTGCAGGTGTGGGATTTGGTCAGTAAATAAACTAAAAGCCAAGGTGGACAAATATTTACTTAACAAGGTGGGACCAGCACCTTACAAAGACACTTCTGACTTTGCATTGCGAATTCTTTGCAGAAACTCCCCCTTTTTTCATGCACAGGGATGTCTGTAGGGCCAGGACCTGCACTGGGACTGACAAACACACCCAGAATCCCACAGGGGACTCCAGAATCAGAACCTCAGCAGACAAAACCTCATTTCCACGTTGTGTATTTCCAGTGTGAGCACAGCTATTGGTTTGCCAGCAAACCATGGCACTGGCACATTTATTTCTGCCCTGGCAGGAGCTGCTGCCGTGCCCTGGGTGTGCACAGGCCTGGAACACACACACACACACACAGTGTGCTCACACATATTTCCACCAAATCAATTTGTATATGCAGACATTTAGAGAAGAAACTACCTGAAGGAACTTCTGCAACACCTTTCACAGTAACCTCACTGATCACTCTTTAGAAGAAATCTCTTCAGTACCAGGACAGGATTGTTAATTATTCTGCAAAGCAATTTCTTCATGTCAAACAAACAAACCAAAAAAAAAACAAAAAAACAAAAAAACAAAAACACAAAACCAAACAAACCCTGCAAAACCAAGAAAAAACAAAGAAGAAACAAGTGTGTGTTCAATCTATATACCCTAAAAGTGATGTTACACAAACAGTAACTAAATTAAACATAAGAACACGTGCAGGTACGGACCTTGATTGAAGTGTTCATTTAATATAATTTAGGTATCTGAAATATTCTGCTTACTTGATTAGAGTAGATTGTTTGCATTTTGATTTATTGCTTCAAGATCAGTATTCATTAAGTCACTTAATATAAGGGCACTCTTACAGCTGCTACCCTATTAAAGGTAATCATTTTTTCCCAGTCCTGTTTATAGCACAGTCACTGTTACACTAAAACAGCCTGGAACCATCTATTAATCACAGCCACAGCTTCCATGTACATCTTCAGAAACAATTCCTGATGGCAAGGCCTTGTGTTAAGCACAGGAATTACAAATTATGTTTTTGTCTCAAATTCAAATAGTTCCCAGTCTCCTGGGCTATCAGGGAGGCCCTGGGGTAACTGAGCAAGAGGGTGATTCCCATTTCAAATACTGCCTAGGGGTTTCAAAATATCATTCCTAGCATTGTTTTAAGCCTATATTTTTTTGTCCTAAGTAAGAGTCTCAGTTTTCACCCAAACCAATGTACTGAAATCAATGCAATTCCTCTGTAACTTCAATAAACTTTTTCAATTGGAATTGTAAACATAGCAGTTTATCTTTCAGCACCACTGGCCAAAGACTACAGACCTGGTTCAATGGTTCTGGCTGATACATTTTACATTTATTCTTTGCCTGGCATCAAAAGGGACAGAATAATCCTGTGATAGTGACATGGAATGAACTGAACCACTGGCCAAAAAAGATTACAATTTCAGAAATAACATAGCATGTGCTTATCCCCTTTGTTTTAACATCTCTGGAAGGTCAGTAAGAAAACACCCTGACACACCAAAGAGACAAGATGCAACACACACAAATTGCAGCAAATTGCTGTCAGCTCCTGGGCTTGTGGCATGAGTTTATATCACATTACCAACACTGATTCCATCCATCAAAACACTGTAAACCACACTGCAGAACTGTGCAGGAGACAGCTCTCAGCAGCTCTGAGTTCAGTGGGACTGATTAACTCTTCCAGGACTAGTCCACACCCAGGTTAATGGTGCCCACTCTCTGATGTGCAGAACTAAATTTGACCTTCAAGCCATCCTAAAATATTTATTTTCCTAATTATGCAAGTTATTAATAGATGAGGAAAAAGAGGTTTTTGTCTATTCCATAAATATATAAAACCATCAGTAATATAAAAATATTCAATGGGATTTGGCAAAGACCAAATACAAAAGCACTACCTGAAAAATCCAGTATTATTTCCTCATACAAAGCATTTTTTCCTGTTGCTAGATAATGCCAATTAATATACTGATACATCTAGGAATAATAAAAAATAGTTTTGCTATACTTCTTCCCTGGTACAATGCAACACGATTTCAAAGGGCTTTCATCAACACAAATTTTACAGGCTCTGTTTGTAATAATATTCTGAAAAGCAGCACTTCCACTCTGCAAGTGCACCGTGCTGTTTGCCCAGGGATCAGGCATCCTATCACAGCCCCTTTACTCCTGAGAGGAAGAATTTTTCACAGAACTCCTACTAGCACCCCTTTATACATCCAATTATATATATTGTTACACTTATTTCTTCTCTTTCTGTGGTTTCCATCCAAAATCATTGCAATTAATGGGAAAAGTTCTATGGCCTCCAAGGGATTTCATCTATTCATCTTTCCATTCTGTCAAGAAATGCTGATGTTTAAAGGAATCGTGGTCCCTGTTCTGTGTAGCTTCATTAAAACTACTGTGGCAGAAGTAGTTCAAAGGCATAAGGTTTTTAGAGCTCTGAAGGAGCTTGAAAAGTTTGCCTGGTAATATATTAAAAATAGATATTTTTAGTATAATAACGCTTCAGTGAGGAACTGATAAGGTAGAGAAGATAATAAGAGAATGTGGTAAGAGAAGAAGAGCTACAGGAAAATATCAGCCAAGGTATCCCAGGAGTCCAAGGAAGAGGCTTCAGTTCCCATCCTGCACTTTAGGAATACCTGAGCAGACAGTGCAGTGTTGCATTCACAACTGGTTCCAAGTGGACCAAAATTATGATTGAAACAATAAATTGAATAATTAAAATAATAAATGGTCAGATTTGGGTCACTGAAAGAAGACAAACCATGTCTGTCACATGCAGAAGAAGAATGTCACAGGCAGATAAGTCACTTTACAGCTCACTTAAGCTGGAGAGGGGAGAAGAAAGAAAATACATTAGTCACATAGTAAAAGCAGAAAACATCATGATTTCTTCTCCAACCTATTGAATTTAGTACAGTAACTAAGACTTATGAAATAACCTTGTATTATTTTGTAAACAAATCTATTCTATTTAAACAACAACACAGGAATCGAAAGCAAAGTGCACCTGGGGTAAATAATGGCAAATAGGATTTTTTTTTTTCCCCTTGAACAGCTCCCATTCTGCTAAAACACTGCAGCAATTCATAAAGCCAAAGGTTCATTAATCACTGCTATCCTTTGGTCACTTTACTTTCATTTTGCTTAAAATTAACTCCCTCAGAGATTGTATTTAAGTTATCTTGATGAACAGTCATAATATTTGTCTGAGAAACATCCCCAGCTAAGCAAACCTCACAAGCTTCCACTCTACACGTTCTGCAAGGTACAAAAAAAATCTTGAATTCCACTTGGCTTTTCCTCCAGCAGAGATGCAGGCAATGATCCCACTGAGCCTCAGAGGGATTCAGGGACACAGCACAATCCTCCCTAACACCAGAACCCTGGCATTTTTGGGATGGACACTGCTCCATCATCACATCCTCCTGTCACACCTTGCAGATTCTCCCAGTGCAAGGTCTCCCTTGATCCTTTCCATGTCCAGCATTAAGGAGAGAAAATGATCTGGCTGAAGGATTTGGGGCACAGAGAGAAAGGCTTCCCACATATTTCTGTCCCTCTGAGAGAGAATTAATTCAATGAACGGGTGCTGATCAGCCCAGGCACAGCACCCCCACCCAAGGACCCAGGAACAGGTTTCAATAATTTTCCTCAGCTGCTGTAAAAAGCAAGAATGGAGTAAATAAGGATATGAAGTCATCTGGTGGAGCTGGACAAAGGAAGAATGAAAACACTGAGGAGCTGTTGCAAAGGGCAACAGTAAAACACAGGCAGTGCCCAGAACATTCTGTATTTACACCAGTTAAATATGGTTAAATATGGGTAGGCACATCAGCCTGTGTCTGGAACTGTAGGGCCTGATTAAGAAACACAAACCACATCCCCTCTGGGACATTTTGATCAGAATTTCCTACCATGCAGAACTAAACTGGTTGCTTCTGTATCCACTATGACACTTCCCAAACGTTTAATTACAGTCTTAGAATATGTAATTGATATACAGATGCCACCCAAACATATGTCTGTGAATGGAACTGACACAAGGGTATGAAGAACATGTTAAAAACCTCCACTTCTGCATGGCTGAAAGCTTTTAATATAGAAATTTTGAAATATCCCATGTGTTTGGAATGATAGAGCATGGAAATGGAAGTCACACTGGTTTACTACTGCAGAAAAAAAAATCTTGGCACTAAGCATTATCAAAAATAAAGCACATGATAATTCATTTTTCTCTTTTTATGCTATTTCCCCCTCACTGTCAGTTAACAAACTGCATTTTTATATTCTATTTACAGAAAAAAAGATTCATGCCCTTCCCTTAAGGATGTTTCTTGTTCCCAAACCCAGCACAACTGGCTTTCCCTGGTGCCAGGGACCATCAACAACCACCTGGAGCTCACTCCCAGGTATCACAGAAATGCTCTCAGAGGGGCTGTGGGAACACACAAACACAGACATGCATCACTCCTCCCTCTCCTCCTCCTCCTCCTCTCCTCCTCCTCCTCACTTCCCAGAGATAATGCCAAGCACAAAGTCTCCTCCATCCAACGAGAGCCATCACCTGAGAACAACAGGCTGCAGCTCTCCCCTCCCATTTGGAGCCATTATTCAAAGGAAACAGAATTTCTTTTATAGCCCTGGAATAGGCACCAATCCTTCACTGAGCCATTTTTCATATCTCAGCTCTAATTCCACAAATAAGCCTTTTAAATCCAGCAAGTGCCTTCATGGTCTGTCCCAGCCCCCCCTCGGGCAGCGCTGGAAACAATCCACACTGCACTTCCAGCTCCTGGAGAAATGAGCAAAAAATTGTGTGCAATTTTTCTTCTTAGTGTTTGAAATTATTCTGCTGTCCATGTGAAATGACCACTTTGGTCCTCAGTAAATTCTTTAATGAAAAAAAGAATACAAAAGAACAGCTTTATTAGCCTAGGGTATGGAACACAGAGCTGAAGGTAACAAAATGGCACGGAGGAGATGAACTGCATTATTTCCAGTCTCACTCTAGTGGGAACAGAATGAGAGATTCTCTCCACATTTTTTGGGGGGTAGTTGCTTGCTCACTCTGTAAGCTTTGAATTTCAGCACTCACTTCAGAACATATTGCAGTTCTGCCTTCTTTTGCTTAAGCTTTGAATTCCCACAGTTACAGGCTGGAGTCTTTCCCCAGTGATCAGAGAGAGACTTCATTTCCATATTCAGTACTTAGCTGTTTCTTTCATCCCTCTCTTTCCTAAAGATGATTTCCACATATTATATTGGACCACTATCTAGAATTTCCCTTTGAAATTATTTGGGAATGAGCAGAACCATTGGAGCCCTGGATAAAGCATGGCACAGTTAGGGCACTATATTCTCTCCGAGTCAAATTGAAGAAGCAATCAAGGTCTGGATTCTTCTTTGAATACAGAAAGACAGAAGCATAATGAAAATCGTTTATTTTTGTTTCAGTAAAATCTATTTTTGAAGTCTTCTACCACCTTTCCAAGCATTTCTCTAGACTAGAAATTTTCTTGTCCTTGCTGCATGAATCAGAACATTTTCAGAGAAAACTCCCAAACGACTCTCTGGATTTAAAATCTTATCCCAACACTTTTCACTATGAATTTGGTCTACCTCACATTTCTTCTCAGACCCCTATCAGGTAGCAAGCATCAATACCTACCACTGCTCCTCCTGCCACATCTCAGCAGTCTCTGGAGTTCAGTTTCTTAACCCAGCACCCAGAGAAAGCCAGCTATTTTCTGCCATTAGCCTTTTTCTCAGCTTCCTGCTTTTCTAAAAAACTCAAGTTTCTCCGTTTCAGTCTCTGAAGACTTGAAAATTACTTTTCTTTTGGAAAAAAAAAATAATTCTTTAAAGTATCTGTCATTAAACAACTATATGACATATATGGTTATTTTATACAACTGTGGGGAAACATGTTTTTATTGGTTTGATAATCATGACTGAGCAATAAATGAAAGCCTCAGAACCTGGAAGCTTATTGCAAAACCAGCATTGTTTCTATCATATGGATTTTGTTCACAGAGCTCAGAGAACCCACAGGAATATAAAAGCATCCTCCATCATTTCACCACTAGTCACAAAAATCCTGTGTGAGCATCCCCTCCCCAGCACAGCAGGCAGGCCAAATGCACAGTTCCAATTTCAATACTTATAAATTGTTAAACATGCTCTTTATCCTATTAAGCTGTAATTCAAATTAACTTCCAAATAAGCCATTCCTATTAAACGTGTCACGAAAATAGAGCTTCTGAAATACGGGAAAAACAAAAAGCCCACTTTGAATAATCAGACAAACAAGGAGTGGGAAAATGCCCACTAAAAAAAACTTATATTAAGGGCATTATTTTGAGAAATGTTTAATAGTTCATCCTTTTTTCCATGGGCTGTGTATGAGTTGAGGCAGGAAACAACTTCCCAGTGCTGCTGTGCCCTTTCTATTTCCCACTCCTGTCCCGGAAGCACTTCAGGGCAGGAGGGGAATTTACATTTTTCAGAGCCTTTACCTGAAAACCTGAACCTGGAAGATTTTGAATGGTGTTTTGAGAGAGAATTCAAAAGTGAATATCACTTAAAGCAAAAAACCCTAAATTAGGTCCAGCAGTTTAGTGTGGAACAGTGATTAGACTGTCAAGAAACCTTGGGCACATCACCTGGTGCCTGGCTGCTTTTCCTTCTGTGCACACCTGGAGCAGCAGATCCTGGGCCAGCAAAGCTGGGAGGCTCAGCTCCTTCACAGCTGGAAAGTGATCAACACTGTAATTTCTCCTTCTTTGCCTCCTTTGGGCTCAATTCTCTGTGGATACAACTTTCCTCTAGTCTCTCAGCCTCCTTTGGGCTGAATTCCTCTGGGATCCTCTCTCGTGGGGAGTTCCACTTATCTCAGTCTTTATTATTCGAAGAAAACTCTCGAGCTCGTTAGAATCTTGTTTCTCGTGTTTATTGAAGGATCCTCACAAAAGTTAACAGGTCTCTCCAGGCTGGTTACAAGGTTAATCTTTGCAATTTGGAACATTTCTTTCTTCAGCTGGTACAAACAAGGCCTTGTGGCTCACTTCATGTCTGATGCACAAAATGGCCCTGAACTACACAGTTCTTTTATCTTTATACTTATTTTTATCCAATTAACAATAGACACGTATATTATTTTTCTTAATGACCCAATGACCCATCACCTCTGTGATGCACTGCAGCATTTTCTATCCAATCACTCACTATTACCCAAAAACCTCCAGGAGAAGAAGATGAAGAAGAAAGAAGAAGGGACAAGGGACAACACTCTAAATTTTCCATCTTGTCTCCTGTTCTCTAAACTACTTTTTCACCCAGTGATTTAAGAAACTTTCTAATCTACACACCTACCTTTCTTATCTAACTTTAGCATTTGTTTTCATGTCTCACTATGAAAACATGCTCATGAATTTCATATTATATGAAATTCAGTGTTTTCTTGAATCTTAGAACTAAATATTAAAAACAAGGGCACACAGTCTGTATCTCAGACTCCAGCACAACACTGCCCAGCTGGAGAAGCCTCATGAAATGTAAACACAGATTAACCCCGCCAAGAGATGCAAAACCAAGGATCATACTCCAGCCCTCCAGAAGGCTCTCTGCTGGTTTACCTTGGAATGACAAATCTAAGAGAGCATCCAGCAGCCTGAATCAAACAACTGCTGTGAGAAACCACCGAAACACGAGGGAGTGTCGAACCCAAGCTGCCCAAACTCGGTGAGCTGATGAGCCCAAGAGCTCTGCTGGCAAAGGAGCAGAGACTCAGAGCAAAGGTCTGAGGCCACAAGGCAGGGGAATTGTCACTGGAAGGTACATTAAAATGAGAAAGACCTCGCCTGTCAGGTCTAGGACTGAAAAGTCTTTATGATTTCCACCCCCAGGAGTACAGAGGCTAATCAGAAAGGGTGTGTGCTTCTCACTACCAGCCCCACACAATCCTGTCCTTTCTAAACCATAACAAAGATTTTTTTATTATTATTATTATTTTTAATTTTTTTTTTGTTCTTATCACAATTTTTGTTATTCTATGAGCATGACCATAGCTCTGAGAGGAGCCTCCTTAACTCCCCAAACCAGAATTAATTCATTATGGCAACAGGGAAAGAGTGAGCAGGGAACAAACATTTTCCACAAAAGCATCAGGATTGGCAGCCTGCACATGGAAATGCTGAAGATTCAGATTTCTTTTTTCCTGCCTGCATTCCAAAACTCTCCCTTTTCTCTTCTCCTGATTCTCTCTCTGTCACTACATCAAACAACCACACTGCCCCATTTCCTTTAAGCAAAGCATCAGTGAAACTCCAGGGCACAGCACAGCGAGAATGATCCTGCAGCTGCTGGTTCTTTCTGCTTGCTAAGTGCAAGGCAAGAATATTCCTAGAAAATGTCATATTAGAAAAAAAAAAAATAAAAAATATGTTTTAACTCATGTTTGACCCACAGACAATTCAGCTCTTGGATGGATCACTTATGTAAAGCCAACATGGCTAAAAGGCAAATCCTTTCAAAAATTGCATGAGAAACAGAAGCAGGATAAGGAGGAAAACGTATTTTCCAATGATGCTTTAACACTTAGCAGAAACATTAAAACATAGTAGAAAACATTTTTTAAATAGTTCTTTTTAATTTTCATTCTGTTGTCTTTCATTTTTTTCTTCAGAGATGTAAAAATGATGATTTTGGATAAGATTGTGAGCAGCACCAGAAACTTGCATCCTGATATCTCAGAAGAAAAAACATTCCCCCACTTCAACCATGAAACCCTCCAGAGACTCACTAGGAGCACTCAGAACACAGCCCTGTTCTCACCCCTCAGCCATCGAGCACATTTCATGACATCTGCATATTTATTCCATAAAAATTAGGTGTTTCTGATTTCAGTTTTTAAGTTAAGCTATGCTGCTTGGCCTAAAAATCCAGATGTGTATGTTATTTGTATATTTTAATTTAATTATCTGTATATTTTCATTCTGGCAGACCATGTATTTCTTTTGACATTTTTTTGATTGCTAAGTCAGTAGAACAGAACTGCCTGTAGTTTTATAGGTGCTGCTCAGCACTGCAACAGCAGTTCTGTGTTAGCAGCTCTGTGCTACATTTAGATGTCCACTCACGCAAGCCTACAGACATAAAAGTTTCATAAATAAATACATTTTCAAGGTGACTTTCTTTAAAACAGCTCAATTCAAAGATAACAATTTTTGCCTTCTGGCACTTATTCTAAAAAATATTCATTTTGCATGAGTAAGTCCGTGTAAAAGGCAAAAAGATGCCACTACTGCTTTTAAAAATAGTCGGGGAATAAAAAAGAAAGGAAGTTACATATTTCCTAAATTCCTCTGTAGATAATGTCATGGGAAATCTGCTCTGGAGCTTCAGCTAGACAGGATGTTAAGGGCTCAGCAAAGCTCTGGGTCCCTGAGGCAGAGGATGCTGCAGGCTCTCGGTGTCCATCGGGGTTTCAGGGTTGGTTTTGGCTCCCAGAGCTCCCAGTTCCCCTGGGTTGGGGCTGCCCCCAGCAGCAGCATCAGGCACAGCTTGTGGGGACAAAACAGAGAGAGCTGGGGAGAAAACACGGCTCTGCCACTGCAGCACAACACTGGGGTCTTTGAAGGCTTTCATATATTTGCAATCCTGCAGTTCTTTAGTGGATAACTCTAAACTCCACACACAGTGTTAGCTGCTGCTTCCCCATTTTGGTCAGGAGCAGCAATTCCTCTCCAGGGCTGGCAATCCAGGACACCTCACTGCCTCAGGCCCCAGAGATGGAAACAAAAGTGAGCTGGGGGCAACAAACTGGGGGTAAATGACTTCATTCCCTGCAGCTGGAATTGGGAGATGAACCCCCAATGTACAAATGGCACAAACTGATAAAAGTGTGAAAGCCAAGACCTGTGGCCCATTTTGGGTGCAGCCCCTGGGGGCTTCCTCTGCCCCAAATGTACCTGAAGGCCTTCAATGAACAGAACTGCTTTTTTATGGAGGCTAGCTTTGGAGCAGGCTGTAGGCCCATGGCGTGCCAGCCCTGCCTGAGAAGCTAGCCTGGGAAATTCATGGGAGGATTCAAAACAATCCTCAAAGACACAAAACAGCCTGCAGGTGCTGTTTTCTGATTCCCGTGTTTTCCTTGCAGGAGAAGGTCAGGGGGTGGTGAACCCCACTGACCAATGATGGTAATGTAGTATTTTACTAACCAATAAGAGTTTCCTTTCTGTACTCTTGACGAACTAGTCTATATAACATGGCTGTAGCAATAAACTAGAGATTCTCTCCTGTTCTGACTCCCCTGAGAGTCCGTGTCGTTCTTCCCGCCGTTCCTAATTAGAACGACACTTTTTATTCCCTGAACTCAGGCTGGACTCTGATTTTAAGTAGCCAAACAAGGCATCAAGAGAGCAAAGTTAATTCAAGGCTCACTCCTGGGTAAGTGCAGGGAAGCTGCAGCTCTGCCTTTTGCAATGCCTACAGATTCACAGGGACAGAAATCCAGGCAAACTCCAACACAGCCAAAGATGGTTTCAGAAGAGGATGGAAGAAGGAGTCGTGTTGGATTGCATTCTCTCTTCTCCAGCACACAGAACACAGCACACACCCAGTGACATAACATTTACATTAATGGAGCTAAGGCTAAAAAGGGCACAGTGCAGCTCGACTGACAAGCTGGCATCAAATTAATTCACTGGCTTATAGATCTGCTGCACAGCTCGCTTTCCTGCTACTTTTGCTTGAATTAAGATGCTACAAAAGGGAAAAAAAAAAAAAAAAATACTTTTTTTCTTGGAGGTAATGAATTTGTTCTCAGCCTTTATGAATGTTGTTTGGGAACACGTTGGTGCTCCTGGTGTCTCTGCTGCTGCCTGGGCACAGAGCTACAGAGCTTTCTCCTCCTTCCAGGAGGTGTTTCCTACCTCCAGTGAGTGCAGGTACATCTCCAGCACCCACTGATAAATGTGCCAGGATGTTTGCTCATATACATTTACTGCACACATCCTGCAGGATATGGTAGCATTCATTCTATATGTGTTGGTGGCTGTCAGACAAAGAACAGAATTACACAGGCTGAGAATTGTGAAATCTAACATTTCATGGCAAGCTTTACTTTTTCTCTCTTTGTACCCCACAGGTACCATTACCTCCACACAGCCATTATCTCTAAGGGAATGATGCCACAGAAAAGTTTACCAAAATGCTGCAGAGACCAGGTTTGGAAAGAAGGAAAATTTAAATCTGTATTGTAAGACAGCATTCTTACATATGTGAGAAGCACATTTTAGAGATCTCTCCAGATCCAGTAACTGCTTTCCCTGGGTGTTACCCAGTTAGCCGTGTTGTTAAACATAGATCTGAATCCCCACACATTACTGGAAACCAGCTCCACTCCAGAAAAAACACTGGTGTAACATTTTATATTTGAATTATGTTAACATTGTGAAGACACGAGTTTTTTCTAGCAGTTCCCTTTCTTTCAGTTTCCCTCTAGGTCATGTTAGAGCAAATTTCCCTCTTCTCATCTACTGAAGTTCAATTTTTCCTGTTTAAAAGGCAAGGGAGATAACAGGCTTTCAAGAAGTATTTATCTAAACTAGAACTGTTTGCATCATACTTGCATTAAATATACATTCTACATCCAATTGTCCCTGTCTGAATTAAACTTTAGAGGAAAAGTCCTTATGATCATTGCTCTGCATGCCTCAAAAAAAACAACAAAAAGGCACCAGAGAATATAAAGAGGGACATTAATGAGGGAGATTTAGAGATAATTAGGCAGGTGACCTTTTATTTTTATATATGTAGTCCTTTACCAAGCATTCAAAGAACAAGACTTATGGCTATCAGAGTACTATGACAATCATGCCAAGAAGTTAATTACTACAAAATAAATATACTGCTATAACTGATTTTCACATCCAGTTGACGGATTTTTATTTTATTCCTTTTTCCACAAGGAACCAGTGTACTCACAGATTTTCATGAGAGTTCAGATCTCATTTTGGCACCCAAATGAGAGCCAGACTTTGCTAAGAGCTCGGTGCCTCGCAGAACAGGAACTGTGAGGAGTTGAGCTATTTTGAAAATCTAGCAGCTGCTGTGTAGGTTGAGAATATGAAATTCTGGTCCTGAGCTCTTTAAAAGCCTGGCCTTACCTAAGAAACAGCGTTACAAGCAAGAGTCCTAAATCTAGGAAATTACAGTTCCTTCTGCAGTGTCCTTTGTCCTGCTGAAAACTTCCACTTTTAGTGCATTTCAAGAACTTTGCATTCCCATTATTGCCAGCAGGCCCCTCGCTGCCTCCAGGAACAGCTCTGACCTTTCCAACACATCCTTCTTCGGGGAGAAAAGGTTATTTTTCTTTCCCTGGTTTAATAGTAAAGTTGCCTCATTACTGGCACTATTTTAATTTTAAACTGAGATAATGCTCAGGGTTTGCCTCGGGGGGCTCTGCCAGTGTCACCTCAGTGGTCTCTGCCCTCACCTGTCCCTCTCCAGGTACAACCTGAACAGTCTGGAGAACACAGCCAGCTCCTCTCTCATCAGGTGGAGCGTGCCCTTGCTCCTCCTCACTCCCTCAAATTATCACAGCATCAAATCTATGAAAATACAGAAATGCCAATAATTATGAATGTCCTATTAATTTTTTTGGGCAGTAATAACACCAGGGTCACTTCAGATAAAGAAAAACCAGCCCAGAGATGGGCAGGTTGTGCTCTGCAGACACTCCAATTCCAGCAGCACATTATTCATGTGGAGTTACAGTGCACAGGCATCAACTGTTCTTCTGGAATCCTTAACTTTCAGGATTTCTTTCCAAAAGATGTTTCTCACTCTACAAACTTTCATTCCCTCAACATTTTGCCTGCAGAATCAAATGAGTATTTTTTTTTTTTTTCAAAGTTTCCTTTCTTTTCAGACACTTTTTGAGCAAAATGCTTGGGTTTGAATCCTATTTTTTAAATGAAGGATTAAACTACGACAAAGGATTTCAGAAACCTTTTGATACTTTGATGATTTAATCAAGCTCACATTTTTCTACCTTTTTTTTCTAATTTTTCAGTGTTTTTTGAGATGAAAGAGATAATGTGTCTTTTCTGCAAAATGGTTCAGCAGTTCACATGATCTGCAAAAGAATTTCATAATAATGACTGAAAAAACACATTTATGTAAACCATCAAGAGCAGAGAGACAATCCTGGTTCCTGTTAGAGGAAAATGAAATATTTCAGAGACATATCAAGAGAGACCTCTAGAGATGTGTAACCAGTGCTATAAATCTTTTTTTAAAGTTATTATAAAGAGAAATTCAGGTGAGGCTTCAAATTCGAGCCAACATTCCTAAATGCTTCACTTGGATTGCACTGACACAATATTATGAGTTCAGGCAATGCACTTTAGTTTATACAACACCCCTGTAGGAAAAAAAAAAAATATTTTGAGAAGATTTAAGATTGTCTTGTTTTTAAACATGAACTGAAAATCTCTAAACAAATTATATTAGCAAAATTATCACCCCTGCCAGACAGCTACATTCCTCATGCTAATTTCAAATATATTTTAAATTTAATTCCAGTTGTCACATAAACTATTACACACATTTTGTAATCATGCATCTCTAATCAACTTTAGATCCCAAATTACATTTGTCTGGAAAGCTTCAAGCTTTGGATTGCACAGTCATGAAAGGAAACCTTGGTGGACAGGGAAACATTGGTACAAGGTAACTGCTGGAATAGAGCTGCTCCTCCCCTCGCCAGGCTGCATGGAATTACCACTATCCTTCCTATTTTATCAAAGAAATTGTGTAAAAAGGATTTTGGAAGCGCTCTTCCTCCAAACAGTGCCAGGAGACTGCAATTCCTGGAGCAGATCAGGATGATGCAGATGAAGTGGAGCATTTCAGCCCCTTCCCAGTGGCACGGGAAAGGTCCCGCTATGGGAACTGACAATGGTCAATGAGAGATTTCAGCCTGTGTGAAACAAAGGCACACAAGGTTCTCTCTCTGGTCTGGGAAATCATCAGGAGGGATCCAAACAGCCCTTGGAAAGGGGAAACAACCTCTGCAGGTGTTGTTTGGATCCTTGTTTACTTGTAAGAAACATTCAAGGGGTGTTGTTCCCAATTCTCCAATGCTGGTGATGTGTTGGTTTCATGGCCAATGAGAGTTTTACCCCTTGGACCTTCTCAAACCTGTCTATAAAAGAAGCTCTGGAAGAATAAAACTTGTTCTCTTGTGTAACCCAGCCAGAGAGCCTGTGTTGTGTTCCTGTTCCTAATTCAGTGAGAGTCCTGTGCGTGCCCAGCTCTGGGCTGTGCCCACAGTCACCAAACCCCTGGAGATCAGAGCAGTGACCACAGCACGGCCCAAGGGTCAAACATTCCCCACTGCATTCACTTTGCCCCTTCCCACCAGCAGACCCCTCCTGCACACTCACTCTAGGACCAGACTGTGCTAAAGTGAATTTGAAGGCAAAAATGTCATTTATTAATTTACCACTTTCCCCCCCACCCTCTTCTTTCTTGGCAATCAGCTGTGATACGTAACCTGAATTTTAATACCAAATTACAAGAGCACTGTGTAAATGGCATACTCAAAAATGCAGACTTTCCCTTTTCTTTTAGGTAAAATTAAGCTAATCTGCTTTGACAGAAGAGGGCTCTTTGGAACCACCTAGTGAGTCTCCCAAATATGAAGCAGTAACTCAAATGTCAATTACTTTTCCAACAGCAGACAAATTGCTGGCACACTAATGCAATTTAAGGACAATAATTAGATAACAGGACTACAGAGTGTACCAGGTGACAGAGTTTCTGAGATAATAGAATCTAGTGTCCTACTTCTTAAATATTAACATCATTCCATTTCAGTCAATCGGTTTATGGTAATTTTAAAAGGGCAAAGCAAATTCTTTTTATTGCTAATAATATTGTGCTTCTCCAGCATTAGCTTTGAAGGTTAGCAATTTACAGGGTCAAACCTTAATTATATTATTTCCTTTTTATTTACTTTTCTTTTTCAATCTTTCCTCTTTGAAGCCTTTTCCTATTATAGAGATTTTAAAGCACTTGATTAAAAAAAAAAAATAAAATTGAAACTCTTGAAATGTGAGTTCAAGAAACCTTTTGATACTTTAATGATCATAGAAAGGAGCCAGTTTCATCACAGCACATGTGACATCTTTGTTAGACACATCTGGAAATCCACAAACTTTTCCTATAATCACTTTCTGTTCTAATTGCATTCTAGTCTAAGTGGTTTTGTTATGTCAGCCACTCCACGGTGCCATGTACCATGTCCAAGGCTTTGCAAAATAAACACAGCCCATGGCTCTCCATAAATATTCCAGCAGAAGAAATCTCCTTCCTTTAGTCACAAGTACCCAGATCACTAAATTTCACTTTGCATCATGAATTTATATTGGAATATTCTTCCATTCCCACTTTTTTTCCCCCCCATTAGTCAGCTGTGGAACATTTGTTTTCAACAAAGTCTCTGTAATTCTCGACACCAGACTTCCTTTCATCCATAAAACTAATGCCCACTGACACAGTGAAATATCTCCACTCTGAGCAGAGACTAACTCCAGGACAGGGGAGGAATTTACCTGCAATAACATTTAGCTTTGCACCTGAGACCACAACAAGAATGCAAATTTGTGTTCTCTGGGCTTTCTTTAAATTTTCAAATGAATAAAGACAGAAATTGTAACACAGACCACAGAAAATTGTGTTTCTAAATGTGCTTTTTCCCATCTTAAGCAGAAGAAAAGCTTTAGATGCTGTATTAAGAACCAGCCAAGGCACGTGGCTTTCAGAAATGTTTGTGCCAGTCTCCCAGAGCCAAGCCTGTACTCTTTACAAGCCTTGTTAATGCAGTTTTACATATTCTGAAATGTTTGCTAACAGCACATGAAGAGGTTGCCATCAGTTGTACAGGTTTTGGTCCTTGAGGCTTCAGCTTTTCTGTTTGGGAGATATCCAGTATCATAACAAGTGAACCTCACCTGAATTTGCTGAGGGATGGGGAAAGGAAGATTAGGAAGTATAACAAAACTCTGAGCTAATTCTTAGCACAGGGGAGTCTGTGAGCCTACAGAACAGGCACCACTGTCCAGGTAGCACTTTTCTCACTTCTTGGTCATACACAAACACTATTTTCATTTCTCAAATGCCCCACTGCCTGCATTGTAGCAGATGATAATTACCATTAATTAACTCTGCTGTGATTTGTTACCCTGCTGACAATCACAGGCATGTATAAAGCACTGCCTGGACTTTCTCACTTCATCTGGAGCTCTGAAACCAAACACTGATCAAAAATAGATTAATACCCGATACAGATGTATCATCTCTGTTCATGATTCCCCTGTTTTTCTGTGTGCATTTTAGCTACACTGGGAAACAGATCTGTGGCCATCTGAACAATGTATCCTGACATTGCCTTAGTGCTTCTTTTCAACAGGAGAATTCTGGTTCATTTTGACTGGCAGGGAATGTGGATTTCTGAAAGCAGTAATGGAAATGCATCATGCTGAGGACTTGGGTATCAGAGTCATCATCTCTGACAAAGAGCTCCAAGAGCCTCAGCCAGAACAACCAAATCCCAAAAAAAGCCCTTGTGTATTATTTTCCAGCCCTTGTAAAATAATACAATAAAAAATACTTTTACAGCCCCCATGACAGAGCCATGACTTCACCTGCCACAGCCAGCCTGGAACGAATCCTTTTGGAAAGAGCAGAAGTGCCACAACCTGCACAGAGCAGCTCACTGTACAACAGAAAACCTGGGGTTACTCTCTCATTACTTGAATCACAGTTAGAACTCACATTTGACTTAAAATGAGATTAAAACTGTCATGTCATCAGTACAGGAGGCAAATGGAAAGCAATCCTGGAGGTGAACCCTCTGCTCTCTGGCATGCAGGCACCTCCTGAGCTCTATTTGTTTATCACACCATGCACCAGGACAATTCTTTACTCACAAAACACCTTGAGGAAAGTTTCTATTAAAGTCAGCAAACAAACAGGATCACATCACAGGGCCTGATGGGATTCACCCCAGAGCTCTGAGGAGCTGGGGGATGTTCTGTGACCCCTCCCAATCATCTGCCAAGGGGCTCGGGGGTCAGGGAGCTCCCTGCTTGGAAGCTGACCAAGATTATTCCAGCCTGCACAAAAGGGCTGGAGGAAAGACCCTGAGGATCTTTTAGTCTATCCTCAGCACCTGGAAAATTTTATTTATAGAATATGGATTATACTGGACACTGCTGAGAGGCTTTTAAGTCACTCTAAAGGAAAGAAAGCTCTGCCCACCCCACTCTCAGAGGGCTCAGGGGCGGCTCAGGCATCTGTGGCACCACATCCATGGATGTGCAGCTGGGAACCTCTCACATCATGGTCACACTGCACAAAACAGAAGAAATAAAGAGACTGTGGAAAAAAAACAAACCCAGAAAACAAAACAAAACAAAACAAAACACAGCAACAAAACCAAAAAACCTACAGGGAAGAGACTGGGGAAAGGGTACTGCTCTGTGGGGAATGCTTAGAGCTGATAAACATTTGTAGCCCAGGTATGCATAATTTTGAATCTGGTGCTTTTAGGAGTAAAGTGACAAAACAAAGGAAGAGGTTGAAGGGGCAGCAGGAAGGCATAAGAAAAGTTACCAGGACAGTAACTAGTAGGGGGACACTTAGTGTAAGGCATAAAAATGAGAAATCCATGTTAATAGCAGCTTATATACTTTGCTTTTTTTAAACTTTATAAAATTCCTTTAAATAGCTAGCCTCAAATAGCTACAGGGAAAAAAAAACAGTGATAGATATCATTCCTTTATACATCTTTCCATGAAGCAAACTGAGCCCAACACACAACCTTTCCATGAACTTGCTCAGGTCCATATGTATCAAGACTGATAAATCATTATTCATTCCTCTAAGCACAAGGCCTTTCTTAGTTCCTATGGATAGGAAAAAACCCACTTTTTTGGACAATGAACAATTCTGTCTTTATTCTTTCTCCTACTCCTTTTCACACAGCCCTTACTCTGTGTCCCAGGATAATGAGAATCGAATATAAATGAAATAAAGAGACTTCCATCTACTTCTATGAAGAAAATAGTCTTTTTTTTTTCTTTTTTTTGGAATCCAACATCTCATTTCAAAAAGGAAATAGCTTCAAGACTTGCATGCTTTTTAAAGTACATGTCTGATTCTATAATGGTAGTGTAAGAAAATCATGCTCCTTAAAAAGCAAGTCCTACATTTATGTTGTTTACAGTATTTTTCCCCCTACCTCATGGTCCTTTGTTTCAATTATTTTAAAAAAACTTTCTTTTCCTCATTAAACACTCCTGTTTCCTGTCTCTAAAGTACAGAAAAAAAATGTCTTCATCCCATATTTATAAAAGCATAAACCACTGAAGACAATTTCTAGGGGTCTCTGTAGCTCTACCTACTATAAATACTCCTAGGTCCTCCCTAACTATTCAGTTCAGAAATAATTAAACCTCTTTGGAACAAATAAAATCCTGGACACCTTGGTACCTAAGAGCTACATCAAGGACTCAGATTGTGCTTACATTCCTGCATGGATTCTTTCATTTTAGCCTTGCCCTTAAAATAACTAAATCTGTAATGCCAGAGCACATTTCAAATGCTACAGCATACAGCTAACAGAACAAATAAATGAGTTAGAATGCTGCTCATTGTTTGCCTTTATTTTAGAATAAAGTCAAATATGATTTATCCCCTGGCTGTTTCAGTTTCTCTGAAACTTTGCAATTGGGATTTACGTCTTCTGTGCCGAGACAAGCAGGTTAAATTGCTTCTGCTGTGGCATTTGTTAGCTCTGCGTGGTGTTTCTTTCCATGAACACACAGTGTTCACTCCACTCGTTCCTTTGTTCTCCATTCCTGTTTCTCTCCTCCTCCAGAGCATCAGGGAATGGCTGAGGTTGAAAGGGATCCCAGTGCAGCCAGAGCAGGGCTTAACAAACCCAGAGAGCCTCACTGAGAAAACTCCCCAAAACATTCCTCAGGAGTAAAGAAATCAAGTGAGAGAAGGCAGGATATCTGTTGGACTGACACTGAGGAGGGAGCTGACTGATTCCATGGGGACTGCCATGTGTCCCCACCCTCCCTCCAGCCCTGGAGTGCCCAGAAATGCCTCCAGCTGCCAGGGAACCCTGCAGCCATCTGAGGAGTTATTACACAGCAGCTCTGGGTCTCTTCTAGACAGCAAAAAGACAATAAAAGTAAGAAAAAGAAAAGTAGACAGAGGAGCAAAAATTAATCGAGTTCAGTAACTGAGCAGAGAAAACAGCTGCAGGACTTATAGGGGAAAATGAAACATTTAGGAAAAACTTTTAATGAATTCCATAAGATTGTTTTGTGAAACCACTTAGGCATGTGTCAGCAGGAGATACATCTCGAGGAAAAATGGCAAAAGCAGCAGTTCCTCCAGTAGAGCAGGAAACAACTTACTTGGCTCTCAGGAACACAGAACGACTGAGGAAAGGAACTGGAAAGAAAAGGGATACCAGGGTTCTGAAAATCTGTGACAGAGAAAAGAGGGAGAGACAGTAATAGATGGTGTAACATGAGATGATAAAACAGGGAGTACAGAGGAGAACAAGATGACACAGTGGGAAAACAAAATGGGCCAGGGTTTACAGATGAATCTGAGTCCAAAATTTATGGAATTATTGTCATAAGATGAAAAAGGGGGATGACATACACAAATAAGGAGAAAAGCCAGTGACTTCAAACATAAAAGAAGGTAACAGCTGCTCTCCTGTTTCACTAAGTTGGATCATTTACCACATCCATATTTCAAATAGTAATTAATTACGTTGTACTGGAGCCAACAACAGCAGGGACTCTTTATTAATGAATGCATAGATCTGATAAACAACTGTGCTGAAGATGGATTTTACTAGTAAACTTTAGCATTACCCATTTCCTATAAGAATGAATATGCATAGAACAGTGCCTCTGAAGATTTTGAAGGTATGAAAAGTAAGAATTCAGACAGCAAGTCTGTAAGAATCCATCAGCAGCAAAAGTTCTGTGGAATCACAACTGAATGATATCAAGTTCTGCAACGGAATCAAGTCCATGATCCATGAATGGTATTTTAGCATTTCAGAAAAAAGAAATTAAAAGCTATAAAAAAACCCAAACCACCCACCAGAAAACACCACTCCTCCAGACCCAAACAAACAAACAAAAATATTTATTTCTCTGTTCTGAGCTTAGGAAATTGGAGCACTTTTCTGAGAAGGATCAGAACTCACTGGCTGCTGTTCAATATGCAAACAAGTCTAATTACTCCCTCTGGCTGCTACCAAAATGTTTGACTCCTGTCAGGTGCAGTTTTTCACCTGGGCTCTGGAATCCTGGCTGTTCTGCTGCTCAGTTTCAGAGCTCCAAGCAAAGACAAGGAATGCACATGCAGACCTACCTCTCAGGAGATGGGATAAGCACCTTTCATCACCAGAGTCTCCTCAGCTCCAAACCACCCAGCTGGAGCCTTTGCACTGCTCAGTCTATGTGGGCACTACTCACTTTGTTGCTCCCTATTTTTGGAATAAGGTTCTACTTTCTTGCTCAGAAAGCTGAGTTTAGCTGTAGGCTGCTATTTCATTCCTTTATTAAGCATCTTTCAACACATTCAGTATCCAAAAATTTATTCATCGTAAAGAAGGAGTTTGGATACAAAACTGCTTTTAAAGTTTATCCCCAAGTTTTCCAGACCCTTAGCAATGGCATTTAAGTCACACATAAAGCTCAAGGAAAAGGTCAGATTTTTCAGCTTTCTAGGAAGGAAGGAAGGACACAAGGATGGAAAGACCTAAGTGATAATTGCTTAATCATCTAAGCTCAGTGCCCAGCCACCCAGAGCAGAAGCAAGAAACACGAGAGAACAGTGTCTGTCTTTCTAAAAAAAATCTGGTTCAAATTTTGCAGGCAAAAAAAAAAAAAAAAGAAGAAAAACAAGTTACCCTGCAGCTCAAAGCAGGAGAAAAAATGGTGAAGCCATAAAACAGAGACTGGAGAATCTGTTTTCATCTTTTCCACACACTTTGGGGTGAACAGGCTACAGCAGGACAGAAACAAGAATTTCTACCTTGCCCTTAGCCTAGCATGGAAATAACCCAGCAGTCCACACACACATTTCATAGAGCACAACTGGCTGCATTTTCTTTCATTTCTCTTCTATGTAGCTTTAACACAAGACTTGCTACTATTTTATTTTTTTTTTTTTTGGCCTCTAACAAAGCTTTTTCCTGCATTATTCTTTCTCAGTATCACCCTGTATTTAGTAATTGTCAATTTACTTTACGCTAGTGACAACAATTCTCAGTATAATCTGATCAGCAAAAATCCACTTAAAGCTAGTGGCATGCCCCACACACGGTTTCATCAAGATTATTAGCATTTGTATTTTCTCAATCCCGAGATGCTGTGAGCAGGATCACAGTCCCAGTGCCAGCACTACACATCAGGAATTTGTGAGTGGCACTGATTCCTCTGTCACAGGCACAGAACCGCGATGCTGCAATCAAGAGATCTGCCTGAGGAAACCGGGGATGCTGCTAAGAGAGATTAGATTGAAATCTAAAATCCTTGACACCTAGCTAAGTACACATGACAAGACTGTGGAGAATGCTGGATCTTTGCACCTTTCTGTAATAAAACCTGAATGTAATCTAAATAGATTTATACCATCTGTCTCTTGAAATGAAAGGGATATGAATTTGTATTTTCTAGGCTACTTCTACTATTGACTACTTTCCCTTATGCTTCTAAAGCTGAACACAGAGTGAAAGTATTAAAATCAATGCAATATTTATTTCTATCCTTTGAGACTGCCTAGTAACACCCATCAATATCAAACCTTTACTTAGTACCAGCCATCATGCGAAAATTGAAATTCCTGCACTCTTGATGCAAGTATTTATAGCAAACCTTGTGAGAAAACTGCTAGCTGGACTAATCCTTACCCTGACATTTTGGAATATGGGATTAGAAGTCTCTCCAGCTGCTTTCTGATGAGCCACAGAGTCAATGAGGTGGCAGGAAAAAGGGAAGTGTGTGCATCCACTGAAATCAGAGGCAGTACTTCCAGGCTGATATCACATTTTAAGAATATCCTGGGTACTTTCAGTGCAAAGTTCTGTCATTCCCTCAGTGCACACATCCTCAATATCCAGAAATCTTACAGGAGAAATCGTGACTAATGGAGCACACAGCAGAGCTGCAGAAATCTGCACTGCAAATCAGAGCTGTAATGAACAGTCACTGCTATTGGAATCCATAGCTGGGGCCATTTGAAAGGAAGTAAAGCCAGATGGGGATGCTTAATTTACTTTCACTTAGCTTTGGTGTTCTCTGCATAATTCCTGCACAAATCCCCTCAACACTCTCAGAATATTTTGCATAGGGAAGGACATGCTGGCATGCAACACATTAATCTTCATATACCAATAGGCACAATGTGTGCCAGCAGACACAACAACCCATAATGATAGAGCTTATCATTTCTCCTCAGTTATTTTCAGCAATGGAATAAGTCAAAAGTACTGGTGAAAAGAGTCTGTGCCATTCAAATTACACTGTAAGCATTTTTCTTTCTCCCAGTTTTAGTGTAAAGGCAAAAAGATGTGGAAAATAAAAGAATTTCTGCCATTCAAAATTCCCAGAGCCTGGACAGAGGCATGAGGACTGGCAAACAAATCAGGAATTTACACACTCTCAAACACACCCAGAAGATTTTATGGCAAAAGTTTAGGTCTCAACTTTTCTACCAGCTTTCAATGTGCTAACTAACTTCCTGACACTGAGGAAGTTACTGCTGGGACTAAACTGCAGAAAGGCATTTTCTAAATGTCCATGGACATGTGCATGGGAATACATCTATTACATATATATATATATATATATATAACAGATCAATTCAGAACTCTTAGCAGCATTAAACAAGATCTTCCACTGTAAGTATCTAATGCTGATAGAAAGTTCATCCTGCTGCATTTAAGAACAGATGTTTTGAAAATAGATTTCTAGATAGCCTCAAATGCTAAAGTAGAAAAAATCTGAGTTATTAATCAGCACTTACTTTTTTTTATATCCTCTAGTAAAGTCAAAGTCATTTTAAAAATATAGTTTTAAGAAGTCAATTTTGGTGCTGAACATTTTTCTTTCTTTTCTACGTGCAGTTTCAGATGTTAGCATTTATACACAGGCTACAACACGACACATTAACATATAACAGGGATATAATTAGTCTCTGCTGATGGCAGCTAAAGACCATCCACACATTTCTATGCAAGGCTGCTTTCCAGTTAGAAAACTTTGATATAAATCATATATTAGTATTTTTTTTCTCCAAACTTTATCCCATACCACTGCCTTAAAAGTAAATAGTCCCCTAAAACAAGATAGTTTGCAGATTGTTAATACTTTTTGCTCAGAAGCTCAGCCACGTGTAAAATAGGTGTATGTTCATGTAATTGGCCACAGTATTTTGCTCCATGGTTAAACGCATGATTTCCTCTAATAGAATGCCAGTGTGGTCTACATCACATTTTCTACTTCATAAAGATCCAATGAGCTGTGACCACAGGCTCCCCAACTTAATGGAAAGTTCACTTGGTGACTTCCGAGTTTAAATTGTCCCTTTCTACTGTGAATCAATAGATTTAAAACACATTCATGGATCTCCTCCCCAACAGCTTTAATCCCAAGAGACTTAGAAAGTAGATCTAACTCAGATTTATCACTCTAAACCAAGGTCCTCCCTCTTTATAGTATAACAACAAAACTGAATCATGGAGACACCTCCTTGGTGCAAACCACACACCTGCCCAGGTATTCAGATACCTGCAGCTTTCAGTATTTCCTTTCTAAAAGGGTGGAGCAGTCCTTACAAAGCTGTGAAGTTTTTCTGAAATGTCTTTTACTGCTCAAAATTCATTTGCTCTCAGCAAGAACACAAATATCTGAATGATACAGTAAATTCAATTTCATGCACATAAAGAAAGATGCAAAACACCCACATGCAGCTCTGGCTGAGGATTTCTACATCAGTGCAGCCAAAGAACTGTCCTTACATTAAACTAATTTTTTTAAAGGCCTAATTTTTGTTTATTGGTTTTATTGTATTTTTAGATGGCTACCTCAATCAACAAGAAAATGAGACTAGATCAAGTCAAGGAAGTGTGTACATAAAGAATCCCACTATGCTGGCCAAGACTTGAAACATTCTACACGGAGATGCAAGTCTTAATCAGCACTTTTAATAATTTCAGAAACCTTTAAAACCCTATCACAGTCTAGGAACATCAGAAAATAAATCTAAAGGCTATGTCTGAGTCAGGAAAACGAGGAAAAAGGGTGTGGTGGGACTGACATGAACAGACTGAGCCTCCAGGCACCTCAAAAACACATAGGCAAGAATTAACACATTCAAATAAATTTTTCCACTGGATAAATTAAGAGTGGGAAGTTAAATTAAAGATTTTATTAGAAAGAAGAGAATTAAAACAGTAAGAACCCAGAGTGACTGTCACCTGGGGTCAAGACTGGCAGATCTTGAGGAAGGGGAAGAACACTCAGTGCTCTTTTGGAGCAAGCTGAAACTTTTAACACATTAATTGGCTCCAAAAGAGTCAAGCAATTCCTAAAAAAGGAATAAGGTAGCTAGGCCCTCTCATAAAAGAGAATAAATTTATGAGAAACCAGCTTTTTCAAAGCACAGCACCTAAAATGGGAACTGAAAGCACCAGCCTAAGTGCAAAATGAGAACCACAGAAAAATCAATGATTCCAATTTGTAAAGAAAGCACAAATCAAATATTGTTAATATGATATATAAGCACAATATAAACTATTTGTACTGCACACATTAAGGGTAAATTGCTAGAATAAATTCTATTTTTATGAAAAAGTACTGCAAACAACATGCTGACGTGTCAGGAAAGTGAAAATAATAACACTGACATTATTAGTACGATATGCTATTTCCTAGTGATTTCCCAGGATCATCTATTTTCACTTCAAGCAGCTGTTTAAATCCCCTTTTTTGCCTCACCAAATCTAGTTTTGTTTTCCATTCATTATATAACTCATGCAGTCTATTGCTTAGACTATTACTATAATCCTCACTTCATTGCAAACAGGAAAAAGAGCCAATGCTTTTCCATTCGGAATTTCAGGAGGTGTGGATGGTTTCAGCAGGGGACTGTGAGTTTTGGGAATGAAAATAGTGCAGGTCACTGATTTTCCCCTTCCTTCACAGAGCAAGTGAAAACAACATTCTGAGAGAAAAAAAACCCAATCCCTGACGCTGGCAAACAGAAGAGGAATATGTTAGCACACTAAAAAAGGTCAAATCCAGCTCCAAGGATCAGAGAACAGACCTTGGGAAGAGTCCTTCTAGTGGCAGAATGATCCAACTCTGCTTCTCAGGCTGGGCTTTCACACGCTCCACATCATCCCCTGCACTGATCAACTCCCTCTCCCTCCTTGCAGCCTTCTTTTAAAGCTCAGGATGCAGAAAAAAATCCCAAGTGTTATTTTGTAATAAGAGTCCTGACTAATATAAAAAGAGGTTTGGGGGGTTTGCCTCTGTCCAACAGCTGAAAGACAATTTAATTGAATAGCTCTGGAGAGCACATAAAGAATGAACTGTAACTGAGGGCATAAACATCTGCATCATGGAAATTATCATTGCAAAAGTATCTTTCCCACAATAAGGAAGAGATGGCCATGGGTTTGCCAAAAGATACAGTCTTCTTCACCCAGGGACTGTTTCTTCCCAAAGGGGCTGAAAATAACACCATGGAAAACAGAATGAGTAAGCTTAGCAGCTGCTGTCCACGGAAGTTTTTGACTAGAGGATGAATAGAAAAAGGTTGTGATTGTTCCTTCCAAGATTAATCACTATGAGGGCTACATTTTTAATATGACTCTACTTATAAAAAAACTTATTTCGAGTTATTAATTCTGCTTATCAAATATGCCTCGTACTCAAATATTTTGTTTTACTTTGTCGAATCATTAGAAATGCATCACAAATTGAAAAGTAAACAATCCAGCTGCCACTGAAAGACTGCTTAGAGCTTTATTCTGAATGGGATGGAAATAACCAGGGTAAATACTTGTATAGTAAAAATGACTCACACTACTTGCAACACTATCACTTTTACTGCTTTTTCTACAACTTTCAGGTAGCAAAATGGGCTCAGCAGCTCAGCCTCGCTACTAAAATAAATACACAGGTTCATGTGTGTATTTGAAAACCCTTCCAGGACAAACAGAGCTGCAGAATAATTGGGGCCAGAAGGACAGGCCTCTGGAGTGAGCTCCAGCTGCAGCTCAAACTGGATCTACTTTCAAAATGAGCTGAGTTTTCTCATGGCCCTGTTTGGTCACACCTCCAGTACCTTCAGGTGTGGAAAGCCCCCAGTGTCTCTGGAATCACTGTGAAGAGATCCCTCTTCCTCCTCCTCTCTCCCATTCCAAGGAGCATTTCCCTGGTGCTGCTGCAAGCACTGCTTGCTGCTCCTCAGCTGTGTTCCCTTGAGAGGATCCTCCCTGCCCCTGCCTCCTCTCCAGCCCCTCTGGGAGTGTCTGACAGCAGCACCCAACATCCTCTGCTGGGACACGACCTGCTCCAGCCTGCACCCAAACCCCTTCTGGCTCTGCCATCCCAGCGGGACATCACGTGCCAGACACAGCTCCAAGCGGGCCCAAAACAGGCAAGAGAGATCACTCAGCCTTCCTGAAGACCCACAAAAGAATTCTCATGGAAGTGTTAATGCCAGGACGATGGGAGCACGTGGGGATGAGATTTCATGGTGCACCTTGAGGATCTCCTCTAAGGAAGACCGTGAGGAGCAATACTGCTGCCAACCTAACACCCACGCGCTCCTCACTCAAGAGCAGGGGTGAAAATAAAGGAAAACTGTCACTCTTAGTCGTTAAATATCTTCATTAGACAAGAACGAGGATAATTACTGCTCACAAAATTCACAGTTTGAAAAAGCCTCATCCATTTTGTCTCCTGTTGATGCGGCACACACCAAAGGGCTCACACTGGGGGCCTTTCTGCACACAGCAGGGGAGGGAGGGGAAAGGAAATTCATCAAAGTACAATGGAACACTTGCCTCAAACCAACTTCGATCACTTCACATGTCCCAGAACCACAGAGAATTCTTATTAAGGTTTCTCTTGTTTGTTTATTAATAAAATACATTTGGAATACAGAACACCATACAGGTACTGCTTCAGCCACGGTTCACCTGTTGCAGAGTTGCTGGAAAGAAGCTGAAAGAAGCTGATTTGCTGAAAAGAATTCAATTTATTTTCAAATAAATAAATTTAGTGCTCCTTCCCCCTTTTTTACCCGTTATTTTTTTACCCATTATTTTCAAATAAATAAATATATAAATATATTTCAAATAAATAAATATTTTCAAATAAATAAATGCATCAGACCATAGTTTCTAATTATAATCCAATAGGGAAGGTTTTCATTCAAGCTGCATTTTGAGTGTGAGGGTTGCCTTATTCTAGTCCTTCTGGTTTTCAGGTTTTAGAAAATATTAAAAAAAATAAAAATTTAAAATTACTTCACAGCAATTTTACAGATCCTTCTAATTTATTATTCCCAGTTATTGTAATTTACAATTTTTAGTAATAACTGTAGTACGTACCACAAACTTAAGAATTCAAATTTCCATGTATATTGCTAAGACTTGTATATTTACCTTTTAACCATTTTAATTGAGCCTTATGCTGCATAAAGCTAAATTCTTCAAAAGTTTAATTTTCTGTATTTATTTTTATTTCATGTTTAAGCTATTACCTTTTTGCAGTACAATATCAACAACACACATGTAATTGTTTTTCCAAGCTGCATCTTATAGATTTCCATGTTTCAGCTACCTACAACTGCTCAAGTCTTCCTCCACTTCCACAGCATTAATAGAGTCTAGAAAGTCACATGGTTTACTGTTAAATCATCATGAGTTTCAAAGTAACTGACTTTCCTCAAAGCTACTGATTTCTTGCAAAAGATTAATAAATGGAATTTTAGCAGAGGAAACATACACATAATAAATGTACATAATAAAGTACAGTCGATGCACATAAATCATATTTCAGTTATCATATCCTCCATATTCTTTTTAGTACTTCATCACAAGTTACTACTAAAATTAAAAAATTAAAAATAAAGATGCCAGAAGACTTTTTTCCCCTGTCCTTCCCCCTCAACTTCAATTCTCTTTCAGGGAAGCTGCAGATTCCAGTCTTCTTCTTCACTTGCTTCTGCCAGCTCCATCTGATTCCCGTTCCTTTGACTGCAGAATCCCTCATCAGAATCCCTCATCAGAACCCAACCCAGTCCCCTCCAGCCTGCCCACAGTGCTTTGTGCCTCAGAACTCCAGAAGAGGAGAGGAGCTGTAAATTCAATTATCCCCCTGGAAATAGGGGGCAGATAAAGACCCCCACAAATGCTCTGCAGGCCTTGGGGATTTGTGAATTCCCCACATCCCTTGGATGTTTGCTGCTCCTTTCCAACAGCCTGCACAAAAGCCTTGTGCTATTCACCCACTGTCCCACTGCAAGCAATTAAACCTGAGACAGGACATAATGACAGGGACACTGAAAGGGGGCCAGGTGACTCCCAACATTCCCAGAAAATCCTGGCTGGAAATTCCAGCTGTGGCCACCAGCACACAGCACACTGAGCACACAGGGTGGCACTGCTAAAGGAGTGCTCTGCTGCTAGAAAGCAAAATCAAAAGCTCTGCTGAATCAAATGTTGTACATTGCCCTGGCAAAGCTAAAAGTGCAACTGGGACAGGAGAGACCAAGGAGAGAAGTATCAAAATGGAAATCACCGGGTGTTGGGAGCAGGATGTACAGGCAGCTCTTTGGAGAGGGAGGTTTCTGAGCTGACATTAACTGAGCTGAAAACGAGCCACATTCACACTCTTCTATCAGTGTTTCCTGTCTCCAGGTGTTGCTTTGCACTGCAGCAAGGCTGGGGTCAGCTGTCTGAACATAAATGTCTGGTGCCACTTCCGACACTGGGACACCCAGCCTGGGCTCCATCTGCTCCTTCAGCAGCACAACCTGGAAATCCAAGGTCAGATCCACCAGATCTCATTAGAGATGATGCAAAGTGGAAAACATTTGAAGGATAAAGCCGTGTGAAAAAATATTTCCCAGCTATTATTTTTATTTCTCTATTTCTATTTGCACTGATTGCACTTATTTCAATTATTATCTCTGCTGATATTTTAGCTATTAAGCAGCAAGCAACTATCAGCAAGTTGGTTTGCCTCTTTTCCCTGTCAAGTCATTCTTTTGCACAGAAATTTGAGTAATGTCCTACTGAAACAAATAAAACCAAGACACTGCTAAGCTATTTATCAGCATTCTACCAGTGTCTTTCCCACACCATTTACAAAAATACATTTTGCTTACAATGAAAGGTTGAAGACAGAGGCTGAGGAGATACACGATTTGTACCTTGGCACATAATGACTGTTGTGTTCCTTACACAGAGCTCATCATTATCTCCTGCTTTTTTCATCATAGGACAACTCTGGCATCGTCATTAGCTTTCTAATAAAGCACTTCCCTCCATCAAAAGTCCAAACTTCCAAACATTTCTCCCTGAGGACTCAATAAAAAGCAAAAATAGAGAATAAGAAGCTATCATACTCTATCATACTCTATCATACTCTAAATTACAACATGTAAATCTGTTATTTAAAAAAAAATGTGAGATTTAACCCCCTATTCTAACTCCAGAACTTTGTTTCTACAAATGTAATACTCAAGAAGTGAAAAGTACAGTCTAAAATGTTCCATGCATTTGACTTCCAGGCAATTGTCCATTTGCAATCTGCAACTGCTTTATGTTTTAGCTAAAGATTCAGAACATATTTTTTACTGGTTTTATCCTATGAATTTTAACAAAACCTGAAAAATCCAGTTGTATTTAGTGAGCAAACTATGAGCTCATTTTTCAAACTTCAGGTCAGGAGCAACTTCACTTACTGTACACTGGAAAGACAGCCAGCACATCTTCTAAAACACAGTTATGAAAAAGATACCCTGTACTTTGAATTTTGGCTATAACAATATTCACTTTTTTAAGGGGAAGGAAAAAAAAAAAACCAACAAAAAGCCCAACAGAATACAAAATTCAAGCAAAGTAAAAGAGATGTCAGGTAAAAAATCATTATACATATGCAGGACATAATAATTTGGTTTTATTTTCAAGATATTTAATAAGAAAACTCAGAATGAGGCTTTTAGTTCATCTTGATGCAAGTGAAATCAATGCATCTGATTTTATGTCACAGTCTAGTTCTGAAATGTTAAGCAGCCAAATATAAACAAAAAAAAAAATTAAAAAAAAAAATGAACCACACCCAGCTAAAACCAGATCCCTTAACAGAAATTAATCTGTTCTAGAACACACCAAATTCTGCTGAGAAGTGAAGCTGCAGTTGTCTGGCACACCTGGAATTATGATCTCTATGTATTCTGATCCAGCAGTACTTTTAGCACTTGGTACAGAATGCTTTGTCATTGTCTAATACTGGGACTAGAACTAAATGATAATTTCTCCTTGTTACAAACAAACTTTCTTTCCCAAACAGTATTTTATATTTCACATCCACAAAAATACTTTTTTTTTTTTGGACATTTTTCTTTTCTGGTCATAGATTAAGTAGCAAAGTTAATTACATTTGAACAATTTTCAGTAAATCTAAGTAAGTTACCAAACTTTCATTGCTGGTGGCATTAAAAATACCAAAGAGATGCTTTTGATGACGAGTAGAAGAGGCAAATTTTCCAGGTCATTGTCATAAAAATGATAAAGCAGGCTGCCAAAAACCCCTCGGCACAGACTCTGGGTCTGGGAACTATTTTATACTTCCCTGCATATCTCAGGCACTGCTGAACTCACTGAACACGCTACAATAGAGATTTCCCAGAGCATGCCAGCAAATCCACAAGGGTAATTTAAGCTGCACTGGAAGAACATGTCTTTTAAACTTCTAAATAAAGATATTCAGAAGCTCATGTAATTGCCTGGAATCTCTGGAGTCAGTTCAGACAACAAATTCTGTCAGAGGATTTCCTCCCAGGGAAGGGTCACCTTAAAGACTAACAGGGGAAGACAGCGAGTCCATTAGATCAAGGGACCAAATCCACCACAGCCTGACATGTAGATACAAGGCAGGAAAGGTGTCAGGAAATTAATGAGCCGTTAACTGGGCCAAGACTAACACCCAAAAAGAGTAAAGAAGTGCAAGGGAATTGGATATCAATCCACTGGTGGCAGCCTGCAATGGCTTGTAACACCGAGTAAAAGAGGATAGATGGAGCAAGGAGAACAAGCTCCAGTCACCTGTCCCATGTCTCTGAGAAAAGCAAGCCCTGAAATGCCTGCACGCCTCAGGAGACGAGTTCATTAACATTCCAACCCACAGGACAAGAGGCTGGACACTGCAGTGCTTGTTTCTCACTGCAGCATTCTGCTTTTGCAAGAGTAAGTGCACACAGAAGAGGAAGAGTCACACCCAGCGCAGTGGCAGCGTACTCATCCTAAGATTACTGTGCACAACACCTCTCCTCCAGGAAACACCAAATCCTCTCTGCCACTTCCAGAGAGCAGCAAGGAACACAATGCAGGCAGCACTTGGAAGAAGAAGCCAGGAAAAGTTCTAGCCTACATGACAGGGCATCTCTTTAAAGAGCCACAATAAGACCATAAAGGGACATTAGAGACAGACATTTAACTGAAACTCAGGGTAATATCCTCCACTGGGAGTATTAGCACTTAATTGGGAACAAACTAAGTGACTGACTTAATTCTGATATATTGCACCATCTGTAGAGTCCAGGTTATAATTGATAGGCCAGCTGGATGTGGAGCAAGGTACAGCATGTGAAATACTGCACTGTGTTTCTCACTCATTATTACTTTGCTAAACTGTTAAAGTTTAAATTGTCCTTTCTATTAAATGGGCATTGTTTCATACTTATTCCTTGTTAATTAACATGTTATGAAATAGGTCATGGCTTTAAGTACATGACAAGACTATTACTCTGAAAATCTCTTTCTTTTCTCTTTCCACTAGAAAATTACCTTAACAATACACATGAAAGAGGTCATGGAGCTGTCCATGACCATGATCCTGTGCAAACACATGAGTAAATTAAAGGAATTTCTCAGTTCTTATACGAGCTCTGACTAACTGTAAAACAAACTGTGATTCATTTTCTAGCCTAGGCTACCCTTAATACTGAAGCACTAAAGTGAAAATCAGTGGCTTTGGGACTAGTGAAATCTATAGCACTTTATTTTCAAGGTAGTTTGATCTGAGAACCATAAAGTTGGCTTATTCTAAAACATGGGCAACTTTACCAACCTCTTCAGTGTATTTTATAACACATTTCAATAGCTGGTCAAGAGTGCCTGGACTTTGGAATAGGCTTCCTCTCATTTCATATAACAAAAAAGGGATTAACCTGAAAGTCCCACTGGCAACAGCAGATGTAAAATAAGACACATTTTGAGCATCTTGGTTTCAATGGTATGAAACCATTCTCACCAAGGACTTCACCTATTTTACCTAACTGTAAGGCAAAGGAAAATAATTTTAATATGACCATATATATATCCTTATTGCCTTAGTACAAAATGGAAGTTATTGTAATAAATGGGCTATTGCTGGATTCCATGATTTATATCTATTTGCATGAATGTAAAAGGGGTGCAGTTAAACAGAAAAACTCTGGAATTCTGACTCGCTGACTGTGAGTAGAAAAATCACCAGTGGTTAACTGCAAGGTGTCTCCTCTGATGGTAAGGTAGGATCTAACAGGTCCATTCCCACTTTTATGCTGATTTCAGAACTCTCAGAACTGACAGTGTGTGCCCCAAGCTGTGGCAGCCCCAGATGCAGCAATTTCCATCATTCCCCTTCAGAAACACAACGTCAGGAGCTGCTCTCATCCCTTGAGCTGATACTGCTAAACCAAGCAACATGACAGATGTTAATTAAAAGAAATAAATACAACACAAGTGTTGAAACAACAAAACTCACGATCTGCCATGCAACAAAAAAGCCAACAGCTCACTTTATGTGTTGATTTGTGCTCTTCCCTGAGATGTGAGGAACTTGACTGCATTCCAAAATGCTATTGATGCACTTTATTGTGCTGTTCCTTCATGTAACCAAATACATGTGGAAGATATTTGGGCTCTGAAAGAGTGGAATTACATTTGAATTAATTTTTTTTTTGTTTTCATTTTTGCAGAAAAACAGAAACACATCCAGAGGACAGTGGTTTTCAGAAGAAACTTGGGAGCAAGTTTATCTCATAAATGCTTCTCTGGTGTTTCAAACATTTTCTAGGGGAAACAAAAATAACTTGAAGCTTCTTATCACCTGAACCATACCACAAAAGGTCACTGCAGACAGATCAGTGTCAGAGCAGCAGCCATTATTAAGCTCCAAATGGCCTGGATTCTTCCATTTTTCAGTGGTGAAATTTCATCCAACATCGATGAAATCTATTATACAAGTCACTGCTGCACGTCCTGCACACAGCAGGAAATCTCCACACATCAGCACAAGCACAGAAACACCAGGGCAGTGGGATCTACACTTAAACTTTAAATGTACGCTCTGATTTAACAATTGGTTTCTCAGGTAGCAAGAGAAGGCAAGAAAATCAGCAGAGCCAGCTCAGAAGCCTTTTCCTCTGGCTGTTTGGGATGCTGTGCAGCTCCCCAGGGCAGTGAATCAGGAGCCAGGCTGGGATGGTGCTGAATGGCACAGGAACCTGCAGAGCACATCCCAACCCACGGGGAAAGGCTCCAGGGGCAGCTCCTGCCTTTGGGACTGACATTCTCATCATTCTCCCAATGAACACCACGAGCAGGATGTCCCACAGCTGCCTTCCTGGCAGCTACCAGCTCAAGAAATATTTAAACACAACTACATAGACAGAGGAAAAAAAAGAGATCATTTTTAGAAATGCAATCTGCATTATTTCTAATTTTTATCAAGTGTGTTGCCACAACGCAGGGCAGCATCTCTCCAGGCTGCTCAGAATGGAAGGCACACAGCAGCATAAACACAGACAACCTGGAATTAAAATCATAAACCAAGTGATAAGCAGAGATGTGGTTTGAAAGATGAAAGATAACAAAGCACCATATGCAAATCCAGTTCTTACTCTAATGTGGTGTGATATATACACGTATTTTATATGTAGGTGTTACATATTGTATTTTATGTGTATATATTATTTTTTTTAATTGCTTACTTCAGTAGAAGCACAATGAGGCAAAGAACAAAAACATCAGACAGAATTTATTTTTGTTCTTACATTTTCAGACTAGATTAGAAATATTTTTGGGCACACATGTAATATTTGCTGCAAAATTTCAAAACCAAGATATGCTATGGTGAATCTTGACAAAGATGAAAACAAAACTCTTTATACTTAAAAAAATCATCTGATGCAAATGCAAATGTATGATTCATTCCAACTAACCTTGCCTTATTACAAAGTAATAATTAGGAAAGATTATGACACGAAATGGAAGGAGGGGGCTGACTTTTAGCCAAAAGAAACACAGAAATGAACTGAGGAATTTTAAAAGTTGAAGCAACAGCAAGCTGCAATTTTGGCTACCATTAAGGACATTATACTATTCACTGCAATTTCTGTTAACAGCAGACTTAAAAGTACGTGGCTTCATACTAAGAACTGGGCAGTAATGTACATCTTTATTTCCACTTAAAGCTGTGTCAGTGGCTCAGTATTCTGTCAGGATATTCCTCTCCTGTCTCACCTGTTTCAAATATTAGTAATTTGTGGTAAAAGAAAAATAGTTTTACAATCTCTAAAGAGGGGGGAAAAATAAGTCCATAAACCTCTTCTCCAAATCCATAGAAAAACCCATATTACCCTCACTTCTTACCACAGTCATTTTGCACATAATACTGAAATTAAAGCACATACAACCCCTCACATAGACAAAGTTCTTGTACTGGGATATTCAAAGAGAAATCCAAAGGAAAATTTCACTTTTCTGGAAGCACTTGCCTCACTGATTCTGTTTTGTATCTCGGTGCTGGTTTGTATCTTTAGGTATATTAGGACAGGTATTTACAGCAAAATGCTGAGGGATATCAGATCAAAGGGACAATCACAATGCTACAAAGGTTTTCTAAAACCAGATCCCAGGAGAAGCTCAGTAGCTTTGATTCCCCAGTGCCCCAAGGAGAACGGAAAGATGTGATTTCAACTCAGCTTCTTTTCCACAGAGCCAACACATCTCCAGCCAGCTGAGCACAAGTCCCCTGTTCCTGAGAGACAGAAGAGCTCCAGTAATGCACAAAACACGGCCAGCCTGAGTCTGAGGCAGCACTTCCATCCATCCATCCATCCATCCATCCATCCATCCATCCATCCATCCATCCATCCATCCATCCATCCATCCATCCATCATCCATCCATCCATCCACAGCTCTGAGACACAGCTCCAGTTCCTCCTCCTGCCTGCAGGAACCTGCAGCATGGCACAGCTCTGCAGGTTTTCAATCACAGCTGTTTCCTCTGCCTCACACAGGGGGACAAATGCAGCCCAGCCCAGCGTGGGTGCTTCAGCACCGCTCAGGAAAACCAGACTGAAGAAACACAGAGTGCTAACCCCAGTCCCTGGGCAGTGTGTCCCCAGAGCACTGCACACAGCCCATCATCGCTGCACAGCTCTGCACAGAGCCCCTGACACAGCCCAGCTCAAGGCAGCAGCCTCAGCTGCTTTAATAACAGCCCTGCTTACAAAAACCAAACAGATCAACATCAAGAAATCAAGATACAGAAGGTTCATTTTTCCAGTCTGATCAAACTGGGGAACTACTGTTGGTGCCTGTTCTGCACTAAGGGAGGGGTAAATAGGGGATCAAAGAGAAAAGTGACAGAACAGCAGAGGGGAAAAGAAAATGAAAGACAATTTTTTTGGGGGGGAAGGTGAAGAATAGGACAAAACAGTACAGAACAGGCCCATCTGAGTAACATTTTTTATTTTAAGAGCCCCTTGGCTATGGCTTGGCTCAGCTTTATCTGCAGGATATATCATTTCTCACAAATTTTCCTGCAGTAGCCTTTTGATGAGGTGGCACAGTAATAAATGGGGAGATAATTTGATGTGTTGAACTTTTATTGCTAGTGAGGAATAAAAGGATTTTCAGCTCCCTGGCTGAGTGTGCAGTACTGACAGCTGGAGCAGGGAGGGAGAGCTTCCCCGGATTAAACCACAAAAGGAAAATAGGTATGGATTTCTCATAAAAATAACTTCAGTGATAAAACACAGCAGCACTGAGTACCTGTAAGAATTAAACCGTGATTATCAACTGAGTTTATGAAGTTGGCCTGTCATTCTCAAACAAATGAAAGAGTGGGGACATGCACACACACGTGCTGGACTGGGAACTCACTGGAGCTCTTTGCATCCCTGGGAGATGTGGGTGCTGAGCAGGGAGCCCTTGGGGTGCAGCCACAGTGAGGAGCCAGCAGCACTGCCCCACTCACTCACACAGATTCTTTGTATGTGCTTATGAAAATGACTCAAGAGAATACAAAGAATAATGGATTTTAGAGGTTCTAGATGAAAAAGAATTGGAAAAAAAAACCAACCCAAACAACAGCTTGTTTTTGCTGTTCATTGTGTTATCAAGTGTGTGCCTGGGTCCAGCACTGGGGCTGGGGGCTCTGGGTGAGCAGGGGATGCTCCATGCTGGGCTCAGCCTGTCCTGGACACCCAGCCCGGGCACCCTGAGCCTCAGGCAGGCTGGCAGGGCCATGGGAGAGCGCCTGGGACAGAGGGAACAGCATAGCAGGGACAGAGAAAGGGAGAGGAGGGACAGGGGACCCGCAGAGGAGCCACAGGGCAGAGCCCCACTCCAGGGAACTGCTCCTTAGGGAATGCCAAATTCCCTTTAACAACTGCTCCCTTCCAAAGCAGCTGCTCTACCTGGGCTCCAGCCTGCTTCACAGCCCTCCACTTCAAGCACAAGCTGTAATTAACAATGACAAAATGATATATGATGTATATAAGCCATCTAAGGATGACTTATGATTTACATAACATTTCCATTCTTCAAATTCACAAAGCTGATTCTCGGGACAATATTCTGTCTTAACATATCTGCCTGTGTGGTTACAACACACACAATCAATTCTGAATGTTGATTTGAATTACTGAAAGGTAATTGAAGAGTAGCTCATTGACACTGAGAAGGCAAACAAACTGTTAAAGCTAATTCCTCTGAGTACATTTCACCAAGGATACTGCATGAGGGAATAAAAAAAACCAAACATATTCCCAAATCATAGAAAATCTGTGAACAGATACAGTTTAAAACAGTAACAAAGAATTCTTTTGTATAATAAAAAACAAAGATCTTATACACATTATAGAAAATTAGTTAAGCCTTAGGAACCTCACTTTTGCCCCTTTCAAAAGAAAAAAAATAAAAACAGCAAAAAAAAAAAAAAAATAGGTTGTAATTCACCCTTCACGTGTGGTTTAGAAAACATATTTAATGACCTTCCCCCTTCCCTGTAACATTCAAACTGCCAGTTAAAGCCACAAGAAAAACAACTATTTTACAATATACTGAAGAGGCCTTTGATATAATTGGGGTTTAATATATAATAATACTATAAATTATTACACCATTATCTTTCAAATTTAAAATCAGCTAGGTTTAATTACTTAATCTCTTGTGCTATGTCCTGAAATTCCACATTTTTCCTGAAGAAGCCCCCGGAGGCCGGGCAGGTCCAAGGCAGCCCCAGCAGAGAGCGCAGTTGCTGTTCCAATGAGCAGCGCACAGCAGGGTCACACCGAGCTCACTACAGGGCTGGAATCAATGCAGGAGAAAAATCAACAACACAAAAAGCAACAAAACCTCACACAAAACAACAACAACAACAAAACAGCACTGCTTTTCCTGCTTTTTATTACTATTTTTAATTGACCGAATAATTTGATAACAGTAACTGCTGTGCACCAATCCAGCAGCTCACAGAAAATTCACTGTAAGCTGGGCACAGATCCTGACCCTGTGTGCTCCGAGCGTGTTTGTGGCCGGATTGTCCCGGGGCAGAGGGGCTGGGGAAGCACAAAGCTGCAGCTGGGGCTGGGCAGGGCTCCGAGCATCGCTGCTGGCCCCATGGCACACCGGGCTGGCACCGGGACTGCGAGCTGCAGCCACTGCTGCTGCCCCAAATGCACACCCAGCGCCTTCCCAAAGCGTGCTGGGACCTTCATCCACCTGTCCTGACTCCTGAAATCCACAGCCAGCGCCTTCCCAAAGCGTGCTGGGACCTCCATCCACCTGTCCTGAATCCTGAAATCCACACCCAGCATCTTCCCAAAGCGTGCTGGGACCTTCATCCACCTGTCCTGATTCCTGAAATCCACACCCAGCATCTTCCCAAAGCGTGCTGGGACCATCCACCTGTCCTGAATCCTGAAATCCACACCCAGCGCCTTCCCAAGCGTGCTCTGCCCTCCATCCACCTGTCCTGACTCCTGAAATCCAGATCCCATCACCTTCCCAAAGCGTGCTGGGACCATCCACCTGTCCTGACTCCTGAAATCCAGACCCATCACCTTCCCAAGCGTGCTCTGCCCTCCATCCACCTGTCCTGATTCCTGAAATCCACACCCAGCATCTTCCCAAAGCGTGCTGTGCCCTCCATCCACCTGTCCTGAATCCTGAAATCCAGATCCCATCACCTTCCCAAAGAGTGCTGGGACCTCCATCCACCTGTCCTGACTCCAGAAATCCAGATCCCATCACCTTCCCAAAGAGTGCTGGGACCTCCATCCACCTGTCCTGACTCCTGAAATCCACACCCAGTGCCTTCCCAAAGCGTGCTGGGACCTCCATCCACAACAACTGGCTCCTGAAATCCACACCCATCACCTTCCCAAAGCTGTGTGCTGTGACCCTCCACAAGAACTGACTCCTGAAATCCACACCCATCACCTTCCCAAAGCTGTGTGCTGTGCCTCTCAGCATGCACAAGTGCCCCCAGCCACACCCTGCAGCTCAGCTGCTCTGCAACAAATGCATCTCCCTGGGTGCAGCTCCAGCAGCAATGCAACACCACGGATGTGCCTGTGCTGCCCCACGGGCCACTGAAAGCTCACCCAGCATTTACAATTAAAGCCTTCCCTGTCTGAGAAACATTTTAAGGCACATAGTCACAGAAAAAAGCAGGAGGAAATCAAGACAAGAGGCACTTTAGAGACTTTATTTTTTTTTCCTGAACAGAGCAGATGTTACTGCTGTTGATGATCTAATGTGTCTTTTCACTTTCCCCTTGTCTGCTGAAGGGCAACCAGGAGTTAACTCAGCCCTGGATTGCTTTTACAGGAAGACCCAAGGCAAGACAGTAAACTCAAGATAAAGAAAATCCCAAACACTTAGAAACTCCAGTTGTCATTAGCATTAGCCAAAGTTTTACCTCCAGCCCTCCTTCCCCAGCCCTGGGGCTTTAGGTCAGGTGTGATGTGTGCCCTGGTTTAAGTTTCAAAGGCTGCTCCTCCCTGGAGAAGAAACGCGCTCTCAGTCAGCGTGTGACCGAGGAGCGCCGTGCGTGCGGTGACACAGCACAGCTGCACAGAACCACCCTGGCAACACACTCTGCTCCACAAACTCCAGAAAATCTCAACTGATTGCACTGGAAAAGGAACAGGAGGAGGGTGGAGGCAGCCAGCAAAAAGGATCCCACCTGCAGCACAGGATGGAGATTCATCTCCAGACATTAAAAATTCCTCAGCTGGGGAAGCTGCATCTTCTCCTTGGGTTAGAATCTCCCCCTGCCTAGGAAGAAAGAACTTACACTGCTGGACCATTACATCTGATTTGGATCTCATGTTTTTGTATTTTTTAAATGCTTTGGGTGTTGGGCAGTTGAGGAAGCCCAAAGTGCCCCAGTCACAGGGGACTGTGCTGGATGGAAATGCTGCCAGTAAATATCAGAGGGCAGCATTAGGACCTCAGAAGTCAGCAGAGGTCTGAACAAGAAGCTAAGATAAAAGAGTGAACACATTATGAAAAATAATAATACACTTTTCAATTTCTTAAAACAGTCATTCCTCCTCTAAGTTTCTAAAAAAGGTTCTGTTTTCTTTGAATTGCAGGTTCCAAGCTGCCTGGGTGGAGAACTCTCGAGAGAATCTGTGCACTGGGCCTGTTTTTAGCAGATACTCTGAAGGAGACTTTTCCTGAGACATAGTTTCTCTAATAAATATATATTCTGGGTTTTTAAGAGCATTTGGAGTAAACACACTGGAAATTTCAGTGGCCACTTAATATTTCTCTAGGAACATTCTAATGAAGAAAATTACACAGAGCCACTGAAAAAAAATAATTAAAAATCTGATTTCAGATTATTATTTCTACAAATCAATTATCAAAACTCTATTAATTTATTCCATTAGCTTAGACACTATTATACTACATTATAATTCTCTCTTTTAGGACGGCACATGATTTTATTAGTGTATTCTATCAGTTTTGGAGGTTGAAGGCTTCCGGGTGCAATTTTTTCTCCTCTATCTAATAAAGGTTATTAAGAATTTAAATAAGATTTGAAAGTGAGAATAATTTAGACACCAAAGTAATGGCTATACATATCTCACAACAGTAGTACATTAGTGGGCTGATATTCAGTCAACTAAATTAAAGCTTCTCACTCGTTTTGCTCTGTAGCTTTCCACCCAGTTCCTGAAATCCCAAACCAAAAATCTTAACCCCTGTTCAAATGCAGGAATCACAGGAAGGGTGAAGTATAAAACTCTCAACTTTGCCCAGTATCTTGGTGGTTGCAAATAGCAGCTGTAGCCAGAAATAAAATGGAAGAGCAGGAAATCTGCAAACATACACAGAGTTCTTTAAAAATTCGAATTAATTAGACCAAATATGCCTATTGACTTTAGCACCTGCAGTGGCAGTGCCAGGGCTCTGCAGCACATCGAGCAGCAGCAGTCACACACATGATGGGCCAGCCTCCCTGGCTCTCACACCAGGGCTGGTGCCCACCCTGAGGACTGAACTCCACCTTCCTCACATTACCAAAACCAGCAGCGTGAAAAATCTATTAGATGCATGCCACAGAAACCTCAAATGCTTCATTTCTACAAGCACACTCCCCCAGATTCGTAACAGTGATAAGGCATGGAACTACAGTGACATCATCTGAAAGAATTGCTCCTTGCCTCAATTACATATTTCTTCCTGTTTTATTAATTTTCTAAACTAACATACAATAAAAATATCCACTGGCATATTTAAACCAATTTACATACTAAAATTAGGGCCAGCAGCCAATTTGAAGCAAGCTGATTCTGTTGAAGAGGTATCTGGGGTCCTTTAGATTCTCTACTTGGTGACCCTTGGAGTGGTCTAATAATTTCACGGCATGTGAATCACTGAGCAAGAAAAAAAATCACTAAAAACTGATTATGTTATCAAATTCAGTGAAACTGCATCAATTTATTTATTAAAAACAGTATTTAAACTCCACGATACCACATGTCAGAGTTACACGTAGTTAACAGCAGCTGGCACTTAACTTTTTCATACACTGAAGGAAGGAGAAGCAAGGAATGTTTAACGTGAGATAACCATCCTGGAAGAAGGAAAAAGCCATTTCATGTCTGGCTCAGTTGCTTGCAGTAAGGTCAGCTCAGTGCTAATAAATAACACCTCCATGAGGCAGGCAAGGGCTGGAGCTGCTTTGAGGCAGCAGTGCAGCTCTGAGCAGAGAGCTGGCCAAGGAGACACTTTGTCATCCTCAGCAGGGCTGCTCCATCCCCAGCTGCACAGCTCCTGTGCTGTCCGACTGAGGTGGGAGCCATCCATCAGCAGCCTCACCCTGGCACCTCCTGAGCCCTGATCCCGCCTTCTGGCACCTCCTGAGCCCTGCCCTGAGCCCTGGCACCTCCTGAGCCCTGCTCTGAGCCCTGGCACCTCCTGAGCCCTGCTCCCCCCTTCTGGCACCTCCTGAGCCCTGCCCTGAGCCCTGCCACCTCCTGAGCCCTGCCCTGAGCCCTGGCACATCCTGAGCCCGGGCACCTCCTGAGCCCTCCCCTGAGCCCTGGCACCTCCTGAGCCCTGGAACCTCCTGAGCCCTGCTCCTCATCCTGGCACCTCCTGAGCCCTGCTCCTCACCCTGGCACCTCCTGAGCCCTGCCCTGAGCCCTGCTCCTCCCTTCTGGCACCTCCTGAGCCCTGCTCCTCCCTTCTGGCACCTCCTGAGCCCTGCTCTGAGCCCTGGCACCTCCTGAGCCCTGCCCTGAGCCCTGGCACCTCCTGAGCCCTGGCACCTCCTGAGCCCTGCTCCTCCCTTCTGGCACCTGCTGAGCCCTGCTCCTTGTCCTGGCACCTCCTGAGCCCTGCTCTGAGCCCTGGCACCTCCTGAGCCCTGATCCTCATTCTGGCACCTGCTGAGCCCTGCCCTGAGCCCTGGCACCTCCTGAGCCCTGCTCCTCCCTTCTGGCACCTCCTGAGCCCTGCTCCTCCCTTCTGGCACCTGCTGAGCCCTGCTCTGAGCCCTGGCACCTCCTGAGCCCTGCCCTGAGCCCCGGCATCTCCTGAGCCCTGATCCTTGCCCTGGCACCTCCTGAGCCCTGCCCTGAGCCCTGGCACCTCCTGAGCCCTGCCCTGAGCCCTGGCACCTCCTGAGCCCTGCCCTGAGCCCTGGCACCTCCTGAGCCCTGATCCTCATCCTGGCACCTCCTGAGCCCTGCCCTGAGCCCTGGCACTGCTCGCTGCCCACACGGAGCTCACACAGAACTCGGTCCTTGTGCTCGTTCCAGCACAAACCAGAGTGGCTGGAAGTGGAAAATCATCTCCATCCCACCCAGAGCCAGCAGGGCAAACAGCACCCACAGGCACAGCTCGGGGCTCCTCTGCTTTTCCTTTGGGGCAGAGATTTGGGGTGGCTCTGCTGCTGTGTGCTCCCCTCTGTGGGGACAGCACACTCCAGGGGACAGAGCCCAAACTGTCTGCAAGAGCAGGGCAGAAACCTGAGCTCGGAGCAGTGCCAGCAGCAGGATGTGCAGGATGGGCAGGATGGGCAGGATGGGCAGGATGGGCAGGATGTGCAGGGTGTACAGGGTGTGCAGGATGAGCAGGGTGTGCAGAGTGTGCAGGGTGTACAGGATGTGCAAGGTGTACAGGATGTGCAGGATGTGCAGGGTGTGCAGGATGTGCAGGATGTGCAGGGTGTGCAGGATGTGCAGGATGTGCAGGGTGTACAGGATGTACAGGATGTGAAGGATGTGCAGGATGGGCAGGATGGGCAGGATGGGCAGGATGTGCAGGATGTGCAGGGTGTGCAGGGTGTGCAGGATATGCAGGATGTGCAGGGTGTGCAGGACGTGCAGGGTGTGCAGGATGAGCAGGGTGTGCAGGATTTGCAGGATGTGCAGGATGAGCAGGATGTGCAGGGTGTGCAGGATGTGCAGGATGTACAGGATGTGCAGGATGTGCAGGATATTCAGGATATTCAGGATATGCAGGATATGCAGGATATGCAGGATATGCAGGATGTGCAGGATGTGCAGGATGTGCAGGATGTGCAGGATGTTCAGGATATGCAGGATGTGCAGGATGTCCAGAATGAGCAGGATGTGCAGGATAGCAGGATGGGCAGGATGTGCAGGATGTGCAGGATATTCAGGATATGCAGGATGTACAGGATGTGCAGGATATTCAGGATATGCAGGATGTGCAGGATGTGCAGGATGTGCAGGATATTCAGGATATGCAGGATGTACAGGATGTGCAGGATATTCAGGATATTCAGGATATGCAGGATGTGCAGGATGTGCAGGATGTACAGGATGTGCAGGGTGTGCAGGATGTGCAGGATGTGCAGGATGTCCAGAATGAGCAAGATGTGCAGGATAGCAGGATGGGCAGGATGTGCAGGATGTGCAGGATATTCAGGATATGCAGGATGTACAGGATGTGCAGGATGTGCAGGATGAGCAGGATATTCAGGATATTCAGGATGTGCAGGATGTGCAGGATGTGCAGGATATTCAGGATTGCAGGATGTGCACAGGCTGAGTGCTGCAGGTGTGTCTCACAGAATGCTTCTCAACCCACCCTCGAGTGCAGCCACCCTGAACCTGCAGCTGATCCTCTGGAGCACTGCCTTACCCAAGCAGCACATTTATTCCTCTAATTGCACCTCTGCCCTGAGTGTGCTTTAGATGAAGAAGCAGTAATTCTTTCGCATTTTAATTTTCAATTTAAAGTCTCCTCATTGCAAATGTCATTCAAGACACACGCCTGCCCTGCTGACATCAAATCTGATTGAGATGAGCATTGTTTTACCAAGAATCACCTGAAGAAGATAATGGCTTTGCTAGCTAGTGAGATCTGTATATGATGGCATTATAAAAGGCTTTGTTCTGATTTCTGTTTTCCTTTCTGCAACTTGATGACAGCTTCGATTTTTTTTTATATTACTAGAAAATTAAAAAGACAAGGTTTCTTTCCCCGTAGGATTTTTTTTAGCTGTGTCTACAAACTGCCTTAACACACACCTTTTGCTTTGTCCTTGTACTGAGAAAATGGGTCCAATTCTGCAGGCCCCTGACGGATGAAGATCTATCCCAATGTGCTTCAGAGGCTAAAAGAGAACAACTGCATTAAAATGAACATTTCTCAGCTCGTGCCATGCTCCAGCATACCTTGCAAAATCCACTTCTAAACTTGCTCCACGCTCCTTCCTTCACTATGCTTTTCACTCTACAAACTATTGAGAAGCATTGCAAGGTGTTATGCCTGGGTTCCTGTTGCATGATGCAATGTATTGCTAATTTTTAAAATATTTGAAGCAGTTTTAAAGAGAATTAAAATTTGAAATGCAATTAGTTGCTACCTGTCTAGTTCAGATGCTAAATTCATTCTCCTGTAAAGAAAAATGAGACAATTGTTAGAGATTTTTCCCACAAGAAAAATAATCCAAAATAGAGCTTTCCTGGAAGAAAGGCATGAGAAAAAAAACCCTTCCATTTCTTCTCATAAAAAAACAATCAAAGCAAACCACCAAAACCTCAGCACCTCATGACTGTAAATTTGTAGGTAAATGGCTGAATTGTACAGCAAGCTGAAAGTGAAACCCTTCTCTCATTAAATTCCAGATCAATGCTCTGCAGTTGTATGAATAAGTCTAACAGAAACCAGACATTCCAGCTCTCCACACCAGGTCAGTTCTCACCTGTAGAGCTCAGGAATAAATTCTGACCAAACAGTATTGCAATGGACTGACATTTTGAATAAATAATTTGAAGAAGGATCACTAAGGAGTTAAGGATTTCCTTGAGCAGCAAGAATTCTAGAGTAAGATCTGACACATTTCTAAATGTCACCAAGAAATTCCATTTTTTTTTTTATTATTTTTTCACAGTGCTGAATAATACCTAATTTACTGTAACTAGAAAAATAGCATTTTCTGTAATTTTTACTAGTCAGCCTTTAACTGAGAAAATTGCAATACCTCTTGCTTTTCTACTTAACAGGTGAAATTATTTTGTCAGAATTAATAATTCACATATAAGCTACGTACACACAGGAACCAACTGTGCTACACATCACACATGAATTCTGTCACACACAGGCAACTCATCTGTCTATCAAAATCAAAACTGATCTATTAAACTTATTAATTACAAATCTGAGCCTACTCATCTTCAGGTAGTTCCTATGGGAGAGCACTGGGGGACAACATGAGTGAAAATAGTGAAATGCATAATGAGTGTTCCAGTAACTTCTGCAGTGGCATGTTAGAAAGGGTGGAAATAAATGGAGTTATTCAGGATGAAACTGGCCCAGTGGAGAGCAAACCACGACAGGGGGAGGGAGGACAAGCTCAGGGTCTCTCAGGATCTCTGAATATTGTTGCTGCTTTGACAAGTAAATATTTGCAGAAGGTATTTTTTTTTTAGATGTGTCATTCAGAACAAGTGTTAGCTAACAAAATCAGATGGAACCTGCTAAATATTGCTTTAATTAAGACTTCTCTCTTTAACCAGTCTTTAAGCACATCCCTGAAGTTATTACAGGCTCACAAAACAGAATGGAAATGATTTTTCCCTTTTTCTTTTCCAGCTATTAAAATCAATATAGCTGCTTTCATCCAAGTAACACAACTGCAAGAATGGAGAAAAATCAGCTTCAAGAAATTATCCATGTTCATAAATCTTTATTCATAGCCACATTGACATTCTCAGCTCCATACCAGAGGCAGGGTGTGCTGCAGGGGAGTAACAGAGATCAACAGCCAGAGTAGTTTTTATTTACTCCAGCTAAACTGCAATGTGTGTAATCACTTTTCCAAGCATTTAGTGAACCGTGTTTGGGTTGTATTTTCACTGAATCACTCATTTGTGTTTATCCCAAATGCAGATCAGCATTTGATACCACAGTACTGGGAGGTGATTATTGCAGCCCACTGCTGCACATGACTGTTCACCAAATTAACTCGAGGCAGGCAGAAAAGTCCACATGGGTTTGCTTTGACTCATAACCACCAGCTCCCTGTGGGTTGTTGTGGGAAGCACCTAAAGGAGAGCCAGGGTTCATTTGCTAATGTCAAACTAAATGTTTAATAGGCCTCCCAGGCTTCCTTTTTATTGTTGGAATTTCTACAAAATTAAAAAAAAAAAAAAAAAAAAAAAGAAAAGTAAATCTGAAAGCAATAAGAAAAATATCTGGAAAGCAATTCTTTTCTCCATTCCTCCCCCAGCTGCAGCCCAGGATTCTTTCTGCAGCACAGCTCGGGATGGGAAGCATCCAGCAGTCCCAGCAGTTTTTCCCAAGACAGCAGCTGACATTCCACCTCCCAGCCTGGCGCTGATGTGTGTAAAACTCGTACAATGAGCCTTGACATTTGTCATTGTACTTAGCTACAAATGCATTACAAGAAATTACAAGGGATGCTATCAGAAAATTGCAAACCCAGTGAGTGTTTCGCCTAGTTACTGTAATTCCTCAATGCTGTTCCAATCTTGTGCAAATTAGAGCCACTTACAGCTCTGAAAACTGACAGGAAACCGAATGAGCTTTTCATTATGCTTTTAATAGTCTTCCTGCGTTCCTTGCTGCTAAAAGATTCTTGAGGAAGAGCTCTGCAGCCTGCCTACCTCCACATTCATGGCAGGTGCAGGCACTAACCCAGGATAGTCCATTATGCCTCTGCAACAAACAGCCCAACCAAATTCCCTTCCACAAAAGGGAAGCGGCAAGAGTAAGAAAAAAAGTCCCTGAGAAGCTAAGGAAGGAGATTTGATGTATATTCCCTCAGTATTGTGAATGCCTCCTTCATGGCTAAAGAAACGGGAACGTTTTAATCAAATTTTGCAGTTATAAATCACATCTTGTAACAGATTTATGAATACTAAAGAAACTTCCTAGCGGCTCCTGTAACACAGACTTCATTAGTACTGACTCCAAACTGCTGAGTGCCTCCAGCTCAGTGCAGAGAGCACTCCTACCCCTAAACTCACCTAAGCTTTATGGAAGTGTGAGCTTTAAAGACCTGGGAATTCTTGCAGAAGGAAGGCTAGGACAGTTACCTGATAGTGTCCCATGAAAGTGCCCCGAGGGGACACTGCAGACACACCCATAATGACAAATCACAAAGGGTGGCTGGGACAGCACACCTGAACTCCTGCTGTGGATTTCAGGTACATCATCCTCACACCTGAACTTCTGCTGTGGATTTCAGGTACATCATCCTCCCATCTGAACTCCTGCTGTGGATTCCAGGTACATCATCCTCCCATCTGAACTCCTTCACCACCTGAACAGTGGTGAAGTCACTGAGGTGAACACTGACAGACACAGCAGGGGATGCAAGGGACAGCCCAGAGCTGCTGTGAGTGCTGGGGACAGGGGTTTGTGCTGGGATTCACATTCAGAATGAGCACTGGGGACAGGGGTTTGTGCTGGGATTCACACTCAGAATGAGCACTGGGGACAGGGGTTTGTGCTGGGATTGGCATTCAGGAACAGCCCAGAGCTGCTGTGAGCACTGGGGACAGGGGTTTGTGCTGGGTTTCACATTCAGAATGAGCACTGGGGACAGGGGTTTGTGCTGGGATTCACATTCAGAATGAGCACTGGGGACAGGGGTTTGTGCTGGGATTCAGAATGAGCACTGGGGACAGGGGTTTGTGCTGGGATTCACACTCAGAATGAGCACTGGGGACAGGGGTTTGTGCTGGGATTCACATTCAGAATGAGCACTGGGGACAGGGGTTTGTGCTGGGATTCACATTCAGATTGAGCACTGGGGACAGGGGTTTGTGCTGGGATTCACATTCAGAATGAGCACTGGGGACAGGGGTTTGTGCTGGGATTCACATTCAGAATGAGCCCTGGGGACAGGGGTTTGTGCTGGGATTCACATTCAGAATGAGCCCTGGGGACAGGGGTTTGTGCTGGGATTCACACTCAGAATGAGCACTGGGGACAGGGGTTTGTGCTGGGATTCACATTCAGAATGAGCACTGGGGACAGGGGTTTGTGCTGGGATTCCCTCATGTTCAGAGCACCTCATTTCACCTCGCCCTGTCTGTGCTCATCTCCAGTGCAGATCCCCACTGAGGCTGCTGGCTCATCCTCTCATCTTTCCTGTCACCCCCATCCTCCCATTCCCACTCAGGGCTCTCCCATGCACATCTGGCCAGAGGACACAGGGCAGGGAACACACAGAAAGCTGCTGGGAAAATCCACCCCCTCTCTGGTTCCCAACCAGGGCCCTGCACCAACAGCAGGTGAGCTTTGCCCTGGCCACAGGAACCATCCTTGCAGTGCTTTGTATGAAATAACAACATTTTAAGGCAATCTGCTGCTTATTAAAGCTGTGTAGAGATTTCTCTGGGGAGGGGAGAAGAGAAAGATTGGGCTCTGAGTATTCAAGTTTATCAAGGAAATGCAAATAGCAGGGACAAGCCAAAGCAAGGAGGTGAAGCTCACTGAGCAGAAAATGAATCTCTTGGTAACAAAGCATCTCAGGAACAGAGTTAATGCTCTGATCATTCACTAATAGCAGCAATACATTTCTGTGAATTTTAAGACTATTCCACCTTGCAAATGGAAACATGTCAAGGTCTGAGTTTCTCTTTTTATTAAAATGAAGAAAGTAAATTTGTTTCCTAGCATTTTCTCTCATTTGTTCCCAGGATTTAAATAACATGTGAGTCAGCATGTCCTCAGCACACGCTTTCTCCATATTAGTTATCTAAAAATACAACACTGAGCAGACAGCACCATTTAAACCAAGAGGGGTTTCAGGCTGTTTCTTGCATACTTAAAATCAGGTGACACCAAACCCATTGCCATGGTCAGCTACTGAAGCTGTTGAGAGCCCAAAATATTCACACAGTGTCAGAGTGTCTTCTCTACATTGCCTGTGTCTATGTAAGTGAACCAAGACACCCCACAGAGTTCTCAACTGGATAATTTTACAGTTCAAACCCTCCATTCTCCTGCCCTAGGCCCATCTGAAGTGACTGGTATCTAAGTGATAGGAAGGCATGTCTTCAACTGGAAAAAAGTGGAGATCTGGTGTATAAATCAGTGTGTCTGTCATAATTCACCAGCCTGTCTCATCAACTCATTCTTGGCGTGTGTTCCCTTAGGCATCAGAACCTGTTGTAAATTAATCAGCTGCTGCTGCTGCTTTTTTGGAAGCTTGGATATGGGCAAAAGGTCTTTAGAGGCTGAGGAACTGCAGGTAATTCCTTCCTACCATGTCCTCTCCTATCCTCTGGTTTTCCTATGAAGAACTGGCTTTGGGTAAAGAAAAAAACAATATAATGCATAAAAATTCCAGCTCAGATGTTCCCTTGGGACAGCAGTCTCCAGCTATTGGTTCCCTCTATTCTCTACCTGTGACTGTTTCAATTTCACTCAATCCTGATCCTGCTGCCCTTTACAGATGCACCTTTGTGCCTTTTATCATTGCTGTTTAAGCACATGGCTATTCTGAGTAGACTGTAAGGCACATAAATGCATTTCAGGTGCTGCAAATTGCTGCTGAATACTTTTTAAATAAATTAATCTGTACCCTTCTGAATAACTGAGTTAGGACAGCATCCTGTACACCAGCCATTTCTCTAGGAAACTCATCTGTGGCTGCAAGAAAAGGCAGCCTGTGCTAGTAAAGAAATCCAGAATACAGTAATAGAAACTCAAATTTGTTTCTTAGTGGATAAAGTCTCTTTAAGAGCAGTCAAGGGGAATACTACAATCAATCCCAGACATTTTACAGGTGGTTCAAGTAGATTTTATCTTTCTCTTGGCATTTCCATTCAACCAAAGAGCTTCCATGATCCAATAAACTGTTCTTAGCTTCCTGAAGCTCAGGAGAGGAGTTGAGAGCTCTTTGCTTAAATTCTAATTAGGGGTAAAATTTACAATTTAAAATAGAAATAAAACAAAACTCACAAGCAGCATTTGCAGCTAGATGAAATAGATGCTTCAATGTTTATTATGATGGATAACAAGAACTCAACAGTGCTCCTACATCAAAAGTGTCAGGCTAAGCCCAGTGCTCTCACAGGATAATGTGATCATTAAATTTCTACCCTAAATGAGGTGGAAGGACTTAAAATTTCAGAGAACGCAGGATATTTCGTCTCTTTCTGCTAAACAATCACTGCTGGCATTCCCATATTTCTTGCCTGATCATTAAGCACTGACATAATTAATATGCACTCACAGAAGCCTCAGCACAGTTAGAACATAATCACCTATAGATTTGATTCATGGAAGTGTCTTTTTGGAATAACTAAGACAGATTAGGTTTCTTAAATTGTCTTGGATACAGAAGCAACAAAAAGCAAGTTGGGAGTTGCCAACTGTGGAGGGGTCCTAATTAACAACTCAATTAAAAAAGGCAAATTAAAACTTTATGGTTCGTTATCCTTCATTGCTTAATAAATTGTTTTGCTAAGCAAATGATTAAAAATGATTATTCTATAAAGCTGAAATGGTGTCTGGTTTTCCACATTTTTAAAAAATTCAATAAAATAAAACCAGTTTGTTTTCAAATATCCAAACCATACTGATTGCAGGACTTTGTGTCAATTCAAGGACAAGAGCATAAATGTGTTAGAAAATGACTGTAAACATTAAAAAAATTATTTCTCCTCTCCCCTTTTTTCGTCTGAAGAGTCTCTCCAGCTCCTGTGATGAACAAAAGAGTCTCTAGATATTTATTTAATAATTTATTTATTTACTTATTTATTTTTATTGGGTTTTTTTAATGACACCAGTCTCGTGGCTCATCAAAATGAATTGCTCCCCTCTTAACATCAGGGATTTCTTGACACATTCAGAACTTTTGGAACTTTTATTTGATAGTTCAGGATACTGAGGGATGAATAAAACAGGTTTGATCATAGGAGATGTTTGACAACCTACAAGAGATTCCAGAATGATTCATCTTTGCAGTTTTAAAAGATGTTTATGGGTATTTTTGGATGTCCTGAACTGTCCCCCAAGATAATGTTTGCAAGTCTGTGTTTCTTACTGTGCTAGACACAAAAATCTTGAGCCATATATGAATATGCTACTGCAAATAGGAAACCCTCTATTATCCTGAAGTCCTGTTTGCTACTTTGTAATCCTGTACATATAAACAAATTAAAAACTAAAGCCCAATACGATTGGTTTGAGTAGAAAACTACAGAATTTGTTTCAAATTCTGACTTACTAGAGGCAGATAAATATATTGCAGATTGTTACTGCTCCCAAATTCAGCAAAGCAAAAATGAATATGGCATTAATGAGTGTGAACAGATAATGCCAATTAATGAAAGGGAAGGAAAGTAACTCCAACGGTCTGCAAAAGACAGGAGGGTCACAAAGTCTCTAAACCAGATGAAATTCAGCATCCCCAGTTCCCTGCCAGTGGCCTGGGTATTTCAGCAATCAGCTACCATCTCCTTTCTGATCTCTTTTTCCTGCCACTAATTTAAGCAGGTCAAACACTCCAGAAATGCCGACACAACTGAGAGACAGATTTTACCCTGGAGACAACAGAGAGAGCTCCAAATGCAGATTTCAGCTGGGTATCCACAGATATCCAGCTGTTTATGGGCCTGCTGAAGACAGAAATTCTCACTTTCCACTTGACATGAGAACCTCTCCCCTCCCTGCTCTTCCCACACTGAAAGCATCGCTCTGCTGAGGGATTGGGAATTATTGGGACTCAGATTTGGCAGAAAAGGTCCATGAAAAACCCAACCCCTCTCTGCTCATCCACAGTGATGCCTGCACAGATCAGAGAGCTCAGAAACTGCCGCAGCTCACAATGAGAATTATCTGATGCTGTAAGACACTGACATTGCTACTGCACTACCAAATGTCAAATAAAACTTCCTACCTAAGTTTTCCTTGCCCATAAAACTCAAGTTACTGATCAGGTAAAAATTACTGGAAAGACTGTCCTTTGAACATATTTAGAAGAGTATTTTTAAAAACTGGACATGACTAATTTTACTGAAAAACATAAAAAATTGTTTCTCTGACAGAACAGTGAAGTTGGGGTAAGGTTGTAACTGCTTAAGTGGAACAGAAAAGGGAATTTTGTTGCAAAAGTATTTGCAGACAATCTATGAAAGATTAATTTCTCATTCATCACTAAGAATACTTCCATTGAAGGTAAGTTAATTTATAAATACTGTGTCATCAAGAAATTCCATTTATACAGTCAATATCTAGCCTTTTCCACTTAGGATCCAGCTGTTTTATTAACAATCTTTCTGAGCATCTTCAATGACAGCCCAGCCTTACTCAGCAGAAAACAGCCACGACTTTCTGCATCAAAGCAGATTGTTCAGCAAGACAAGCAACTTTCCTACAAAACCATGGAAACAAATTAATGTGTGCTGCTGACAGCCAGAGAACTAACAGAGAAACTTCATTAGAAGGTTACTCCTCATTATTTCCACTTGCTAATAAGGGGCTCAGAATTAGTTTCCTTGTGGTTTTGGTTGAGTTGTTTGGGTTTTTTCCCCCCCACTTTATAATTAGCAGCATATTTAGATCATGATTTTACTGGCAATACGATGCATCTCGGGCAGTACTCTGAGCAAATCCTACTCACATAGGATCTAAAGTGGACATTTGGTATCAGTCCTTTATGGTTTTTATAATTTATTATAGAAGTATATCACAGAACTCCACAAGGATTTTCATTTCAAATCCTGCATCACTACTGAGTGAAACTGTCCCTCCGTATTGGGAATGGCAGAAGCACGACACAGACTCTCTTCTGGGTTGCACAAAAGAGCAAGTTTTATTATTCCAGATCTTTTATAGACAGGTCTGAGAAGGTCCAAGAGGTAAAACTCTCATTGGCCATGAAACTAACACACCACCATCACTGGACAATTGGGAACAACACCCCTTGACTGCTTCTTGCAAGTAAACAAGGATCCAAACAACACCTGCAGAGGTGTTTTACCATCAACCCCAGCTGATCCCATGCCATGTTACCATCAACCCCAGCTGATCCAACACCATGTTACCATCAACCCCAGCTGATCCCATGCCATGTTACCATCCCACATGGCCACAGCTGCAACGCTTTAAAGCCTTTTCTGACAGAGCGAGTCCCAGTCGCTGCTTACATCCAGTTCAGAGAGAGGATGAGTTGTTCCACTGCAGAACTTCAATTTCCCTTTGCAGAAAACCTTTATCTCAATGGCCCACAAGTGCAATTTGCAAATGCAGTGGCTTATCCCAGGAATGTAAACTGTAGTCTTGTTGAGGTTTGCTGTTCCAGGCAGCTCTCCAGGAGCACACGGGGATACTCCTTACCTCACAGAGGAGGAGGAGGAGGGAGACTCCAATCTTCAGCTCTTGGCTGCAAGGACAGCAGGGGTCTACCAGATGTCACACTATTTTAGCAATGGCAGAAGCACGACACAGACTCTCTTCTTGGTTGCACAAAAGAGCAAGTTTTTTTATTCCAGATCTTTTATAGACAGGTCCAAGAGGTAAAACTCTCATTGGTCATTAAACAAACACATCACCATCACTGGACAATTGGGAACAACACCCCTTGACTGCTTCTTGCAAGTAAACAAGGATCCAAACAACACCTGCTGAGGTTGTTTCCCCTTTCCAAGGGCTGTTTGGATCCCTCCTGATGATTTCCCAGGCCAGTGATGAGAAAGTTCTGTGTCTTGGTTTCACACAGGCATGTGCTCCCTGCCTGCTTTCTCACATTCAGCATCCATATGAAACAGTCCATTTTCCTGCATATATAGGATTTAAGGAATTAAATACTAATAGAGCATATGGACTGAACCAGATTTACATGTAGGTCATTGGCAGTTTTAAACTCACTAGTACACATAGAAAAAAAAATATTGGCCACACAACATTCTCTTCAAGGCTGAAACCAAAGCAGCAGATTTGAAAACAAAACACAAGGTGGGACTAATGGGGAAAATACAATCTCCACAAGGAAGGGAATGGCTTTTCCTGCCCTCGAGATTTACAAAGCAAATATAAAACACATTAACTGAATGCTCCAAAGCCATTTATCACAATAAGTGAATTTATGGCTTCTAAGATATGTCCTTATTTGGGGATGGAGGCAAAGGGAAACATCCTCAGCCTGCTGCTCCTGAACAGCTCCTTGGGCTGCTCAAGCTTTACAGTCTTTGCAGCCTGCAGGACAAAGTATGAGAACTTTGGCACAGTTACTCTATAAAAAATTATAAAGTAGTTTCCCTTACTTTATAAGAATCCAACACAGTTTGTTTCCCCTTCTTTGACAACTTAATTCATGACCAAATAGACAAAAATATCAAATTGACCACTACATGGGTAACTTTCACCTAGCAGGTAGCAATTAGTTTTACCCGATCCTACAGCAAAGCCAAAATTAGCCATAGAAATGTTTTAACATCAGAGAGAAAAGACAGATTACACTAAATCCAGAGAAACCTTTTATGGAGGGATGTTTAATTTAATGAGATTTCCTCGAGTCAACTTACTGAGCTCTCAGTACAAATTCAACATCAGGGGCTGCTCAGCAAAATCAATGTAAAGAATATCCTTGAAGAAACCAAATTTTTAAAATGTTCTCCTATGAAGTAATAACAACGTGTTGACATCAAATCATTATTGGGAGTATGACAGGACAGTCATTAAATATGTGAAAAACATTTCAACCCATATACAGACATTCTAGTCTAGAAGATGCTTACAATAAAAAAAGAAAGACCACTCATACTGCCTTGTAAATAATAATAGTTCTCACTTCCCAGTACACAGAACCAGCTGAACAAAGTTATAAAGAAACTGTGAAAATCTGGAAATCCATTGAAATTCAGTTTCTTGTAAGCTTCTTTCTCCTTCCTATACTTGAAAGAATACAGGAAGGAGAAACTTGGATAAAACAAGAGTGTTTCTATTGCTAAGGCAACAGAAAAGCAGAAATAAAATCCAGGAAAATAAAGCAATTTTGAAGAGTTCTTGCAAGTTGTATAAAAACCTCCTGATAGGAATAGGGCAAGGCATGATTAGAGCTGGGAACACCAACACAAACAATGGCAAAGCCCCTCCAAAAAGGCACAGTGTTTTCTTTATAACAGCAGTAATAATGATAAAACTAAACAAAGAAATTAAAAGTAAAGAACAAAGAAAAAAAAAAACAAAACAAAAATAAAACCAAGAAAAACCCCACATCTCTAAGTAGAGATGAATGAAATGATCTTATCCACCTTCTGATGGTTAATCCCAGTGTTCCCTGTGCTACTGAAATCCCAGGAAGAACACCTGGCACAGTGGCAGCTCCTGATCTTCCCACTGCCAGCACTGCTTGCACAGGCACAACTGAGTAAACAACTCTGGCTGTGCAAAACCAGCCAGCCTAAAGGGTGAATTATTCATAAAAGGAATTCCCTGCAAGTTCTCACTGGTGAATTGATGCTGCTGATGACTTGCAAAACCAGCTGCTTTTACTTCATTAGTTAAGAATAGTTTAATTCCTGAAATGACTGTAGTGAACAAGTTTTTTGTTTTCACACATATTTTTTTCATTTTTTTTGTTTTCTCACATATTTTAAGGAAATAACTTCAAATGAAAAGACTTCTTACTCAGGTGGTGCTGATCACATCTGAGTTCTCAAACCCAGGAACAAAGACACATGAACATTCCAAACTGACTGTCACACAGGAATTTATCCCCCTGCAGCTGCAGGAAAAGGAACATTTTCAAATGGAAATTGATCCTGCAGTATGCAATAATGTACTTGTCTGATATTCATGAATTCATTGTTGCGTGAGTAAAGGAAGATAAAATGAGAAACACTCAATGATGTAAACAGCTTTGTGCCCTGTCCAGTAAAAATATTAAATCATCAATTACCTTTTCATCTGAATACTCCAGTAAAATAAAATCTCGCCTGAAGATATGATCAATTCCAGTTAAAGGCTTACAGATCTCAAATGAGAATTTACCTAGTCATAAACAAAGGATATGAAAATGCCAAGTTAAAACAAAGGTGCCAGGGACCCTTCATACACTGAACCTCCAGACAGGTTTTAAATGTGTTGAACAACAGCCTAAAAGTTTGTTACCTGAGCACAAATCCTGTGGCTCCAAAAAATTCTATAATCATCACAGCATCATAAAGCCAATATTAAAGTTTTAGTTTATAATGACAAATATTCACTACAGGTGAATTTGAGTGGTGTTTTATTGTCTTTCCCTACCCATTCCTTTCCAAAGCACAGATAAATTATTACTCTTTTTATATAGCCATTTATTTAAAACTCACTAAATTGACATTTAATAAATTTTGATTATCTCATAAATTGAAAAATACAACTCTTTCCTACTTGTTGGGTCATAGATTTGGAAATGATGAGGTGGGAATAAAGTTCATCCCTGCATGTCCTTAATTTCATATGCAACAACTATGACTTGCCACATGCCACAGATGGATTAAGAGAACTTTTACAACAGTGAGAAATACAAAGTGGCCTTTAAGATGTCCATGTTCACAAAAAGATTGCAAAGACCAGCAAGCTTATATGCTGTTCCACTGGATAAAACACTTTTAACTGCTTTTATTTGCACCCCTGCACTGAGCTGCACATGAGCACCCACAGCTGCTCACAGCTGGCTGGGAAACCTTCCACAGCCCCACAGCTCCAGGGGCTGAAGGGCTGGGGGCTTTCCCTGTGCCCATAACCCCACAGCTCCAGGGGCTGGGGGCTATCCCTGTGTCCATAACCCCACAACTCCAGGGGCTGGGGGCTTTCCCTGTGCCCATAACCCCACAATTCCAGGGGCTGGGGGCTATCCCTGTGTCCATAACCCCACAACTCCAGGGGCTGGGGGCTATCCCTGTGACCATAACCCCACAATTCCAGGGGCTGGGGGCTATCCCTGTGTCCATAACCCCACAATTCCAGGGGCTGGGGGCTTTCCCTGTGTCCATAACCCCACAATTCCAGGGGCTGGGGGCTTTCCCTGTGTCCATAACCCCACAATTCCAGGGGCTGGGGGCTTTCCCTGTGTCCATAACCCCACAATTCCAGGGGCTGGGGGCTTTCCCTGTGTCCATAACCCCACAATTCCAGGGGCTGGGGGCTTTCCCTGTGTCCATAACCCCACAATTCCAGGGGCTGGGGGCTTTCCCTGTGTCCATAACCCCACAGCTCCAGGGGCTGGGGGCTATCCCTGTGTCCATAACCCCATAACTCCAGGGGCTGGGGGCTTTCCCTGTGTCCATAACCCCACAACTCCAGGGGCTGGGGGCTATCCCTGTGTCCATAACCCCATAACTCCAGGGGCTGGGGGCTATCCCTGTGTCCATAACCCCACAATTCCAGGGGCTGGGGGCTTTCCCTGTGTCCATAACCCCACAGCTCCAGGGGCTGAAGGGCTGGGGGCTATCCCTGTGTCCATAACCCCACAGCTCCAGGGGCTGAAGGGCTGGGGGCTATCCCTGTGTCCATAACCCCATAACTCCAGGGGCTGGGGGCTATCCCTGTGTCCATAACCCCATAACTCCAGGGGCTGGGGGCTATCCCTGTGTCCATAACCCCATAACTCCAGGGGCTGGGGGCTTTCCCTGTGTCCATAACCCCACAATTCCAGGGGCTGGGGGCTTTCCCTGTGTCCATAACCCCACAATTCCAGGGGCTGGGGGCTTTCCCTGTGTCCATAACCCCACAATTCCAGGGGCTGGGGGCTTTCCCTGTGTCCATAACCCCCCAAATCCAGGGGCTGGGGGCTTTCCCTGTGTCCATAACCCCACAATTCCAGGGGCTGGGGGCTTTCCCTGTGTCCATAACCCCACAATTCCAGGGGCTGGGGGCTTTCCCTGTGTCCATAACCCCACAATTCCAGGGGCTGGGGGCTTTCCCTGTGTCCATAACCCCACAATTCCAAGGGCTGGGGGCTTTCCCTGTGTCCATAACCCCACAATTCCATGGGTTCAAGGGCTGGCCTGTCCCTGGGAACCCAGGGAAGCAGAACCCTGGCAGCCCAGCCCAGCCTGACCCTGCTGGCCCCACACCAGTGAAACCAGTCACACCAGTAACACAAGTGCCTCACACAGGAGCAGAGCAGACCCCAGGCAAGTCCTGCTATGAAACACATCAAAATCAGTCCCAAACTGCAGGATGATGCTTGTGTCTCCAACCAAAGGTCACCTGACTATCAATTCCTTCCCACTTTTCATCACAATGATCCACAGGAGGAGATTTCTAGCCAGCTTTCCAGACAGCAGCTATCCTGGAAGTTCCATGAACACGGCTTATTTAGCACTGCTCAAGTGCTTTCAGTGATTAACAGCATAATCTCCTCCGTATACCACTGCACTCTGCTTCTGAAGGGACCAAAATAGAAATCCAACTGCGCTGTCCTGCCCAGATAAGCAATTTTCTGAATTCACCTGAATGCAGAATGCTGAACTTTTTTTCTTCACCCAAGGAAAACATAATTTTCCAGGCATATATTTATGATATTCCTGATATTATATATCATTAACATACTACCATTGCTATGTATATTATTTCAGACAGTTATTTAAATGAGTCAAGGTATTTGACAACTTTTTTTTTTCCTTATACAACCCTCTGGCTTTTATATACTTCTTACTTAGAGATGCTAAAAACTGACAAAATGTTGCTATAATACTCCAATTGGTTAAAGAAAATATTTTAGAAATAAACCACTGGCCCCAATGATCCCCATACTGTAATGCAGAAAGTGCTCATTTTTTTAATCTCTGTGTTTCCCTAGGAGGAAGCCCTGTACACAAACACCCCAAAAGACATATAAATAACCAGAATATCAGGTAAAAACATTTCAGTGGGCATAAAAGGGGATGGTTGTGAACACGGTGCTTTGGCTGCCCCGTGCACTCCACCTTCACTGACTTTCAACATTCCTGTGTTGGCACAGGCTGTCTCCAAAGCATGTGACATCCTGGTGCCTACCAAATAATGAGACTCAGGGTGGGAAGTCTCATGGGACAAAACACTGCAAAACAGGGTAAGTTTGTTTGTTTGTAAGTTTGTTTGGGAGCTTCTGCCCATATTTTAACCCATTCCTGGCTAAGAACCAACACAGTGCAAACAACACACACTCCAAATTTATGATTTAAAAATCAAAGTCTTGCTTATACAACTTGCTGATCAGATAATGAAAATAACTTGCTTATTTTCAGGGAGCTTTTCAGAGCATACTTAAGAGCCCAGCTTACTCAGCCCTTGTGCTTAGCTGTTCCCTCCACCACAAACCAGCTCTGAACTACTTCAGATTTCCAGTGCCTGAATAACCAAATCAATTTAAGCTCAACAGCTCCCAGTATCTCTCCAATTTACACATCACTTTTGCTACAATGCTGTCAAGATCTCAAAGTCTGCAGCCAGAACATTTCTTAATCACTGAAACGCTAATTTTGGGCTGTGCTACCGCTGAATCCTTGAGATTTACCTACCCCCTAAAAATCAGGGGGAAAGTCTTACTCCTGTTTACTGGTATTATTATTAGTAGTAATATTAGTATTATTAATCACTACCTCCATCCACCATAGAACTAAGAGATAACTCCAGTATGAGCTACTCCAAGGCTGGCACCAAGCCACACCAGGCAAGAAGGGTTTCTTACCTGTTCAAAGGAACGGCTCAATTTTGCACAGCAATTTCCATCTGCTGAGAAAATGAGGCAGTGATCTTATTTTCCTCAAGATTGTGTACAATTGCCATGCTTTGCAGTCCCACAGCACTTCTGGCTAATTTTTGAAAACTCCTTATACCTGCAAGGAAGGACACACTAGGGCAAGTAAATGGTGTGCTTCCTGCTCCAGATCTATTGCCTTTCATATGGATCTCACATATTTACATTGCAAATCCATCTTTGAGATGAGAAAGTCATTTAACTCTCACAAGCACAAGTAATTTTGATGTTGTATCCCAGCACAGACTTCCTGCAAATAACTGCGCTCCCAACTCAAAAGCCTCTTGCTCTGTTTTTCTGTGATAGTTATATTTCTTGTTTAATTGTGGTTTTATCTTAAAACAACCAAAAATGCATTATGCAAATAAGTCCTTTCAAGAAATCACTTTGTGAAACTAAAATAAACTTGAAGGTTTATTGCCTTGTAAATTATTCATTGTAGCCTTTTAAATGACAGGATACAAACTGTACAAAACAAGGCAGCAGGAGAGACACGTCTATTTTTAAAATCACACTGGGTGTGACATCATACTTCCCAAAGTCTGCCACCACAGCCACTGGGAAGCAACTCTTCCATAATCTGGGAAGCAGATACAGGCTCCCAGTGCCCGTCCTTCCAGCTGAGCCAAATCCTCAGAGCCTGGAGAATACTGTACAAACAATCACACAGAGCCACCCCATCCCTCAGCCACCTCTGGAAAGGTTTAAATCTGCAGCCCATATTGAAAATCCCCAGTGCCCTCAGGTTTCTGCACAGCTCTGAGCATCCCCCTGGGTTTGAGCACTGCTGTGGTGTCAGGATCCTCTCACCTGACCAGGTAAACCTCTCCTGGACAGACTCTTTTCTCAGCTGCAGGTTCCTACTGCCTTGATGGGTTCTGCAGTTACACGAAGGCTTTTGGGGCTGCAGCACCGCTATTTCATGTCCTCAAGGTCCACTCTGTGCTCCTCCCATTCTCCTCCACAAGCCTCGAAGACTTTGTGAATTCTGCAAGAGACTGCCCTCATTCTATTGTTTCTATCATTCCAAAATCCCACCCCCAGAGGAAACGCTGTAAAAACCCTCACTCAGGCACAGGATGAACATCCAGGCCTTTCACTGTGCCCAGCTCAGTGAAAATCTTTAATGCCATCACTGTCCTCAGCTGTGCTGAGCTCCAAACCACACACATTTCCCATTTCCCATCCACCAGAACGAGGAACCCCACCTATGTGTAATGAGCCAGACAAAAACCGAGGTATACACTGAAAACCTGAGGTAAAAACAATCAACAAAGTTTTCCTACACTTCTAAATAATTAAAACTCTGGAGCACAGGTAGAGTTTCTCTGTGGCAGTTCAACAGTATTAACATATTGAGGTTTCTCTCAATGTACTGTCAAACTTCCTTCCTCCAAAAAGACTGCATGGGAATTTTCAATGAAGCATCTGATGCCATATTTTTTATATCCTTTATATCAATTACTTGGAAAGCATCACATTTTCTCCAGGATAAACTTACTTAAAGCAGAGAGGTTTCCTGCACGTTCTGTGTTCTGGCTCTGAGTAACAATGAATTCAGTTATTTTTGGCTCATCCTCTGTTCCTTTCCTGTTCATTGCAGAGAAGTGACCTCTGCTCTGCCAACAGGCGCTGTCACCTTCTGTCCCCTGCTGGGTACATGCTCAAAAGAAAACATTTACAAAAGAGCGTGCACTTACCCCATGCTGCCTTCGAGGATACAGGAGACAGATCTAAGAGCTGCAGATTCACCTTCTTTCAAGTCACACCAAGCACAGCACCTCCAGAACAAAACCCCAAGGAAAATAAAAGCCCCTCTTGCCTGGCAAAGCAAGTGCTGGGACAGCACTGCTCCACATTTCCACATTTCCAACCTCTGCAGACTCCCTGGGAAAGCTTTGGAAAAAGGGAACATTTGAACTGTGCCCTCAAAGCACACTACCCCGAAATCAGGAAAAAAACAAATGCTAATTAAAAGGAAACTGATGATGACTGTGACATTTTGAAAAATGGAATTCTATAGCAAATGAGGAAAGTTACGGGTTTGTTTTTAAAAAATAAAAAAAATCCTATTTGGGTGTGAACTGCCAAGGCAACTTCACAAATATATCAAAAAAATGTCAGAGAATAAGGACTGACCATTAACTAATACATTTATCCATACAAGAGGCTAAAGTCAAAGGTTACCTGTGACTTAGTTCAGCATCCACTGATCACTCCACTTTAAAACAGCTTGTAGCAGCTCAAATACAGGTTCTGACTGTTTTATAACTTAAATATTTACCAGTTCATTATCACTTCACAAAATAAACACCACAAAATAAACATCACTGAAAGCCTCTGCAAATCACTGCTACAGTTTCAGTCCTTCCTATACTTTCCCTCTTCTGCCCCCAAATATAGGTATTTCCTTATCTTTGTGCAGGAAAGCAAATGGGCAGAGAATACAGCTATTTCTGCTTAACTAGGGGCACAAATTACAAAACTTAAATCCTTCACATACTTCAGCATTCCTCTCTGAATGTATATACATAGAGCTATCATAAAGAAAGATTAAAAACTATTTATCTGTAATTAAAAGCTGACTAATATGTACAGACTAGAAAGTAATTCATTAATGCGAAAGATTTTGTGTTCATTCATCTCAATTTTCTGTTGTACAGAAACTTTCCATAAAAATGATTGCTTCATTTCAACAGCAACACAGCCTTTTGTTTTTTATTCACTCTTGCCAGTTGCCATTCTCTTCATCTTTATGGTTCATAACTCTGAAAACTGACTTCTCAAACAACATGAATTTAAAACATGTATAGACCAAATGCTCAAAAATAAAAGAATTTGTTTTCCATCACTTACATTTGGTTCTATGAATGCTTTTCTAACAACACATGAAAGGGAAAAAGACAACAAGGTAGCAATCACCTTTTAAACCTCAGAAATCCTCCCAGCTTATTTGCCCACACCAGACAATTGCTTTTCACTGTGCACTGAGGAGACTGTTTGGCTTCTGAAAACAGGAATTTTTGTGCACAAACTGATACAATCATCTTCTCCTTCCTTAAGGGAGGGATGCTCCCATTATCACATTTCCAGAGGGCAAAAAACTCTTAGCTATTCTCATGTGCACTGAGAGATTTTGCACTCCTAACTTGGCCACTGAGGAAGGAGAACTGTAATTGCAGGGCAAACAACTTTAGAAAATACATAAAGTAACATCAGGATGGTTGACAATTCAAATCCATTTCTTACAAGTCTGAGGCAGAAACAATGAAATACAGCAGGCTGCCATTAATTAAAAAGACTATTTCAGCATGGCAAAACCAACCTCCTGGCAAAACCTCGAGCTGCATAAAAGAAATTCATCTTAATGGCAGCAGCCAGTGTTTCATGGCATGAAAGGCACCAGGAAAGTATTTTATGCTTCCATGGAATAATTTGGCAGGACAACATTGCAAATCATGAAATACACCCAGAATATCAATGACCCTTTAAAACAAGATATACCCCCTTTGCCCCCTACAATTTGTACTATTGTGCACCCAACGTTTGGTCTTGTTTCCTGTATTGAAAATTATACTTATGGCCCAGATCCTACTCCTACCAGGAAATACACAGAGCCCTGTATCTCTCAAGGGGGTACTGCAAAATGCAGGAGTCCCACAGCCTGGAGCTGCTTTTGAGTCTACAAAGATACTTGCCAAGAAAGTGTTAAAAAGATTAAATATCCGGAGAAATAAGCCATGTTTTCATTAAATTGCCTTTCAGTGTAATGGTACAAAAGGTATTAAAACTCTCTGGAGCAGGGTTAATAACAGATTTTATGGAAGTGGTTAATTAAGAGGTCAGCAATTTCCTTGTACATTTACATTGGGTTTATGGACAGATTTGGTTGAAGGAATGTATCACCCCATGTAACCTGGTAAGCTTGAAAGAACTGAAGGTAGCAGTTTCTGAAAAAACTGATCTTGCTGGGCTGTGCTAACATCAGTGGGTCCCTGAGCTCCTTCCACTCAGCAAGAGCCTGCTTCCAAAACTTCTGCCAAAGTCACCAAGCTCACAAACTCCTGAAATCACAGTGGTAAAAACACACTTAAAAGAGCAAATTACACATCTAAAAAAAAAGACTGAACCTCTTCAAAACCACTTCTCAAGCTGCTGCACTGAGCCTGGCAGCCTGGAATTGCCTTTCTCTGTGGCAGGAGACCGGGAGGGAACACAGGCAGGAATCCCTGAGCACAGGGACATCCCAGGCCAGGACGTGCCATCCTCAACAGGACAGAGGGAGAAAGGGGCTGGGGCATCCCTGGGGCACTGTCACCTCTGGGGTTTGTTTCTTGTTCTTAAACTTTGTTCAGCTCCCAAGTTTCCTTGTTTCTGCTTCTTCAGTTCTCCTCTCTGTGGCAGCAGAGTGAAGAAGGGGCTGTGGTGCTGTGCTGAACACAGCACGTACCAGGGAAAATGTTATTTCCATGGGGAAAGCACACAAATACCTCACAGCATTATCTGAGCATTAATTGGGAGCAGATCATGCAATTGCTGGAGAAAGGGCAGAGTTCATCCCTTTGCAACTGAGGAGGAAAGCTCAGGGAGCTGCAGTGCCTTTCCTGAATTTCCTGAGGATGGAAGGTGAGCAGCAAAGTCTCCATCAGTTACACACACAGTTCAGAGAGATTCACATCATCTGTCTGCCAAAACCACACACAGCACATTGCCACAGGGGCCAGAAAGCATGTCCTAGAGACATATACTACAGAGATTTTTCATTTCAGTGACATTCAGGGAAGTATTTGGATGAGTAACCGCTCGCTTTTCAAAGAGATTTAGAGTGGGACACTGCAGAATGCTGCAGAGAGATGAAGGTTTCACCCTTTTCCTGGCTCTCTCTACATGTAAGGTCCCATTGATCTCAAAATAACAAGCACCAACGAGAAGCAATATCAGCAGCATATACTTAAATCACCCTCTAAGAATTGAAAATACTTGATAAATTTAGCAGAGTTGCAGCCAGGGGCAAAAACTCGGCAATATTGGAAGTATGCTGTGAAGCAGAAATGATGTATCCACACTGAATAACCCCTCTTGCCACGAGTCCTGCTTGTTCTCTTCCCTTTCTATATTTAGGAAATCGAAGTGATTTAATGTAAAACAGCAAAGCTGGGAAATTGACTGCAACTCTTAAGAAAAAGCCTAGGAGGCTAATGAACCATTATGGTAAAAGCTGAATAAGCCCAGATCCTGAAAAGAAATTGGAGGTGTATTTTAGATATGCATGAAGACGATCAAAAAACCATTTCACATAGATTGCTGTGTGCAAGTAGGGCACTTTGTTTAATCTTATCCAGCTATACAACTTAAATGAAACAAACCTTTAATTTGACTTTCAAAAGCATTAAGTATTTTGGGAGCTGCCTTGAAGTCGGCCAAATAATGTTCCTGGAGGTATTTCAAGCTAATTTTTAAAAGCCAACAAGTTTCAATTATTTGAAAAATAGGCTCAGCTTTTCCCCAGGGGAAGGCAGAAAAAGAGTGAAAAAACCCAAAACTTTTTATCATCACTGTTGAGTCAAGTAAAATGAAGGGATTTATTACAGGTATTGAAGTGGCTGGTTAAAAACACAACTCTGAAGGATTCCTCACATTATCTGAAGACCTGAAATTTCCCCATTCACAGATACACATCCCATGGAAATTTAACCAGTGTCATCAATATTTATTATCATGAGTTTAATTCTAAAAAGAGCACTAGCAGAGTCAGTGTTTGTAGAAAATTACAGACCCTCATCCTGCAAACACATTTCAACTGAACTGAGACTACTCATGCACATAAAAATAAACTACAGGTGTACTTGTGAGAGCAAGGCCTGACTGACCCCGAAGGAATAAAGAACAGAGATATCTAAAAGCTCCCTTGGATCTCCTCTAAGTGCCTGAACCTGCAGAAACTAAAAAACATCAAAAGAGGACTGAAATTGGGTCTCACTGTGAGAAAGGAGTAAAAAACCAAAACAACCCAAACCAAACCAAATCACCAACAAAAAGAAACAAACAAAAAACCACCCCAAGCCACAGAAAAACCCTTGTGTGATCAATATGCAGAAAGGAGCATTAGTAGTTGAAGTAATCATAAAGATTCTTTGGGACACATTAACAAGAATAATTTGAAAGTCTGAATTAAGTTTTTTTTTATTATTTATTAAACTGTATCTTAAGTGTCCTAGTTTCATTACTGTGCAACAAAACAGTAGCACTGCTATTACAGTCTAACAGAAACACCACGGATTTCAGATGCCAATTCTTCACTATAGTGCCTGAATACCAGGGCACCTGTGTTTTCCTGTTTTGATGGAAGATGAAAAGAGGCTCCTGGTCAAGGTAATACCTTTGGTTAAAAAGGCAAATGGCTGGAAAAACCTGGTCAATTTAAAACAGAACCTTCTGCAAATCCAGGATGCACTCAGCAGCTTTCAGAGGTAGCCAGGAGCTCAGCAGCACTGGCCAGGCTCCGTGGGGACAGCCAGCAGCGAGCCCTGGAAAAGCAGAGCTGGTACCTGGGAGCACGAGCTGCACCCCCCTCATCTGCATCCATCTGTCATCCAGCCCATGGAAATCAGCAATTCCACTCCTTTCAACTCTGCCATGAGTCATTTCATTCTAAATAAAGTAGGATGTAATGTACCATGCAGCAGAGCAAAGGCAAGGAGAGGAGTGTGTGTGCTCTGCTCTCGCCCCAGCTCCAAGGGAGGTGTGCTTCGGTGGCAAACAGGGGCTGCACATGGGCTGTGCCAGCCTCCACACGGCCAGCCACTCATTCACCAGCAACATTTTAACCAGCTGAAGGTCTTACAGTTAAATGATTGTTTTTCAGAGTGAAATTTCATTCTTACACAGCACTCATATGCCTTTATCAGTGGGGAACAGCAGTGTCAGCCAACGGCCTGACAGGTTAAAACATATTGTATATTCCAGAGAGACTCCTGAGCCTCATTTCTTATTTATAAGCCTGGAGTTAGAATTTAAATGAACATGAGCCAGAGTGTCTGCCTGTACAGAAGATTCCCAATACTCACTCCAGAGTTTATCATAGCAACAAATGACTGGAAGAGAATTGAGATACTCCGGTGTTGGAGTGAGAAAGGTCATAACTCCCTTAATAGCTATGATAAATTCAGTGTCAGAAAATAATTTAGCGAGTTTAGAAAATAGAGTTTGATTGCAGTTAGCAATGCCCTGATTAGCTACAAATATTTTGGGTGTTAGCATGCATCAACACCCAGAGAACGGCACACAGCAAAACAGGCAAACACGCAGCAGTGGCCAAAGGAAAGCCAAGCGTGGCTGAGTTAGGGCAGCATCCCAGGCAGCTTGCCAGACAATAAACTTCTTTTCCAGAGGCAGCTGCAGATCCAGCAGTGCTTTCTGTTTCCAGCTCGAGCCCTGGGGGCTGGGCAGGCCAGCAGGGCAGGTGAGGGGCTCAGGGTGAGCAGCACAGAGGGGACAGCAGAGCTGCTGTGCTCTTACAGCCCTGCACATGCACAGCAGAGCAGAGCAGAGCAGAGGGGAACAAGGCACAGCAGGACATGTCCAGAGCCCTCAGCATCCACCAGGAGCAGTGGGCAGGACAGAGCCCCCAGGGAACCCATGTGGCATTAAAACATCAGTGTGGTGCTTCCACACACACACAGAGCTGCCAGTAACAGGTACCTGGGTACCAGAACTGCTTCAGGCTCCTCCATCCTCACCAAAGACATGGCCTGCCTTGAGCTGGGGGCTGAGGATCCCTCAGTGAGCCACACAGACTCTTCCACTCCATGGGAAAAGTGCAGTCAGCACCATCCTCAGCCTCAGTTTCTGTTTCTATTCAGCACTCTGAGCTACATTGTTACTGCTGAAGATGAATAGATCACAGGGACACAGGTCGAGGTGTGGTGAAAAGGAGAGTTTATTTTTCCCCCCAGGATTTATAGGCTCCTGCCCACAGCCAGGGATTGGATGGTCAGGATAACACTTTCTCACTGCACTGGCCATGAGAGATGCCCATCACAAGACGTGGAACAGAAAGAATGTACACATATCTATGTTTACAGTTACTGTCCTGGGAAAGGCTTTAGAAAACCATGGCAGCAAGCTCAGAAGCTGAGTTTTCAGGGCGACACTACACCTCTGTACTTAAAACCAGGCAGAACACCGGAGGCCCTGCATGCAGGAAAGCAGTGATACATTTTCTACCCAACTCATCCATAAGATACAGTGTGTATGCACAGTGCTCCCTGGTTTTTGTATTTCCCTGAAAAATGGCCATTTATCTGATTGTACAAGAAGTCCAGTTCATCTTCAGCAAACACAAATAAAAAATATACATTTTGTGCACAGACTGCCTTCAAACCCAGGCTCATAACTGTGTTATGCTGGAGACTTATGGAAATTAGAAGATACTTAAAAAGCTCCAGAGTTAAAGAAGTGGTGCTTAAACAGGGAATCCAGAGGGCTACTGTAATCTTCACATCCTAAATAAAGACCACAACATCTTCAAAACTACAAGGGTTAAAGGTGGGGTATCAGAAAATCAAATTGCAGCTTGAGATTTTGAACTTCAGACACAAAGAATGAACAGCCTGAGCAGAAAAGACTGGGAACTGCTGAATAAAACAAGATGTAAAGAGCTGCAAACAATTTGTGACCTGAAGACAAGTGCATAAAAATGACAAATAGAGACTGAAATGAAAGAAAAAGTCTAAGAATTAAAGCACAGTAATATCTCCTAAAGCAACATTAACAAATATTCCAAAATGTCTCCCAGGATATCTCAGAGAATAAAATCCCCAATTGTGACATACTATTGAAGGCCACATTAATATTTTTCTTACAAATGTTACTTATACATGAAATACCTTGAGACAGAGCATATGGAATAGATTATGAACAGAGAAAATTCCATATAGGTTCACATTGTAGAGTCACAATCACATTTCATAGCTTGACTACCAACAATTTTAACAACATTACAGATGATACCTCTATTTTAATATAATATATTTGAGCAGGTAAATGTATACTCCCAGACAGAATCTGCACTCCTCTAACCCCTATAAGATACAGCACAGAGAATTACTGTGTGTGAATACAAATGTAGGAGCTCACTCATCAGTTTTAAGTTCCCATGGCTTATTTAAAAGACCTTCAATCAATTAACAAAACTCCTTTTCACATAAAAAGGCTCATTTTCCATAGTGTACAGATGTTTGTCCAAACTTGACGCAGAACAGAAGGAGTCCTTTATTTCTTCCCCAAATGCCAAATAGGTATTTCCCATAAAGGCATTAGCTTTTATTGATCTAATTGCTCTAACTGTTCACTTTCAAACCAACAAACCTGTCAAAAATAAATGCACTGGATGAAGCAGCCTGGCCTGTGAAGAAAGTGGCTCCAGCTTCTGCATGCGATTGCTGTGTATTGAGCACTTCCAAACCCCCATTATGTATTGTAAAAGAGCTGGATGTAATTTTCAGCTGAATAGCCCTTTTATGATTCTAAAATCCTGTGAGGTTAATAACTCAGCTCTTGAGGCTTTACTAGAAAAGACATTTAAGTGTCTTTAAGAAGTTGCTGCACGCTGTCCTCAAAGCCCAACTCCAACAGAAAACCTAAAACCCCTTTGGGTGTTATGGTTCTGGATCAGTTCTGATCCTGCATCAAGCACAGGACAGATGCCCCTGAGTTTGGGTTCTTTTCATAGCATCAGTCACTCCCAGCCACAGCGTCAGGAAGCAGCACTGGGATCTCAGATCTCAGCCCTGGATCTGCAGGCGTGCACAGGAACAAACCTCCACCTTTCTGTGGGCAGCAACCTGCACAGACCATCCCTGAAATGCAGCCACGTGTGCCACACACAGTTTAATATCTGTTAACCCCTCTGACTAACCCTATCCAATCTAAAAGAAGCAGGAAAGAATACAGAAAGCATTTTAAAATATTCCCTTCTGAGGTTTGGGGTTTTTTTCCTTGTTTCCTGTTGCTCCCTTTTCCACAAATATGTTTGAGTAAAAGCATTTATTTTCCTGAAAGAAATCTATGGATTTGCACAAGAAGGACCATCAGCATCCCAGTCACAGCTCCAGATGGCACAGCCCTTCCCTGGAGCCCCTCACCTGAGCAGGGAATCCAGGGAATGGGATGGCTGCTGAATAGCAAATGAAGAGTGAGAAGAGTGGGAAAGAAAAGGCCCTGACCCAAGCCCATCAATAAATAAAAGCAATGTGCAGAGCTGACATCTCCCTGAGCTGACTCCGAGCAGTGAGTAAGGAAATTCAATGTATTCCCAGGTCCTGGCTTGCCCATTCCCACACACAGGGACAGGTTTGTGGCACTGCCTGGGTCCCACACAGGGCTGCAGCTGCTCTTTAGCTGCATTTCCCTCCCTGAGGCACCACTGCATGCTCAGCTGTTTGACTCCCTGCAGAGACCTTTCCTGCAGCAGCACCAGCTCAATCAGGTGAGTGTGGAAGTGCTTACCTGTCTCTCACTTCTGGCCTAAGCACTGAGAAATGCATGACAGGCTTCCTCCAGTGTGCAGGCTGCTCGCTGTCCCCTCCCCACCGGCATCCAGCCCTGTTCTGTGACCACAGAAACACCCCATGGATGCAGAAAAACATGTTAATGGGGAAAAAGGGATGTTTCCCCCACAACTGCTGCCCTGTGGGTGTCTGCATTGCATCAGGAACACTGCCATAAATGCACATCTATTCTGCACATTATCTCATTTAACACACTGCTCCCAAGCTCTGGAGTTCAAGCAAATCCCTCAAGCAAATGGATAATAAATGGTTTTTCTCAAAACCATTTACAGAAGAGTGTCAATACTATATACTTAAACCCCATTTAAAACACTCAGACATCGACATGATCACTTACTCCACTGGATGGCAAAAGAATGTTAACTTCCTTCTTTCCCAAAGTTCATCCAGGACATGCAAGCATACTAGACAAGGAAAATTAATTCAAATTGCTAGCTGCAACCCTATGGATAACAAAAAGAAAACTGAAAGATCTGGAGAATTTCTTTTATTCCTCAGACAAGTAAAAAAGTGGAGCAAGTAAGTGGTGTTTTCAGGTTAGTATAAGGACAAATTAAAGATAAGGTGATGCCCAGGTGGATTAAAAGAAAGCCTGCTGATACTACTTAACCTTTGTAAAGCAAGAAATCTACAGGCCTTTAAGTTTCTCTAAGGCACCTGCTTTCAGATCATTCTCCCCAAAGACCCAATGCTTCTGTAGCTTATGGCAGCTGAGCTGGGGAAACCCCAGACCAGAGTGGTTTAATACACTAAATATAGGCACAGGTAGATGCTGCATGGCAAGTTAAGTGGAATTCTGCACCAGGTGTTCTTTGTGTTATAGACACATTTTATATTGTTGGCTTTTCGCAAATATTAAAATGAATGTTATGTGTATAAGAATGAGAAATTTTGTTGTATTAATATAGTTTTCTTTATTTCTGTTATTGATGAAATTTAGAAATAGTAGTATAATACATATATGTTAGGCTATGGCATAGTATTAAAATAGAAACTGCTTTTGTTTGTATAACCCAAAGACTGAGAAAAAAAAAAATAGCTGGAGAACTCCTGCATTTGTAAACTCTTATCCAGATGAAGAGAGCAGTGACCAGAACTCTGGGGGGAGGAATTTATTGCATTTCTGGTATCAGAGAATGTAAATCTCAATGGTGCCAAGAAGATTGATCTATTGGGAAGGGGGCAAGAGAAAACTAAACAGAAGAACACCAAAGATCCTAAGAAGAATGTATGAATATGAATGAGAATTTATGGATATGTAATAGGGTTCTGTTTTTAAGGGACAATCCTTTGTCAGTGAGGTGTGCTCTCTTAGCTGAATGCAGAGACACCCGGCTGTATTTGTATACTTTATTTTTTTCTCCTAATTGTCTTTTTTATTAAACTTTTAAATTCTATAAAAATCATGTGAACCTCGTTTTTCACTTATGTACACTGCCTCAGTGGCAGGCTCAGGCTCACTACAGCACACCTGTGATGGGGGAAAGAGCACTGAGAATGAGACTGCCTCTCCCTCCCCTGACACTGCCATTCCCTGCCCTCCCCAAGTGACACTTCCCTGCCTCAGTGCTGCCCTGCTCTGCCATTCAGCCCAACTGAGCACTTCTGTTTAGCACACAACACTCACAGGGCAACCTCCCCTCTGTTTTTGCTCCTTGCATTGTGTAAGACACTGAGTGAGAGCCCTCCCTCTGCATTCAGCACTGCATCACCACTCATCTCAAGTTAACTCTGGGTGCTTTTTGTAAAATACACCCACTTTTTTAACAGCAGGTAATTCCAGAGGCAAGGCAGATGCTTCAAAGACATTAGCTGGTGGTGAAATTCCAGCTGGCTGCTAAATGGAAATAAGGCTGTTTCTTTTGCTGCAAGGCCCCTGACAGTCACACTGCTCACTTAAATTCCCCATAATTGCTGAGAGATTGGGAATTTTTGCCCGGTGTGAAGTGACTCTGCAGGAGGATGCTCAGGTGCTGCTCAGCTGGGGATCTGTGTGTGCAGCACAAGGGCCTGTCCAGGGGCACCTGCAGCTGGACCAGGTGAGATCACCCAAGCTCTTGCTCTGCTGAGCTCCCAGCCATGCAGCTGGCCCGAGGTCCAGCAGGAGCATTCCAGCATTTGCACTGCTATCAGTTCATGTTAAACTGTCCATAAAACACCTCCCAGTGCCAGGAATCCCCTTTATGTCCACCCTGCACCTGCCAGAACCATTTCTACCAGCTGTTGGAGAGCCTCCTGTGGGGTAAACCCTACAGCAAGCAGCACATCTGGGGCTTTCTGAGCCTGTCACCTGCTGTGCCCGAGCAGTGAACCCAAACACCTTCAGCTTCCAGGTGGTGCTGCCATTCACCTGAGCTGTGGGCACGGGGGAAATGCTTGGGGCTGCCCAAAGTGCCCAGCTGAGCAGCTCTGTGCAGGCAGCAAAGGCTTGCTGGAAAGGTGCAGCATGCAGGGAGAGGATGGCTTGGTGTGTGCAGTGCACCTTTAGAACCGTGGGGCAAACATCAACTGCAGCCTTTTTATCACAGCTTCATCGTGAAATCCAAAGACCTTACCACATCCCTTCCAAGATTAAAATAATAATTACAAAACACAGCCTTGAAGAGGATTGTAAGGGTGATTATGTAATAAAATCCTTTTTTTCTTCTTGAATGCATAAGAAGACTAGGGAGCCTTCTGTGGATCTCAGACAACCTTTGCATTATTTTTCTATTTGAACTAGCATGATTCATTTATCTCCTCATTATTAATACTTAAATTGTTCATAGAGCTTTATTTTAATTAACTTCTGTACAGAATGTCAGGACAAGGAGAATAGGCAACAGCTTTTACCATTTAGAGCAGTTGACACGAGTTCTTTCTTGGTTTGTTGTTTGTTTGGTTTGTTATTTAAAAGCATGCTTTTTGCAGAGCTTAAAAAAATTCTGGCACCTCTAAAAATATTAAAAACACAAAAGAAAATGTGAATATATCCAAGTCCAGTGTGGAAGATCAAATGAAAACACTGCTTGCAGGAGGCTGAGCTGACCAGGCTTCATCCAGCTGCCTTCTGACTTACAAGCCCTATTTGCCCCATCTGAATAATAGCAAGACTGATTCTGCAAACAAATGCTAGCATTTCTCTCTCTTAAGGTTTTAGCCTCCTATTCTATAGGAAAAAAAAAATAAATTAAATGAAACAAAACCTGCTTGTCTTCAGGCAGTCACAATCACCTCTATTAATCTATAAATATCCTGTGCACAATAACTCATGGCGTGTATAAAAGCAATGACAAGGTCACTTACTATGAACAATTCATGATCGGTTTCCCTGGCAACAGAAATGTGTGGCAACAAGGGAGAAAGGCACAGGAAAAATTATAGGATGTTTCCATTATGTAAGTGACTCCTGCGATTTCTCCAGAAGGATTTACCTAAAAAGTCTCAGACTCCAGCTGCTCCTCACTGTCTCTAGCTCTGCACCAGTGGGAACTTTGCCTGTTTCACTGCAGTTACTGTGGATCTCAGGAGTGGAAAGAACACCAAACATGTGACTGATGAGCACTTCCATTGTATTTTGAACTGACTCTCAAAACCCAGCACGAATGTGATCTCTGTGGGTGTCTTCTCAGAGGTTTGAATTCTTAGTTAGCATTCACTGTTAGTTACTTTGTCATCACCCAATTAAAAATCAATCATCAATTTGCACGTCTCAGTGGGTTTCCAAGTTTTCAACAGGACTTGTGCAATTAATGTATTACTTTAGGACCTGAAGTGACTTTCTAACTGAAGGCTCAGCAGAAGCAAATGTTTTCTGCACAGGCCATGCCTCTGGAATGCCATTTCCACTCTGAAAATGCTATTTCCATCTCTAAAAGCAAGTTCCCAGTGCAAACATTTTATAACAGGGGGCAGTCAATATTTCACTGACCAAAACTCAGTCTGGACAAGGACTAAAGCAATCCAAGCTATGTTTCTCCTGGGTAACACAACCCAAACAGATTGCAGAGGAGGTGTGATGAGTCTGGCGAGATCAGAATGGAACAGGGGTGTTTGGAATGCTCAGCTGCTCCAAGGCTGTGCACAGAGGAGGAATGAATGACAAGATAAGCACAGCCCACTGCCATCCATCACTGCAAAAGGCAACTGTCTGAGGTACCCCAGAAGGGAGAAACAGCAGTGAAACAGCAGATCCAGCACAGCCACAGTGACTCATCTGTGGGCTCTGAAACCCCCTCTTCTGTCTCTGAGGAGACAGGGATGAATCTCTCCCAAGCACACAGAAAGAACTGTGATCCTTGACACTGAAGAATAAAGTTTTCAGCCTCTTTCCATCTGCATTTCTTGTGGTGCCCCTCTCCAGACTCCTCCAAGACAACTCTCATGCACAGGAACACAACAGAAGAAGGAACAGGTAGCACTTGAAGAGGCAGAACTATGGATCCCATGTGCCTTCCAGAGCCTGGATCACAAACTCAGCCTTGGAAAACTGTTCCTGAAACTTGGAGTGAAGAAATACTGAGCTATGGACAGCCAGCTGAACAGAATGCTCTGAGGCACAGCCCTGTGGGAAATGGTGTGAAGTCAGAGATCCCAACGGTGCCATAAAGACAAGAAAGCAAGGGATGCTTGAAGATCCTCAGAGTTCTGCAGGTTTTTGGCTTCTCATGTCACAACCAGCTTTGGGAAACAGACTGCTGAAAAGCCTGAGGGGTGCATTGGGGTTTGATTTCAACAGGTAACTGCAGCATCAGTTACAGCTGAGGAGTTTAACACACATTAATCCTGCAGCACAGGAAACTTTGCAGTGGCTGATGAAACACCCGAGTGTTTGCTTCTTCAAAGTACAGGGGAATTTGCACTGCAGAGACACACCAGAAATGAAGAACAGCTATTCTGCTCATGTCCCAAGTAATAGTCCATTTAAAAATAGATGCCTCCACAATTTCCAGACAGCTTTGACTGGTTACAGACAGAACAAAACAGAACTGCAAAAGAAAAGGCAAAGGCAAGAAAATGAGTCCCCAAACATGCATTAACCATCTGAGCTACTGGGTTATTCCCAAAATCAATCTCAATTTTTTTTTTCCAAGAGGTTATACAACCAACAACCTTGACCACATTTAGAATGCAAGGAGAAGATTTAACTAAACTCTTCAAAAGCAAATTTCTGTCCCTTGTTCAGAAGAACATTCCTGACATAATTAGCAAGACTGATAAGATTATTTATTTTATGCTCTTCACAATGGGTAAAACCCTCCAAGCCTCTGTAATAGAACTGCAATGTTGATCCTTTGTATTTCAGACAGCAGGGACATAGATATGAAACAATAACTGCCTAAAAATTCTACTATCATCACCCAGAAACTCTGCATCTGGAAGGAATAAGAATAAACTCCTCTTAAAAAGAAGTATTTATTAAATTTAAAGTCAATTTCATAATTAGGAAAGAACTGACTTTTAATTCTCAAACTCCTGAGCTGGAAAGACAGGAATTAATTCTTCAGATTTCAATTTGCAAGGTTTGCTAACTCTGCACTTCCTGGCAGAGATGCCACAGTTCCACAGTGTAAAGGGAACTCCTAAAAACAGGCTTGTTTTTCCTTTGCCAGGAGACAAAACAGAAGGGCAGAAAAGCCCTTGCTCTGGTTGCAAACAATTTTTATTTCTGTGCTCTTCTCCTGAGATACTCCACTGCCACTATGGAATTGCAAGGAGTCAATGCCTGGACCCTTTTGAGCATACCAAGAGCAAAAAAAGTGGAAACAAGAAAAGCCCACGAAATGCAAAAATTCCCTTCTACCTCTTTCACCAATACAAAGATCACTAAATTTATTTGATTAGAAAAATGTATCAGACCTGTTCATTCAGATGATTTTTCTTTATCAAAATGTAGCTTTGGTCTTCATCTGTGGAAGGTGGGAGGTCCATCTCCCCTTCCTTTAGAATTATTAATCATACAATGCTCCACCAAATATCTAAACATCAACATTTTCTCCTGGTCTTTTCAAACCATTTAATACCAGATCCAAGGTATTTAGACACTATAAGTTGTATTTCCTCTGTCAAAATAGAAAGAAAAAAAAATCGACAAACAAACCCAGGTTTTCAATTATTTACTGCCCTTGGAAAGGGAGACACAAGGTAATATATATTTTATCTCATACCTATTTTTTCTTTCATTAAACAAATAGAACCCAAAGTCCCACAATCAACAAACAAAAATCAGCATTTTCCCTGTTTCCTCAACCATTTCAAGTGTCAATCCTGAGTCCATAACTAACACTGGATTCTACAAAACAAGCAAGGCTCAGGTTTGCTTTTATTCCATGTACCAATGCACAGAGCACGTTATAGGAAATGCCTTCAAAATACTGAAACGTGCAAGAAGCACCCAAATCTTTCTTTTTTTGCTTTCAAAACATCGGGGAAACATTTTCCAGGGCTCCTTTCCTTTGTCATGCTAACGAGGCGTGCTGGTCAGTGGGTTCTAGCAGGGCGAGGATTTGCAGCATTACAGGAGATTTCCCACTGATAAAAAGCCACTCGGAACACATATCACAAAACACACAGTCATCTGTCACTGTAACTTAGCCAATTGCAGCTACAGGGGGGATTTTTAAGCAGGCAGAATGTAATTGCCTGCTTGGAATTCTGCCAAGACACTGGAGCTAATTATTTTTTAAGGATGAATTTAGCGCTGGCAGGAAAGCTGATGGATCAATAGCACAAGGAGATGAAGGCAGTTTGTTCACAGGCTGGGCACGGTGCTGCTGGGGGGATGCACAGGGCCCTGCTGTGCCCTGACAATGCCCATTGTCCTGGAAGTGCAGGGGGAGATGCATTAGAGTGAGCATCTTCTACAACATCCACCTGCCACAGGAGCTCCCAGCATCAGCACAGGAGCAGGGGAACACATCCACAACTCTGACCTGAAACTCCTGTGCTGCTGATGCCTCATTGGGCTACCTGAAATCAGAGTCCAGCCTGAGTTCAGGGAATAAAAAGCAGTTCTGTTCATTGAAAGCCTTCAGGTACATTTGGGGTAGATGAAGCCCCCAGGGGCTGCACCCAAAATGGGCCACAGGTCTTGGCTTTCACACTTTTATCAGTTTGTTCCATTTGTACATTGGGGGTTCATCTCCCAATTCCAGCTGCAGGGAATGAAGTCATTTACCCCCAGTTTGCTGCCCCCAACTCTCTTTTGTTTCCATCTCTGGGGCCTGAGGCAGTGAGGTGTCCTGGATTGCCAGCCCTGGAGAGGAATTGCTGTGCCTGACCAAAATGGGGAAGCAGCAGCTCACACTGTGTGTGGAGTTTAGAGTTATCCACTAAAGAACTGCAGGATTGTAAATATATGAAAAATATAAAAGCTAAAATCCTAAAGCATCGTTGCCCTACCACAGCTCAATCCAGGGGCTGATGTTCTTCACATGTGGAATAAATTACAGGAGAATACTGAATTTATATGTCTAAATTTAGTGCTAAAGGGGACTGAAATATCCTGTACTGTATTTCTGAGCAAGACATAACAACAGTCTCTGAGATTTCTCTGGTGCCTGATAAATGTTTTAAAAGACCAAGTGTCAGAAAGAAAAACTAATTCTAGTCACAGCTGCATTATATTATGGCCTCCAATAAACATCGTGAATGGGATGCACCTGTCTCTCCTTTAAATGACTTTTCCACACTGATACCATGAAAAAAAAGACAAAAACAAAATCCATATCCTTATTAGAAATAAAAAAAATTAAAAAAGCAGGTCCAGATTCTGGCATAGCATCACTGTCACAGCCCAAGAGCCCTCTGCAGCCACCAGATGTAGTTATCCTTTCTAGAAAATAAGAATTCTTCCCCTACCCCACAATACCTGCAGTAAAACTAAGAAAACAAAACCGAGCCAGAAATGAGTTAACTGCATAAAAAAAAAAAATAAAAAAAAATAATTAATTAAATTTTAAAAAAAAAAATGTGGCATACAAACCCACCCCTCCCATGCCTGCCACTGGATGCCTTGTCAGCACAGGTCAGAGAAAGTAAAATAAAGGCAATATTTTAGATGCAGTAAAATTGTTTTGCTGGTTTAGTTGTAGATAGATAGGGCTCTTTATGCTCAAAATAGTTTTAAGTGCTTCAAATAAAATATATAAGTAAAAGTGCAGCATAAGAAAAATGCTTTAAAATAAAAATGTTCTCTGAATGAATATTAAAAGTTTTTGTAAAAAGTCACAACTGCTTTTTTCTGTAACAGAAATAACATGGACAAAAAGACCTTCAAATCTAAGTCAAGGAGAAAAGATTAAATAACAAAAGCTAAATATCAGACCGAGTTTGCATGGTTTGCTCTAAAATGCAACGTTACAATTCTCCTGCATTAGAGCTAATAGGAAAATCTGGGAGCTGACACTGAATAAAATAAAACTGACTGTACAAAACAGAACCATATGGACAACAAACACCGTGATTAACAAGGTTTAAATTCAATATCTTTACGGTCACTGCACAGCCCTGAACTGCCCAGAGACAAGAAATAAGGAAAGGACAGCATTCCTCATCCACTGTGAGGAAAAGCAGCAAGGCAGAAGCAGGAAACAAATTCTGCAAGTGGCTGATGGAGCCAGACAGGAGCCACAAATCTCAGCAGCTCCAATTCCTGCCCTGCCTGGGATCCCTGGCTGGAAACTGGAGGTCACACAGCCAAAACTGTCCCTGATGGAGCACATCCTGCTGCTGCAGGAGATGCACAGGGGCAGAGCCTGCCCAAACTGCAGCTCCTCCTGCACTTACACAGGAAGGGAGTTGGGAACATTTGCCTGGGTTCAACAGTGCTGTGGCAAACACACTTTGTCACTAGTTAAAGTGACAATTTAGGAGCTTTTCCTGTCTCAGGCAGAGGCACAGCACAGGCAGAAAAGCAGCAAAGCCCTCCCTCCTCATTCCCCTGCCACGCTGGCCTCCAGGTTTCATTTTCTCAGCATCCAGCTGTCACCTTTCCTCCTTCTCTTCACATTGACAGGGTCTGGCACCAGCACCAGGTCAGAAATGGCCACAGACCTAAGCTGGACCTGCCTGGATTCAGTTTCTCACCCAATTAAAGAGAATCCATCAGGCAAGAGGAGAAGAGCTGGAGCTCTGCTCTCTGTCCTGCCACTTTCCTCTTCACAGCCCCTTACTCTGGCACAAACAGTTTTTTACAGCAGGGCTTTACAGACAGCTCTCCCATGAAAATACCCAAAACACCAAAATATCTGTGCAGGACGGTTTCAAAATATAAATGTTCACTCTTGAAACTTAATGGTAAAAGTGGGGGGAAAAGGAAGAAAAAGAATCACCTGTCTTCATTAGGAAACAATCCAACCTTTGCAGAGTCTGAGTACTGTCCCAGATTTTATTTCTCCTTTGTTTTCCAGTTGGCATTCACAGATTGATCAGTTATGACCTGTACACCCAGTTACAGATCCATTTATTTGCATTTCTGGGTGCAAGACATTCTGGTTACAATTTTAATTCAATTCCAGTCTCCATCTACGCCACTATGACATTTGCATCCGAGTTTTTCCATCCAGCTCTTTTTAATTTTTCAAATCTAAAATCTAGTTTTCTAGATATAAGCACTGAAAAAACAGAAACAGCAAACTTTTAAAAACAAGAATCAAGTACTAAAGTGGAGAGGAGAAACAAAACAGGGTTGAGAGAGAGAGAGCACAGCCAGCTCTGCACTGCTCCACATCAAAGAAACTTGATGGAGCTGCTGGAATTGTTCAAGAGCTAAACAAGTTATCCTGGGAAACTCAAATCATTTCAGAATCAAAATAAAGGCCAGATTAAACCACTATGAGCTCCTTCCTCTGGGCTGCAGCTCTAAGAATCATTAACATAAACCTGAGTAACCAGAGCTAATCAAGGTTAATTTATTGTGCACTGCCAATAAAGAATACCAAAAAAATATTAAAATATAAAAGCTCTTCTTTTAAATTCCTTATTTTTTTCTGCTTATAAGAAACCCAACAGGCAGGTTGTCTGTGCACTGCACCCTCTCACTGACATTTAAACTGCAGTGATGTTTCCACAGAAACTTCTGCCCAGCCTGGACCATCCAGCAGCTTTTTCAAGCTGTGATGATTTTCTCAAGTCATGATTTAGCCTTCTTCTCATGAAGGCTTGGTCCAGCACTGCTGAAGTTAACAGGCAATGGAAGCAGGACCAGGAGGAATATGAATCTCTAAGACTGGTAGAAACAGAAGAGACTCAAGTCTTGAAGAATGAAAACAAGAAGTCACAGATGTTCCATTTAGTTCACTTTGCAAAGCGACAATTTGAATTTCCTTTCCAAAGAAAACATCTGTGGCAAAGGTTTAGATTTCCTTTTCCCTTTTGATTTGAATTCACTCTCCTTTTCTCACATGTCCTTTATACAGACCAAACAATGCAGATTTTTTTTTTTCCTAAGAGCTAATAATGACACACTGCAAAGTAAAACCAAAATTCCTCAGCAATACTGCATCATTAGAAGCAATTTATACAACTGCTACAGATGACTGAGTCAAAAAGGAATTATGAAACGTTGCAAGCCATGAATTTATTAAGGAGTACACAGCTTTTCTGTGTCTTTCCCCCTCCTCCCCTCCAAGTTATCTATGGTGGTAATTTCTGAGGGCTGAATGCAGGCTGTGCTCCTCCTGAGGATGCCACTGATGCTGCCAGGGTGGGCAGCAGCAATAGAGCAGGTGCACGCTGCCACTGCATTGCCTGCACTCCTGCAAGGGACACCGAGGAACACCAAACTGCAGCTCCTGCCTTTGCCACTCCTTCAGCAACAAGGGCTCATGGTGACACAGCCTTTCTACATATGGGTCACACACGTGCACAGACACACGGTTCACAGAGCCACAGGATGAAATGAGTGGAAAAAAGACTTTGAGATCATCAGGCCCAGCCTGTGAACCAGCACCTCCTCATCAATTAACCACGGCACTGGGGGCCACGTCCAGTCTGTTTTTAAACACATCCAGGGATGGTGACTCTACCACCTCCCTGGGCAGTGATTCCAGTGCCCAGTCCTGCTTTCAGTGAAGAATTTTTTCCTGATGTCCAACCTGAACTTCCCCTGGTGCAGCTCAAGGCTGTGTCCTCCCCTTGTGTCAGTGGTTACCTGGGAGAAGAGACCGACCCCGCCTGGCTACAGCCACATTTCAGGGAGTTTTAGAGAGGGATGAGGTCACATCTCTGTCTCCGTTTTTCCAGGCTAAACAACCCCAGCTCCCTCAGTTTTAATTTCTATTAAAATTGTGTTGTGCATTAGTCTGCTGAATTGCCTTTGTGGACATCTACTGAGATACTCCTACAGCTTCTTGTTAATTTTTCCTCCGTGACAGCAGCTGAGGATTGGTGGAGGCTTTCAGCACTCAGCTGTCCCAAAGAACAGCTGTACATCAGTGTAATGGTTACAGCTCTCCTACAGTAATACAGGAAACTGGATTCCCTCCCCTGCCCAAGAGACAATAAATAATTCTGCCTGCATCCTTCTAGGAGGCAGCTCCCAGCTACAGGTTGTATGTTGTTCTGGCTGGAAATGTTTGACACTTTTCTTTCTACAGGGTTCTCTTTGGCTAAAAAAGAGGAAAGCTGTGGCCAAGACTGGTTGTGAAAGACCAGCCAGGCCCAGCAGGAAGGCTGCTGCCTCAGTGGGCCTCACACACCCCTTCTCACTTCTCACCTTCCATTCTGAGTAACTCCAGCAGCTACGACACAGATTGATCCTGATGCCTTAAAGAATCTGGGAATGAAACCACGCACACTGTGGAGATACCATCAGTACAGGAGGCAATCTATGGAGGTTGATCTTTATTGGAGGCCTCCAGGGGCAGATATGGAAAGTGTCCACACAAGCCCACCCCCACAGGCTGATTCACAAGTTTAGTAAACCAGCACAATTGACAAAAAGCACCAGTTAGGAGCACAAGTGCTGAGGCAACTCCCCCCACCCAAGCTCAGACCCTTCTAAATCCTCCCCCCTCAGTTGGAACTGAAGTTTGTTGGTGAAAATGTGTCTCTAAGAGCTGGATTTTGGCCTTGGTTCCCAGCCAAGGTAGGATAGGGGCTTTGGAATATGTTTTGTCTTTCTGCCTATCAGGGCCGGGAAAAGGACTGGGAAAACTAGCTAGGAATGCAAAAACGGGCTACAGAGCTCCAAAAATGTGTGTAAAGAATACAGAGAGTATAGAAAAGAGAAAACACAAAAATCATTAGGCATCAATAGCAGCAGCCAAAACTCTCATCTGTCCTACAAGGCACGATCCAAACACCACTGAGAACTCTTTTTCCAGCACTCACTGGCTTTCCATGAAAAATAAAGGCAAGACCTCCCTCAAAAGAGCAGCAATCCAAGCTAAGCTGACACAGCTCCCACAGGAGGAAGGGACAGCTCCACCTTTCCAACCAGGACCTGATTTAGGATCTCTCTGTGGAGAGTTGTGAGTCTGAGGTTTTCACCCAGGTGAAGGTGGGCACAGAATGTACATCTGCCACCCACTCCATATTCAAACCATTTGGCTGCAGCAGGGACAAGGACTGCAAATATCACATCCATTCCTTCGAGCCAGATGTAGGGAAAAAAAACCTCAAACCTCAAAAACATTCCTAGAGGTGAAAGCTTCTGAGAAAACCAGTAATTTAGTTATGTTGTGTGCACAGAAAAATACCATCCCAACCCCACCTTTAGATTTACTTAAAACAGCACACAGATTTTAGTTCTCAGCTGGGCACAGAAATAAAATCATTAGGGTTGGGGTTGGTCTAGATGACCTTGAAAAATCCCTTCCAACCCAACCTATTCTATTATTATATAATAAAACATGCAAATTTACACACACATCAAAACCATGGCAACTTTTCAGGATGCAAAGGCAGACAATTTTAGGAACCAAAAGAAAATGAATGTAGTCCTTATTTTTCAAAGTAAAAACTGGGAGCCTGAGACTGTGACACCTAAAGTCCATATCACAGTTCAGGGACCTAAATCTTTTATGGTTGTTTCTCCAAGAGGACAGAGCTGCATGACAAACTGGGATCACTGGAAGAACTCAGCTCTCAATCTAACTATGGCAGCAGCAGGGAAAAAATGAAGTTCCACCTACGAGAACTCTGTAATTCAAATAAATTTGAGATTTTCTGGAGGAGGAAACAAACAGGTATTTTACAATGCAGTTTTCACTGAGCGTGTGGCAGTGGATGCTACAGGCAGCAGAATTATTAACCCTAAACTTCTTCCAAAAGAGAAAGGATCTGGATCCTCAACTAGCAGGACTCCAACCAGAGACTGGAAGGGAAAAAATAACAATAAAAGTAGAATGCAATATGACCCTGTCATTTTGTATGCTTTAAAACAAAATGTGCCTCCTCTGAAAACCTATTGTTCACAGTGAATCTCCCTGCTAAACTTGTGTTTTGTGGAGCTCCAGCACACAGCATTTACTATTAAGGCAATAAATACTGTGGGGAATGTGTATAACACACAATCCTTTATACCAGGAATTTGAAGAATCAACCACCCCCAGAACTAAATTGCCCTTCATCAGTAAACACAAGGGGAAATCATTATCATTCTATACCAAATGCAAAACAAAGTCTTTTTCATTCTCCCCATCAAATTACTCTGATCTCAGGGCAGTCTTTTCCATATTAAAATGATAGGTAAACACCCTCCAAGCAGAGACCAGCAATCCTTAAGTGAACTGAACTTATGGAACATACATTATTTAGGCAATGAGCCAACTGCCATATGGTGCTGATATATTTTAATTTTGATATCCATTACCTATAGAAACTACTTCAAAGCAAATGTGAGTAAAAAAACTCTATAAAAGAAAAAGCACTCTTCTAGGAGACCTGGCTCTGAGACTCAGAATCACCTATACCCCTCCTATTACACATTTATGTCATCTCATGACTGATTCTCCCTAAAATATTTGGAGGTACTTGCTCTCCACTTTTGTAGTTGCAGGACACAAATATTTTATTGTAAAGAAAATTATCAGGTTTTGTGATAAATTACCTATAATATTATTATTGTGACATTCTCTTCTGTAAATATATATTTTAAAAGAAAAAAACAAATCCTTCAAATCTATCTCCTGATAGTTTATAAGAAAGATTCCTTTACAGGAGTACTTCAAGCAACTATAACAGGAAAATTGGGTACGAAAGATTTAAGTGCATATTTCCCAATTTTCTAATTACAGGGGCTTCCTTTGGGTCTTTCAAGGTATATTATTGGCACTTAAGCATTAACACACACATTACTTAATTTTGATCTTTCTACTATTTGTTACATAATCAGTCAGAAACATAATCTTGTCTATACAAGGCAATTCATCCCATGCCAATCTACACCAGTGGATTTGTGAATGTTATGTACTTAAACCAAAACAAACAGCATCCAAACACTGCCCATAACACTTTGTAATCTCCTTTACTTTCTAACACATTCCACTGTAACTGGGCTGGGGGGAGAGGAGATTTTTTTTTTTTTTTCTGCAGGAATCACAAAAACCCTGGAAAGCTTACAATATCAATTTATACATCAACTCTGTGCAAACACATGAAATACAAAGTGATAAAATATCTCAGCTGCACTTAATCCGTATCCAAAATATGAGAAGATCCTTGATGCACATTTTGTTTTGTTTTGAAAATATCGCAGAAGGATTTGTAAACTCTGGAGCAGCACGCTTGCAATCTGCTGGGATTCCTAGCTCAAGGCTTTTCTCAATATAAACAGCCAACAAAATGCAAATGCACCTGTGCCCAGAGAGGCTGGCTGCTGAGAGAGCTGTGCCCTGCCCTCTGAACTCAGAAACGCAGATGAATTGCTGTCATACTCACGGAGCTGTCGCTGATGCTCCCTGACTCAGCCTGGGGAATCCAGAGCAGTCCCAGTCCAAGCACGCTGTGCCCTAAAGCAGGGTCTCAGATCCCTGAATCCCCTGGAAGCACTGCAGAAAGAAGCTGTTGTTCCTAGCACTGAAGGAAAGGAAAGCCTGCAGGTGTAAACGCCAGCTCGTGCCCCGCTGGAGGTGTGCAGTGGAGCAGCAGCTCCAGAATAACATCTCTGGCTGCACAGCACCAGCCCAGCTGCTCCCAGGCTGTGCCAGAGGCAGCTCCAGCTGGGAATGGGGCACTCCCCACCCCACAGTGCCCACTGACACAGCCTGGCCCCACTGCCCTGGCCAAGCCCTTCAGAAGCCCTGTGCTCACAGTGCCCCTCTGCTCTGGGCACAAACCCTGCTCAGGCCCTGCCAGCACAACACCCAGCTCCTGTTGTGCACACACAGCCCCAGGGCCAGCCCACACCCCTGCCAGGACCTTGGGACTGCAGCCACAGCCAGAGAGGAGCAGCTGGGCTGACTGCCTCACCTCCTGCCCTCCTCAGCCTCAACAGCAGCACCACTGCCAGGTTAATGCTGGCAGTAATTGCATTTCAATACTTTATAACATGCTTCACATGCACCAGGTTAAGTCACTAGGGAAAATAACTTAAGATGCAGCGTATTTCTTACACTTCTGAGGAGACCTTCTGTTTTTAAAGCAGACCAAATTACATTCTAAGAGCTATGTGATCTAAACAATGCTCTTAACGCTACTGATTTATCATTCTGTTCTGGGTGGTCAATGGATTCTGTTTCTTCAAAACCTCAAACAACCAGCAATTAGAAAAATATTTAAAATAATTTACAAACTGTCTTCCCCAAGCTCCACATTTCTTTCTTTTACCACTCTTGCCCACAATGCCTGCCAGTTCTATCTCACGTAACAACAACCTAAACCAGTTCTTCATATCAGTGACAGCTTTCCAAAAAGCTCACTGGAATAAGAGGAGATTTTTGGAGCTTTACAAGGTATCTGCTTGCCAAGCCTCCCAGCAGCACCAGGAGTGCTGCAGTTGTCTGTTCAGCCCCAGGGAACCAGCCCTGCATCATTTTAACTTCCCATAGATGTTCTCTTTCCAAAATCTGGGACTACATTTTTCTTCTCACTCAAATCAGTTTTTTGGAGAAGTGATTATTCAACTACACTTGCCAGCACTCAAGGTTCCAAACACAGGGGTTTTTTTTAAGCTCTGCATAAGAGTGAAATGAAGTGTGGACATATCTGTGTAACCACACACGTCTGTTTGGAGCTGTCTCTGGTGTAAAGCACCTGCAGAATTTGCTGTAGATTTCTGACTCTAAAACAAGACATTGTTCCTTCTTCCAGCCACTGAGAACAGCTTTTCCATGCTAAAAGGTCTTACAATGAAAACCTAACACAAAATTTCTCCTAGACCTGTAGAGGAAATGAAGTACTGCCTTTTCTGATTCTGAAGAGCAGGCTCCTGTGACCCAGGCTAAAATGCCAAGGCTGTGGAAACTCGCTGAGCCCCTCCTGCAGCTCGGAAAGCAAGCACAGATGCAAGCATCCAAAGTGATTTAAAAACAGGTTTTCCAGTGAGAAAATTAGCAAGATCTAGAATGACTCTTTTTCTTCTTTAAGGAGCAAAACATCAGAATCTGTATTTAATTCCTGTTTCAGCTGAATAACAAAGGCCTTGAAACAACATCTATCTCTCTACACAATGACAGGTCCAGGACAAAGTTACTGCAACTTGTGCAGCTGCCAATGGGTAGGCAGGGGTTTATCTTTGCTCATTGCCAACAAATCAGTTCATAAAAGTCTCACCATACCCTAATGTTCCAACTACAGCCACCAGGGCAGGAGAAGAAAATACACAAATTTGCATTTTTCTAACCATTTCTGATGTTTTCACCCAAAAATCCATTCCATTCCCAGCACCTTCCTTTGTGTAACATCCAGCTCCTGGTTAGCCCAGAAAACAGAAATTCCAGGGCTATTTCTGGACTCAGCAGGCTCCCAAAAACATTTTTTTTTAGGCAGCACACAAGGATGTGTGTTACATTTTGAGTGTTGTCACCGATGGGATGAATTGCGGAGGGCTTGAAAGACACAACTGCTGCTGGGGAAACAACCACCTCTCACTGCTGCCTGCTCATCCACCTCATTAAAACAGGGAGAGAAAGGAGGAGTTGGTACAGACAAATCCCAAATGAAAGCCAAAATGAGACCCAGAATACCCCAAAGAAAAGGGAAGATGGCAGTGAAAATTTCAAGGCTAATCCAGGAATTTTCTCTCATACCTTTTACAAATTCTAGCACTTTGATGCCTCAATCAAATATGCCCCTTCTGCCACTGCTGTATTATAAATAACATTTGCCTCCAGTTCCAAAATATATTTCCATGAATACACAAAAGGAAAATATACAGCAGACACTGGCATTAAATATTTAACTTTCTACCTTAACAACCTTTTTTTTTGTGTGTGTGTTTCTTGCTTCTGCTTGAGGCTAAATAGTAAGGCCAATTCATGAAGCAAAGCTGGTATCAGTCTTTATATATTATTCATTAATTTCAGATGTACCAATTCCACCTCTGTCTCTAAAGCCAGACATGTCACTTCATAATAAAGCTCTTTCAGCTCAGAAATCTAGAATTCTTATCCTCTGAAGAAACCAGGGCATCCACAACATTTTAGGGGTTCAGCAGTGCATATTGTGACTTCCAAGTACAGGAGAACTTTTGAACCTGAATTTAATGAGGCAATTAGGAAACAAATACATGATTAATTTTAGACTGCCTTAAAAGGCCAAGCATGATTTTCTGGCAGCAAGTTTAACATTATTCAACACTTAAAAGAAGTGATTCTAACTCCTCTCACAGAAAAAAACATCCCACCTGATTTCTTTGCTTCCACTTGGTTACAGAGGAGAGAAATCACTCGCTTCAATCTCCCAGCACAGCTCCTTGTCACACATAGTTACAACTCCAATTGACACTTGAAAATTCCCACTTTCTTCCTTTAACTGCACACATTTACCAGGGAAAAAACAAAATTAGTGGCACTTTCAGCACCTCTACACAGAAAGGGCTGCCGGAGACTTGCTGAACACCTGGCTGAAGATCACCCCCAGCAACATCACCAGAGAATCTGGTTTGCTCTTAAAATATTATGAACACTTCATCTTTGGTTCACTGGGACTGCATCTCAGATCTCTTCCTGACCTTGAATTGCCTGACAACAGAGTCCCAAAGTTGTCCCTTCCACTGGCTGGGGAACAAGTGAAAGGCTCAAGTGAGTAATTTGAAGGTGCACTGGAAGGAGAACCCCGAGCACGGCGTTCACCTCTGTTCATGCTGGGGATCAATTCCCCTCTGCCCGTGGGGAAGGTGTGAAGCTGCCTCCCCTCAGAGCACAAGGTGAACACAGCTGCAGCTCTGTGTGATGAGAACTGGCAGAAAACAGTGTACCCATCCCAGCCTGATGGAAAAACCTCACCTCCATCCTGGCCAGAGTGCTCACACCTGCGGCTCCAGCCTCAACCCCAACCCAAACCTCAACCTGCCAAAGGGAAAAATGCTCATTTAACTGCTTTTGGTGTCAATATCCCTCTCTTAAAGGTCCATGGGTGGGCTGACCATTGTCACCTTGAAAATGAAACCTTCTGATCTTGTTTTCATAGCTTCCAGCCACTTTCCCAGGATAGTAACAATAAACATAGATGTTTGTATGTTCTTTCTAAGAAACGTCTTTTGATGGATGTTTCGCAGGACCAGTGTGGTTGGGAAGGTGGTAACCAGACTATCCAATCCCTGGTCATTGTTGAGAATCTATAAATACTGGAGTCAGAAAAAGAAAAGACATTTTTCCCTCTCATACACTGAACTGTGTCCATGTTAATAATTCCATGTCATAGAGCAACAGACCATGCTCCAAGCTGACCCCCAAGAGCATTTCACAGGTGCCCTGCTATGTCACAGAAACAGCTGTGCAACGTTGGTTCATCAGATTTTATGCAAAATCACCCTTCTGACACTTATTTTTTGATTATTGTGCAGAAGTTTTGTCCCTAAAGGAATAAAAAAATGCTATCATTACCTATGGTATCTAACAATAGACCGATTAAAGCAGAATATGGGGTTTAATGTGGCATCATATTGGCATGAATATCCAGAATAACTAATGGAAAGTGTGGACAGTGACTTAGAGTGCTAGCATTGCAATGTGTTATCACATCTTCTGACAGAGAAAGGCATTTACTAACACACTTCCAGAAGAACAATCTGTTTTACATAGATTTTTTTTTCTTCCTATAGCACTTTGCCTTGTATGCTTGAAGCACTTGTTTTGCTTTGCCAACTAAACATGGTAAAAGTTCAGTGTTTATACAGAGTACACTGGAATGTCAGGTGCTTATTTAATTGCTTTTGTAGCCAATTTCCTTGCCCCTCAAGGCTCATTAGTCAGTCATCTAATCATTCCATGCAATAATGCACCCTCTGTGTTTCCTCCTTGAGTTCAGGAATATATCTTCATCTGTGTTCCCAACAGTGGTGTCCTTCAGCCACAACCTTTCGGAGCTCTTTGAATGGTTGCCAGCCCTGCTGCCTGTTCCACATGGAGGTGGATTTCCCCAACACCCATTAATTCTGTTCCACCATATACTTAGCCATCTGGAGAAGGAGCTAATGGAAAAGGACTGCTGTTTCAGGAAAAAAAATCTGTGTGACTTTTCAGGTAATGGGTTTGTTGCACCTGTCCATCTGAGTGTTTTACAAAGGTGCCAGAAGGAAATGGGAGAATGCTGCTGAGCTCCCTTCCAAACCCTGCAGGGATGGACGTGGAAAGGAGGTGAAAAAGCAGAGTGTTAACTTGTGGAGTGGCTGTGTGTTCCAGAGCCCCACTGAGCTCTGTGTAAGGCTGTGCCTGAACCTCCCACTATGAGGAGTCAATACTGGGCTCAGTCCAGTCCAACACCTTCATTCTCAATGCCATGGTGGGGCACAGTGTCACCCAGCAAAGCTGCTGGGGACACAACAGGCTGATACCCCAGAGGGTCCTGCTGCCAGCCCTAACAGCATGGTGAAATATAGGGTTTATATCAGAAAAAAGTTCTTTATGGAAAGAGTGATAAAGTCACTGTTGGACACGAAATGATTCACACAGACACAGCTCAATGTGATGGGAAAAAGAGAGTGATTTATTTTGTGGTTTCAGTATTTATAGATTCTCAACAACAACCAGGGATTGGATAGTCAGGTTACCACCTTCCCAACCACACTGTGATGAGAAACGTCCATCAAAAGACATTTCTTTAATGGAATGTACAAACATCTATGTTTATAGTTACTTTCCTGGGAAAGTGGCTAGAAGCTATGAAAACAAACTCAGAAGGTTTAATTCTCAGGGCAACATGATAAAGTACTGGAATTGTCTGTCTGGGGAGGTGGTGCAGTCACCATCCCTGGATGTGTTTAAGAAAAGCCTGGATGTGGCACTCGGTTTAGTTGAGGTGTTAGGGCTGGGTTGGAGTCAGTCCTGGAGATCTCTCCCAGCCTGCTGATTCTGTGATTCTGTGATTCTGTGATTCTGTGAGATGGCTGACACAAGGGCAAAGTGCCCCAGCTGGGAGGAACAAGCCCAGGCACCAATAACTGCCAGGATCCCAGGGCTGCAGGGCAGCTCTGCTGTGGAGACCCTGGGGTGCTGCAGCCAGGGAGAACAGCCACCAACATTCCCTGAGTGCAGAGAAGGGCCAGAGCACCCTGGGCTGCAGGGACAGCTCTGCCAGCAGGCTGAGAGCATCCTCCTCAGCTCCTGCCCAGCACAGGGGAGGCCAGGAGTGCTGTGCCCAGTGCTGACATGCCCAGGACAGGAGAAACAAGGGCAGAGTCCAGCAGAGGGCTGCTGAGCTGATGAAGCTCCTGGAGCATCTCTCAAGTGAGGAAAGGCTGAGAGCTGGGACTGCTCAGCCTGGAGAAGGTCAATGTCCATGTGTACAAATGAAACCAGGACTGAGCCAGGGTGTTCCCAGGGGTGCCAGGACAGGAGCAGGGGCAGTGAGCACCCACTGACAGCCAGGAGGTCCCCTCAGAACCCCTGGAACTGCTCCTCTGGGGGGGTGATGAGCCCTGGCACTCACCTGGGGCTGTTCCAGGTGGGATGTCTCCACCTTGGACACACCCAAAAGCCACCTGGGCACAGTCCTGGGCAGCCAGACCTGGGTGGCCCTGCCCAGCAGTGGGGTGGGAGCAGAGCAGATGCAGAGGTCCCTTTCTGCCCCTGCCAGTCTCTGATTCTCTTCAGTCTCCACTGTCTGTAAGCACACACATTTAAAAACCCAAACCAACCAAAAATACAACCCTGCACAAAACTGTCCCCAAACAAGCTAAAGACATGCCCTGAAGAAAATTAATAATTTGCTGCCCAAAATAAATAGTGGACATTTGTAAGTGTCAAGCCAGCAGGCAAATTGTATTTTCAAAGCTGTTTCAATTCAGTTTAAGCAGCTGACTGAGAATTCTTTGGGAATTCAGTTTCCAGAATTTGAGAATCCAGTTTCCAGAGAAATTCACAGGGTGTCACTGAATTAGCACAGCAGTAAGGTTATTTATTTATTTAGTATTTAAAACACCAATAGATGTTTAGGTGAAGTTCCTGTACACATAGTTTATCTCTAAACAGTGAAGAACTGTCCAGCTGCCAGCATACTATGAAGAATACGTGTTTCTTCTTTTGGGGGGCTGGAGGGAAAGAAAAAAAGACATAAATGAACTTTTCCCGAGTAGAATTCTAACACAAGCAGGGCTTGAACAGCATCCCATCAGTAGCTACTGGAGCTAGAAGCGCCCCATGTCATGCTCTCCAATCCACAGGGCACTGCAGCTTCTCAGCTGCTGCATTCTGCTCTCCTGTGCATATACAGAGCAACAAAACTCATTTAAGAGTTTCCTAAACATTGGGATTTAATTCCAGAGCAGAGAAGAAACAAGGACAATAGGAGCACTGCAAGTAATCTACACACAGGCATAGAATTTCTGAGAAATGCAATTTTGGATACAAAATGGTGTAGAATTCTTCTCATAATGGAAAAGTGGCTAGGTTGAAGTGCTTTGGAATAATTTTAATATAAAATTAAAAGCTTCTTGATGCATTATATTACTTGAGTTGGAGTAATTCTCTTGAGTTTCTATTTTTAAGCCATGATAGTGTGTTAATGAAACTTTTCAAGGAAACTTCAGCTACAGACAGGGGAAACAAATTGCTACAAACCCCTTCACAGCTTCAGCTGAAAGTCACGATGAAAGGAGCATTAAATGGGTATCAGTTTCATAGGGAAGAAAACAGATGATTCAAATTTAGGCTTGTACTCAGTTTGTACAAACATAATTTACACAACATAAACCCAGAATCCAAGGAATTTATTACAAAATGTCAATTCATTTCCTTCTCAACATACAAAGCGCCTATCTTAATAAATCTGTAAGAAAATAAATAAAAAAGAAATAATTATTTTTAACTGTTCCCTAAATAGAGTTAATGGCCATTTTTTGGTCCATTAGCACAAAGAACATAACAAATCTTCTTCCAGATCCTAGAGGTTGCTCTAAAAGGGGAGAAACCTTATCAGTCTCTACATCTGCCTGAAAGGAGGATGCAGTGAGGAGGGGAACAGTGTTGAGTTGCCCCAGGGTGGGTTTGCATTGGATTTCATGAGCAATGTCTTCATGGAAAGGTTTGTCAAGCACTGTACCAGGATACCCAGGGAAGCAGAGGAGGCACCACTGGAGATATTTAAAAGACATGTAGATGTAGATATGGAGCAAAGGGACACGGCTTAGGGGTGAACTTGGCAGTGCTGGGTTAACAGATGGGCTTGATGATCTTTCCCCACCTACACGATTTTATGATCTCATAAAGATTGGTTTGGTTCCTGTTCTAAGGGAACCCAAGTAAGAGATTCCCTCCCTTAGGGCAAGAAGTGGAGGGGTTTGTCTAACTCCTTGCAGGTCACCTGCCTGCTCCAGAAAAACCCAGCAAAGCTCTTAGAGCTGCCAGATTTCCAAAGATGTGTTTGGAATAGCTCAGCTGCCGGGGTGCTGACGCTGCCAAATGCAAAAGCCAGCTCCCCAAAGCCCTGCAGGGCAGACTGTCAGCGCTGAGGATGCAGTGCACAGCCCTGCTCCCCCATCACACACCGGCCCCAGGCCAGCCTGACAGCTCTGGGAGCTCAGAGAATGGATCTCCATTCCCTTCCATGCCTCCATTCCCACACACCCCTGTCCTTTCTGTGCCTCCTGGTTAAACTGTCCCACTGAAGCACAGCTGGATCCTCACAGCATTTCCAACCATCCCACCACAGCTGGACACAAAGCCACTGCTTTCTCCAGCCCCACCCAATGATTCCTAAAACCAGGTAAGTCCCACCTACAGATGAAATAAAAGAGCCAGAGCATTCTTCTGCCTTCCCCACAGGGAGACCATGCAACCCCAGGGCCCTCCAGAGAACTTCCCAGGAACCTCTGTTAATTAAGCAAGTTACTATCAGTTACTGTATCAGTCTGCTGATGTACTCCTCCACAGAATAATGCATTCCGTGTTTCCTGGGAGAGGCTCCACCCTGATGAGACATATTCTGAATAAGAAGGCCATATAATCTTCCTAACTTCCATCCAATAGATCAAAATTATGTTATTAAAATATTCAAGAGCCTTTGCTCTCACCCTTCCCTCCCTGGCATTAAGAATAAATCGTTCTAATACCAACAGCAGCTAAAAATACCTCTATATTTTTTGCTATACTTAGAACATACCAATATACCTATCAAATTGGGCAAAAGAAGCGTCTCAGGACAGAAGATGTTCATGTTTGGGAACTGAGGGGGTCCTGCAGCCTCTGTGGATATTCTGAATATTGATTACTGAACCAGCCAACCTCCAGAGTGCTGGAGCAGAGACAGCCAGGCCTGTGCACAGGGTACAACCCCAGGAATACTTGAGTGGGATGAAATAGGCTGAATGTGCTTTTCTGCCATGAATAAACAGCAGCCCCAGCAGCACCAGATTTGTTTCCAACCTGCTCCATGAGCTCACTCCCCTTGAGCACCACCAGGGCTCCACAGGCCCAGGCTTGGACCTGTTTTTCTCTTCAGGAGAAGCCCTCCATGGGCACAGACTTCTTGTGTGCATTATCCTCCAAACAGCATTTTTCACCTCCAGGAAATAAAACTCCCTTTTTTTTTTTTTTATCTAAATGAAGATTGAGCCTCTAAAATTAATCGAATGAGAGAAATTTACTGAACACAGTGAAATGTCTAACACACAAAGCTTAAAACACTTCATGACACTGCCTAAATACTGAAAAAATCAGGCTTTGAAAGCAACTATGTGAGAAATCATCCTTTATTTCCCACTACAATACCTCAAGTAGGAGAAAACTGTGTCATGTGCTGCATTTTTTTTTTTTTTAATCAGCAGCTGCTCACAGACATCCCTGCAGGTGTTTAACTATTGAAATCTCACATTTAAAATAGTGACTTATTTGCAGCTACAGTGAATCCAGCTCAGATCGGTGCCCAGGATGAAGTACACCAATCAGCAGAACACGTTTTCCTACTTCACCCAAAACCGGTGCAGTCATTCTGCTGAGGAGCACGGGGAAATGTGGCAGAGCAGAGATCCTTCAGCTTAACAGAACAGGCAAAAAAAACCCAAACAAACAAAAAAAAGGGGAATTTTCTCCAATGCTATGCTGCCTGTTAGTTCAGCTTCCTTAACAAAACATCCTTAATTTAAAAACCAAACCAAACATTCCCAACATCTGTTGCAAGGTCCACATCAAGGTGTGGCCAGGCAGGATGATGCTGTGTTTAAAAGGTTAGAAATGGAGCAGGATTCAGAGCCCAACTGGAAGTTCTCATTCCAGGGGCAGCCAGCAGCTCCCACTGCCTCTGTCCAACCTGGAACAGCAATCCTGCCAAAACCATTTGGTAATTCCTGACTGGAGGGCTGCTCCAAACCTGCTCTCCCAGAGACTTGGTGGCTGGAGGAGCCTGGGGAGGGAACCCAGGGCCCCACCTGGGCACAGGTGGAGAATGAAGGTGGGTGGAGAATGAAGTTAAGCCAGGGAAAAAGTGTGTGTTTTCTATTTATTTTTTTTTTTCCTCCCCTACCCAGCTCTATTATAATTGTCAATAAATTAAATCAAGGTGGCTGCTGTTCCCCCTGAGGACAATTGGGAAGTGATGTCCCCCTCTGTATCTGACCCTGGTGGGTTCCAGGACAGCAGCCAGGTCCCACTGGTGACACCTCCCCTGTGCACAGAGCAGCTCTGCTGGGCTCCCAAAGCAGCAGTGTTTGAGAGCAAAGGATGAACAGAAACTGTGCCTCAGCAATAACCACAGCCACACTCCTGAGCCTCAGGCTCATCCCCCTGGAGCTGCTGCTCCTGGAGAAACTGCAGTGCTGGGAGGAGGTGACAGGACCAGCAAGGTGTGCTGGGACAGGTGTGCTGTAGGGTATTTGCTTCACCTCTTCTCTGTTTCTGCTTCAAGACACACATTTTTGGTGTCTGCTTTCAATCAGCACTTAATCCCATCAATTTCTTCTCCCTTGTGGCCATTCCAGGAACTTCTGCACCTGTGAGCCACAGTCCTTCTCACTGTGCAGTCCTGACTCTTCCACTCTGAGAAAGACTGCAATGAGACTTGACTTTCCTCAAGTATTTTTACAGTTTTCAGTTTGTGGTCTTCAGGAATTCTATGAGTTCCTTTTGGAACAAATGAAATAATGCTAACACAGGATAAATTTGCACCTGTGCACAGGGAGATTATTCTTCATGTGCCCAGAACATGCAATTGCAGAACTGGAGTCTCTATTTAACGGTGCTAACTCATCTGTGATTAGAACTTCATCCATCCCATTGCTTTCAGGGCTGGTTTCACTTTTTTAAGAGGCTGCTCCTCTCTTTTGGGCTGGGATCTGTGGAATGTGCAGTCAGCAGCTGGACACAAACCCTGCAGCAGTGCAGCAGATGTTGCACAGCTGGACCTGCTCAGCCCTGAGGGGACAGGGCAGCTGCAGCACCTTGGCAGGAGCTGCTCCTTCCATGCTCAGAAAAAAATGCACCAGGCATGCAGAATGTGTTGGACAGAAGTTAACTATTAAGAATGTGTGGGGGTCCTACAGATTCTGGGGTTTCCTATAGAGTTGAGTTGGTTTCTTCCCCAGTGAAGTTAGAAGAGCTCTCCCAGCACCTGACAGTAAAGGAAAAAGAGGAGAGAGCACAGAGATGCAATTTGCCTGGTGTCCTGGAAAGCCCTGGGAAAGGAAACCTTTAAGGAATTAGGGAGGATAAGCTACTGCCAAGTTAAAAAAAATTAATCTCTAAGTTAAAAGGTTTTGCTGAATTTTGTTGTTAAAACTGAACTGCAATCAGAAGATCTACTGCTAAGAATATCTTATAATTCTTTATTAATGTCTTTATAATTCTCTGTATTGTCTTATTCTGATGATTCCATATGATTTCTGCATATAAGAAACAAGGTAGTTTAGAGAACAGAACAAGGAACTCTCTGGAATTTCATTACTAATGCCTCCCAAGTCACCTTATATAAAAATCCTACCACAGATAGAATTTTGGCCATGCTTTCAGCATCCCCTGCTGAAGAGGCTGCAGCAGGGCTGCCCTGCAGGGAATTACAGGTTGGATTTCTGGGAATGCTCCCTGGGGAGGTATCAGTTCTGTCTGCCTAGGACACATCACCTTCACAAAACCTCGCTTTGCTCCACCAGGAGGATCACATGTTTCATTTATTCCAGGAAGAGAAGTGTCCATAGAGATGCATTCTTGCTTTGGTTTATTTGCTGTGTCCCCAATTTCCATATTAGATGAGTATTTCTCAATAAGTCACTTGTCCATTCTCATCAAAGCACCTGCCACTCACAGGAGCATTGCTTAGGGCTTTATGTATCCATTTCTGAATAACTTTCCCATTAATCTCTTCCAAAATGTACAAATGCATGCACACAGGAAAGTGTAAATTCCAGTCAAATTAAAATTGTATTTGAAACAAATAAATTTCGATGTAAAGTTTGGAAAGCCCTAAGAGCACTGTTGGTAACTGGTCAAAATTAATTTCAAGATTAATTGTATCACTCTGGTACTTTGATCCACGTGTCTGCACAAGCACAAGGAAACCAGCTCCCTTCATTTACCCATTTTTAATGCCCACATCCCCCTAGATAAACCCTCTGTGTGCAGCAGGACAGAAGCTGCAGGACCAACCCTTCAGGCTGACCACGAGCTTCAGGGAAATGCAGTTTTTTCAGTACTGATGTTAAGTGTGTTAAAGCAGGATGGAAATTCCAAACATTTTAGCCAAGAACCTCATTTTTGAGAGCCCAAGGTGCAAGAGCACTGCCAGCTGCACAGGGGGATTAAATACATGGATATTTTGCAGGTTTTCAAAAGTCAGGCTCAGGAGGCTGTTAATGAGAGCCAAGCATCAGAAAGTGCTTTCAGTGCCATGGAAGGAAAGATCTCAAAACAATACAGGGTACAGCTTCTTAGCTTTTTATTCAGTGGTAGAAAAATGGTTTTTTTTCTTTCTATTTTCACTAAAAAAAAAAAAAAAAAAATTAGAAGAATACATATTAAACATGGCACATGCAGACCCCCATATAGCTATACTTCCTTTTTTCCCCTCTATAATAAAATGAAAAGAGAACTATAATTTTGTGGTATTTTCCATTCAGTTCTGGGAGAGCTGAAATCTGAATGAAATGATATTAGTGTATAATGCAGGAAGTTGCTAAGGACTAGCTGAAGGATGATATTCAACAGGATTTTGGGGTGTTTGTCAACATCTGTAGAAGCTGCATTAAGGGCAAATGCAATAAAACCAACCCTTGAAAATAAAATCCAGCCTACAATTTCAGCAATGCTGTACTTTGGGGGTTTTTCAGCTATCTTGCCTGCCTTGATTCTTATTTGCATGATCTGAAAATCACTCCTACAGTGTGAGATGAGGAGAAGCAAGGAGTAAATCACAAAGAATAGGTCTGGCATGTAAACAAACGCTCCAAGATGACAGAGCTTGAAGAGAGAGTTAAAGAAAGAGAAAATGTAAAATAAATTTCTCCTTGGAAATGTAATTAAAAACCTTATTTTATGACTGAATTTACAAAAAAAAGGACTCACCATGCCAAAATTGACATCAGCTCCTTAAGAAAAGCTGAAGGAAAGGGCCTTTTACCTTCAGACAGGATTCTTGGTGAGCACACTGAGGCACCAGGTGCTCCAGGTGATGGGAACTGGGGCAGGAGCTGGGCTGGACAATGGCCACAAGCTCCAGAGGGAGGCTGAAGCTGATGTCAGAAGGAGCCCAGGTGTCTCCTTGGGGCTGTGGAATGTTCCTCCCTGCATGAAGACACAGCCTGGGAGGAGCCCAGGCGCAGAGGGAGCCTCAGGGTGGTCCAGGGCAGGGGTGCAGCCTGGATTCCCTGGCACCAGGCTGTGGATTCCTGCTCCTGGCCACAGGAGCCATCTGTTCTGCACACCTGAGAAAAGCTCCAGCTGCCCAGCCCTGCAAAGGGCAAACCTGCCTCAGTCCCTGCTTGCAAAGCTGGGGTCAGCTCCCCACGGGAACACCCACACAGGAATTCAGCATCCTTCCACTCTCTGCCATCAGTCTGCACCCTCGGGGAAGGGAGAGAATTCTCCACAATGTCATAATGGTATTGATTTTTGAAATGCAAGATGACAAGGAACAGCTCATCTGGTTTTTTATTACTGTGTATAAACAGTGGCAAAATAATCTCCAAATTAGAGAGGCAGATTTGATTAGACACATCAGAGTTCAAACACACACCCTGGCTAGGCAAACAGAAGGGAGTGTGCCAGCATTCTCAAAATGCCTCACAATACAGGAATGGGACCTACACAGGAAACAAAAAACTCAATGAGAAGCTAAAGTGCAATGACATCCTCATCTGGCAAAGTAATTTTGCACTCCATGCCTTACACAGTGTGAGGAGGAGCTGCACACAGGGAAAGCTGGTGTGTACATGGAGGTCGTGCCAGCCTAGGGCCAGGAACAAATCCCTTTGCAGGAAAGGATTTAAACTAAACAGGCCTGCATTGCCATGGTGTTACAACACTTATTATTTCTATAATATTTCATTCCAGAGAAATTATTGTGTAAAACAAAAGGGCTGTATGACAAGAACATACTGACATCTGCTGGCTTCTCCAAATGCATTTCTCTCAAGATTAGGATTTAATGTCCTCAGCAGGTTTTTCCCTACCTAATGGGCTGCATAACAAATTAACATTGTCTATTTCTGAATATATAAATTAAAGCACTTATTCTGTACTTGAAGATGTTAAAGTGTGTGTGACATTCTGTAGTTAAACAATTCACACAAATATACTTCTCTTCCATATTTGACTTCTAAAGGATCACAGGAAATTACTTTTGCCTAATTTGTATAAAAACAGCCAGTGATAGGGCACAAAATTTACATTCAAACAATTACTTCCCTCATTTATTTGCCAACAAAAGACCAGTATTTCCAATTCACTATCCAAAACTGTAACTGGAGCTGTCACTCAGGCCAGGCTCACAATGGCAAGTATTGTTTCACAGTAATGATCAGCCAATTAAAAGAGCAGATTTTATTTGTATTAGCACCATGCCCAAAGGAGACCCATAAAGATAACACACAAATCACCCAGCACACCTATCCAGAGTGATACCTAAACACAGCAGAGAAGATCAATTATCTCTTATCATTCACCACAATCAACACAGGCATTCTGATAACCACAGTGCAGTCCCAAAGACCGAAGAGCTTCCACACCTACAGCCTGCAGAAGTCAGAAATTCCAGCTCATTCATGCAGCTCCTAAAGCAGCTCTAACCTGGCATCCTTGTGAATAGGAATTCTGTAAATCTTCATGCACTTCTAAATTTATTATTTGAAAGGGGTGTGATAAATTCATTTAATGCTTGCTGTAGGAATCCTAGCTTAGCATTTCCTCCCTCGTGTGCGCTGTAACACAGAGTTATGGATGACAATTTAAACACAAAATAGAAGGAATTCAAAATCCTAATTCACAGTGCCAGCAACTCAGATGTGTTGCATTTACTTACCGAGGCATAAGTTTGGTATTAGAAACAATGATGCAAATCATCAAATAATAGCAGTTGCCAAGCTGTGCTGGGTGCAGATCATGAACACCTTCCTCGGTATTCCCCCATCAGCTACCAGCTGCAAGGCCAATGCCTTCTATCATTAGCTACACACATTTCAGAGTTGTGAAAAGGTAAATGAAAAGCACAAATTCACCTTTTGAATGCATTATTTGAGTAGATTTCTGTGGTATGCACTCCTGAGAGCACCACCCTGCCTCTTTCTTGCTCTTCCAGCACCGTGCCAGGCAGGACCACCCAAACTCCAGTGTCAAGCAGCAATAGCACTGTGCTACAACATTCATTTGGAATTCCCTTTCAATTTCCTCATTTGAGACAGTTTATTAAATTATTTAAACTTCTTATATATTAAACATCAGCAGAGAAAATTCTGAGGGGGGGAAAAAATAAATAAAGGAAAGTGGAATACTTTATTACCCTAAAAGTCTCCTACTCTTTAAAAGGTGATTCCAGATTTTTTAAATTCACAGATGACAAGAGCCAGCCTTCCAGCAGAGTGAGAGGAAAAATACAGGGTGATCTGTATTTATATATGTGATATATATAATACTCTGGAAATCCCCAAAGGCAGCTCTGACCAGAGGATCCCTGTTTCCCCACTCAGCACATGCTACTGCCAGAGCTGTTGCACAAATACCAGGATTGAGACATTAAAAAAATAATAATGACAATTGAAAAAAAAAGACCAGCCTTCCTCTGATCAATTCAGAGGCCTCAAAATGACCCTCAAAGGTGCAGGCTCCACCGTGAGCTGCCCTGATGTGGCCTGGCAAGACTGATGAGGGAAGAGGAGAAGCACAAATGGTACATGAGAAAAGGACATCAAAAGTGTTCCTCCTCCTCCTCCTCGTTATGATCAGCATCATTTCCCTCTGATTTATGTGATACAAGGCCTGAAGAGCTTTTGGGGCTCATTTTGGAGACCTTCAAAGAACCAGGAGATCAAACTGTGGCATTCTAAGGAGCAAAGGAAGCAGCAAATGCGTGAGGTGCCAATACAACACAGCTCAGGAGCCATTCGCTCTGGCCATGAGAAAACACTGAGGATGAGCTTCTTAAAATAATACTGAGATCTGCTGATAGGACAGCCTGCATTTAAACACAGGTACACCAATAAAGCAGCCAATTTAGCACCTAAAATTTCCCTCAGCTAATAAAGATGCATCCACTTATGCAACAGAGCTCTCCTTTATTGGCAAAGTGTGAATCTCTCAGAGCAGAGCACACATGATGACTGCAGCTGGATTTTGGCAACCAAAAGTCTGAAATCTGCAGGCAGGAAGAGTTTATCACCTTTCTCACTTACTCTCCATCTCCACCTCACTTGGGTTTATTACTTCCTTGTGAACAGCATGGTCATGTACCACAGATTAGTTCATATGAGAACTATTCCAAGGACTAAAGAAAACTTTATTCAATCTAATTTGTACCTCAATAACTCTTGAAAGATAGTCTCACCCTGAGAAAACTTCAATAAATATATTTTTGTACATAGAATTACAGTCCAATCTTTTTGCTTCTTGCACAGTCAGTGACAAAATATTTAGTGGCTTCATTGGGGAAACAATTTTTACAATTTTAAGATCTCCTATCCACTAGAAATTCTTGCATTAGAAATTTGGATTCATATTTTATTCTACTGCTTTGTAACAGTGCAAATATGGAAAGAGAAGTCTACCTCACTTCTAATATCAAGAGAAGATTCCTAATTTCCCTTTATTTTGCCCACTTGCAAAGCTGTGTGTGCAAAGCACCATATTGACTACTAAACACACTTACTAAAAATTGCACAGTTTAAGACGTGCTGATAAAGGAACACCGATATTAAGAATTGTTTTATTCACCAACACAACTCTCCCCAAAACACAACAATTACTGGAAATGGCACAGCAGCCCCCAGGCTGTCAGGCCATGCCAATCAGCCACAAGCTGAGCTGTGACACAGACCCTGACAGGGCCATCACAGCCCTGGCAGCACCACTTGAAAACAAATTTGCAACTCAAGCCCAGGTAGAAGCACTGATTGGAGCAGAGGTGCTGGCAACCATTAACTTTGATTTTTACCTCTATGTATTTACTGTGGTGTTGTATTTTCCTAAATTTGATCACTTTGATTGCTGGAGTTTTAAAATGGTTTTAGATTACTTCTTTTCATTCCAGACAGGGTTTTTTTTTAACCTGGCACTCAGAGATGGGATTGTGACCTCACTGCCCTTTACAGCTGCCCCACAGTCCTGCAGAACCCTTTACACCACAGCACCAAAACTTCTTTGTGACACACTCTGGAGTCATTACAGCACAAAACCACCTTCATCTTTAGAATACAATCAAGTATTTAGCTTCCCACACAGCCAAGTTTGTACATAATGAGATTTCAGGCGACACTTGAGTCCTTTTTAAAATCCACTCAGGTTCTGCCACACACACACACACACATTTTGAAGAAGGCAGCTCTGTGGTTGCTCTGAAGCAGCAGTTTGAGCCCATTCGAAAGCAGGAACACAACCACGAGCACTGAAACACTGGGAAGGGGAAAACCTCTGGCTAAACCACATCAAAAGGCAAACATGTAAGGAGTGTTATCATCACAAGTTGATTACAAACCCTCCTGCAGAGAAATGGCAGTTGCTGGAAACAAAACAATGTCAGTGTTTGAGGGGGCCAAACTATTTGACTGCATCATTCTGCCCACTGGAAGCAATATGTCCCAAAAAGAAGTGATTAATCAGGTGCCTCACTGGACATGGCAGCTGCCTGAGTGAGGATGAAAGATTGTATCAGCACCAAAGCTGACTGATTTGGAGGCTTTTTACAGTGGGAGGAGTAAAAGACAGCTTCAGGATGAAAGAACATGTGATTTTAGCATCAGGCTTGTGCAGAGCAGGGGGATCTGGCTGTGCCCTGTAGCCCAGAGAGCTCCGTGCACAGGTAAATCCCACCCTGCCCCACCTGGCACCTGGGCTTTAGGGCTGGTTTTGCCCAGAGTGCTATAGGATCCTTACAGCCAGCCACAGCCATGGATTCAGCACCGAAATGAAGTGACAGCAACGCTGTAAAATAGAAATAACCACACAAAAACACACATCAAAAACTCACAGGTAGTACTGGGGATGGGGAAACAATAAGAATGAATTTACCTGGTTTTAAGCTGAGGACATTCACAGGGAAGCAAGTGTGTGAAACATGCAAAATGGCCAATTTGGGTGTTTGGCAAGAGCCCAGCCCTGGCCAGGAGCAGGGCAAAGCCGACGGGTGCCCTGTGGAGGCAGCTGCAGACTAACACAGCATCACGATGGCAACCGAGAGCAGGGCACCAGGAAGGGAAGGAGCCATTTGGAGAGTGTCCTAAATTAAGGAGTGGGAAAAGGGTCTAATATCACAGAAAGATCAGGAGGATATCTAGATCCATTCATCTTCCTGCTGGGTCACTCTGTGTGGCTCAATTCAAACTGCACTCTGGGACTTCCTTAGCATTTTTATTGTTGCAGGCTCAAAATGGGTATCACCATGTGGTAGATGACATTTTAGGCAGCTTATCTTCGATGCTGGAGGAAAGGACATTTAGGTAACTACTTACAGACACAGTGCACTGCCTCTAGTGCAGACACTATTTCTTTTTTTTTTTTAATCCTGGAGCTTCACTGTAGAGTTTCATTGTAACAGGAGAGAGTATTTCATATTATTTCCTGAGACACTGATCAGAGAGAACCACCCAGCAGCACAATTTGAAACTGATGCCTCAGTGACTTTTCCCACAGAAGTAGGAAGGCTGTAAGCTCTGCTCTGTGGTCAAAAACCACGCAGGCTGTGCTGCATCCCAAGGCAAATGCTACAGAATTGTATCCATTTGAAGACAAAAAGATTATTCTGAGAGCAGTGTTTAATGCTGTATTCTATGATTTCATGCAGGCACTGTTTACAGGTTCTTTATTTACAGTCAAAATCATTTGCTCAACAAAATATCTCCATAATACTGCATAATCCTTAATTTAGGAAAGAATGCTAACCACAAAAACAGTGAATGAACAGGGCAGGCAAAGATAGCAATATTGGCTCTAACAGAGACTACCAAGCCTTTTTCCTGGATCAGTGCCATTCAACTTTGTCTAATTTCTCCTCAAACCCTAAATTACCAATCCTCTACAACATGAGGAAAAACTCAGACACCTAAGGGTCTATTGAACAAAACATATCTAAAAGATAAAAGCAGAAACTCAAGAACTGGCCATCCAGAGGAAGAGTAATGCTGATTCACCAGCCAAACCACTTTTGTGAGAGATGACTGCCATTAATCACTGAACAGACGTAGAAAAGATATGTTTTTTCAAGACAACAAGACAATTACACAATGTTTTATTTTGAAATCCAGGGCTCTGGATCTGTTTGAGGTGCACAACAGACTGTCAGTTTTGTAAGACAGCAGCATTACACATATAACTGTTTTCTATATGTGTTTCTCGTGTGTAAGCTGCAGGAAAGATGAAAAAGTTTTAAAACACCCAAAGGACAGCCAAGCCCAAGGACACCAACTGCACCTCCACTGGGCTTTCCCACCAGGGAATTAGTGTTTCCCACCTGGATTTAGTGTTTTATCTCATGTGAAGATGGGGTTGATTTCAACACAGCAGAACTTTTTTCCTTTAACAGAAGTACAGCTGTCCATCACAACCACCCTTCCTTCCACCTGTACTCTGGGGCTCTTCCACCTTCTCCACACCTGCTCTAACTGTGGGAGTATTTTAATTTGAAGTAGTGGCACTTCCCTCTTTAAACATTCTCCTAAATTTCTCCTGAATTTCCTACCTGTATTTTCACACACTCACACCTTTAAAACAATACACTTTTAGAGTTGGAAGTTTCTACATCAAGTTTGAGTTTTCCCAAATTTCTCAGGAGGGAAAAAAAAAAAAAATAAATATTTTCAGACCAGCTTCTTACTGCTCTGATCATATAATGTTTGATCACAACTAACACAGAGACTGAACTCAGAGACAATAAAAACCTCACAAAACTGAAAAAAACAGCAGCCAGGAGAGCAAGAAATTATGGGTGTCCTCATCAGGAAAACTGGTCAGCATACATTCATAGCTTATTTGATTCTAGGAAAAAATCCAGTGGAAAAGTGAATAATAAAGGCCAAAACATAAAGTTTGAATCCCAACTACCACTGCAACAGATTCAAATGAAAGAACTACAAACACACAGGAAGCTGAGAGTCATTAACTCCCCACTAAGGTCATTCCCTTAAGAGCTGGACTTGATCCTTGTGGTCCCTTCCAGCCCAGAATATTCTGTGGGTGTGATTCTGTGCAACTCCAGCTCTCACAAGCATTGCTTTCCCACTGAGGAGCCTAAAGACAGCAATTACTTGGATAGGAGTATCATTGAAATTCACTTTTTTAGCACTGTAACCTCTTCCTGCTGTATCCTAAACTTTCCTGGCCAGGGGTTGTGCACTGCAGGGCTGAAGCCAAGCGAGTTGCAAACAGAAAATCTGTGTTTTTGTAGTGTTTGAACGCTGGTCTCAGGCAGCTGCACCTGGCCCTGCAGTCAGCCCCGTGATGTTTGTCTCCAAGTGATTTAGTTTTGCACACTTGCCCTCTCAGCCTGCTGTGGCCGTGCTCACAGCTCCCCAGATGAGCACAGGCAGTTCTTGTGAGGAATCTGGGTTTGCTCACAGAGCTGTGCTGTGCTGAGCTCCCTGCTGACACACTCTGCCCATCTGTGGCACAGTGCTTCCCACCCTCATCTGAATTTTAGGGCACTGCCTGGAAGCAGGTCCTGAAGCATCTGCCAGTGTAAACTCTTTTTTTCAGCTATTAGCACAGGAACATTTTGCTGTTTGGAAACATGGGATTTTAGAGCTGCATCCAAAGTTGCAAAATGTCCAGGAGTTTTTAACTGGCTTTGACAAAACTGCCACAGAGCCTCACTCTTATGTTAGAGACACTTAACCATCTTCTGATAGATACAACCTTACAAAATATCGAACAGTTTCTTTCCCCTTGAAACCAGCCAGATCAATACCTCACAAAACATCTTGGATTTTGGAATATTCCCTAAAAACATCACTTGTAAATATTCTTCCTTCTGGACAGGATCTCTGCAAAGCACAGAATCTGGAGCACAAGAATAGAGATGTTAAATTACACCTACCTGGCAGAAAATAGGATTTCAAAGTATGAGCAGGTCACTTTTGGCCCTTGATGCTGCTTGTTGGGCAGCTGTGACCCATCCTGTGGATGTGACACCACCACCCCTTCCAGCTCCACAGAATTACACAAACTCCAGTGCTGCTGTTGCACCACTGTCAACCCCAGCATCCCACAAGGGATTTTCCAGCTCCTTTCAGTTTGCATACCATTTTTATTGCATCAACTTGAAGGACACAAATAAAATTATCTAACTGGCAATAAGTTGTCATTTCTGGCACAGCAAATGTTTAACAGAATAATAGTTATGAAGGGAAAGTGTCATAAATACTGAGAGCTTCATAAGGAGTTTTTAATCTTTACAACAGACATTCAGAGTAGGTGATACAAACACTATCTACTGATAACATCTGCAAAAATGCACAACAAAGTGAAAGAGATGGCATTATACTCCCCAGAATGAGGATCTGCATTACAAAATAATCATGGGCACTGGAAAATTCAATTATTTAAGTAAAAAAACAAAACTACTCATAAGAAAGTGAAACTAAGCAAAGAAATCAAAACAAACAGCAAGAAAAAGTTAAAAAAAAAAAAAGACTACTCATTAATGACTTGGGAAAAGATCCTCAGGACAGGAGCTTTCTGCTCTCAGGAAATGGTACAGCTCCAGTTTTGCTCAATGGAGTCCTCAGAAGTTCTGCCACAGATGTTTGTGATTTCACCCTGTCAAGAGCAGAAGCAGTCAGGATCCCTAAGAATTGTTCTGTTTGCCACTCTTGTAAGCCCTGTCTGTTTTCTTGCTTCCTGACTCTTCAGTTTTGTTCACACTCTACTTTTCCAAGGCTGCCTGAGACAAGAGGATCCCCAGCTCCCACAAGAAATGGGAAGGAGTAAAGAGCCAAGAATTAAGTAGAGGTAGTTCTGACATGCATAGAACAAACACATTTTTCAGCTACTATATATTCTCCCAGGCTGTAGTGAGATCTGTTATTCTTAATTACATAAGATTCATCTTTTTCAGACGAGTGCACCTTTCAGAAAACAATATGCAGCCATACCTCCAATGGCTGTAAATAATATTTCTTCTTGTAGCCAGCACTTAGCAGCTCTGCCCTTTGTGGTACATAATGCTTCTAGTCAGATTTAAAAATCAGGTCATGCCATTTCAAGCTACAAGGTGAAAAATTAGTGATGGTGGATTTTTTAACTCAGCCATTGGTCTCTATTTCCAAGCAGCTCAACCTCCCCCAGTGCAAGCAGGTACTGAACAGCTCTTTGGTCCTGAACAAAGCTTTCCTGTCTGCACAGAGAGAGAACAGGGGTACCATTTCCATTCCATTCCTGCTAAAAACTAGGCAGAAACCTGGTAAATCCAGCAGATATATATAGGGCTGGAAAAGAAGCAGCAGATCTCCCACAAAGCAATGAGAAAAATACTGAAGGAGACTGGCTGGCCATAGCAGAGGGGCAGCTTGCAGGGAACAGGATAAGATTCTTCAGAAAATAATAGGTAAGAGCATTAACAAGAAGAAAAAAATGAATGGATTAGACAGCAAAAGCAGGAAGAAGAGTAAGAGGAGAATGGGAATACAAAAAGTACACGAAGTATGCCATCAGAGATGACACAGGTACGAGCTGATCCTGCCTTGGGCAGGAACACAGACTGAAAGGAGCAGCTGAGTCCCGCCTGGCCCTGCTGTTCTGTGTTTAACTTCAAGGGGGCTCTGAGCAGGGAGCAAGGAGACACTTCAAACCCACCTGTGCTGGCAGCCTGGGGACATCCCACTGCCCTCCTGGGCAGCAGCAGCCCCAGGGACCGGTGTGCAGGGACCGGTGTGCAGGGACCGGTGTGCAGGGACCAGTGTGCAGGGACCGGTGTGCGGGCACCGCTGGAACCGTGCTCGGGACACCCTGTGCTGGAAATGGAGCACATCACACCCAGGAGCTCAACACACACAGGAGCTCAACACACCCAGGAGCTCAACACACCCAGGAGCTCAACACACCCAGGAGCTCAACACACCCAGGAGCTCAACACACCCAGGAGCTCAACACACCCAGGAGCTCAACACACCCAGGAGCTCAACACACCCAGGAGCTCAACACACCCAGGAGCTCATCACACCCAGGAGCTCAACACACACAGGAACACATCACACACAGGAGCACATCACACCCAGGAGCACATCACACACAGGAGCTCAACACACACAGGAGCTCAACACACACAGGAACACATCACACCCAGGAGCTCAACACACACAGGAGCACATCACACACAGGAACACATCACACCCAGGAGCTCATCACACCCAGGAACACATCACACCCAGGAGCACATCACACCCAGGAGCACATCACACCCAGGAGCTCAACACACACAGGAGCTCAACACACACAGGAGCACATCACACACAGGAGCACATCACACCCAGGAGCACATCACACCCAGGAGCTCAACACACACAGGAGCTCAACACACACAGGAGCTCAACACACCCAGGAGCTCAACACACACAGGAGCTCAACACACACAGGAGCACATCACACCCAGGAGCTCAACACACCCAGGAGCTCAACACACACAGGAGCTCAACACACCCAGGAGCACATCACACCCAGGAGCTCAACACACCCAGGAGCTCAACACACCCAGGAGCTCAACACACACAGGAACACATCACACACAGGAGCTCAACACACACAGGAGCTCAACACACACAGGAGCTCAGCACACCCAGGAGCACATCACACCCAGGAGCACATCACACACAGGAGCACATCACACCCACAGGAGCACATCATACCCAGGAGCTCAACACACCCAGGAGCTCAGCACACCCAGGAGCTCAACACACCCAGGAGCTCAACACACACAGGAGCTCAACACACACAGGAGCTCAACACACCCAGGAGCTCATCACACCCAGGAGCTCAACACACACAGGAGCTCAACACACCCAGGAGCTCATCACACCCAGGAGCTCAACACACCCAGGAGCTCAACACACACAGGAGCTCAACACACACAGGAACACATCACACACAGGAGCACATCACACCCAGGAACACATCACACACAGGAGCTCAACACACCCAGGAACACATCACACCCAGGAGCACATCACACCCAGGAGCACATCACACCCAGGAGCACATCACACCCAGGAGCACATCACACCCAGGAGCACATCACACACAGGAGCACAACACACACAGGAGCACATCACACCCAGGAGCACATCACACCCAGGAGCACATCACACCCAGGAGCTCAACACACACAGGAGCTCAACACACCCAGGAGCACATCACACACAGGAGCACATCACACACAGGAGCACATCACACACAGGAGCACAACACACCCAGGAGCACATCACACCCAGGAGCTCAACACACACAGGAACACATCACACCCAGGAGCTCAACACACACAGGAGCACATCACACACAGGAGCACATCACACACAGGAGCTCACAGTCCCACTGCCCTCCTCCACACCCACTCCTCACAGCGTTCCTGTCAGTAAAGGCTACCCTTGCATGAAAGCCAGAGCAGCATCCTCCTCACGTCAAGGACACCAAGTACTTCAATTACAAGAACTATAAAAATCATCAACACACTGTGAATTTTATTCATTACATTTGTCAGCTCTATTACTGATACTCAGATAAGTACTGATAGAAAAAATGAAATACAGTCTTGACATTAGAAATACAGATTTCATTTCAGGAAATGCCAGATCCTTTGTCTAATGTATTTACCAGCAGAATAAACTGTAAATGAGACTTGGGAAGCCAAGCCTTCATAGCCTGCATAAGTTAGCAAGTAGATCTCGACCATAATCAAAATTCCTATAGAAAAATAGCTTCCTGAATACCCAGTAATGCAAAACATTATAGTAAAAGTAAATAAAAACCAATTAAAAATACCTGCTCTAATTCACTGCTATAATCCTGATAACTGGAGCACGTGATATCAAGCACTTTCCTGAAAACTAAATGATCTATTGACATACATATAGAAGATTGACACGGCCCCACTACTCTTCCCAAGATATAACTTCTCAAGCAGGTATGGCTATTTGATTTCTAAAACTTAATTATTTGATTATGAGGGCTAGCTCTGCTCTAGACTGCGATTCATCCACCTTCATCAATCTCTACCACAGAGTGACAAAACCTCGCTTCTACTTTTACAGCCCATGCACACAACTGTTTTCACACTTCCGAATGACAAATGAAACACACGGTATCTTTCTTCTCTGAAGTATCCTCGAGTCTAGAGAAATGAAACAAGGTACTTGACATTCTTGGGACACCAGCAGCAGCGTCTGCTGTGTTTTATGCTCCACCTCGCCTTAAATAAGCCGAATTTTATTTCAAGTGTAAAAACCAGTCAACACTAAACTTACTTCAGAATGTAACATACTAGACCACATTTGCAATTCACAAAGTAGATAAACAAAAGCTGCAGATTTGGACAAGCTCTTTCACACTTCGCTGATGTGAATCACTCCAGTCAAACTTCAGACCACATTCGTTCCACCATCTGCGCGAACCATGTTAAGTTTGGCAGCTCAGTGTCCAACAGCCACATCACAAATCGTGTGCCACTGTCACATCGCGAAGCCATCTCCCGGTGCAAAGCCCTGCCCTGCTGAGGAGCGGCACCCGAAAGGAGCTGCCTGGGCATTTGAAACACGGCGACGGTGGCACTACACCTGCGCCGAACAGGTATTAAGGCAACACTGATACTTTTTTTTTTTTTTTTCCTGACAGAGGCACGCAGGAGAAAACGATCTGGTGAATCGCAAATAAAATCAGCAAATACCGAGGACTTACAGGCAGGTAGTTTCCCGGCAGTTAAATATCTGCGCTCTTTTAAGGAGGGACTCGGCAGAGCCCATGTTCCTCGCCGTTCCGTGCCTTTGGGAGCCGGTTCCCGTGGCGAGGCTCTCCCCGCAGCCCCTGCCCGCGGGCATCCCTCGGCTCCAGCCCCGCAGCTCCCCGAGAGCCCGCCCGGCTCCCTCCCCTCCCTCCTCCCGGGAACTTGGCGGCCGCAGCCCCCGCGCCCCTGCCGGGCTGCTCGGCGCCCCGGGCCCCGCTGTCCCCCGCGGCCACAACTCACCATAAAGAGGCGAGCGGAGGCGAAGGCTCGCGGCGCTTCTCCCGTGCAGGGCGGGCGGCCCCGGCAGGCAAGTGGCAGCGGGACGCGGCTCCCGCCGCCGCCGCAGCCCCTTCCCGCGGGCAGCGCCGCCGCCCTCGCTCACCGCCGCATGCCGCGCCCCCCGCCGCCGCCCGGCTCCCCCCGGGCCCGCCGCGCTCCGCCACCGGGGCCCCCGCCCGGCCCGACCGCGACCTCGGCGGCCGGCGGCGAGACCCCGGGGGCGGCCGGCTGGGGGAGAGCAGGGGGCGAGAGGCGGCTCCGCTCCGCTCCGCTCCGCCCGGCGGGAGCCCCGCACCGGCCGGACACGGAGCTTCCCGGGGCGGAGGCGCTGCCGCTCGCCCGCCGGCGCGGAAAGTGGCTCGGCGGCGGCGGCGGGCGGAGGTGACCTTCAAACCCGGCGGGGCGGGCTGGGGCGGGGAGGGCGAGAGCGGCGGGGGAGCCCCAGCGCCGGGGGAGGCGGCGGGGGCGGGATGCGGTGCGGCGGGACGGCGGAGAGGGACCGGGGGGAGAGAGGGGCCGGGGGGAGAGAGAGAGAGAGAGAGAGAGAGAGAGAGGGGCTCCCCGGCTCCGGAGGCGCGGCCCCGCCCGGCACTGGCGGCCGCGCGGCGGCGCCCGGGAACCCGCGGGGCCCGCCCGTACCGGGGATGGCACCGGGGGGATGGCACCGGGGGGATGGGTCCGGGGATGGCTCCGGGGGGATGGCTCCGGGGGGATGGCACCGGGGGGATGGCTCCGGGGGGATGGCTCCGGGGGGATGGCACCGGAGGGATGGCACCGGAGGGATGGCTCCGGGGGGATGGCACCGGGGGGATGGCTCCAGGGGGATGGCTCCAGGGGGATGGCTCCGGGGATGACACCGGAGGGATGGCTCTGGGGATGGCACCGGAGGGATGGCTCCGGAGGGATGGCTCCGCAGCCGGGCGTTCCGCCGGCCCGGAACATTCCCGGGGCACCGGAGGCGCGCTCGCAAGTTCGCATCCCCGGGGCTCGTCCCGGAGAGCCGCGCTCTCCCCCAGCCCGAGCGGGCAGCGCTGCTGCAGGAGGCGAACACACACCAAAGCGGCACTGGGGAAATTGCTGATTAAAACGGTGCCCTTGGCGATCCCCAGCCATCTCTGCCCGCTTCCTTCCCCTTCCTCTTGCCCAAAGGAAACCTAATGCTCACCTACGGAGAAGAGCATCGCAGCATTCCGAAAGGCATGAATTACTGTTTAGTGAGGCTGACAGCAGCTATTGACGAGAAAGTTTGGGGAAAAAAAATAAACATCAGGACCTGCCAGAACACTGCCTTGTCCTTCTCAACACATTAGGTATAAGCCTGTAGTGGTCGAACGTTTTTGTGCTGCTCAACCTTCAGCTACAATAAATTAATGCCACTGAGACTTACTCCAACATGTAACCGGTATCAATTACAGATGTGCAGTGTGAGGATCAGACAGATGTGCTGCCTCCTGTGGGGTAGGAGTAAGGAGTTGTTTTAAGCATTGAGATGGAACTGCAAAGCAGTTAACAAAATCAGGTGATAACGAGGAGGAAAGCTTTAAATCATAGGCCTGTGGTCCCTTAAAAAAACTTTATATAAATAATCTCCCTATAAACTTTTTCATCTGTGCAGAAAATAAATACAGCCGAGTCTTTGTCAGTTGAACTGCAGCTCCCACATCGATCATGTACAGAAGTACCTCAAAAGCACATATCTGTATCCCTCTGCCTCCCCTGACAGATTTGGGGCTTGGCCTATTTCTGCTGCTATTTTAAGGCCCGGGGTGTGATCCTGGATCCCCGAAATACGCTCGGGAGGGTTCCTTTACCCAGCCACACCAGCTTATGAAGCTGAATCACTTCAGACACCGACTTCAGAATTTATCATTCCTCATCAAACATGATGCAGCGTTTAATGGCTGGAAAATTTTACTCCACCTCGTTAAAATTTGTCAGATTACTGAGAGTTACAAAGTTACTCAAAGATTCATTTTCAGGATCAAAACTTAAATTATCTAGTTATCCCAACAGATTCTCTCAAAAGCTATGTCCCACTCTGAAGGCTGATCCCTGTGAAGTTCATATAAAGACCCTTGGATGGATTTTAAATCCATCCCATGGGTTTCTTTCATTTTTCTTTTCAGCCTTCTAATTCACTCCAAAATCAACACAGAGAAGGCAAGGAGAGGTTTGTCTCCAACAAATATAAATTGGAGGTCGAAACATTGCACTGAAGTTTTCTAGATCACTAAAAGGTTATTTTACAGTTGGTAATTGATTACTGTGTGGTTCAAGATACTTAAAACCACATTTACTAATCCCTCTATGAGAAACTGATACTGGTAGAAGGTTAGCAAGTAGAAATGCAACACAAGGCTGGCAGCATTTCATCAGCTCTTCCTTAATTTGTATATTTAGGCCCTCTAATAAGAAAATAATTTTCAACATTTTGATTAAATATGACTGACTGCATTGATAAGTTTGCCATATGGCCCAACACCTCCTACTTTGTCAGCAGTTTTTAAAGACTGAACTAATAAAAATTAAAAAATAACTGAAAAAGAGACGCCCATATCAAAAATGCCCACCCTTTGATGATATATGCTGATGTGGTATGAGGCAGACTTGGTGGAATTGTTGCCATTGGGTTGTTCAGGCTAAATCCTGGCTCACACAGAGGTGACCACTGAGTGACTCAGAGGAGTCACACTCTCCTGCCCATACACTCAATGACCATGAAGCCCCAGGGTTATAAAACACAGCAGGAAAGGAAAGGCATCCAGTGCCTTCCTCCCACATGAATCAGCACAGAATTCTTTTCTCCAAATATATGACATTCAGGGCAGTACCAATGCAAAGATTTTTAGGTATCTCAGGCTCTTTCCAATCCTGACCTGTAGTCTTTCTTTATCCATTCACTCTCTGGACAAAGCTCAGTCTCCAGAATGAAGAATTTAGAATTATTTAAATCTGCTAAAATAATAAGCAACTGAAGCTCACACAAATAAGCTAAACCACAATCCTTCATGAAAGAACAAAAATCTCATGAACTAGGCTTAATAAATAGTTTTCTTTGGGCTCCTGAGCATTCCTGTTGAGTAGTGAATACTCACTGGAGTGTTGAGCACTACTCACAGGATTAAAACTGAATCTGGTGCAGGTGTTGGTTCCTTTGATCTGTTCTTGATTAGAGAATCAGGTGTGTGTTAAGTGACTGGATGAGAGCTTGTCTTTTGGAGTCTCAACACCTACACACTCTCCTTTTGTACAAACCCTGTCAAAAAGGTTCCCTTGGCTTGTTTTTCACATCTGTCTTCCCTTTGTTCCCCTCACATGAAAGAACCCTGAACTGCAAGTCAGATCTTTCTTAAAAGAGCTCCTTCATTCTCCAAACTTTGCTGTTGGTATGATACAGAGGCTCCCAGCTGGGGTTAGAGTTCTGCTGGAAGAAATAACTTTGGATGGGGAGAAAGGAGAGCGGAATTTTGAGCAGAGAGAGAAGCCAGCAGAGGCAGCATCAGCCTCACGTGGCACAGCAGAGACCAGCACCCAAATATTGTTTTCTGTTCCAGAGCTCCAGGCATTGTGAGATTTCCTTTCCTAAACACAACAACTCCAAATGTTCCTCCCTGTGCATCTCTTCCACAGGAGCCACCTTGAGAAAGGTATCTTGTTATTTGTTACCTTTGGAATAAAGCATTTAAAGCATTTGATAAAAAATTAATCTTGGCGATTCCACCCCAAAGTTAAGTTTGTGTAAAGCCACAATTCTCAGTCATTTCTGTTGGAAATACTTAAAAAGAAAATGCACAAACTGAAGTATAATTGTCCAGCCATGCACTTAAAAAGTTGATTCAGAAGGAGACATTTTCCAATTTAATGTAAATTATCCATGGCAAGAGAAAAAAATAAAGGGCGAGTAGCAAATGGCTCCATTGAAACACAATGTTTTGAACACATTCCCAGTCAGGGATTAATTCTTAAAATATTTTTAAAAATATATTTTCTGAGTAAAAGCCTATTTCATGTTTTCTTAAATTTGGAAACCTTTTCTCCTTTGTAGTAAAATATTTTCTGTGTTTATTTCCAAATTTGGGAACTGGTATCAGGTTGTTCTAACCGAAAGATCTCAAGAACACAGATCTGTGGTATGTGGGAAAAGAATTGGAGGTGAAAGAGGATTTATTGGAGAAAATAATTGTTCAGGACAGCAGACTAAGTTCATGCTGTAGATGCTGTATCAAAAGAAAAAAAAATCAAGAACAAAGGGGTAAAAAATTTATTTAAAATCTTCAAAAAGAAAGCTTCAGTGTATTTGTAAGGAAGATATAAATAGTACATATATATTTAATGCTTTAAAATTTCACATTGTATTTGCAGCAGAGAACATCTCCAACACGTCCTCATCCACTGTGATTTATTCCTTCTGGGGGAGGCTGCTCAGGCCATTACCAGTGGGAAGGGAACACAGAAACCATTTGCAGTAAAATTTGTGAGCTTCAGGGGAAGTTTTGTGGCGGATGTGTCACAAATTTCAGTGCCACAAACACTTCATGAATCCTCTTCAGAAAGGTTCTGCACTGGTACAAGCTTGGTGATGGCCCATGGACAGCCCTTTGGACACTGCCAGGAAGTGTAGCCTTAAATGATCTGGGGAAAGATGCTCTCTGAAACTGAAATTTGTGACAAAAAGGACACAAACATAAGGAAATGGACAAATCACCTTCAACACACAAAAAACATGAAAAAAATATGTACCAGTGTGTACATGTACTGTGCTGCTGGTGTGGGGTTTAGTGTAACTTCACATTTCCTAAATCCTTTTCAATTCTTGGCAATTTGTAGTGTCTTGAAGTCAGTTTTATGGAGGGTGTGTTGTGTGGAGCAGGTAAGGACTGTGGCATTGTGGGGGGGAGTTAGATTAATGAATCTGCTTAGATTGAATTTGTCATTTGCTTGGGCTTTGTGTATCAAATACTGACATCTGAATATTTTAATACTTTCATCTCCATGACAGAACAAAGAGGTGCTACCTTTTTGTTCATATAGTTCTACTCCAGAGAAAAATTCTGGAATATTTGGCCCATCCTTTTAAGTTATTATTACATTTAGGTTTCAGATTTCAGTCATACATAATAAAATGAACTACATTGTCACAGAGATATAACATTACTTAATTAGAAATTCATAGCTATTTAGTAGAATCTTTGAGTAGAAAGATAATACTTCTATTTTTAATGCCCTCATAGCAATATCTTCATGTGCTTGTATCTACATATCTATAAATTTGAGAGTTTCCCACTTGTTTGCCTGTGATAAAATGTTAATCCCTTTCCTTTCTCCAGGGAGTTGTAATTTTCCTCTCCCCTGACTTTGACTTATAGCACATGTACAATTTCTCTCAAAGAAACATCTTGAAGAAGCAACTTCATGCCCAGCTCCCCAGCATCTCCTGATTTTCATCCATCTGCTTTATCTCCAGGTTATTTTGGGAGTGCCTTGGGATTGAAGGCCGTTCAGACAGGGCTGATGGCTCATTTCTTTCTCTGTGGTGGAAAGGTCAGGCTGCTGCAGGTGCCCTTTCAGCTGGAAAGCTGCAGGTCTGTGTGCTGCCTTTTTGCTGTCCCGTGTGGAGGGATTGCTCCACAGATTCCTCATGATCAGGTTCTGTGCTTCCCTTGCTGTTTTCACTTCCATTTATATTTAGGCAGAGCTCTGGAAGTGTTGAAGGAATTGTTGGAAGCAATGGCATCGGTTGTTCCTCCTTTGTGGTTGGGACAGTTGCTACTGAAATAACCAGGGCAGGACAATTTTAATCTCCAGCTGCTCCTGAGGATGGCAGCAGCCCCTTCCCCTTTCTCTTCAGCTCTGCACTGTTTCCTTCCCTGTGCAGGGAGGACAAGGATCCTGGGTTTCCTTGTAAAATCCAGATCCCTGAGCTGTGAGCTCAGAGGCTCCTGAGGAATTCCACCACGCAGGGACCAGGCAGCTCTTGGGAGCAGCGGTGCCTTTGAGAGGAAAGTAAATATTGCAGATGCTGCACGAGGGGCTTTGCAGCTCTTGCCATAAATCTGGGAACCTTGAGGGACCAGAGGGAGCAGTCATCTGCTCTGATGATTCCTGCAGGAGCTGGAGAGTCCAGTTAAGCAATTTCAGAAGACGTTCAGGGTCAATTTGGTCCTGTGAAACATCTTTAATTCTTCCATTGCCACAGCAGGATTCACAGCAACTGAAGAATTGACAACTTTTATGGTTTCTCCAAGTGCAACTTTTTTTGATCGTGCCACAATTAATAAAACATTTCATGGATAATCATTGTCCAGGTTTGGGAGTACTTTTTCCATACCTGCAGACTTTGCAGTTTGCTCTTTCTAGAGCTGTCTGGTCGCACTGGCACCTGTGACACCCTCAGAATGTTAACATTTAAATGCTAACATCTGCACCACAACCTCAGACTTTTCACCCTAAACTTGGGGAACTCATTGACTGACATCTGCATTTACATTATACAAAATTTAAAATTCCTTTTTGCAGTGTTAATTGAAATACTGGAAGACAGAATATGGGCAAACCTTTTGTGAAGACTACTTGATTCTCAATCCCCTGGAATGAGTCTCTAGCAAGTCTTTGTAGTTCATTAGCTGCTGGGTTTTGGAATTATCATCTGCCCCTCAGCCTAATAGCATTTGGAATTAGAGCTGAAGATCCCAGATCCTGGAGCATGGACTAACATAATTGAGAACCACTTGCCTCATATCACCCATGAGTCTATGTTTGCAGCAGAGGAAGGATTTAAAACAGTGTCATCAACAAGCAACAAGCCACTGGTTAACAGAGAGAACGAAAAATAAATTCCCTGAAAATAATGAAATATTTTCCAAACCTTTTATTTGTGAATCCATATTGCTTTAGATAAAGAATCAAGCTGACAAGTGGCCCATTTTAAATAAGAGAGAGAAAAAAGCCTGCAGAGGTGTATTCACTCACTTTTAAGGGCAGAAACTCCCAGAAAATCCAAGAGCTGCAAAAATCAGATCTGCCAAAATCTCTGACTTTTGGAGTTAAGCTACGGTTACAGAAATAGGTAATTTATTTCTAGTATTTTTATCACTAATGTATTCACATCTCTGCTCTCATATGTGGAATATATATTAGATTCATAAAAATGAATTGAAATTTACTATTTCCTGGATTATCTTATTCCAGTTAAACCCTTGATTCATAAGGCAATTGCTGAAGATAAATAGAACTTCATGAATTGTTCATAAACTGCACAAATTCACAAGTTAGAGATGAAAAATGTAAGCCACACAACCCTTCATCTGTAGGCCACAAATTCCAGTCCAGGTTTGAGATCAGCAGCGCCCAAGATCCATTTTCATCTTATCACCTGAAGGCTTTCTGGTAGCATTTGTGAACTCAGTTTGTTCCCTCAGCTCCATCTTTACAGAATAAGTGGCCACATAAATAATTCACTGGAACTTGTCAGAAACAAGAAGTTGTGAAATGTAAAGTCCCCTCCATCCATCCAGCTGTATAAGCAGCACACAGGAGCTAATTTTCTAACCTTTCACTAAGCTTTGCATGGAACTAGACACAGAGGAGTTCTTGCACATTTTTAATAAACTAAAGCTCCTCAAATATCAATTCTTTCTAATAATAGGCTCCCTAGAAATACCACTTTTGAGGTTTTTCTGTTCTTTATTGCAGAATTATTAGGAAAACCTTCTCACAGGGACCTTTGGCTGTGCAACTCTTACAAAAAAATAAAGCTTCTCTTTAGCTGAAAAACTTTGATGTTGTGTTTTGCAAGGGGAGTATGTCTTAGCTGAAAGAAAGCACACAGGGGGCAGGGGGAACATGGGGTTCTCATGGGGGTTTTTATATTGTGGGTTCAATTAATGGGATTTTTAATGTCGTTTGGAGCCTCAAACATTTTTTTTTTTAATTTGCATGAGAGAGAAAACATGAGGACCGTCCCCACCTTTGTCTTGGCAGCACTCTGGCCATGACTCCTAGGAGAACATGGAATAACAGAATCATGGAATGGTTTGGGTTGGAAGGGACCTTAAAATCATCCCATGGGCAGGGGCACCTTCCATAGTCCAGGTTGCTCAGAGCCCCATCCAGCCTGGCCTTGGAGCACTGGAAAAACCTCAGGGAGCCACTTGATCTGCAGCACTTTGGGTCCAATGACGCTGAGCCCACGGCGTGCTGGACCCAGCTCCTCTGCAGAGGTGGCTGACACAGAGGGATGCTGAAGGCCACAAATGCTTCACTGGAGTCTGTACTAAAGGTACAGAACTAGAGTTTTAAATAAAACAGATTTTTACAAGGTTTTATGGCAATTTAAATAGTTTTCCCTTGGGCAATCTTAGAAGAACTTACCTAAGGAAGTGACTGAAAGTAGGCATTTATTATTTGCATCTTGTGCCCTCACACTGAGACCTTAATCAAACAGATGTAGGATTTGTACTTGTGGACCAGCTTGCACCTGCACAGAAAAACCACTGCACAGAAGAGTCCTGTGCCCTCCTGCATTCACTGCATTAATTAATGGGTTTGGAAATTATAAATTACAACAGACTTTCTTTTCTAGTACAGTGAAAATTTAGCCTCCAGGTAGCCACTGGTAACCCCCAGGCTGTCCAGATGCAGACAAGGGTGGAAGTAACCTGAGAATCACCACTGTGCCAAAGGTTTTAATTAAAAAAAACCCAAACAAACAACAAAGAGCACTCCTTAAGACACCTGTGCCTACAAAAGGAGTCTGCACACCAACATGCAACAGCAGGAAAAGTCATCCAGCCCTGGCTATTCCAGCTGAAGCTGCCTTGCTGAAAGCACCACATTTTAGTAAGAATGGTGCTGAAATAATGAACCAAAAGTGACAACAGTCATCCTGCAACAACATCACTCCCTTCAGTGCTTTGAGACATGCAAAAGGTCTTCTGACATGGATTTACAGCCAGCCAATGACTACAGGAAATATCCCATCAATACACAGATCAAGCTGATGCTTAAGATGACTTTCCAAACCACCTTTGCCTATTGCCTTTATGCAAATAAAGGCCACATGTTAATTGCTTTAAATATTGTAAGGGATTAAGCAATTACAGGGTTTTATAGAATAGAGTCAATAAAAAAATACTCTCTTTTCAAGTCTACTACATGAACTTAATTATGAGATAAAGCGTTAATGATCCTGTAGTAATTTTACACATGAACAAGGCAGATGTACAGGCTGGCCAGGCCTGTGATAACAGCAATTTCAGTGGGAGTTCAACTGGGCACCTGCTGCTGCAGAAAACTCTTCAGGTTACAAGTCATTCCTTGAGGAAATGAGTTTTTCAAGTTGGCATAGCAGTAAGAGCTTCCAAAGGGCTTGATCCTGTTCAGAATGAGAGGCAGGACCCTAAACCACTTCAGAATTCTACAGGTTTTACACAAAAACTCACTTGATTAATCTCTAGCAGACTCTGGAAGGTTGTGACTAACTGTGAGGGGCCACTGCTAATTTTGGTTATTAACCTCATTTGATAGAAAGATAATCTGTTTCTCCATTAACGTTAATCCCTTTAAAATATTTCTCCTGCTTCTCCCATTAATCCATGCCCTTTATTTGATTGCAGGGGGACTAATTGCAGATTAAGATAATGGTTTGGACAAGTATGTCTGGCAAAAAAAATCCAAAAAACCAAAAAAAAAAACCCAAAAAACCCCACTTATTTTTAAAGATAAGGTTTTCTTGAGAGAGGAGCATTTCAAAACTTTTATTTTTTATAGGTCTGGAAGGGTGTGGGCTATGACACCTGAGTAGGGTTTCCTGGGTAAAAGCCTCCAGAAGCATATAAAACTAGGGTTTGTGGTGTATTCTTACACCAAACACATTTTAAATCCTTCAGCACTATTGAAATAAAACCAAAACTTGATGTGTGGATAACATTTCCCTTGTAGCTGCTGAGAAATAGGTGTCTGTAACATGACTTCTCCTCCCTTCTTTGTTCAATACAGAATAGAATGGCAGAACCTGCATTTCCTGGGACTTGGGGAATCTGGGGACAGGGGGGTGTAAATATTTAGCTCAGTTAATACAAGAGATGTAACACTCTGGACCTTGTGCCAACAGCAACAAAGACCTTGTGCAAGGGCCATTGGTTTCAGCAGCATTTCAGGGCTTGGTGTCAGCTTCATTTTAAACCCAGCAGCAGAACCATCGATTCCATTAGTCAGGAAACGAAGAAAAACACACAGAAATTGATTTGGGATGTAGAAAATACAAATTTTTAGTGAGATTTCCCCCCTGAATTTCTCATTCAGGCTCTCTTTAATAGTGCCATATGAGTAGTGGTGGTTTTAGATTGCATGTTAACACAGAAAAACTGGAATATTTCCTGTACCTATGAACTGCCTCCTCAGCATGCAGGAAATCATGTCAGAAACCTTCATGAGGGTGCTCTCAGGCCTTAGGGCTGAGCTGGGAAGGTGAGGATCAAGGCCTGATGTCCCAGTGCTCCATGCCTGACCTATCTCCTTCCCAAAGGGGCTGCACAGAGCACACAAAATACAAGGCAGAGCATCCATGGTTTAGATAAGCTGTTCCTAAGCCTTAATTTGGCATAAATGGCCAAGTAAAGTGAATGGGAAAGGGCAAACAGACACCAAAATCTTTTCTAATGACCTCTCCTGACAGATGCCACCCCTGGAGACCCTCAGCTCCCAGAAGCAGATAAAGTAAATCCAGCACAGCAGTGATTCCTGGTAGGAAACAGTTTGTGGGCTGATAACAGGGGGTTGTTTTTGATGTAAATTGTGCAAATCAGCTCAGGTGAAGTCCTTCTTCATTGAAAACTGCATTATGTGCAGCACCAGCCAGGTTTATCACCACAGCTGCACATTTGCTGTCACTCACTGAAGGAACAGCACCCCTGTGCATTCCCTGCATTTATCTGTGTCCCACAGGTGTCACTGACCCCGTCCCTTTTCCCTCTGTCTCAGCTGGCCGTGGCTCCCAGAGTGTTTTGGAGAATATTGTGTCCTGATTCTGTGCTCAGGATACTGAACCTGTGTCTGAAAGAGACATCTGCCCACACACCACCAAAGTAAACTGAATTCCACAACAATCAGCCTTTGCCCATCAGATTTAAGAATCTAAGATGATTCTCCAGTGGGGCATAATTCTTCCACAACACTGAAAACATCCCTCCCCCCTTACCCTTTTCTTGACTTTTAAGCTTTTAATGCCTTAAATATAAAATTACTGCATTCGACCCCTTTCTTTTATCTACATCTTTCCTCATCTCCCCGTTTCATAACACAAGCTTTATTCCCTTGCATTTTAATCTATTTTACATCCTTCTTTTCACCAAGGCACCTCTTTTGAATTGAGTGCCAAGAGTGGAAGCTCCACCATTTCAGCATTCCCGAAAGTCCAGGGAGCTGTGAAGAGGCCTCCTGGTTGATGTATTTCCATGGAGCACTCTTCACCTCTGCAAAGCATCAGAAGATAACGTGGTGATGAAACTTTGTGACAGGGGATGTGAAAAGCTCTTTGTCAGACATCACACTCCAGGAATCCACCCACCACAAGTCCCCTTCATGTTCCCTTTTCCCAAACCAGCCCAGGGTTTTCAACTGAGGGATCACAGCTGGAGAAGTCTGGGCTTTACCTCAGGAAATAAATGAGAAACTTTGATGTGAATAATGTGTTTACATTATTTTTGTTACCTTTAGTGGATATTTTGTTAATTTCTACCATAGAAAATATTGAAATCTCACGAACCTCACCATTTCCATAATATTGTTTTCATAAACCTTTCCAAACAAGGCTCACCACTCCAATAAACCATCTAAAGTGAATTACTGAGCCTAAGTACCAGTCCTGGAGCTGAGGGAGCACATGACCTACCTCACAAACCTTTGGAAGAAGAAGAGGAACTCAAGGAACCCACAGAATTTTTCCATAATTCCCACTGGGGCCTCACCCAGCTGAGTTGAAGGCAGCCCCAGCCTGGCCAGCAGGATCAGCTCTGTCCCGTGCTGGGCTGCTGGAGCTGCAGGGAACCAGTTCTGGGGTTATTCCACAGCCCTGCCACAGCAGCAGATTGAAAACCACCTTCATTGGGTCAAATTAACAAGCAATAAAATCCCTTCAGAGATTTAGCAATGCACAAGAGGAATTTGCTGTCCTAAGTCAAAAGCTGAGTTCTATGTAAAACTGAATTTCTGTATTTACTTTTTGGACAGTTGTTTTAGAAAGTAATTGGGTACTCATTTGGAAACTGGCAACTACAAACTTAAGAAGCATTGAAGTATTAAAAACTACTATTAAACAGTTTCAAATGTTGAGTATTACCTGAAAATCAGACAAAAAATGCCCAATTAGAACTGAAATTAATTCCTAATATATTGTTATTCACAAGCATCTTTGCTTCATGAAATCTGATTGAATCTGAGAAGATTCTGCTTTGTTGTACCTGCCAGGGTAGACTCAATTTCCTGCAGCCATGACTGTGCCCTCACCACCAGTTTATAACTTCATCACAGTGCCAGAGAATTCCTACCATATTTATACAGCTGCAGAAAAATCAACCCAGAGCAGCTCTGAAAAACCAAAACCTTCCAGCTGTAAACCTTTCTAAAATAACGAAAAAATGATCACGTTATCACATTATTAAAATACAGATACTTACATCTGCTCACTAATATTTTACAATTCTGCTAAGGTTTGCTTTCATGAGATGCAATGAACAAAACTGCTATAAATTGCAAAGGAATTTACAATTATTTTACCACAGCCTGTTAATAATAGAAAGACTATTCTTTGAAAGTAATAGAGCAGAAAAATAAGGCTAGATCTTGTCTCAGGTCATATAAACCATCATTTAAAGACTATCAGCGTGTTGTGGCTGTTAGAGGCAGTGACACAAAACTAATTTATGGTGACCAGGCAGAAGGCATCCAGCTGGAGAAATCCTCCCCAATAATCAATGACAAAAGAGTCACCTCAGCCGGGTTTGCGCTGCAGACCAAGGCAGGAGCAGCACACGCTGCTTCCCCCACTGATTCCCCTGCCAAAGGGAAAGGTTGGAAGAACTAATTAAGCCTGAAATTATGCAGCATCATAGGATATTTGCCCGTGCTGCTAGTGCTTCTGATCCAAAGGTAATGAATGCATCTGAGGAAAGCTGTTTGAGGAGCTGGGTACCAAAACTGAGAGCCCAGCCCACAGTGGCAGATCCCCCTCTGGTGCTCAGCTCCTGGGATGATCTCAGGAAAACCAGGCTGGCACCACTGCCAGGAAAAGCTGTTCTGCAACACTGACCCAGAATGTTTGCCCTCTATTTCAGTGACTCAGGACTGCTAAATCGTTCTACATGGAAAGAGTCTTTGCAACATAGTTCCAGCAGGTCTTTGTGTTGCTCCTGGCCTCCACCTTCATGCCATGAGGATGTTTCTAATACAGAACTCAAATGAACATTAGAATAGGAAAACTCACAGGAAAATGAGCCAAGAGAGAATCATGGAGTGGTTTGGGTTGGAAGGGACCCTAAAGCCCATCTCATCCCACCCCTGCCATGGGCAGGGACACCTTCCACTGTCCCAGGTCACTCCAAACCCTGTCCAACCTGGCCTTGGACACTTCCAGGGATCCAGGGACAGCCACAGCTTCTCTGGGAAACTGTGCCAGGGCCTGCCCACCCTCCCAGGGAAGACAAAGCCTTGGTCAAGGCCACCCAAATTCCATTTCTATAGAGGCAATTGCCCTTTGTTACACACAAATTCTCCAAGGGATGGGAAGCCTCTAGGGGAAGGACAAAAATAAAATTGTTTTGTCTGAAAACCTGCACTGCCTTTGACAATTCCTAGAAATGAGAGATATCAAAATTCATGTTCCCTGGAGGTGCTTGGGTTGTGTAAATAGCCAGCCCAGGCAGACTGGGTTGTTCAGAGAGCAAGAGGTGACAGGAGGAAACATCTCCTTGATCTTCATCCTAACAAATGGAACTGCTCAAAGACTTGGGGTTTTTTTTGTTTGCTCCTTGTTGGTTATTGGTTTGTTTTTTTTGTTTTGGTTGGGTTTTTTGGTTGGTTGCTTGCTTGCTTTTTTCATTTTGGTTTTTTTTTCTTGTTTTTGTTTGGCGGAAGCTTTTTGTTTGTTTATTTGTTTGCTTTTTTAAGAAACAATTTCTGTGGCTGTCAGAAAATCTGGTGGTTTCTGTACACAGGGTTTAGAGTGCAGCAAGGGCACAGGTCTGCCACAGGAAGCACAGACTGGCAGCAGTTCCAGTTTGCCCAGCAGCAGCAGCAGCCAGGGCTGCGGTGGCACTCACTGCATTCTCCAGCCCCTGCCTCCTCAACCTTCCACTGATCCCGAGTCACACACGAGCAATTCACCACAGATTCTCCTTAAATACAGAACCAGGAACAACTTTTGGCTGGCACTGTTCCACAAAGGAATTAAATAATTTCACTGTAAGAAAAAAATATATTAAAAAAATAAATTGAACAAAGGCTGCAGGGGAAGCATGAGGCACTAACCCCTAACGTTGGCTTCTGTCCTGTTCCCACTGATAAATTTATTACAAATGTGTAGGCATGAACTGCAGCAGCAAATTTCATGCTTATATTGATGAGATTAATGGACTATTATCTCATTTCCAAGATTACTTAGAATTGATTTTATGGCTCCTTTCCTCTCACGGGTTTCAAGCACTGATTAAAGAAAGGCCTTGGCTATAAAAGCAGTGCCTGAACTTTGCCAGGTTTGAACTGTGTTTTCATACAGGCTTTCTTGCTGGAAGCACAGTAAACATTTGTAGCATAAGAAAACATTTGTAAGAGTAAAAATCGCATTTCTCTAGTATTCCTTTTTTTTTTCCCCTTTTTCTTTGGCACCAATGTGCTCTGGAGGGTGCAGCAGCAAGGAGAGAAGAGCACACAGCCCTGCACACTCTGCACTGACTAGAAATCACATTTTCATGTGGCAGCAGCAAAGCAGAGAGCCCAGACATGGGACCTGTAGGTACAATTATACTGCATGGTAAATAAATAAATAGAAAAATGGCATCTGTGTTACTCTGATGTGCCTCCACAGCAGTGAACCACAGAGTCCTCTCACCTGCACACAGCTTGGAGATTCCTGCTGCCTTTGGGAGCTCTCCTTGGCTGTGGCTGTAGTTTAGAAATGGTGCACAGCTGATTGAAACTGCTGAGGATTTTCATCCAGAAATAATAGTATATCACTGCTAGCTGATAGAGAAGCGGAGTGAAATGGAAATGTACGATAGAATTACATTCCCAATGTGCCAGTAAAGAAAATCACTGTAATATCCCTCTGGTCCTATCACATTTTTGGCCAAATATAGCCCTTTCTATAGTACATTATTTTGATTTACTTTCTGTTACACAAATATACTAGAAGTGCTTATAAACATTTTCCTTTTTCTATTTCTCAGCATACAGAATTATCATAATTCTCAAATATCACAGTTATCACATAATCACAATTAGTTTTAAAAGTAATTCTGAAAAGAACCCTAAAAGAACTTCTAGAATAATCTCTTTTAATTATCCCCTAATTTATTTATAAACAAATACAGCCCTAAGTTTATACAGCTATGTACTAATGTGGTCCTATTTACAGAAATAACATCTTTACAACCAGTTTGCAGAAAGTTGGTTCTAGACAAATAACAAATTTAAATTTATAATTTTATAATTTAAATTTATTTTATAATTTAAAATAAAAAATACAAATGTAAATATAAAATATAAAATATAAAATATAAAATATAAAATATAAAATATAAAATATAAAATATAAAATATTATAAAATTATAATTTTATAATAATTTATAATTTATTTGTTATTTATAACAATAAAACTTGAAAGGCAGGACAAACACTTTGAATTTTGTACAAAATTTCTCAAGCCTCAAGGGTTGGAAGCCCCCTGGGTGTTCAGTCAAAGAAGGTTGCTCAGGCAGTGGCACTCCCAGCCCTCCTGTGCCCCTTTAGAGGGGGAATTGTTCTGTAGCCCAGAGGAAGGTGCTGGGTGGCTCAGGTGTCCCAGCAATTGCAGCTTGCCAGGTGCAAATTCCCCTCTCTGAGCCCAGCTCCAGGCCTGGGGATAAATCATTCCATAAACACATCTAATCGAATTCTGCTCGATGTCTCAGGCAAATTGAAGGCAGACAAGTCTATTCAGAACAGGCATCTGAAATGACTAGCACATATAAAATCAGTCTAACAACCTCAAAAAATAATGCATCTGGTGACTCATCTGGATGTCAGAACATCCAGAACTCAGGGAAGGGAGAGACTGGAATAACAAGGTCCTGAGAAGTGCAGGACACGTGAAAACAGCTGAGGGAACATCCCCAAACCTCTGCTCACAGGGGAAGGAGCAAACAGAGAAAGATTCCAGAGTGAAGAAGGGCACCAGGGAAGATGGGAGAAATAAAAATTACCCAGCAAAGTTTTATGGAAGAAATATTTCATCCTTTCCTGTATAATCAAGAATAAGACTTACAGACAAGTGAAAGCAAAAATATGTGTGAAAAGTAGTCAGTGTATTTCTGAGAGAGATACTCACTTTAATATAGTGCAGAGCCTGATAATAGACAGTATTACAGTCTAGATTCTCCTCAGAAAATGGTCCTGAGATACAGCCTTGCTCCATCACACTTGCCATCTCTTCCACACAGCAATCACACACACCATCCTGTCATTAAATGACAAAAATTAACTTTAAATTTGGCCTACCTGACGGGAAAAGAATTAAAAAATTCCTTGTAGAGTAAAATCCTTCATTTGGCCAGACCAATCTGAAAATGGAAAAAATGCCTCCTTCCTAAAGGCAGAAGATGATCAATGAGAGACACAGATTCTCAAAGATCCAGCCTTATTCTAATTCCAGGGATGTAGAACAGTGCTCAGGGTTGGAAAATACAGTAGGACTTGCTAAATTTCTGAGTCTTAACATTCAACCCTGAACTCTCCTGTACTCAGAAAAGCTCTGTCCTTTAAAAAGGTGAATATTAAATCAGACATCATTTTTTCAATCTTTATTTTGACAGAATTCCGAGCCCATTACTAACAAAGAAAATAACTGAATGTAAAAAAGCCTGCAAAGTTTTAACTGAAAATCGTCTAGCTAAACAAAGGCGAGCTCTGATTGTACCTTTGGATTACATTATTTTTGTCTGATTTAAAAGAAGCAAAAATAAAAATCACAATGCAAGGTCAGCAGTGAATGAACAATGAAACTGCAGCTCCAGATCCATCTGGAGGCACAGGAGAAGACATCTTCAGCTCCCAAATCTGATGGGCTGAGCTTGCCTGGCTGCCTGGGGCTCACCCAGCCACTCTCTTCCTCCCCCTCCTCATCAGGACAGGGGACAAAATAAGATGGAAAAGCTCAGAAGTCAGGATTAAGACACTTCAGTTACTGTCACAAGCAAGACAGGCTCGACTTGGGGGAAGTTAATTTCATTTATTGCCAGTTTGAATGGTGGGAAACAATGAATAAAGTTAGACCTCCTTCCCCCACAGCCCACCCTTAATTTTTTCCCCAGGTTCCACTTCAGTCCTCCATTCCCAGCTCCTCTCCTTCCTCTTCCCTGGAGTCACACGGAGGCATGGGCAGAGCACAGATGTTGCTTTTTTGGGTGGTGTCCATCCCTGCCCCAGCCCAGAGCCATCAGGGGCTGCCAGGGGAGCCCTGCCCAGTGCCTGCAGCCCATCCTGCCCCGTTCCTCCCCCAGTGCCCCAAACACCAGCTCCTGCCACCCACAGAGGGTATTTTTAATACCCTCACCATCAATTCTCTCAATCCTTTCTCCCTCAGTATCGTGGACACGGGTTTTGTGTGAAACCATCTCTTCTGGCAATTCTTTCTCTCTCTTCTGTCTTCAGCCACACTGCAGCACAGCTCTCTCACATTTAGGGAATTCAGGTGGGTCTGGCAGGGCTTGGTCATTGTCTGACCCTGTACAATGGCACTTTTCTCCAGAGGGTCCTTACATTTATTTTATTAGCCCCTTGTACTTACTCAAGTAAACACAAAGGAACCACAGGGCAGTGGTGAATTAGGATCTAAATTTTAATTCCTGTTCTAGATTCTTGATTGGTTTTATTCCACTAGAGGCAAGCTCTCAAGACATAAACAGAATTAAAAATGCATGGACTGAACTTAAAATGTAACCTAACAAATGAAATGCAAGAGTGTTACTTAATAGCCTTGGCTATTGAAAGTTCAAAGCCATACTGTATTTCAATTATGAAATGAAACATCATTGTGTTGAAAGGAAAAACGTCCTCTGAGACACAAAATCCCTTTTGGAGATTTCCTTGTACTATTTCCCTATTTTTAACCACAAACTCCAGGGGAGGTGCTGTCAGACATCAAACCCATTCGGTTCACCAAACCAGGTTATCAAGGTGACCCAATTTAATCTTTAGCTGATGAGGACATTTCCATGAAAGGCTCTGCAGTCTCCAATGGCTTACTGGGGGTTAGTCTATTAAGTAAGGAAAATTAGGAGAGCATATTTCTTTATATTCTTAAAATATCTTAATTACAAAGAAATTAAGGAACACTCCTTAACTGCCAGCTGGGGTCAGCTCATCACACCATGAATTTTTAGGGAACATATACAGCTTGAGTGACTAACTAAGGAATGGCTTGATCCAAGACTCATTGTGCCAAAAATAATCCACTGAACCAAAAAACTTCACTCCTCTGCCACTTTATAGACGAAGGAAGAAAATGAGAACAGAGGAAAGGGAAACTCTTTGCTTCTTGGATGTTCTTACAAGGTACAATACAAACATACCTCCTGTGACTGTTCTTTAATCTCTGATACATGCACATCACATGCATCACATGGACAGGCAATGGGGATTGGGGTGATAAATCCAGGTTTTGTTGTGAATCACAGATACATCTCTGTATTGTTAACACACACCAAAGCAGCTACTCGCTACAAACAGAGGCTGAATGGCTGCCAATGAACAATTAAAAGCATTTTAGTTGACCAAGCTTGCAATTTAAATTGATTCAAAGCCATTCCCACAGCATTCTCTGAAGGAATTAAAGTCTGCTGCAGAAGCTCTCTTGGATAGAAACAGGACAAGTATTTGTGTTCTTGTCTGAGCCAAAAGAAGTTGTTTTACTCTGTTTATGCTGCAAAAAATCCATCTAACCAGGATTATTAGAGGCTGGTGGAATGTCACACTCTGAAAAGTCACTCTAGTGACTGCAAACTGCATCAATGCTCATGGATTCAACACTGAGTCATAGCAGTGGGGGAAAATCTTCTTCCAGCTGCAGCATGGACAGGACTGGAAAAATCCCTTTGCCAGGAAAGCAGAGGCTGGTTTCAAGAGGAGATTTTCATAGCTAAGATTAGGAAAAAAGTGAAAAAAATAGTGAAAGCCAGTTGGTGGTGGTGTTTTGGGCTACCAAGAGTGATCAAAACAGAGCAACCCGTGCTGGTGCTGAACTGACAGCACCTGACTCAGCTGCTCTCTCGGGGGCTGGGGGTTCATAGTGGCCCTAAAGATGATGGGGTGATTCATGGGGAGAATTCCTTCAGGGAAACATGCCTGATACCATTTTATAGCTTAGCAGCCAGTGGGGAAAGTTCATAAATTTAAATTGCATGGTGGGGAAATCATGGGCTAAAGGGCAAGTCTACATTCAGTTTCCCCTACACCTGACTGCCAACTTCCTAAATCCTGATTTTCTATTTTCCTTTATTTTTTTTTCCTCACAATAAGTAATTCTTAGCTTCTAGGAGAAAAATAACCTTTAGTAATTAAATTTTTCTCCTTCACCTTTCTTTTTCCCCTGTACATAAGATCACTATCCTTCCTTCTCCATTTTCATTTGGCAGGTCCTGTCATTCCTATCTATGTAAAAAAGAATTTATTTTTTTTTCTTCCTGGTATTCAGCTGGATCCCACCAAGTGTGTTGAGAGTCTAAACTCCACCATGCAAGAGCCAGCTCCAGTGTCCCTGTGTTGTTTTTTTGTTGTGAGATTTGCAGACAGACCCATTAGAACGCTGCCAGTGTCCAGGTTATCGCCAGCCTGCTGCAACAGTGCGTGAGAAACAGAATCCTCTGCACCTCTGAAATAAGAAAATCAGACCTGTGTGCTGCATAAAAGACCTTTTAGCTATGCTTAAATCATAAGTGCTTAAATAATTGTTAAATAAATTAAGAAAACTTACAGAAGCACATAAGAGAATTCTTTAGAAATGCAGTGCTCAAAAAAAAATATTGTTACTTCTGGTAATCCATGATGGCTGGATGCACCAGGGTCAGCTTTTATAGACAAATTACCTTTCTTACTCTCAGCTTATTCTCTAAATATTCTTCTTTGAACCACACATTTCTGTGAACTAGCAAATGTGTTGCAATATAAGCAAATGACACCTGTGTACTTTACAGCTGCCCAGGCTGGAGAAACACACTGAGCAAACAACAAACACAATCTGCTCTCCAGCACCTTTAAGGAATATAATTAAACCTGGATAAAGGCAGTGCAAAGCAGGTAAGGCTTTAGCATTTTTTTGCTCCAAATGTGGGGATTTTTTGATAAGAGTGATTGATTGTGTCTGGGTGAGTTTGCTTAATATTTGCTGCGGACAGTGCCTGGACTGGGGCTCAATCAATCACCTGGAACAGGAAATCAGGGCTAATGCACTAAAACAATATCTGTTATGCACTCAGTTAATCCATCACAATCCTCCTGTGCAGTGTCAGGAGCAGCCCTGCGAGTGGGTGTGGATTCAGAAAGGACCTTTGAGCTTGTTTTTATTCTAAAAGAGATTTCTTATTCAATTTTCAATGTGCAGGAACCACGTTCTCCAGAGTTCAGCTATGTTAGGAATTTGAAACAAATCAAATGCAGTGTACCTTTTAGAAATTTCCAAATCAAAACCATGTATTAAAATCTATGAAGTTCAATGTTGCAAAATTTAACAGCAGAACTCCAGTGGACTTCAAACAAGGCCACGTTGTCTCTAAGCTTGGGTGGATTTCAATTCCCATCATTCACATCAGTGATTTTTTTAATAACTTCCTGTACTCCTTTTCTTTTGTGAAAGTGACTGTTTAATATGTTTTACATGTGAAATAGTCTCCTTGCCTTTAATTCCTTATAGGTCACAGATAAGCTCACACCTACAGGAAAGTACATAAATTTTCTAAAACAAGTAGAAAAATAGAAATGAATTGGATATATCTGAGTCCACATACCTGACTCAGAAGTATAAAACTTTTGGTGCTTGGAAATTAAGCCCTAAGACTAGAAAAAATGGTGAAATTTCTCAATATGAAAAAGAGAAAAAATAGCAAATGGAGATTATTTTCCTAAATTTATTATCTCATTCCTCATCTATAAGTATTTAAACTTAAAAAAAAACCAACAAATCAGCAGAAACTTGAAACCCTGAGGGAAGTGCATTCTGTGCAAGCAGAGCTATAGGACAAGGCCCTGCTGCTCTTCTCCAAAATTGCTCAGAGCTGCTTTTAGCTACCTGACATAAGACTTTATCATTTGGTTTTGGGCAGAAACCAACACCTGACTACAAGAAATGACTGCTGTGGTTTTTTGTTACAAACTGTCTGTTTTTTAAATTAAAATTTTCATCTCTAATGATGCCATGAGTTTCTCTTCTGCAGAACTGCTGCTGTAAAAAGGAGAACTTAAAAATTTACAAAACTTTCAAGTCCCAGCTCCCCACACCAGAACCCTGCCAGCCTAAGCAGAGGCAGGAAACAACTTTATACTCTAGGAAATGCAGATTTACACCCTCCTTTGACATCACAAGCACCCAGAATGGCTCCAAGGAGTTTCCTCCTGGAGGAGGAGCAGAGGCAGCCGTGAGCTCAGCTGTTTGAAAGGTTGGGGGAGCCTGGGTTCACTTCCAACCACCACAACCATGCAGAACCACAAAGCAAACACACAGCCATGGCTTTGATGGATTGGGAACCATAACTGCTTGTTTCCTGACAGCACAACCTCGGGTGTGTGCTTAGAACTGAGTGTTTGGAACAGGTGGGTCCTCAGGAGAACAGAAATGTAGGTCTGCAGCTGAAATAATCCCCAGAGGAAGGGGCAGCACCCTCTGGAAATCAGTGGATTTGGTCCCACAGGGAAGACTGGGCCTAATGACTTCATTTCCCACTTCTCCAAGGCCTCAGGGATCCTTGTGCATGTTCTGCTTCTTGGGAAGCTTCAGGATGAGGATGATCCTTACAGATCCTATAATACCATCCCCTTTCCAATGCACATGCTCCCTAATCATGCCCACGATGTAATTAATACCTGTAGTTCTCATCCCCGGAGAGAAAATCCCCCTGTAGCAAGTCATCACTTGGAAACTCATTATTTCCTTATCCTTCATTAATTTTTATTTTTTTTAAGGACATGGACTTGCAGAGTTCTCACACCCCAAAGTGTATCTCAGAACAGTGAGCATCACCATGTGCTGCAGTGACAGCAACTGCTTGGTGCCCACTTTTATTTTGGTTTCCTATTGTCTTCTGAGTGACATTTTGACAATAGCCAATCCACTTTAGTGATCCAATCTTTCCAGGGAGCAATTTGCTGCTGTGAATGGGTTTGTGTATTCTCTTGCAGAGGCTGAAGAACAATATCAATGCACTTTTGGAGCTCATGAACTGTGACAGACCTAGAGAAGACAACTCAAATGGAGAGTCTGGAAATCTTAAAAACCTTGAGTTAATAGCTACAGTGTGAAACTGGGAACGTATTTTTAGCTATGTAAAAAATATAAAAGTTTAATTTTTGAATACTGACAGTATGGGAAAATCTAAATTTTATATTAGTCCTCTGAACTGCACACGATGAGGATTAGAAATTAAGTTTTTATCTTCCTTCATTGCCAATATTGTCTATTTTTTACCATTGCTGTATTATTCAAACTTGAGGTGCCATAGGCCATGTCTTCAATCTTGTTTTAGAGGAGATTTCTTTATGCCAGTAATTGAATGGTAGGCTTTATGTCAACTTACTTGTTTGTCGACACAGAGCACTGTCACCAGCTGTGCCTATAACAATGATTTCTTTTGTGACATGTACGTCATTATCTCCTCCAGGAATTTGTCCAAGGCCAACAATTCACTTCAAATAGTTATTCTGAAAACCATCAGAATGAAAGTACTTTGAAATATTATTACCTTAGGACAAAAACGATGCACTGATTTATCTATGTGCAATTTCTTCCATATCCTTGGTCTCTCTACACATGAGCAGAATTTCACCAAGAGCATGAATTTTGAGCTATGGCCAGGAGGGAACTTGAGAGATAGCAATGGGAAAAGGAGCTTTCCATTCGGTGACAAAATTAGCATCATTACTAAAATTTAGCATTATTGTAGAGTATTTAGTATAGTTTGGGATGTTTTATTCCATGACTGATAGCAGTGGAGTGCCATCTGTATCCTCCTGCATGCAGAAGTGGAGGCACCAAAGCTCTATTTACTCCAGATCCTTCATCTTTCATTATAGCATGGCCAGAGTGCAGTACCAGGGCTAAAACCTGGAATGCTGAAGAGGGCCACTGGTTAATAAATCCCATTTTCACCTCTGACCTCAGTCCACAATTGATGCAGGTGGATCCTGATTTTGTTGTTAGCACAGCACCAGGGCAGGGTTTTTCCCTGTTACACACAGTGTGGGCAGACAGGCACCTCAGAGCAAGCTCAGTCAAGGAGCTGATGCAGTTTGAGGCACATGGGTTTGGAGTTGGACACTCTGTGCTCAGAAAGTATTCACTGTCTTTCTACCCCATGTGTTTGAAAAAATCCATGGACTCATGGAATGGGTTGGGAAGGACCTCAAAGCTCATCTCACCCCACCCCTGCCATGGCAGGGACACCTTCCACTGTCCCAGGCTGCTCCAAGCCCCATCCAGCCTGGCCTTGGACACTTCCAGAGATCCAGGGGCAGCCACAGCTTCTCTGGGTACCCTGTGCCAGGGCCTGCCCACCCTCCCAGGGAACAATTCCTTCCCAATATCCCATCCAGCCCTGCCCTCTGGCAGTGGAAGCCATTCCCTGTGTCCTGTCCCTCCATCCCTTGTCCCCAGTCCCTCTCCAGCTCTCCTGGAGCCCCTTTAGGCCCTGGAAGGGGCTCTGAGGTGTCCCTGGAGCCTTCTCCTCTCCAGGTGAGCACCCCCAGCTCTCCCAGCCTGGCTCCAGAGCAGAGGGGCTCCAGCCCTTGGAGCATCTCCATGGCCTCCTCTGGTCTCTCTCCAGGTCCTTCAGATGCTTTTGGGGCACCCCAGAGCTGCAGGTGGGGTCTCACCTGAGCAGGTCAGAGGGGCAGAATCCCCCCCTTGCCCAGCTGCCCACACTGTGGGGCTCAGCCCAGCACTCTGGGGGTTTCTGGGCTGCTGGGGCGCGTGGAGCTCATCAAATCCCCCCTGCAAATTCATACAAACAGCCCCATGACATGGATGCAAAGCAGTTTTAAGCACATATGTTTACATTATGCCATGTCATTATCTAATGTACAACAATGCATGTGGAGCTGTTGAGATTTTCCCTGAATAGCGTGGCAAGAATTACAGGATAAAAGGTTACTGCCCGTGGAATGTCACCCTACAAATAACAGATCCCATTAAAACACCAGTGCTCTTGTCATCGAGACAATTGTAGCCCAAGCAAGAGCTAAAGGTTTTGTAGAGTGCTGCTGAGTGAAATATGAAATTGATATTGTCACTAAAGATCCTCGAAACAAGTTATTTTTGCCACTTGAACCAAAGGACACGAGAGGTTTTTAAACACCTAGCGCGGCACAGACGAATGCAAAATGCATGGGTTTCCTCCTGTCAGTGTAATAGTTCCTTGGAGCCCCTCTCCCCCACTCCCACACACACATACATTATTCAGCGTGTTAGAGACCATCTGGAACCTGCTCCTGAAATAGCCCAGGACTTGATGACCTTCCAGATACGCCACAAAAACCATTTGTTTGACAAGGGTTTGGAAGAAGGTAGTGGGTGTGTTGTTTCTGAAGGGTTTAAGCAGGCTATTTTACAGTTTTGATTAATGCTTGATTTAATTTACTATTTGTATGTGACTGTTTTGGAGAGCGAGAGGTCACCCACTCGTAATGTTTGGCTTAATGAATGCTTGCAGTGTTTACTGCTGGAGTATAACTGTGCACATAAACAGCCCCTGGCACAGGGCCTGATTTGTGCCCGTCACATCACTCACTGAGGAGCTCTCTCCCACTGCTGGAGCTGCTGGCCTTCGTGTGACACAGGGCTTCCCCTCTCCTGAGACACCAGGAGCTGTGTCTGCAGCTGAGCAGCTCCTGAACGCCCCATCCCAGCCTGCCAAATGCTGCTCTGCACCGGCTGGTATGGACAGAAAAAATACAGATCCCAAAGAGACATGGCCTGTGTAAGCACATGGAGAATTAAATCACAAACAGTTGCATAAAATAAAGACAAAAAACCTGCCAATTGTTCATTCTACTCCTTTCCCCTTTTCCTTACGACCGCCCACGTTTTAAAGTACAGGATTTAGAGACTGTGAATATCCCTTGTGGCAAGGACAAAGTTTTTGAATATGGTATGAAAGGTGATGAATGATCGATGGTGTGATTAAAAAAGCAGAGTGTGGAGAAGAGGGCATGGTCACAGTGCTGCAATGAGGTTAATGATCTCGCTTGGGTTATTTATATGGAATAAATAATTCCAGCAACACACAGCTTTCCACTTCCTGACAGCAAAAGAGCCTGAGCCCTCACATACTCACACAGGCAGTGGAATTGCTACCTGAGTAGATACCAAGCATGGTTCAAAGCAAGAAATGTATTTCTATAGAAAACCAGGGGAGAAGTTTAGACAGATATCGCATAATTGACTCCAGGACATTTATCAGGGCAAGCCTGTAAATAAACATCTGTTTCTTTGAATTCAAAGTCAGGAATTGGCATTTAAAGACACATAAAAACGTTCTGCACGTCACCCCGTTCATCAAAAACAATTTCTGTAGAGTACAAGGGGAGGGGGATTAGTAGATTCCATCTACTGAAATAACAAATTTCTATATGAGAAAATGAATGAATAAATGAAGATTCTATATTTTCTGAGATAGATGAAGAACCCAGTTTGACAGTGCACCTTAGACACAGCTGACTTGTGGCCCATTGCTGCAGGAAGGATTTCCCTGCTCAGCACAGTCTGTGTCCCACGTTTGCAGTGAGCTGCTGGGTGTTTGTGCAGAAGTCAAAAACACCTCATCCCATCACTGCTGTATTTGTCCTTAGACAGAGGATTTTAGCTTGACCACAGCTGGAAACGTTCATGCCATATTTCCAAAACTCATTTCTCTCAGCAGGCTGACTGTACATGCGTGAGCTCCATGGTGAAGCCCTGCTCAGCACATCCCCTCTCAGCTCATCACAGACAGACCCAAAATGTTTCCAGTATTTGGAACACAACCCCTGCAGCCAGCCACTCCCAAGGCAGCTCTCTGTGAGCCCCAGTTTCGGTCTCTCAGTGCCATTTCAGTGTCAGGGCTGATTTGTGTCTGGAGAGCTGTAACGCCCCGCGATGCCGTGTAACAGCGCGTGGCTCCAGCTGCTAAAGTTGCTTATTTTCCAAAAGGTTACTCACAAAGTGCAGGTCATGGGGATTAAGTCGTGTAGCTCCCACGGAGTACAGCAGGAATTTCACTGTAGAATCCCTGCAAATTCTTTTGGGAAATGTATTAATTTTTAATGAGTTATTAATCACTTTTCTGACTTCACAGCCAGCGGTGCTGAAGCAGCCTGACATCAACAGCTAAGGACGGTGTTTATGATTTCTTAGGACCAGAAAGTGCCTTATTTACTTGCCTGATGGGGTAGACTCGAGGATATTGAAGACTGGATACTGACAGAGGCTTTGCCTTTCACTGGCAGGACACTTCACCTGACACTGGAGCTGGGCATCCACTAAAATTTCTGCTCAAATGTGTCAAGTAAAGCATAAAAAACCTACAGCCCCTGAAGCCACTGAAAACAACATCCACATGACTCGGTCACACAATCCATTCCAAAAATTTCCATGGCTGGTAAAATGCATAATCTGAACAATGCAATTTGTGAACAGTTTCTGTGCTACAACTTTGCAAACAGCACTTTTATTTAGGAGAAGTATTTTGGGGTTCAGCCTCACAGCGATTAATCAGCACTAATGAGACACAGGGCACTGGTGTTTTCTTTGAAAAGGAAAGCAGCAAACACCAGACCTTTAAATATATTGGTATGGGGAGGCTGCATGATCATGATGATGATGGCACAGCCTGGAGGATTTTTAGATTTAGGAAGACTTATCTGAGAGAAGATAGCTTTGCTTATGAATGTGGAAAATCATATGGAGAGGGAAGGTGTAGGAAATAACAGTACTATGATAATGCATTGCTGAGTAAAATGTTTGGGATTGGTTTGAGGATTTTTAAGGAAGAATGCTCGTTTGAACAGAAATATGATCCTCTTAGCTCAGATTCACAGCAGGAAGTCAGAAATACATTACTCTTAGTCCAGGTATTCTCAGTTATGAAATGGGTAGAGAAAATGAATCATACATTTTCAATAGTTTGGGGGAAGTTCTTTGAGATCCAGGGAAACCTTCTACTCTGACTTGGCTGGAGTTAATTCTGTCCATAGCAGCCCCCCTGGTGCTGTGGTTTGGATTTGTGGTCAGAACAGTGTTATTAACACAGGGATGTTTTATTTACAAGCGCTGAGCAGCACTCACACAGCTTCAAGGCCTTTTCTGTCTCTCTGGCTGCCCCACCTGTCCCCAACAGGAAGCTGGAAGGGGACAAAATATAGGGAAAACAGCAACCAAGGAACCTCTCTTAACATATTCTCAGTTTCATCAAGAATAGTGAAGGTGTTGTTACGTGCAACAGGCTGCTCTACTCTTCCTCTCTGCTTCCCGGAGCACTCCCTACGCTTCAAAATCACAAGCAATGTGTAATACACTTCCCAAAACTTCATCTGAGTCAAAAAATATTCCCTGCACAGTTTGTTGCACTGAACTCTGACCAAAGAGTCAGTACAGTTTGGAACACTATGGACTTAGCAACAAAATAATGAGATTTTTTTCCCTTTGAGAGCGCTGTGAGGAACAATGCACGGGCTGGATCTGCAGGCAGCTGTGGCTTTGGGCAGCTCTGCAGGAGCCAGCTGGAGGGGTTGCTGTGCTACCCAGCGTGCTGGGAAGGTCTTTGTCTGCATTCCTGGGGGCCAAGGGGCTCCATATGCCTGTGGAGTTAAGCAGCTGGACAAGGTGAGCCAGGAGGAAGAAATGAGCTCTCAAAATCCTCAAATCAATTTCCTGGCGATCTGGGAAATACGTGAGCTACAGCAGCCAAAGGTTTGTGCTGAAAGGAAGCAGTTCCAGCATCCAGTGAGACTGAGAGAGAAGCTTTCCATCCAAAGCAGAGGAGTCTGGAGCATTTAACTTTATTACTGATGCTCTGAGAGGAGCCCAGCTATGCAAGGGTTTTAAAGGAATTGGGGAGGGAGTGAATATACACACAAGTGAGAGATCCTGAATTCACTATGAACAAGAAGATGCTTCATTCAAATTAGTTTATGGAAGTTGGATAATCTTCCGACACTGTGGATGTGACAATGAATTGAATGTATTATTTTAGAAAAGGCAAGAAGCTGAAGTATGCTGAGAATTTGAGTACAACCAAAATTCGTGAAAATGGATTTGGTGGCATTTGTTTCAACGTGTCAAAGCAATTCCTGGTATGTGGGAAAAGATGCAAAAATATAAGGGGTTTACTGGCATATCACATTGACTTTGACAGATGCCATTCCTTCAGCAGTGGAGCTGGTTTGGGTGTAAATAGAATTCTAAATACCAAGACAGGAATTTTGAGGAGACAAGGGGACTTGAGCTCTTAATTTAGTTTTATATTTTTTCAGTCATTCGTATACTCAGCTTTCTAAAATCCTCCAGGATGGAATATCTGGAGTTTATCCTAGCCTCCAGAAGATAGCTAATTGGGTTTGTAATCAGTCAGGCACAGATCTGACTCCAAAGCAGAAGGAAGGTTGTGTTCTGCATGAGCTGCTACCCTGATTGCAGAGTCCAGAAATGCAGAGACAATCAGAGGGGGATTTTTACAGCCCCCCCTCAACAACTGCTCACAGCAGTTCAGTATAAATTACTGTAGGCTAGCACATCTTATTTCTCAGTAGTGGTAGCAGGGTAAAATCTGCCAGTTGGGTTTTTTCCTAGGGAAACTCTTTTAATAGTGAATGAGGAAGAGTATTCAGGTGAGCAGCAGCTTCACGTGGAGAACATATTTTACAGAAATATAAATGTTTAAAAAGCAAAATATTTCACCTGATCAGCTTTACACCATTGCTGCTATCATCCAGTTTTCTTGCATGCTATTCTTGCCTGAGAGTTGATAATATCCTTCCCTGACACCAGGCTCACCTAACTGCCTTCATGTCCTGTACCAATACAAAACTACAGAGCAGAGTCAGAGCAAGCAGCATGCTAACAGGGCAGCTGAATCAAAATAATAGTAAGAAAAGACTAAAATGTTGAGCTTTCTATTTTCCAATTCACTTTCCCCATGAGTCTTATCAATTTTCCAATCAACATTACTATATGAATTTTCAGACAAAGCCTGACTAGACCTCTTAAAAAGACTATTAACTGCAGCTATTCCAGAGCCTTGGCTTCTGAATTAAAGGTCACGACAGCTATGAATGAGGTTATGGGATTTTTCACTCTACTACTTGGACTCACGTCTTCAACAGAAGTGGAAATTTAAAGCAGAAACAGGATTGCAACATGACAAATGAATGAAACTGCAAACTGCAGAGAGCAGGGCTAAGAGGAGGTCATTCGTGAGGCAGTGCAATGAATTGGTGATGCTGATGTTTTGACAAGCAAATAGATCACAGAAACCCAGTGCTTGGTGCTGGCAATGCTGCCCTTCCTGCCAGGCTTTATCTCGAGGAAACAACAAACCTTCCTCCAGGATTCTGTGAGCCTGACTGATGGAACAGGTATTTTAAACCAAAACCACAGACCTCGCTCTCCCCTGCACATCAAAACTCTTCTGTTTTCAGCTCTTTCTTGACTCTTCCCCCTCTTCCCCCACAAGCTGCACGACAGGAACTGCCTCTTCTGAGCCCTCCAGTGCTTGTGCAGAGAGCTTGGCTGGCAGCACTGCTTGCTTCAAAGCAAGGCAGGATAAAGCAGGACTTTGTGGTCATACCAAGAAATCAATGACACACTGAATCACTTTTTAATTAGCCCGCTGCGGTCCTGAACTAACCCCCAGTTTCAAAGATTAAATAATTGCTTATGGCATTCTCAATGTGTAGTTCACCATAGAGAAAAGAAGACTATTGACTCAACTGCTAAGTTTTGAGAACTGATGAAGTCTTGCTGAGTGCAGAAATTCTTTTCAGTACAAAAAAACCCCAATGCAGTTTTATGACCCAACTCCTTTGAACTATTTTAATTAAGGACTCCTATGATAAGAAAGAAGTTGAAAAGCTATTTAGCAGGAAGACAGGCTCCCATTTAAATGTTGACTCATGAAGTCAGCACTTTCAAGGGTATTACTGTACATTTGGTCTTTTCTTTTCAAAGCCATTAACTTCTGCCAGTGAATTTCTATCTATCGTATGTCTTCATGATTAGGAACCTGTTAAAGTCAATATCACTTAGACATCTATTCTCTTTCAGTCACCCTTGATTTTTTCCCCTTGTCTGCCTAAATTTAGCCTACAAATTTTAATAAACAACTGCTTTCACCTTTCCACTCAGATCTTCTGTGGCTGTTATCTGGCACAAGTCCCCTGATCTAAGCGAGCCACCTTGACACAGGGCTTCAAAACCTGGCCTTAAGGACTCATTATATTTAAAAGAGCAACTAATTTAATTAAATAGTCTTTCAAAAAGGTTATTGTTGCATTCATTTTATTAGTAAAAATGCATGGGAAACGTGGTAAAGGAAAATAGAATTTTTCAATGTTAGTAGAGAAATGTAGGAATAATTAATGTTTTTGAACAAAGCATATTCATGGTCTTTCATCTTACTGCTGAACGTTTAAAACAAATAAAATCATACGAACTTGTATTTGATAATGCTGAGTTCATCCACCAAAATTATGCCATCTGTGCAAAACAAAAAGGAGTATTTGCCCTTCAAAGCATTCCATGACAGAAAATCAACAGAGCACTCCGGGCTTGCTATTTTTAAGAGATATTCAGACTATGTAGGAGGAGTCTCAAAATCCCACTTGGTTTCTCAGGAGCTTGGTTGGGATCTGAATTCCTGCTGCCAGTCCCTGGAGGGGAGCCCTGGCAGCAGCTGAGGCTGTCAGGACACAGAACCCGTTCCACCGCTGCTCCTGCTCCATCAATCATCCTCAGTTAAGAGAAAGGTGAGCTCTGGCATTGAGATGTAGGCCATTCATCAAGGTTAGGGGAAAAAGGAAAAGAAGAGCTGGGCTTTCATGAGCAGATGTCCAGGCAGCAGGAGCAGCAGCAGCGAGAAGGGGAAGCAAAAGGCCGAGGAGCCGTCGGGCTGAGCGCTGGGCACACCAGGGACAGGGACAAAGGATCTGTGCTGTGTGTGATCCAGTCTGGCAGTGCAAACACTGCCCTGGGAATGGCATGGGAAGCACAGGGCATCCACACAGCATGGGGGAAAACAGAACATGAATTCCACCTGAGGCTGAGGCCCAGGAGCTCTCGGTGGTTCCTGAGATGCAGGAGCTGCTGGAGCTCCCGCATCCCTTGGCACTGACAGGCTGCAGGCACCCACCAAGGCCTCCAAATGGCACAAAAAGGCCTGAAAACTCCTGCAAAAGGCATCTGAACGATTCCCCCAGCGTGGCTCCCTTTGCAGGGCGTTCCAGGACTGCTGCCAGGGACAAGGGGGTGATGGCACCAGCCCCTCTCTGCTCTGAGATGTCACCAGGGCACAGAGTCCAGTGTGCCATGAGTTAACAAACTGCAGCCACTGTGAGAAACCCTCACATCCCAGAAGGAATACTCTCCTTCTCTCTGCAGCCACTGTGAGAAACCCTCACATCCCAGAAGGAATACTCTCCTTCTCTCTGCAGCCACTGTGAGAAACCCTCACATCCCAGAAGGAATACTCTCCTTCTCTCTGCAGCCAGGGCAGGGAAGCAGAGGTTCTCAGCGATAAGGAAATCCTGTTTGCTGGAGACATTAGAGCCAGAGCTGCTCAGAGGCTTGGCTCATTCCCTGTCTGCTTGAGAGAAACACAGGAAGAAAACAGGACTTGAGGAAAGCTGAGTACTCAAGACCTCCAAAACTAAGTGTACAATTCCGTTTTCATTTTCTTCAGTGAAGGAATATTTACTTCCCTGTATTAACTTCTATTTTAGAAGATGCTATGAGCTTATTTTGATATTAAAGATTCTTCAGAGCACTTTCTATACTTCAATTCTTATTTTAGTTTAACTTAATTAAAATCTTTTTGAGATTCTCTTCATGGGACACACTCAGGCTTTCAGGAACAAAATATAGATAATTATACTGCTGTAAACACTTGATACAGTAAGCAAAGTAAGGCAGTCCAAATTATTGTGTTAAAATACTTTCTGCCTTATTGTTTTATACATTGGGCAGGCTTGGTGCCTCTGGATAAGATCCTGGTGATTTTTCAGGGCCTACTTTAGAATAACATTTACTCTCACCAGAGCCAGGACATCAGGACTGAAACCATTCCTGAGGGAAACACCTCCCCAGGCCAGTGACACCCCCACACCTCTAAAGAAAATTAATATTGCAGGATCAGATGTCAGGAGCTTGTAGAGGCTGCAGCCAAGTAGAAAGTTTATCCATTCTCTTTAAATCATACCTGTTTAATCACTTCCTACCATCCTATCCCTACACCTCAATTGGAATATCAACAAGGTGACTTCTAAAATTATTTTATATAACTATTATAAAATTATTTGATATAATTATTTTTCTGAAATTAAGAACAAATAGTAAAAAGTTGTATACATGTACAGCTAGATATTTTTATTAACCAAAAGTGTGTAAAAATGCATAGAATGTAAAAATCCATAGAAATCTGTCTTGCACTTGTAGTTTGCAAGGAAAAGTATTTTGTACACATTTTATTAAAGAATTTCAGATCAAAATAGTTTTATTGTGTGACTAAACATAGATTTTCTGAATTAAAATATATCATCCTGGACTGACTGTAACTTTGCACAGATTAATTCCAGCACTGATTCAGGAGTGTAGATTGGGAAAATCCTGTTGCATACAAATAACCTGAAACATTAAAATGTATGCTCCATCCACAGCCATCCAAAGGGAATCAGATCGAAGGTCTCAATATGTGTTTTCTAAATTAAAAATTCAAACCAGAACATGTAAAGTAGTTTAAAATAATAATTACATGAATCCCAATTAAGTAATACACGGTAATTACAATGAGTGCTGTTAGCAGACTCAAAATAGGATTTGGGTGCAAGGCAGAGCCACAAACACAGCCCCAGGCAGGTGCACCCACCAAGAGGAGGAGGAATCACAGGTGTCTGTGTTAGACACCACTGAAATCCCCTCACTTTTCTGGGCTTTGTGCCACCCAGGCAACTAAAGCCTCGCTGGTTTTGTGCTTTGCAGCTTTTATGGCCTAAAATGTTCTTAAATCATGAATACCGGGCAGAATTCAGAAAGCAATTTGTGATACAAAACCAATTTATAGCAAGAGAATTGTGTATGCTCTGATTAGCAACAGGAAATTAGAGTTACTTGTCTCTAAAGTTTAGCTTTTGCTTTCTAGTGCCTCACAGGACAATTTGAGTGATGTCTTTTTCTTCATGTGTGAATGCTGGTTTAGGAACCAAAGTTTCACCTTTCATAAAAAGCATATGTAACAGAGCTTGCTTTAGATTTAGCTATCTGTGCTTGAAAACTTAGCAGCCTGAAGCCAAAAAGCACTATTGTGAAAGCTGTCTTGGAAAACTTGTTATTGACAGAAATATTTATCTGCAATTTGTGGCAATTTAAGGGCTAATATTTTGTTTTGTACTGCATGCTAAAAGCACAGCACATAATAGAAAATCTCTATATTCCACATGCACCATTCCCCTCTCTGCAGCATTTAGGAGCATGTGTGATATCCAGACTCCACAAGTTCCCAGCTGTATTGGGAATAAAGGATTGCCCATCATGGGATGGGTACCCAGGTCATGTCTGAACGCTGCTCCGCTGCATTTCCCCCCACACTCCTGTAGGGATGGACCCAAATTCTGTGCTCTGAAGCTTTGCTATTTAACAAGATCTTTTCCCTTAGAGCATTCCACTAATGGATCTGAGACTTCCTCTAATTTTGGTCTGGATAGACTCTCTTTACCCATACACAGTGGATTGCATTCAGTGCCTCAAAATACAAATTCAGTGGAAGCTGCATTGTACTTGTGATGGTACCACAAACACTGAATCATTTCTACAAAGCAAAACAGATAAGATGAGGCTTCTTGAAATATCTCCAATGTGGTGACACTTTATTTTCTATATAAAACATCCCATTCTGTATTTTAAAGCCTTGTTTGTAAATAATCACGATGCTTTTCAGATATCTGATTCCAAAGTGCTCTTTTGCTGAGGGCCTGAGACTACAAACGTGCCACAAACACAGGGTCCAAATGAAAAATCTGCTGGGAGAGCTGGAGCCAGATTCAGATATGAACAAAAGCTTGCAAGAGACTTTGTACATGTGGTGGAGTGTGCATCCATTCAGCCTTGCAACTGTGTTCTCTCTCTTTTAGAGAGCCAGAAAATCTTTTGTAAAAACTTTTCCTTTCTTTTTCCTTATAAATTTCAATGGTTCCCCCCTCCCCACACACACACTAAAAATCTGGTGGGAGCTCACAAAGTCATTGTTCTCATTTTCAAAGGTTGCCTAATAAGAATAATGACAGGAAAAAAAAAGTGAGAGCTTTCATCCCAGCTTCTTGCAGGTTTGGATTACAAATTGGAGGCTGCCATTCTCCAGGCACATGGCCAGATAAACAATAAATCCCAGGATGATTTCAGGATGGGCTGAATATTCAATTCCTGTGCTAGGTACCAGGACTAGGCAGCACATGCTTTGGAAATCAGGCCACAAACACTGAAAGTCCAATTTCTGTCACCTTGGAGGAATGGAGCTCTCCAGCCATGGCAGGAATGGGGTGTTTCACACTAGATGGATTATTTTTTTCTGAATCCTGGTGCTCCTTTTGTTTTCTCCTGGTGACAAAACCTCACTGGTAAAGCTGAGTAACCCAGAGCCCTGCCCATATCTTCCCATGGGCCAAAGGAGGCAAGCAATCCCCAGAAATTCCTGAATCCATGGTCCAAATCACTCACCATCAACATGGAGGTAATACCTTCACACATTTTCAATAAAATCTCAAATTGTGCTGCAGAAAAATGTTTTAAGAGGGAGAAAAAGACCCCCAAAACATATCTGACTGCCATTTCCACAATTAACACACATTTTAAAAGTCAGAGCCTCCACAGCCATGCAGCCCTGAAGAGCTCAAGGGTCTGTGGTTCAACTGAATCATCTGACTTTGAAGCAGAGGACATCTATTTTAGTTCATCAGACTTTCTAAAATTAACTGAGGTTCACAGCTTCACAGTAAAAAAAAAAAATACATACTGAAAGAAGCCCTCTAAATCTGGATTGCATACTGATAATTAAAGTTCCATATTCTGAAGGCTTTTCTCAGGGTTTTTGTCTCTTTCCAGTAAAATCATAGAAAATGGAAAACTAACATTGAGAACAAGCTGTAAGGAGCAAGCTGACTTCCAGAGTTCCCAGAAATGCTGAAGGATTGAACAAAACACACAATGTCACGGTCAAAAAGGTGCAGCAGGATCTATTTTTGTCTTAAAGAAAAATAAGCTGTTAACAACAGAAATACATTTAGCCTTACAAAAAAGCCCATTTTGTCATATTATTATTAATATGTCTATTATTTACTGAGATCAGGGTGGTCTATCAAGAGATTCTTTAAATATAAATGACTCCACACAAGACCTGGCAGTCTGGAGGCAGAACTGGCTTTCCTTTTTCCTTTCAGTATGACACAGAATCCACCTGCTTGCATCCAACACCTAAATCACAAGGACTGCCTTGTGCCTTCTGCTTTTTGGGGTTTTTTCTTCCTTCCCTCCTCTTCCTTTCCCCTGTATGTGGTATCTCCATGTGTGGGGATACCTTTTTTAGACTTCAGACTTCATAATTAAACTAATTTCTCTTGATGCACTGTCTCAGTTGTCCTTAACCCTTAAATCACACCTTGTTACCTCTCCCCCAGGTTGGTGCAGTGTTAGAGGCTCAAGCAGAGCACAGTTTTCACTTATTTGTTGCACTGCAGGCTGAGGACACAATTTGAGCAGCCTTGTTGTCAGACTAAGCAGTGATGCTTGTGGAAATGTGTCACACATCAATTAACATTTCCCCAGAGCCCTAACTTAAGCCAGGCCTGGGATCTTAGCACTGAACAGCAAATCCATGGAGCCATTCATCTTCTTTACACCATAATCCCATAGATCCAACCTCCCCTCCTCTCTTCCATCAAAAGAATCCCTATCACTGGTACTTCCTCCTCCCTCCCACTTCCAGCTGAGATCCTTCCTCCTCTCCATGAAAAAACCCCACATTCCTGTTCCAGACCCCATATTCCTGTTCCAGACCCCACATTCCTGTTCCAAACCCCACATTCCCGTTCCAAACCCCACATTCCCGTTCCAAACCCCACATTCCCGTTCCAAACCCCACATTCCCGTTCCAAACCCCACATCCCTGTTCTGCCTGCTCACCAGAGCCATTCCTGTTCCCCATTCCTGTTCCAGACCCCACATTCCTGTTCCAGACCCCACATTCCTGTTCCAGACCCCACATTCCTGTTCTGCCTGCTCACCAGAGCCATTCCTGTTCCCCATTCCTGTTCCAGACCCCACATTCCCGTTCCAGACCCCACATTCCTGTTCCAAACCCCACATTCCTGTTCCGAACCCCACATTCCTGTTCCAGACCCCACATTCACGTTCCAAACCCCACATTCCTGTTCCAAACCCCACATTCCTGTTCCAGACCCCACATTCCTGTTCCAGACCCCACATTCCCGTTCCAAACCCCACATTCCTGTTCCAAACCCCACATTCCCGTTCCAGACCCCACATTCCCGTTCCAGACCCCACATTCCCGTTCCAGACCCCCCATTCCTGTTCTCCCTGCTCAGCAGAGCCATTCCTGTTCCCCATTCCTGTTCCAGACCCCACATTCCCGTTCCAGACCCCACATTCCCGTTCCAAACCCCACATCCCTGTTCTCCCTGCTCAGCAGAGCCACTGCCAGGCTCAGTTTTACCCTCCCAGGAGCTCTGGGCACTCCCTGCTCCATCTCTACCTGCTCTGGCCTCTCTCATTTATCACCAATCCAACACATCCACTGTCTCTTACTGCTCTCTTACAGACACAAATGTGTTTTCATCAAGGAATATTAACATTTTCCACGTGTGGGGAAGGTCTCTGTCCTGCAGAGGAACACTACCAGCTGGTTTATTTTAACTTCATCACCAAGCTGCAGATTTTCACCACCCTCTTTAATTTTTCAAAGCAGTCAAAAACTGAATAAATTTCAAAGGTTTTCCCACAATAAACTACTGCAGCTGAATTCTATTTGTGCTGCTGGTTTCTTGAGGGTTGAGTTATTGCTTTTTTCCTATTTTCACTTCTTTCAACCACCTGGCTTAAGATGGTCCTGTCAAGGTGTTTTTCATTTATTTCAACAATCTGATTCCTACAGCATCTGGTTTGATTTTCCACTAAAGCCCTTTATGGGGGCATATAAGCTTTATAATTAAAGTTAATAAAGGTAAATGGTTGTGAAGTCAGAAATGGAAGAGGAGAATACTAAAACAGGAACAGAAAGGGCAGGAGAACACCAACAAAAGTATTACTTCCCAAATTTCAATAACTCCACAAATTCATCCATCCACTGTGTGGTCAGTGTTATGTCCATCTCTCACAACGACAACTCAGAGAAATTTTGCCTCAACAAACTTAGGTTGCAGATTCTTCTTCTGTGCTAAAGAAATCAATCCCATACATCTTTTATAGCTTCCTGAAAAATCTTAGTGTGTATATTTATGTCTGATTTGTTTTGGTCTTCAGGTTTATATTGTATAGCAAATTGTAGCACAATAAAATGTATTGATTTTATCTATACAATTTATGTACAGTGGGATAAGAAAAACAAATGTACATAATTTACAGATATGTTGAAGCAGAAGGTTCAAAAACAAAGATACAAACGCAGATTCTATCAGTCTACACTGCTTAATTTTGAAGTTTATATGAGAAATAACATTCATGGGGCAAGTGGAAGTAGCATTTATGTGCAGTATTATAAGGCACAGTCACCTTAAATCCTGCATTTCCTCACTGATTAAACTTTTGCTCAGAAAAGTCCTGCTGATAAAATATGATTTGGTTCTTTTGGAGCAATATCATTACCTGATGATCCTGAAAGAGCCTCATTGTCCAGAGGAGGAGTGAGATGCATTTCCTGGGATTGCACAGGGCAGCTCAGAGGAGCCAGCCCAGCTCCTCTGGACGTGTTTAGGGTGGGAAAGGGGAATGAACACACCCAGGTGGGATCTCTGGTTTGACAGAAACTCTGAATTACACAGGGGAAATCCTGATGTGGAATTTTCAGGTGCTTACTGAAAAAAACCACAAACACCAGAAATGTAACTTTGATCCTTATTTCAATAATTATTTATGTCTTACCAGCCCAGTTGGTCACCAGGAATCATCATGACATTCTTGTACTCTTCTGGACTCTTTCAAAACTAGTAATTTAATTTCAATTTCCAGTATTTTCCAAAAGTGATGAAACTCCTGCTTTTCCTACTGCCATTCATTTCCTAGGACCCAGCAGATAGATGCTCAGTGGGCTCTACATCATTCCTGAAATTCATGTAGGATAATCCCCTGAGCTCTCAGCAGTCATGACAAACCAAAAAACATGCACAGAAAAGTAATATTTTCTTTTTTTTGTGTACCACAAACTGTTGCTGCTGGTGTAATTTGTATTTATGCTACTTTACCACACGGTGCTGACAGGGCTGCAACAGCCCAACTCAGCATTGCTCTGCTATTTCATTTTTGAGAAATGATTCCAAGAGATTTGGTGCCTTATTATGGCTTCATTAGAGAGGAACAAAAAGACATGTAACTGTCTAACAGCCTGTGGGGCTTTCAGAGCATGGAGATTGTGGGATAGAAATGCTTGAAAGTACTCCTAAAATGGCCAGATGCAGCCCCAAATTCCCTTTATGGAGAATAAACTCAGGGTACTTGTTTCATTATTTCCATCCTATAGGAATAATGCAAACCAGGTGCAACAGAAGCAAGAGCTCTGACTTGGATTAATAAAGTCATAAATCAAAGTTTAAACTAAATACCCATTCCTATCTAAATGCTGTTAAATTCTAGTGCTTGTTGAAGTGTAATTCTTCTCATTTGTGGTTTTTTTTGTTTTTTTTTTCCCCATGGAACATCCATTTCCAGTGAGGGCCCATGGAAAGGCAGGACGGAGTTTGTGCAGCTTCACCTGACTTCAGCCAGGTGAGACAGGATTCCCTGTGGTGGAAAAGTGCAGGTGCATTTTTCCTGGGGAGCACTCAGGAATGATGTGCACATTCATGGTATGATTTCCATATCTATCTGAGGATGCTGAGAATTACAAAATATCAATATAATGATGCATTTACACCTGTCCTTCCAATAATTGCTGCCTAGGCCAGTAACCTGTCCTGTGCATAAATCACATTTTAGGAAACAGAACCTGATCTGCAAAGCCAACAGCAATGAGGTGTTGATGCTCTGAATCCTTCATATCAATCCACACCCTATTTCCTCCTCCCAGCCAGGCTGTATGACCAGCACCTGTACCCTCCTTTTGACACGGAGCTGCTTTCTTTCCCTCATTTTTGGGATGAAATCAGCAGTGTGGCTGCCTCTGCAGCAGCCTCTCTGAAGGTGATGCAGCTGGGGCTGTTTGGCCAGGCTCTCATAAATACAGGTAATAAGAATTCCACAGATTGTTTTACCCTCAAAGCTGCTGAACCTCTCGACTCTTTAGGCTGCAGAAAGTAACAGACACCAGTCAAGTCCAACATTCAGAACTACTGGAAACTTCCAATCCTTCTAAACCATTCTTGCATGAAAAGTATTAAACATGAACCCTCCCCAAGCATGTTCCAGCACAGAACTGCAGGGCTTGAACAGCAACAGCAGCAGGAAGCTCAAATGTCCTGGTTATCTGCAACATCTGTGCAGGAAGAAGATCAAAGCAATATCTGAAATGGCAATTTTCAAAAGACACTGAAGGAGGCTGAGCCATAACAGTCTAGAAGAGAAGTTCATTACACTTACATGTGCACTTACAATGTTTATGAGTCTCTAGGCCTGAGTAAATGAGCCAACACTAAATAAAAGGAAGCAGTCAGAAAGCTGTCATTATGATCTACTACAAATTTCAACCTCATTTAGATTTACCCACTCCTCATACCTCAATTCAATTCAAAAGAGTCAAAATCCTTCTATAACCTTGTCTTCCATCATGGAATAAATCAACATGCAGGATTTAACTGAGGGGAAAAGGGAATAAGGCTGAACATGCTATCAGGATATAGGAAGGAATGATACAGAAAAGATCTGTTTCTGGTTATAGTTTTACATGTATAGTCCCCAGAGAATAATGACCATTTTGCAATAAGAAACAAAAAAATACTATTAGCTCTAGCAACATCTACTACAGGGGCAGGCAGAACAATGTTTGGCCATCGTTAGAGAGGGGCTTAATTATATCCAAGATTTCAGTCTTGATTCCACAAAATTCATATGAAAGACTTTCTACTGTTAGGGTGTTGAAATATCAGTCTTGCTTTAATGAACGAGTAGAGTCTATCCAGAGAATATCCTTGTGCTGAAATAAGTTCTGGTTTTCTTTTTTTCTCATACAGATTTGAAAGGATTTTAAAGTTTAACTGTTTAAGTTGCACATCAAAGTGATTCACTGGTATTGCAGAAGGGGCATCTCGATGCAAGTGCACGGGATCAGCTCTCAGGAGCTGGCCCTGCCCTGGCTCCAGTGATGGGCTCACATTTGGCTCTGCAAATGATGGCTCTGAGCCCTCAAGGTCTGTGTCTCCCTTTTCTCAGGCTGGCTTTTGCCAGCCAAAGGAAAGCTGTGCAAACACGCCAGGGGAAGAGAAAGCCTTTCTGCTTGCCTTGGCCAGGAGTAAATGATGAGTACTCAGGTGTGGTACATACCAAACCCCAGCAGGCTGACACCCCAAACTGCAACAGAACAAAAAATCCTCAGCTGGAGGCAGAAATCACTGTACTTGTGACAGAATGAGAGGCCCCTCTAATAGACATTAAAAAATTAAGTTTCTAAGACAGTACACTGGCAGCAGCCATTTACTTTATCTGTACATTTGGGAGCACATTGAGGAGCAGCTTTTCAATCTGAAGGATCAAATCTGACACAATTCATCAGACAATAACAGTGAAATCAAAAAGACAGTAACTGGAAAATGTAATCCTCCCCTGAAATTCTCCTCAGCTCACCATCTGCTTCCATTCTATTACATCCCACTGGGGACTCACTGTCTTGCAACATCTCCTCTGGGTGGAATTGCCACAGATGTAGCAGCAGGGCTGATAGCTCTGCTGCAGGACCCCAGCCAGGCTTTGGGGACACAAAAGGCAGCCTGCACCTTCCCCAGGCAAAGGGACACAAGTGCATCACCCAAGGAGCAGGGAACCCAGAGCCAACACATCCCAGCAGAGCAAAACTGCTGCTCACAGAAAGCAGCCGGGTTTTCCTGGAGTGAAAGCAGCAGGATTGAGCCACCACGATGGCAAATTTAACAAGAGGCATTTAACTGCAGAGGTTATTTCCCCAGAATGCCCTCAAACACAAGCGGTGCCTGCAGTTGTCAGAACTGTTTTGCTGACACAGAAATGCACTGTTGGTGCCTAAGACGTGGATGGAACCACTGTGACAGGAATTTCTTTGAAGGAAAGTGCTCCGAGCCATCTGGGAAGAATAGCAGCCAAGCAGTGCTGACTGAAATGCTATTTTCAGTCTTCCACAACTCCACTAGACTAAAATGGTGGAAATTCTATTTTAAAAGATATATAATCCCTACAGCATAGAGAGAACAGGGAAAGCTGAGATCTATCAATTATCCACTAAACTTTAGGACATTGCTACCAACCCAAATGCATTATCAAAGGTTATTCTTTATATATTAACTTACCCCTACATATACTTATTGTTGTGTGATGTATGCCACACACCTCACAGCTCTGAGAGCTTGGGGGAAAAAAGAATCTGTGTTTTCCTGTTAATTTGTTCTTGGCTCTCTACAATTCAAAGTGCATGTTCTTTGAACAGGACGTGTAAGTGACCATTTCTGCTCCCAAAGAGAGTCTCAGCAGCAGCAAAGGAACAAAGATGAATCTGTCTAACTCATTCATCTGAGCCTCAACTGCAGCTGAGTTCAGTGTGCCAGAAACAGAATCCTGAACCCCCAACCGTCTCAGTGCACTTGAATCGAGTTCAGCTGCGAGCAGGAAATCTGAATCACGCCCAGGTGAAGAACAAAAAGTTTATATAAATAAAGCTTCCTATTATTTTGGGTGCTCAGTGTGGTCTGATAGTCCAATAACTATCAGAGAAGGTGTTCTACTCAGAAACAGAAGTGTTGGCGAGGTGTGGGTGAGCTCCTCTGCTCTCCAACCCCATTTTTCCAGAATTTCTCCCCGTTCAGCTCCAGCCCAGCCGTGCACAGGTGTGGCCTCACCTCTGCCCACCCCAGCAGCCCCAGGGCTCAGGTCACTTTGCTAAAGCCCAGCCTGGCTGGAACAGTTTCTCCCATTAAACCACAATCCTTTGGGAACTGCCAATTCCTGCCTGTGTTGTGATAATGTTGTGATAAATAGATTTATTCAGTACTGAATAAAAGCTGCCTGCGCTGACCTTCCTGCTGAAACATGGAAGCACCACACATTGAGCAGGATCTGGAACAACCCTGCCCACCACTTTGGCTCCAAACCCTCCCATTTTTAGAAAATGACATCTTTTAAATTCTATTAGGAGAACCATTACTTCATACCTTGCAAGCAGCAAATAGAAAAATGTTGTCAATAATCATATGTACCATAAAGGAGTCTTCAAGGAATTAACAAAAAAAAAAAAAAAGAATTTACCTAAAATTTCCCAATATTTTTTACCCAGTCAAGTTTCTTTTATTATTACTAAGGTAAACTCTTATGATCACTTCAAAATATATTAATAAATTTCAAGCCAGGCAAAGGAAAGAAATACATGCTACTATTCATATTTTAAAATATATTATGTGTTAAAATTCATTTCGTCTTTTACTGAAATGCCAGAACATTGAAATGCTGAAATGCTTGCACCTAATTTTTTGCAAAAGGTCATGTTGATTTTTCATGATGAAAAGTTCATACCTTCCCACTTAGCAAAAATGGGAAATACAACAAAAACAAAATATGTTTAATGAGAAACTTCTGATGTACTGAACTCATGTTGTCCCAGACTGGGTAAACTGAAGCAGAAAACAAACAATTCTTTACAACAGCTGGCAAGGATCTTAACGTGCAAGAAAACCAGGAAGCTCCTGAAACCTTCACAAATCCATCTGAAAACCCCTCCATCAGATTCATTTCAGTTTCTTCAAGTCTGGAAGCCTCCAGGGATTTTGGACCCATTAAAAGCCTGTGACAATGCATCAGTTTAGACAGATTTGGAATGAACATAGATTCTTTATTTTCTTTTTTTTTTATCATTTATTCTACTCTAAGGTCTCTCTTTAATTTCTTACTGAGTGATGAACACACATCTATTGAGCCTCAATGTCTGAGAGGATATTACCTTTCTCACTTTGCAATGCAAATGCAATAAAGCATTAGGAATGTTCTAAATAGACTGCTCTAAATACAAGAATGTCTGCTGGATCTGTTATTTTTCTGACAAATTTTTTTTTTTGAAATTATTATTCTGCTTGTGCAATGCAAAGCGTGATTATATTAAATTAATTGGAAAACTGTGTTTCGCGTTTGCACATTTTCAGTATTTTATTTCCTTCGTAAATGTTTGAAAACTGTGGTGCTTTGGGAGACCATTTAAGCACTGGAATACCTCATGAACAGCAGCTTTTCCCATTCACATGCAGGAGCAGTTCTTTCAGCAGGACCATTACCAGAATGACTCGTCTTGGTTTTAGAAAATCCATTTTAACCTAAGAACAAACTCACTGCTTGGAATTTCAAAACATCCCGGCACAACGGGGTTTTTATGTATTTCAAATTCCAATATGCTGTGGTTTCTCCCCCTCTCCTCCCACTGCTGCTGTGCTGTAAATCAATTACATGTTTGTGTCCCAGCACCATCCCTTCCTCCAGCCAGGTTTGATCGAGGCCATGGCCACCACCCTGAGAATGCTGCCTGGCTCCAGGGCCAGGAACAGGGAAAAACCTGTGATGGGGAATATCTGGAATGTCAAATATTGCCATCAGTGGGGGCCTCCCCAAAGGGACCCCAGGCCCTGAGGCTCACAGGGTGAATGTTCTGGAAACTGCAGCCCTGAGGGCAGGGAACTGCCTGGATCCATCAGGCACCGCAGCTCGTCAGAAATGGAATTGTTCCTACCCCTGCTTTATGAGCACTCCAGTGGCAGAGTGCTGGGAGCACCTCATTAGCTTATGTAAATGTTTATGTTAATGAGCACCACCTCTCCTGAGCAGGGCTGCCAGGTCAGGACTGCTCCCACCCCAGCTGGATTTTGGGAGTCACTGGGACATTCTCTGCTCCACTGAAGGCCCTGGATTGCTGTGGGGATGATGCTGCTCTCCAGTCCCGTTGTCCATCTGTGTCACCACACATCCCCTGCTGTGCTTGCCAAAAACTGATTTTAATGAGCTGTTCAAGCCACCAGAAAGGCTCCTGGGGATGTGAGGGCTCAAGGGCTGCCCTGGTGTCAGACAATGCCAGGCCAGCTGCTCAGATCAGTGCAGGAACCCACAGCCACTGTGCCAGGCCTGCATCTCACCACAGACCTTGGACAACTTCCTTCCCACTTGCAATAAGAAAAACAAAGCCCATCATCTTCACTCGTTTTCCCCCTATAATTCACCTTGGCTGCAATGCCCTTCCCAGTTAATAAACTGAGACTGGAGATGTGTTATGACTCCAGACACATCATCTTATTGTCATCTCTTATCTTAGATTTAGATCATAAGCTTTATGAGGCAACGTCTGTGGTTTTGGGCTGATTTTATCCAGTGGCTGATGCACAGGCTTAATTCAAAACTGTGGCTCCTAGGAATTGTCACTAGTGATAAAAACAACTGTATTAATGAGCATGCATTATCAATAATATCATTAGTGTTATTCTCTGATAAATGTCATCATTTCAAAATCAATGTCAGGCAATTATTTTAAAATATACACTGGATGGATTATTTTCTAATAACCCTACAAATGCGTGTCTTGGTCAAACAAAGAGACAAATTCAGCTCCAGCTAAGCATGAAATACTCTCTAATGTTTTCATTATGAGGTTACATATGAGGCTGTTCATTAGACAGACTAAATAAGTAGACGATAAATAAAAATTGAAAGAGAGAAATGTTCAGGGCATCAGGATAAACTCAGCAGAGCCTCTAGTTTTTCTCTGATAATCAGACTTTGCAGCCTTCCTGGATTCCTACAAGAAGACCATTGCTGCCCTTTGCCAGCTGTGCCAGGCCAGGCCAAACAGCTGGAGCTGTCCAAGCTGTCCTCAGGTCAGTGGGAGCTCCTGCCCCTTCTCCTCCCTGGCTTTGGGGTCAGCATCCTCCCCACCAAGCCCAGCTTTGGTTTGAGGCTTTAGTGAAAACCACTTCATGGTTAATAATTTACTACTGTTCTCTCTCAGATTATTGGTTTAAGGGAAATTAATTGTTGACTAATGACAGGAAAGATGGTATAAAAACCCTTCTCTCTTTTGTGCTGTCTGCACTCTCTCCCATGGAAGCAAGCTGGGTTTGCCACCTATTTCTTCCAGCTAAGTAATGATCATTTTAAAGAGCATTACCAGTGTTTCTGGGCTATATTTAGAGATACACGTGTAGCTGTGCATTAGGCACCATCAGTGAGCTTCTTCCTTCACTTATCATTTCTACCATGAAAGAAAAAGATGAGGATAATATATACAGAGCATTTAAGAGTATTTGTTTCCCCTGAATGCACTCATTTTGGTGATATTCATCATCATTAGGCACAAGGTTTGCTTCCATTCCTTTTTATTTTGGTGAAGAAAGCTTTCTCCCCAGCAGTATTTGCACTTGTACAGATTTGGATCCTCCCACTGGTGGAAGCTGTACGTACTAGCTGGATGCAATGAGTGAATTGAAATTACAGAAATATGTCCATAAATATTCATCTCTTTAGGCTGTTTTCACCTCCTTTCCCCTCGAAAAAAGGCTGAGTGCTGTAGTCAGTGGATTAGGGCACACTGAGCAGGGCTGGGGAGGAATCAGGTATCAACTTCCCAGTCACCAAAGCCATTGCAGTGACCTTGTCTTTCACAGAAAAGGACTGGGACACGTTAATGCTTCAATCAGCTGCTTCTTTGTGCCATCCCAGGGACAGAATTTCTCCTTGTGTGAGTGATGTGCAGCCTGTGCATTGCTCTGGTGGCGATGGCTTTTTGCTTTCTCTGCTTTTACAGGAATTAGGAGCATAGAGAAGTTTCCTTCCTAGAAATTAAGATAACAACTTGGGATTTGCTGTGTGATTTTTTTAAAAGGTGTAAAGTAAATGAAACCAAATCTCTCTTTTTCCTTAACTAGCAACTATTATTTCTGTATCTTGAGGAATAAGAAACTTTACAGAGACCATTCCCTCATTGCTCTACCAGAAACAGGCACCTACAGACTACTCAAAATACGTAGGATAGAAAATGATTTCAAGTTTCTGCACATAAAGAATTTGGGATTAAAGTTACATTTATCAACGTTGAACACAATGGTGTCCCTAGAGGTCATCCTTATATATCCTTATGCTGACCACAGTGACAGCACTCAGGATCTAGAACTTATTAGTGCAAGAAAATTCCCATTTTTACCCAGCTCTGCAGTGAGAACTCAGTGGAGTGGGCAGAGGGGATGAAGTGCAAATGCAGCCTCGAGCATCCCGTGTCACCGAGGACACGCTCGTGTCCTGTCGGTGTAGGAAGAGGGACAGGCTTCCCTTGCCCTTCCTTTGCAGCATTGAATCCATTTGTTACAGCTGTAGATTGTCCTTTAGATAAACACCTGCACCTGCACATTAAACCTGCCTTCATGAAATAACAACAAGAAATGGGAGTACAGTGACTACTGCCCTGTTCTTGGCTGGTTCTCTTTGCAAGTTGCTTTATGTTGACATGAAATACAACCATGGCCTCAGAAAATTTCCTGGACACTGACTTGAAAATTAAATTCCCATTACAAAAAACAAACAAACAAAACATCTTATCTGGTTCTTCTGGAAGTGCCTGATGCACAGTGAGATTAAATGACTTCACCAAAGAAAGACAAGAGTCAGGTCACTCCCTTTAGACCCTTAATGTGTCAGATGCAGATTTCATTTTGTGTCATCACCTACAATGGTTCACAAGGACACATGACAAGGTAATTTCAGGGATGCAATTGAAAATTTTCATGGAGTAAGGAACTTCGACATGGCTTCAAAATGCAGGAGAGTTAGATGCCTAACACATAGCTTGAGCTAGCATTTCCCCTACAAGAAATTGAACAATTAGAGAACAAAAAAAATAACATTAACAGCCATTCACTGTCATTGTAGCCTGGAAATCAAAATGCCTTTGAAAATAAAGACAGCTCAAGTGATCTGTCTGTATTGTGCCTCCTTTTTTGGTAGGAGGATATCCATTATTATCCAGCAACATTGGAAAATGGTTTTCCTCCCACTGGCTCTATGAGATTACACCCCTCCATCACTTTCTCACTTCACTTAGTGATGGCTGGGTTTGGGCAAACATCTGCAATAAAACAGCTCCTCTTTAGAGAGCAAAACAAACAACACATGGTAAATTTAATACAACCAATCATCTCCCCCTCCAAACGACTTTCATTGCATTTGCTCCTGATAGTAAGTGACAGCTGTGTTTAACGAGCTGGAAGAACAGGTCAATAAAACATATATATAAATATATATATATATGCATGGTGCTGAAGTGTCTATTCCATATATGCAGACATTAAGGCAGCTCATGGTGTTTTACCCTCCTGCACGATTTTATCATAATGACAGAGCACCACAGGTGCCATCAAACAAGATTAAAGATTATTTCCTCACACAATGCTGCCAGTAATTCCTGAGTATTTAAAATGCATTTTTCAGATCTTTAGATTGGTACAGATGATCAGACACCACACCAAGGATGTCCTTGCCTGGCTCTGTGGAGTTCATTACTGAAACACGAGCTCCTTGCCTGCTTTCCTGCTACTTCCCAAGGAAGAGTTCTCTCTTGGAGTCAGCTGCTCTGCATGTTACTAATGCAAACAAACATTTCAAAATCACAAACCTAGAAGGGTGAGAAGCTGCTAAACCCAAACTGTTTTGGGAGCTATCCCTAGGGAACACTGTAGCATTTTCCTACTGTGGAAAACCCAAGGCATTCCTAGACTTTGGTTTTGGTGGTAGAACCCACCACCAAGGATTTGCCTGACACTCCCCTGCACTTCCAAGACCCAACTTCCTCGCTGGATATTTATTCTCAGGTCTTCTCTTAGCTCCAGAAATTGAGGCTTACTTAAACCAATATACTCAAGAAAAAAAACAAACAAACAAACCAACAAACAATAAAGGCACAAGGTTACAAATTCAGTGCTTAAAGAGCATTTGAGCATCATTAGCCCAGTCCAGGATATTCTCCAAAGTGAGAGAATGTGAAATGCTCTCAACCAAGAATCCGTGAGCACAGCGCAGCTCAGACCAGCAGCTCAGAGTTTCCAATTGCTTAGAAAGAATCCTGCCAATAAAGTGCCTAAATAACTACAGCAGGATAATGATCCTCAAAGCAGTGTGGAGGCATCTGGGATTGTGACTTGAAAGAATCAAACTACCTGGCTCTATTCTTTCATGTTCACACACAGGCCTGGAAAAGCTGAGTCGATCCTTTCAAAAGTGAAGTTAATGAATTAAAGTGTAACAGTGAAGAATTTATTAAGCATTAAGGAAAGGATCAGAGCAAATGATCCAAATGCTGTCTCCGTGAGAGTAAAGGGAATGGCTAATTAGCTGTGGCTTTGCACCCTAACACAGAACCAACCAGCACACCCTAGGTTTGCTTTCAGATCAAAACCGTGCCTGAAACGTTCATAAGAAAATAAAATCTGTCACATGCTGGATGAAATGACTGAGTCCTCAAAGCCTGGTGGTCTGTCACCTAACAGGGACCCCATTAGATTCCAGAGGAAGACAATCTTGCACCACATTAAGTGCAGCATAATGCTCCAGGTGAAGAATATGCAGGTTTTGAATGTCTGCATAGGATATTCCCAGAAAAGCTCAAAAGGTGCAGGCAGTACATCAGCACTCACCTACACCAGCCCTCAACATGATTAGAGAAATTAAATTAATAATTATTTACATACTGGGGGGTTCACCCAAAGTTTGGACACTGGATACAAGAGGAAAAGGGGAAATGGCCTCCCTTACAAACCCCAGAGCGCAGTGAGATGCACACAACACCACAGCTCTGTTCTCATCCCTCCCAGCTCTGCCTCAGACTTACAACTAGAAACTGAAAATTCCTCTTAACTCATTTCTGGAAGAGAGCAAAATCTCCCAGAGATGAATTTAAATTTAATTGTTTGTCAAGAACACCAGGACCCAGACGCAGCGGTTTAAAGGGAAGTGACCAATTTCAATTTCCCTTGCAGCCTGTGGTGATCCCAGGCTGCAGGGGCAGAAACTTCTGCACTCCAGCATCTCTGTGGAATGGCTGTGGCAAGAGAGAGCCCTGCTCGTTTATGGAACACACTGCTGGGGAGCAGTGGGGCTGAGGGAGGAAGGGGAAACCCTCTGAGCCCCGAGCAGAACAGCTCTGAGCCCCGAGCTCGCGCCTCCTGACGTTATCTCACACCTCAGTATCCATGAAGCATTAATAAAGTGCCAAACACAGCCCAAAGAGAAAAACTATTTTAGGTTAATTCCACTTGTGTTCTATAAACTCACCAGGTTAAAGGCAGCCCAAACAAGCCTCTTGAATACTGAACAGCGTCCAGTGAGGTTTCCACAGGAATTGAGCAGATTTCCAGCGCTCTCAGAGAAACAGTGGGGAGCTGAGCAATCTGAAAATCAGTTTCTTACCCAGCAAAATGAACTGATCTCCCTCTCTTTGAAATCTCTTCAGGTTCATCCAGAGACACTGTGATTTTCTTGTATGTGCAATGTTTGCATGTGGAATTTGAGTCTTGAGCTCAGAATTGCTTTGAAGCTGCCACAAGAACTCTCTAATCTTGTTTTAACAGATTTTCTTTTTTTAAATTCCCCATCCCAGTGAAAGTCAGTTAGATCAATCCGGGCTTCTATTGTCAATGAAAACTTTCAAACTTCACTTAGAACAAGGTGAGAAAAACACATGCTGCTGGCATTTGTTGTTTTACTTGTTACCACTGTAACAACTCTTTTAATTTGACTTTACAGCGCTTGAAAAGGCTCAATGCTGAATAGTTCGGATTTCAGCTTCTATCTCAGCAAAAGTCAGACCAGGGACTCTCTATTTTTTAAGCCATTTAGCACCTACACAGAATTTTTAAGTGTATCTTGAGCTACTTCTCCAATAGGCATGCAATTTAATCCCAATTTCTGGCCTTAGCTCTGACCAAGGCAATTCAGTGCTGTGTAAAGTTCTTCTGCCAAGTACCTGAGCTCTGTAGGAGCCAGGGCCTCCTGCTTGCTGCCCTTCATGGCTATAAAGTCTCTTCCATTTAACAGTCTTTTGCAGAATTTAGTGCATTCTGTGACACCATGGGGTATTTTATATTATATAATCTTGCTGATATTGGGAAGATAACTGTCAGAGAGTAACCATTTTTAATTATCTAAATGAGTATTTTTTGACAATCAGTAATTTTTAGTAATTTGCAAAACAGATTTATCATGCTAAAGGATGAAATGAAAGTATTTGATACAGAATATTAAACTACCAAATAAAGTTAACTACCCAGTTTTCATGAAATAGCAGGGAGGATTATGATGTAAAGAGCAGCTAAAGTCCCATTTAGACCTTATTAATGTGAAGAATTTTCTCAATAACATTCTGAATTGCAAGCTCAAGCCTTGACAGCTTAGTCAATATTCTTAACTCAAATTTCTTCATCATTCACAAAGCTTTGAACATCAAAAGTGGGCAAACCCCACCATTTTCCAGTGGATATAAACATAGAAACCAGTGGTGGCTGTGTTATTCAGCCAGGCAATGTTTCCCCTGACAGGAATGAGAAAGAATGCACTGCCCTTCTATTTTAGAACAAAGAGAGCAACAGCTAAAAATTAAAATCTCATCTATTGCAGTATCCTAGAAATTATTTAAAATAAGCCACATACCAACAAAACTGTGATTTCAGAGCAGAATTTCCTAACATCCTCAGTTTATTCAATGCAGGGAAAGTAAAAATATTCCACTGTAGCCCCAGTTTGCCAGTGCACCTCAGTTCTGCACACATGAAATTTGAACACTTGTGTAGCCAGAGATGTGTACCTGAACAGGGATTTAACTGCTTTACTCAGTGACTTTTAATGCATGGCTATCACAGACAGAATAAAATCTGCCTGAGTAAGAAAACTCTGGAGGGAATCTCAAAATTAGTCTCTTAATGACCTTTATAATTTTAAAAATGAGATTAAAAAGTTAAAGAAATTATAAAAAATGAACCACCTTACAATGTGTTCTTTTATTGGGTCTTTGAGTAAATGAAATCTGAGAAGGGATGACCCATGAATAATTGTCAGTTCATTTTAAAATCTCTACTCTTTCCATCTTGCTATTCAGCCTCCCCGAACTTCTAAAGTGTTTAATTAAAAAAAATGATTGGACCAAATCTTGAAAATTGTTCCATAGACCTTGAATGCTGAAACAGAGTAAGTTACCAGGCTACCTTATTCCACTAGCAACAGAGTAGAAAAAAAACCTCAAACATTTATATTTTCTTTCAAAGAAAGGCCTCTGTGCTGGGGATCAGCACTACCCTCTGACAGAGAGAGCTGCAGCTCTGCTCGGCAGTGGGCAAATTCTGATGGCCACAAATGTGTTTGTTGTATCAAAACATTTCATGAGTTAGTTTTACCCATTTCTCTCCTCTGTCAGAGTGAATGGAACTGGTTTCATCACTGCTCAGGGTGTGACAAGGTGGTGATGGGGTGGGATTTGGTTGGACTTGGTTTTAGAGATTTTTCCAACCTAAATGTTTCTGTGAACAGGAGCTGTGATCAGTCAGAAACTGTCTCAGACTACACTCAGTCCATTTGTTGGAATCCAAAATAAAAGCCTCTCTGAGCTCCTCAGAGAGAGAAAAGAATTAAAATATATTAAACCATAAATAAATATGTATAAATAAAAGTGTAGGTTTTAGTTTTAAGGAGGTAAAAATATAGCTTCAGTGCCCTAAGCTTAAGTGTGTCAGCTAGTGAAAAGCCTTATTACCCAGTTTAAAGTTCATTGATTATATCCTTCACAGATTCAACTTAGCTCTAGACATAAGGAAAATACAGTTTGCATTCTTGGATAGAACAGGATTATTCACGTAAACAGGTAATACCCTATATGTAAGATTTAGGTAAAAAGAGCGTTGCTTTCACATGTTAGAATTAAGTTCAGACTGGTGTAGAAAGTATTGTTTTAGAAGCGTGTTTTTAGCTGATTGCATGATTTATGAGTTTAATCCCCTGTGTTGGGGATCAGAGACACCTGAAGAAGAAGAACAGCAGCTCCATCATCATCACCAGCTGCTCCTGTGGTCCAGGACAACAGAACTCCACCTGAGAAGGTGCTGCTCAGAATTCAGGACTCCCTGGGCTTTGAGATTCCTTTCCAGCCCAAACCCTTGTGTGACTCTTTGATGATTCAGGTCTCTGCTGGATACCTCAGGAGAGGGTTTCCAAGTCTCAGACACAGATACAGAAAATGTTTTCCTGTCTCAGCACACTCCTGAAGTGGACATGGGCCCCCTGCAGCTCCTGGCCCACGCAAGGTGCTGGTGTTGGTGCATTCCCTGCCCCTCTGGACCCTCGGGAGAGATCCCTGCACTCCCCATGCCTTGGCACAGAGGGTTCGGGGCTGGGAGCTTCTGTCTGAAGCAGTGGGGTGGAAAAAGGAAGGACTTTAATTCTCTGAACTCTTTGCCTTTGAGACTGATGCTTTTATACAATAAATACTATTCTAGCAACCATCAGCTGCTCATGACTCCTTGAGACCTGGAAAATGCCTCGAATCCCCACTGAAGTGTCAGCATCCACTGACAGCAAGAACAAGGGTTTCCCACGTGGTGTGGGATCCATCCACAAGGCACAGCCCCGAGGATTCCTGTCCTGGCCCAGCCCCGTGGCACCAGGCACAAGGCTCAGAGTTCATTTCTCATCAACATTTCTGGCTGACCCGACTCTGCAAGTGCCTGTCTGCTACACAACAGCAAAGGAAGAATTGTAGCTGAGGAAGATGGTGTTGCTACTCTAAGAGCACATTGATAATTATCTCTAATTATTTTTATTTCCCATTTTAAGGAATTGGGACTTAAAAGTTGACTTAAGAGCTCTGGTATGCAGTGTCAATAGTGAGAAATGCCAAGTTGCCAGGAGAGCTGAAGTTCTAGGTCATACTGTGCCACATTGTTTGGGCCCATCCTTAAGTTCATGAATTGTCCACTAAAATCAACTTCTTTTATAAAATACCTTAAATCCCCCAACATGTGTGATCTGTCCACAGCTCGAGGATGGTCAGTTCTAATCAATGTCACTGTACAGCCCAAGCTCTATTGTTTATTTAAATATTCCAACTATTTCACTTTCAGATAGCAGTACATGATGTTTTGCTTATTTTCTTTGTTTACCACTTCTCTTTCTGATTGAGGGTTTTAAAACCAGTAAAACTGAATATATTATCTACACTGGAGAGCCTCTTTTGTTGTCTCCTGCTCTCCCCACTCTGTGAGAATGTTAATTCTGCTGCCAGGTCAGCTCTGGCGATCTGATGCCAACTCCCCAACCTCTCTCTACCTCCTGATAATAATTTTTTAAACAATAAAGATAAAACCAATTGGAACAGGTTTTTGTAAGTGCCCAGGAAAAAAAAAAGCACATATTTAAATTGCTGCACTGACTTGAAAGTTCAAGGAAGCAGAAAGAAGATGATTATGCTCCTTTATTTTCAGATTTTGATATCCTGGCAGGCACACTCTGACACTGCAAACATGCTCTGCCTTATAATGCTACACTTAGGGATGAGGACATTTTAAAAGTTATATAAGGAGATTTATTGACAAGAAACTCAAAACACTGTCTTTGTAGACTTTATTTTATTGCTAAGTTTAATTAATGTTTCCTTCAACCTTGATCTAGATAATTCTGTCCCCTGGGAGGAGGATGAGGGGAAATCGTTCAGCAAAAAAAGTATATATATCTACAGCTCTGAAGAAGAAACTTTTAATTAAGACCAAGAAAACCCAACCAATCACAAAATCTAAACTCAAGACAGAGATAAAATGGAGTCATTTGCATTTTCTAGAGTAACTTCAAATTATCTGCAATCAATGCACAGGGTGTCCAAATGCCAAATTTCTTCAAGCGATGCAGAAGTGTTCAGCACTAAATCCACAGTGAATTTTAGCTAACACCTTAAATCTCTATTCTCGTGAGAGCTAGAGTCCAAAATCTCCACCAACCCACACACAGATGGAAATGCTTGAAGGTTCAGATGATCAGGAAGCTTTCAATGAGAGCTGCAGTGGGCTCAGAGAAGTGATGAAGAAGGCCACACTCAGAGTGTGTGTGCACAGCTCCTTTCACAGGGGCAGCAGTGCCAGAGCAGGACCAACATTTACTGAGAATTCCTTCTTGTTTGCAGCCTCAGGCCTTCCTCACATTTCAGTGTCCTGACATTTAACTGACCTTGACAGATTCCTCTTGCATGAATTTGTCCAGTCTCATTTTTTAATCTGTGTAAACTTTATCAACCATAAAATCTGACAGGAAGAAATTCCATGGCTTAATTAGAGGTTGTGTTAATCAGCAGCTCCTTTTGTTTTGAAGGCACTGCAGCAGCAGCAGTTTCCTTTGGGGTGTCCTAGCCCTTGAAGGGGAAGGGACAGTGAGCTCTCATGGTCTGTTACTGCTCACTCTGCAACTCAGGAGCTGCAGATCTTTGTCATAAACTCCCTTTTCTGGGCTGGAGAGCTTTTTTTGTGATCCCTCCCGTAGAAGCTCACACACCACATTGTTCACACAATGAACGGCTGTGGGAGTATTTCCCATCCTCGTGTAGACTCCACACACATTCCAAGTTTAACTAAATTCAGCTGAAGGAGAAAAAAAATAAAGCCTGAGCTTGAAAAGCACTGGAGAGGAGCCAGTGTGGTTAAGGGGAGCCAGCACAGATTTAGGCAGGGCAGGTTGTGCTCAACAAAGCTCCCGGAGCCCTCTGAAGATATTACTGCAGTGACAGAGCAGAGCAACCCTGTGCTTGTCCTGCAGGCAGTTTTCCCAAAAGCATTTGGAAAATATCTGCATCAGAGATGAGAGCCAGGAATCCCAGGCTGGAGGTGAAAGCAGGGCACTGGATCCAGGAGCAGCAGCAGAGCAGGAGGAAGGAGCAGGAATTTCAGTGTACACATGGAGCACAGGTCCCTCTGCAGGCGTGGCACCCAGCCCTCCCTGGAATACAGAATTTATGGGACACCACAGACCCCAGGCACTGCAGAATCAGCAGAGAACAGCCTCTGCAGGAAACTGCTGATTAATTTTATCTGATTGAAATTAGAGGAGCAACGAGAGCAAGGTGAGCAAGCTGTAATTACTGTGGCAAAGCAAACTCAAGGCACCTCCCTGAGTGGGGCTCAGCAAGGACACGAATAATGCGTTTCTACCGCTTCTGTAAGTCAATAAATATGTGTCAAAAACGTGTTTCAAGAACTTATCCACCCATTTCCAGTAGCCAGGTCTGTGAGTTCATGGCATGGTACTACTTTAGACATTGATCTGATAAACATTCCCTCTAAAGGGCCTCAAAGCAGCCAGCAAAAATACTAAAAATACATCAGATTTTTTTTTTTTCAGGTGTATTCTTATTGTTATCACCAGAATGAGGGAGAAATACATGTATTTTTCTAACACACTCTGGCATCCTAATATGAAAATATCAAGGCAACCATACTTTTTAGTCTTTTTTCCACAAATGAGGGAAATCTAGCAGAATGACTTTGTTTATGGAACAGTCTGGGATTTTTGTTATGGCAAGATTGTGGCACATTACACAAATATATGAGGTCCAAATGTACCATCCTCAAAGCTCTTGGATACTGATAGGCAGCAATGGAGAGATAATTACAACTTTTCAGAGAAGGAACAAAGAATTATTCCCCTACTGAGTAGTATAAATTCAAGGCTAATAAGTAGTTATTAGTATCACACAAGTAGAACTGTGTAAATTATGCAGAAAAAGTATTTACAGATCCATTTCAGTTTCCAAGTGAATTACTTTCAGCCATGTGCTGGATGCTCACTTTCATAAAAAATTAAAGCTGTTGTGTTTTACTACAGAAACACAGCTCGTGAAGAGGAAGTTTTTAAGTTTCATTAGACAGTGATGTTATTGAAAACAGGTTTTGAATCTTCACCAAATATATTCACATAGGTGCTTGTGTACCCAACCAATTAAGTTCTGGGAAGTCCATGCAGCCTCCTAAATCATTCATTGCAAGAATCAAGCTCAAAGTTCCAATCTGTACAATAAAGTTTACAGAAAACATTTCTCAGAAACATCTGAATAATTAATACACAGCTGAGAGAATCTCAAGCCATTCTGCAAGTGGAAAAGAAAAATAAAATTATTTCCTATGAATTATTCATTTAGCTCTGCATACAACTCTTTTCCTTAACCCAGAAGGATTTACTCTTTTTAGGTGATTATCTGCCACAGTGGCTCTGCTGCTGCTCTGGAGCTGCAGCGATGCTGTTTGTGACTGCAGACTGGGGTAGCTGCACCCCAGCAGCCAAGCCCCTAAATCCACAAAAGCAGAGAGGAGGAGGCAGATGTTTGGGGTTTTCTCATCCACTACCTGGCTGCCATTAGCTGGGAGGAGAAGATGAGCTGCAGCCTCCACCCTCCTGCTGGAAAGGTGTTTGATCTGAGCCACCAAGGTGTGAGTTTATGTTGTCGGTGCAGTGCACAAAGGACATTGTTATTTGCCCTTCAGAGCACTTCTCTGTAGACTTGAAATAAACATTGCAAAGCTTCTAGGATGCTGATGTTCATTCTTCTCTAATTTTTTAAGTTTGCTGGGCAGCACAGGAATCCTACCCTGTAATACTTGTTGTTGTTTACCAGCATAAATTAACATTCCCCGGTTTTAAAACAAAAAAAAAAAACAGATGACACAATAAAATTTGTTCAGTGGTGCAGCAGAAACCAATTACAGCACAGAAACATGAAGATTGAAAAGCAACAACTTGTGACTATTTGTTCTGGCTGTTTTCAGAACACAACAACTGAAGTGTATTGGCATGTTCCAATTCTGGCTCTTTTTTCCACAGCCCACCTTTCCCCTCCTTCCCTTTGCTTTAAATGAATGGCTGCTTTATCATCAGATGGAGATACAACTCTCTCCAGAAACCCAGGGAAGAAAGAGATACTGGAATTTCTGCTGAATGCAGAGAAATAACAAAACAATGATATAAAAGCATCCGTGAAGTGCATACATCAAAGTCAAAAGAAATCTTTGTATTCTGCCGGTAATGCTTACAAGGTAAAGTGGCATGCAGATTTCTTATTTAATAAATTCCCACAGAAAATTAGTTTTTCACAGTGGGAAGAATTTCAAGGCTTGCTGCGATGAACAGGCAGGATCTAATCACTGCTCAGGCTTTGTAGATACACCAGGGTTTGCAGATATTTCAATGATCCAATTATTCTGTTGAGGCACAATCACCTTACCTGCATACTAATCAAGTCATATGCCAACATGAAACAACTCTGCCTTTTCTGGAAGCTCTAGACATGTACGGCTCCCTGGTTGACCTTCTGCCAATTACATTCATTTCAATTCTATTAGCTCATCTTTTGCCCAAAGGTGACATATGCACAAATCTACAGGGAAAATTGCCTGAATCAACTTTGCACTGCACAGGATGCAGAACGGCTGCTCAGCGATGTGAACAGGAGGCATTCGATTCTAAAGCTGGGTGCAATTGGACACTAAATAGCAATGAATTTTTCACTCATGAAGCCTCTTCAGAAACTGTAAAGTTACATTCCATAAAAGTGACAGGGTTCTGTTTATTAGAGGAAACAAAATCAGTGACTCAGTTTTGTACCCTGTGAGTACCAGCTCAGGAGGAGGATGAACAGAGCTCGGCTCATTTCTGCTGGATCAGTATTTAGAGTGAGTGTTGGGGTCCCCATTTGGGGGGCTTCCTTGAGTTTTAGGATGTTCTAGTCTGATTCTTTGTGACTGTGGACTGAGAGATGGGTAAACTGACTGAATTTGTCACCAGTAGAATTTTGGAGCATAGCAAGCAGAGATATTTTTAATATTACATTTTCCAGCTATGTTTTGTTACAAAAATGCTTGTTATCTAGATTTTACTAATAACAGCCTTCTCCTCAAAATGACAATGGAATTATTTTAAATATTTATTGGTACCTATTCCAGAGAGCCATACCAATTTCTAAAAGTCACCAACATTTTGTCAGAACATTTCTGATGCTCATAAACTCAGGAAAGGAAGCAAAAGCCACAGCATTTTTCAGGCCTAACAATAGTGACAGTAGCTGTTCTTTAATTTATAGACAACTGCAATGGTTTTTGCATCAAGTTCCTGCTCTGTCAAGAAATCTGTGCCCTTATGCAGTGTTGCAGATGTGGAAGGAGAGTAGCAGAGGGCTTGAAGGGGATCAGAAGTGTCAAACCATTAACCCTGGAGCTCATCATTAACCCACAGGAGATGGTGTGGGGCAAAGCCCCGCCGAGGAGCAGCCAGGAGTGTGAAACATTGCCCCTGATTAATGGGACTGATTCTTCAGCCTTTCCAGAAAGCCTCTGCTCTCCCTTTCCTGCCTCTGAAATGGTCATCAGCATTTTAACCTCCCCTGGAGACAAGGGCAGGGCACAGGCCAGGCTGGGACTCTCAAAGCTCCATGTTCTGCTCTGTTCTCCTGCCACCCCTCACTTCTGGCACCTTCACCGTGGGGAAATCCAAATTTTTTTGTAATTTTTTTTTTGTTTGTTTGGGGTTTTTTTTGTTGTTTTTTAATTACCCCTGCACAGCCTCACCTGCAGCACCAGGCCAGGCAGCAGCTGTAATTACTGCATCAGGAGTTGGTTTAAATACTCCAAGGCACTCGTGAGGAGAACTCAGCTCCATTAAATGAGAGGGATAAAAGGCAGATGGTTTTCTGTTTTCCTTCTATTTCATTTTTCATACAAGAAGCTTGTTCAAGGTAGAAAGGGAAAATACCTCCTCAAGAACAATACTGAGGTGAATTTCTATTGCTTTTTTTGTCCTGTAAGCTTCTTACAGGGGAAAAAAAAAATCAAATAGATTCTCTGGAAGAATTGACTTTGTAGAATAATAACACAGAAGGAACACAGGAGGAGGACAGATGGATAAGATGCACATACTCCTAACAAAAGGATGCATTGTTTATTTATTTTTCAAGGCCATTTGTAATATGTGAGTGTCCCCAGGAAAAGCTTTCAAAAAGAGAATGGAAAGTGCTCACAATTGAGGAAAAATGCTCAAGTACTGCATATTTTACAATTATAAGTGTCTTTTCTGAAAAGAAAAAAGTCTGGAAAAACTTATTTGTTTTGCAGCTGGAGATTATTACTTAAATAAATAAAAGCAGGTATAGCTCTGCCATCTCCCCACAGAACTGACACGACAGCAAAGGAAATCCATTAATTACAGAACTCAAGCAATTTCTAAATTTATAACTATTATTAAAGAGATAAAATTGTTTTTCTCCTGCGTAGATTTCCCTGATAAATCCCAGCAGTTGTAGCTGTGCTGGCTTTGATTTGAAGGCCAGCTGAATTCAGCTTATCCTGAAAGAATCTGGTCTCTGTCAGAATTGTCTCTGCAAATCTGGGTGGCAAGAGACCGAGAAGAAGGCAGTCACTTTTATACATTTTGTCATTTTCAATGACCTCTTCTTTAAAATATCCACTTAACCCTACATCCTGCTATTTATACAACAGCTTTTCGTTTTATTGTGGCAAAAAAATCCATCCATCTACTGCACCCAAAACGATGTTATTGTGAACACTTCTGTCTTTTTGCTAAGCCTCCATTTACATTCCTAAGCAGAACAGAGATTGCCAGGTGATCCTGCAAACAACTAAAATTTAAGTGAATTTCCCAAAGATATTTCATCAGGGCACTTTATAGATTTCCCAAGTGGACTTGCTCTTGGCCATGTAAAGGAATTCATAAGAGAATTCAGTTGTGCACAGGCTCCTGAGTGAACGGAGCGAGTGAGGAGAGGCAGAGAGCAGCGACCTTGGGTGAGCCTCTGCCAGGACCTGCACATCCAAGGCAGGGCTGGGATCAGGCACAGGAAAACACCCCATTTCTGCTGGAATTTCACTTGCAGAATAAGGAAGCGTTCTGCTGGCTGGGGAGCTCAGCTGGATTTGGGAGAGAGGAGCATCCCTGAGCTCACAGCCCCAGGGATGGAGCTGGCAGGCTGTGTCCTCCCAGGGACCACAGCTCTGGGCTGCTGCAGTGAATTCCAAAGGCAATATTGTATTTTTAGATCCATATTTATGTACACATCAGGCCTTGGTGTTCAGAGTTAGACACTAATGCAGCGCAGGATCTGAAAAATATAAAAGCTAAAAACTTCAGGCATCACACACAGACTAATATACATCACACACATTCTAATATAATAGATATAATTATAGAATTTACTGTCCTAGAAGCATCTCAATAAAACACTCTTTTTCCTGCCCTCTACAAAGCAATATTTTGCAAATCTTGCAAAATCTTGCCTGGCCATGATTTTCACGTGGAGCAGCCATGGAAAGCAGTCTCTAGTGATGATGCAGAGTTCTACAAGCAGCCCCTTCCTGCTCACAGGGCGCTTCTCTCTTGGCTCTCAGTTTAGAGAAGTGAGAGAAGCTTTAAGGATTAAATTATTCCCAAAAGATTTCACTAGGCTTTTTATAGTAGTTAAAAATAACTTTAAAATTGAGAACACTGAAGCAAAAATTCTGTGGTGAATTTTAAATTGAATTTTAACTAGCTGTGGATTATTGAAACATTCACTGAATAAAACACTGAACCTTGAATATGAACAGCTTCGTTTTTGTTCACGTAACTTGTGTAGTAAGAGTCAATATAACTGGAAAATAAAAAAATACTTTAGTTGTTCATACTTAGTGTATTCCTTCCACAACTCCCTGCTTGGTGTTCAATTTCTTGTCCTTTGCAGATTCATGAACATTTACTACAGAACATATCAAACACAAATGTTTAAATATTGTCTGTTATCAGGCTGAGTTCAGGGATTCAGGGGAAAGAGGCCTCCAGCTCCTTCCCCACACAGCACTGCAAAGCAGAAAAATGCTAATCAATAATTATCTATCAGGCTCTATTTATATAACAAACACAACTCCTAATATCCAGGTTATCTTACTGAACTTGTCTCTGATTTAGAAGAGTTTAGGAAAGAACTGGGAGGAGAAAGGTGAAGATTTATTTTAATTTTTTTAAATTTTTTATAGCAGGGCTGTAAAGGAGCTTCCAGTCTTCAGAACAGAAATTGGTTTTTGGCTAAAGTATAACAAATTTTAGCACAATCCCAGAGAAGGTTTATGTTTTAAAGCCCCTGGTGAGTTCTTCAGCCCCACAGGACCACTGTGGGGATGTCAGTGCTCCAGCAGACCCTAAGGAGGGTGAAAACCTGAAACCCTGGCAGTGCAGGGAGCTGCAGAGTGCTGCAATTCCCCCTCCCCTGCTCCTCCAGCTGCTATTTACCCATTCCCCACCCCAAACCAGACTTTAAACAACAGCTAAAAAGCATGCTGGGTTCTCTAGCCTGGGCTTGTTCTGCTGCTCCACTCTTTGGTACCCACTTTATGCATAGTAGAGCTTCATTCTAGAATTTTCCCAAAAGTTTGAAAAGAATATTTTTGTATTTATTTACAAATATAAATACTGAGATTAATATTTTGTTAATGAATCTTCCTTTCTTTATTTATATGTATGTCCACCCCTCAGTCACCCAGAAGTTGAATTACATTGTGATACAGATATTAAGAACCTACTTGCTTAACTTTTTCTTGGTTTTGGTGAAATGTCTATTTCTGCCAAGAGCTGCCTGATGCTGGTGTTGTCAGTCCATACATGCTGTGAATATTGGCATTCATTTTGCATGCAGTCACCCCAGCACCAGGCACTGTTTTAGTGCCCTGATATGGTGACTAACGCTTGAAGCCCTGGAGAAATAAAGATAAGCAGGGGGAAATACAGCCCTAGCAGGGATTCACAAGTGAACCTTTCTCCATGAAAAGCAACACAATAACTTTACAAATGTTTTCATCATAATAATCCAAATCCTTATGAGTCACAGCAGAGGAAACTCAGCACTCATTCCTCTGAAATATTTACGACTCTTATCACTTTTTGACCAAATAAATGGAACCATGTTCTGAATCACCAAATCCTGGCTGTTACCAGGGAAGTTTGCAAAGAGGGGGAAAAAACCACCTGACAAGTGTTTGGCTTATTTAACTATTCAGAGCAAGGCAGCATTATTCATGCAGCATTTCCACTAGGAGGCTGGCTGATTTCTGCTCTCTTCTCCAGTCTTTTATGAGCAGCTTCCTCAGTCTAATTAAAGCAGAGAACCCAGCTGTCTTCCCCTCTGCTTCAGAGAGCTAAGGGAAGAACTCCAGGAAAATCACTCTTCAGGGACTCCACAGGGATAGCCAGGATCTAAGAACTGGGAATTTAAATCTCAAGCCCCAGATTTCTGAGCTAAAAGGGAGCTACATTTGCAAGTTACGTTAGGAGCTGCTCCAAGCCCTGTGTTTTGGTGCAGCAGAGGGCACGAGAGCTGGGTATTTAAAGGAAAGGAAGTAAAAATATTGCATTTCCCACCTGACCTGACCCACAGCAGCAGGCACTGGGTCTGAGTGGGGTGGGATGGGACAGCTCCTCCCAGCTGGAGCAGAACGTGGCTCAGACATGGGGGGATCTCCAAGGGCTTTTGCTTTTTGTGCTCCCCCTTTGCTCCTGCCAAAGGGGTCCCGGTGTTAATCAGGGCAGGGCTGATTAAGAACTGTGACAGTTTCTAGGAGGGGACAGGGGGTGGCCACAAACCCTCTTACAGCTCAGAGTTGGCACCTGAACTCAGGTTTGCCCTGAGAACATGCAGCAGGAGGAACAGGAATATAATCAGCAGGGTTTTGTGGAACCGACCGAAAAGAATTTCAAAATTTCACTTCAACAGAGACAAATTCTATTTCACACCTTTGGCAGACTGGCTTCATCAAACGTTTCTCTCCCCCAGGAAAGCTGGAAAATGCTGTCTGTCTCTGGGAAATATTACAATCCTGTTGCCTGTGTCTTTCCCTGTGACTGCCCATGTGAAAGACAAGCATCTGCAGAGCTGAGCCTGGGAGAGCCGAGCAGAATGGGACGTGTGGGCTGACTCCAGCAGCTGCCAGCAGCCCTGCACCATCTCAGGAGGGATGGATTGTCTCTGCAGCCTCCTGTCCTCTCAAGGACAGAGCTCAGGAGCAGAAGGGGACTGGGCTGGATGTGCCATGTCCCATTGCAGTGCCCAAGCCTCTCCACGAGGCCAGGGCGCTTTGCCATCGCTGCAGGATGAGGGAACCCAAGGCAGGCAGCCCCAGCAAAGTCCTGGCTTGTCTAAAACTGGGATTTTGCTGCCCTCATCAGTTTACAGCCCTTGAAATTACCTGGCTTGCTTGTGCCTGAAGCTGACCCTCGAGATGAGCTTCCCCAAAGGTGTTGTAGCTCATTAAAAACTGCACTGAACAGTTGGCTGTGGATCTAGGAGAGGTGGCCTTGCTGCATGATTAAGAAAAATAAAATGAGCTGCTGGAAACTGTATAGTTACTAATGAATTCCCTTTGAAAAGTCAGAGGTTAAATACAAATGTCAACAACAGGATTGCAAGCTGTCCTCAATTTCATCACTGAAATGGTCAGTGCAGGCTACTGACTCCAAAGATAAATATTTAGAATAAAAATAGAAAGGTCAGCCCAGAGAAACGCAGAGTTTGCAAAGCCAATTAAATAAAACCCTCAGGATAGATGGTACAGTGATGATATCCCAGTACAGTCCTGTATTAGATCAATGTAGGAATGCACTTTAAACTGATTTTTGAGAGCTGTAAGCAATACACAACAGGGTAAGCTGTCTCTGAACACCATGAAAAGCAGATACTTCAGGTGACCATGACAGAACAGTGATCCCAATTTTACAATGTTAAAAATACCCTGTCCTTGCAAGCAGCAATATATTTGTATTAAAATTACCAGTGTTCCCTCACTGGCACAGGGAAGTTGATACAACAGGTCAGTGTTAGTTAATTACAGAAAAGATGTGTTTATGGATATATGAGGGCTTGAAGAGATGTTTAGTACTCACATTTCCATGTAGGAGCTGGATTATTCTCAGGCAGAGCCCAGCAGATGATCTACTCCTCACAGACTATTCTTTTAAATACATTGGGTGCAAAATAGACCAAAACAAACTTCATAGTTTGGATTTTTTTGTGGAAATGAGCTAGCCTAGCTAGGGAAGTGCTTAAAAGCAGATTGTGTGTGGTGTGAAGGGGTGATGCTGACGAGCTATGTACGTGTGACACGAGGATGTGCCATGTGCAAGGGAAATCTCCTCCATGCCATCAGAAGTTCCATTAAATGAGGGATCATAAATATCTGCAGATTTAACCATGTGCATAGCACAGAGAATTATGTCCCACTGCACCTCACAGCTTCTGAGACCTTCAAAGTTGGAATATTCCAGAGAAAGACGAACACCCGCCCTCAACTCATCAGTTATCAACACCACACTGCCTGGTCTGGATCAACAGGATTTGAATGAAAAGTCCTTCCCTAATCCTCCTCTTTGAAAGGAAAATATCTCTGCATTTAAAACATCATCTGCTTCATTCCTTCGCTCATCAGAAGAGCTTATCTGCAGTCCTAGACAAGTGAGAACATTCAAAGTTATGTGTGGAAAGCAAATGGGGAAGAGTGATAAATTTGGCAGTGGTCAATATGCTCAAAAATTTGAATGAAAATCTGAATGGTGTAAAGAATAAAGCACACCCGAATTATGTAGTAAGCCAAAACAGTTTTCACAGTGCTTTGATCTATTTAGTATTTTACATTCATAATTAAAAAGTGCCTACTAATGCATTTACCTGAGATTTGCTATGATCACTCAGGGAATAAAGCTGCTTATTCTCATTTATAAAGCTGAGACAACTTGTTTTCCTTATTTTAAGGCCGGAGAATATGGAGTTTGCAATATTTTTATAAAAAATTATGATTTGATTAAGAAAACAAAGAGTTCTAAAAGAAAATATACAATTAGAAGCCTCCCTCTATTTGTTTACAGAGTAGACTCAAGTCACTGAGCTGAAAACCCAACTCATTTTGGGTTAGATAGAAAAGAAGTTTCTAAAACCAAAATGAAAAAGGAAATTCATAGAACAGCTCATGTACATGATCAGCTTCTGCTGTTACATCTTCCAAAGGCCTCAGCCTCAAGGTCTGCTTAGTTACTCATTCATCCAATTTTGAATTATTAAACGTGTTTTTGCTTTTCACAAACTTCCTCTAATCTACCCACCCCGTTTTTGGTTTTTTTTGTGAGAACTGGGGGAAGAATTGAGCTTGGAATTTTGATGAGCTCCCATTGCCAGCTCAAGAGAGGCATGGATCAGTTCTAGCCCAATTCATGGAATCTAAAATCTCTCCTAAAATACAAATTAAAAGGTCACTTTCTTCTTCCACAGGGGAAATCCCAGAGAGACTCGAGTAGAAAAGCCCAACAATTGTGTTTGAGAAAAGGAGCTGAAGTAGAAGAGGGTTATCCAGGATGGATCAGAAGAGGGTTATCCAGGATGGATAACCAGAGCTTTTCTTCATCAATAGTATAGAAGAAAAGGTGGGCAACCAAAAAATAGCCTGAAAGGCTGCAACAGAAAATTTTCAGCACTTTAATGGTGGTAGTGGGGGGGAGGGAAAAAAAATCTCGATTTTTGACTACTTGAGGACGTTTTCCAAAACAAAATACTTTTTTGCTCTCTTATCCTGCTGCTCCTCCCAGGTTCCAAGGAAATTGTAAACAAGACTAATAATGAGAGGAAATCAGTGCAAAGTGGTGTTCTGGAGGAAAAGGGTTACTGGAGTTCTTATTTTGTCCCCCAAGCAACAGCCCATTCTTACCTGGGCCAGGATCTCCAGGGAGAGCTGATTGCAGCACAGATAAAACATCAGGAATAACTCATTGAAACACCTCCCACACAAATCTTTTATTGTCCAAGTGAAATAGAAACAGTTGAAGAACCACCACCAATGAGAAGCAGCAGACTCATTTTTAAAGAAACTCTTTCCATATCATTCCCTGACAGTGCCATCATTAACCTGGGCATATTGTGTTTGTTTTTTGTGAACTTTTACTGCCTTTTACCCTGACAATGCCTTTGTCCACGGGCTGCCAAAGCCTCAGAAATGCCACCCAAATGCCCCTGAATCCCAGGCCCTCTGCCAGCTGACAGCCCTACAAGCACACGAGGATCTTTTTCCCCATGAAGACAAACACCAGCAAATTGAATTACTGTGCTAACAGGAGCAAATACAATTTATTTAGAAAAAGAACTCATAGTGAGATTATCTAATTAAAATTATTCAGAGTTGCTTGGCACTGCCAGTGTTTTGAAGAAGGATAGCAGGTAGTACAGTATCTAGTCCCTGTGAATTTATTAGTGTTGAGCTTTAACCCTACAACTGTCAGCTCTGATTGGAAAAATTACGTTCAAGGTTTTGTAGCAAGAAGTGATTAAGTGCATTTACAAAGTGAGGACATCCGTTCCCAAGCTGCCTAACATCAATTAAAGGAGGCCAAATTAAATCGATGTTCTAATTCTACAAAATTAATGGTAACTTTTTTTTAATAGATGTAACAACATTTCCCTGAGGTCCTGTAATAAATTCTTATCACAGCAACTCATGTAGAAAGTAAATGGTTACCTATCCATGAAAATGCCATGTTTAAAACCAGTTATGGGAATGATGACAATGAGATTCCTAACGGTTCCAGTGTTCTTCCAGGCATTTTATACTTGATTTAACGTTTGAGAGTTCTTTACTTTTAAACATGAGGAAAGCATGAAGGGAAAAAACATAATAAATAAGGATTTATTGTGGAAGTATTAATTTTTTTGCATTAGTTCATTTTAAATAGAGCATTCCCCTAAACTCACGGGATCAGGAGCTAATTAAGGTGACTTGTAATTACCTTTAATCAAAATGCAATCATATGTCTTCACTTTACATCACTCTGCAAAAGGAAAAAGGGATTTTTTAAATTTGTTTTGTTTTGGGGATTGGTTTGTTTGTTTGTTTTGGTTTTAAGTGTTGGGCAACATAAACCAAATACTTCAATTTTCCACCTCATCATTCCTGCTCAGGAGACAGAGACTGGAGATATTTTAGATGCTGTTTTGCAATCTGGAAGCTGAGGTGAAGGCAGAGTGACACTGGCTGTGGGTGAGGAGGAATTAGACATCCCTCACCTGTGGGAGAAGCAGCTGAATTAATGCTTCAAATGTATTCTAAACTTCCACTTTCATTCTCTCTGCCATAAAGCTCTTACAATTATTAGAAAAGACACATTTGACTACTCTCTATGACTCCTTTAATTTGGTATTTAAAGTATTAAATAAAGAGCCATAAACCAAAATTTCTGATAGTTACAGTCACATTCAGGATTATTTGTCACTGCCATTAACTCTTCTCTTTCTGGAGGATCTCTCCTGAAACACTGTCCTTAGCAGAACCATAATTGAATATATCATCCCCATTAAAACGAATAAAGTATTTATTAAAAGCTTCACAGAAACAGGATTAAATTGGTCTGCCTGTTTGTTCTGTTCTGTTTATGTAGGTCCAGGCCTTAACCTGCTCCTGGGCTTCTCTTCTGAAAAGCACAACCAGTATTCAACTGCATTCTCCACTGAAGCCCATGCAAGACAAACTAAACTAATGAACATAGCTCAGTTCTTGAGCACAGATTTTATAAATTCAGCAATCTCTTGGTATCGATTTAAAATGCGATTTTGTAACACAGATTTTGTAGTGATGCTTCAAAATTCATTAAACACCACAAATATTTCCTCCTAGAACATTATTCTGGTCTCCTGGCAATCGGTGGCTTTACCAACATGTAATCATCTATGTTTATCTGGAGATGCCCTTGTGTTATTTGTCAGAATAAATCAGCTAGAGCTCAAACACGATGCTGTTTTCAATTTCATGTTTTCAGAAGTCCTGCTGAATGTGAAGAGCTGTTCAGCTGGGAGCTGCTTTGCCTCCCCAGAGAAGTTACAGCAAAAAACATTCACTGAATCCAGAGCAGGAGAGAAATTCTTGTGTTATGTTTGAAGTCTAAGAATGTAAAGTCTGCATTAAAAAGCAATTGAATTTAAAAGATTGAACTCTTTGAGCTTCTCGAGATGGTTTGGATCTACTCTGAATTCTTCAAATCCTACTCAGGACAACATTCACTCTGTCCTTTGGGAACAAAGGGCACTAAGGAGGAAGGAAATGAGATACAGTGAGGAGAGCAATTTTCAAACCAGCTGCTGGGAGTCACTCTGTTACACAAACCCTGGAAAGATGATTCTGAAGACTTCAGCCTGGTCCCAAAATCATAAGCTCCCCATCCAAAAGACAACATCCTTTAGTTAGAACACTTTAGTAATTCAGCAAATAATTCATCATATGCCAATAATTCATTACAAAGTGAATAAACCACTTCCAGACTACAAGTAATTGAAAACTCTTTATGAGACCAGAACCTGAAATCAAGTTTCAATGGCAAAGAAATGTGGAACTGCTGGGGAAAAAGGTGGTTTAAGAATCAACTCTACACCCTGGGCTGCCTCTGTCAGCTGCATTTCCTGAGGTGGAAAATGCACATCTTCCCAAAGTAAAGGAGGGCTTCCCCTACAACAGACATGTTTTAATTCTGACCTCTGAGAAAATTCAAGAAAAGGAAATATTTTGGCTATGCCTTGTTGACCTTTCCTTAAAGTTGCCATTACTGAGGAAGAGAAAGATTCTGTTTCACCCATCACTCCTCAGCTCCACACTTTCCTCCAGCACACGAGAGTCTCTGCCAGGTCCACTCCTTTATCTCCTCCTCTGGGATGCTGGGCAGCAGCTTCTCTCTCCCTTCCTCCCTGAAGCAGCTCCACCAGTGCAGGTACCACTGTTCACCTTCCAGGACCCAGCTTATGAAAAGCAGGACACAGAGAACAAATCTGCTTCTTCTCTTCCCCTATTACAGCAACATGAACGTTTCTCCAAGCAACCACTGCAGTTTTAAATCTCAAACCCTCCCTGGGATTTTACAGAAGGGAAGGAAACATGTTTGGTGGCTGTTAAACAAGAATGAGAAAGCAAAATATTTTAGTACTTTGCCCCCAAACAGCCCCCTCATAATTCTGGATATTTACCTTTGCAGTGAATGTTGCTGCTAAGAAAATTGGTTTTTATATGTACAGTGGGCATGGGCAGCAGCATCCTTCCACAACATCCTAGTGAAGTCCCAAACCAAAGTGCTGCTCGGCTCACAATTGTTTTACCTGTGAATAGATGTCACCTATGAACATCTATGTTTTATAAACACATTATTTCCCCTAAAAATAAACCCCTCATGGTCTCTAAGTGCTGAATCCATGTGTTTGTACTGTTGGAAACATTTCTCTTCATCCTGCTGGGAAGGTTATGGTTTGTTTGCCCCAAACTACTCACATTTCATTCCGAAACTTTTCCCAAAATATCTCTTTTGCCCATTTTGGGCACAATGTTAAGCAGCAGTACAAGGTTTAATTAATAAGAAATCCAGACTTTTCTGCCTTTTCACATATAAATTAAAGCTGTTGAACTAAGTACATGATGGAAAGATATCTGGTTTTGACCAGACACTGCAGTTCCCAGGCTGAGACCTTTTTTTATTTAAAAGTGACCTGTGGGAACTGATTATTAACAATTTAAACTCCTCTTCCTCTCTCTCAGCTTCTGCCACCTCTCACCCAAACTGAGATCACGTTCACTGCTCCTAAAACCTGGCACGGCTCCATTAAGGCCCAGCTCCATTAAAGTTTATGAAGCTCTGCCGATTTCCATGGCAGAGAATTTGGCCTGTGCTTTGTTTAAAGGTTATAAGCCTTGCTTGCAAATGCTACAATTCCATGTGGAATTCAGCTGCTTTTTAATTTTTACAGCTGCCCATGGCAGCCAAAAGGTCTTTACTTCAGACCCTCAGTGGAACAGAGCAATGAAACTGTTCACCACCTTTCAGTTTTCTTACAGGCTCTTAAGAAAGGAAATTTTATCACAATAATTTAGTGTACTTATGAAATTTCATCTTTTGCTCTTGCTCTGCTGTAAATCATTTTTGTTCTATATCAAGAGAAAAGAAACATCTTTTTTTCAACAATTGTAGAAATAAAATAAAAGGCAGAAGTTTACTCACTCTACTTTTTACTAACAGAATTTCCAGTATAGGTTTTCAGTGTATGAACTGAATAACCACAGTTACTCCTGTATAATAATTATTTAGAAGAAGAACAGTCCCCAGACAAATTTCACTAGGCCTGAGGATGGAAGCAAACCTTGGTAAGAATCAGAAAAAAGTTACTTTGAAATACCTGCCTCTATTTTAAACAGCCAGTGGTGAATATTAATGTATTTTCAGCTAAAACTTCCTTTTGATGTTCTTCTGTAAGTACACTCCTTTTGTTAACGATGTACTTCATAAACATGACAATTGTTGCCCATGATTTTTCCCAGCACACAGCCAAGGAATACATCCAATTTTAATGGGAAGAGCATGCAAAGACCTTCTGAATGTTAGTCCTTGCAGAAGGAAGAGATTTATCTTCAAACAAAGATCTACTTAAATATGTTTGTGACAGCTGAGGAATTTATCTCCAATTCTTTTTGCCTGTGGTGTGCCACATCGCTATTTTCCCCATAGCAGCATGCAAGAAGCGAACTAAGATGTCATATACATAATACAGAGATAAAAAATGACCCTATTTCCATGTCCATGTGATAAATGGAATGAAAGTTCAGTGAACACATATTTGCACATTAATTGAACTGCATGATTCTGTCCTGTTCAATCAAGTCACTACTCTGTGTACCACAGGAAATTTTTCCCCAAGAACCATTAAACCAACTTTATTGCTTAAACACATACACATTTTCACCTATTTATCTTCCTGCCTTGCCAAGATACAAGCAAAAAGTTACCTCTGCATATTCACATGATTGAAAACACGTACACAGGGATTTATATATTACTACATCACATCACTATAATGAGAATCTGAACTAAGCGTTGCTGCACACTGTAATAATCAGAGAACAAAGGTATTTGATGAACTTTCGTAACCTATAAATATTTAGGAGACATTTGGGTTTTGAGAATATTAAGTTTTCCCTCAGAAATCCAGTTTCCTTTGGCTGATTTAATCATCAAGATCAATATGGCCCATCTAGAGCTGTGACAGTGTGATACTCTTGAAATCCACAGCTGAGGACTGAGAAAAGTGTGATTAATGCAGCACCTTTAAAACCTTCATCAAAACACGTCCAGATTCTCCTACAGGCAGTGAAAACTTACAGCATTCAGCAAGAGGATGTGGAAGGAAAGTAAGAAACTGAATCAATAAACAAAATGCACTTTCAAGTCAATATCAACCCTTTAGTGAGACAAGCTTATATTCACTTCTGTCGCCATCAAATTTCTGATGCACTTTGCTGAAACACGTTCTGCAGACACATGTCCATAAAATGTGTGTGTTTATAGACACACATACAGAAAAGGCATGCAGGATGGTTCACAGCTGTCATTATTAAATGTCATTTTCTCCAGAAGCCTCCTCGGAGTCCTGTCCAAACAGATGTGGGCAGGGCGGGGGGGTTGCTGGTGGCGATGCAATCTGTAGATCTTTGGGGGAATATTCCAGTTTGAGGCTCAGGGGTTGAATCCAAACAGCCACATCAGGGCTGGGGAGGGCTGGGTACAACATTTCCCCTCCAGGAGCTCGCTCTGCAAAGCGCAGTGACATCCAACACAGCAGCCTTGGGACCCACCCTGTCCCATCAGCAGCCTTGGAACCGCGGCCAAAGGGACTGGGCAGAGCTCGGCTGACAGAAGGACAAAAAACCTACGGAAGGAAACTTCACAGAGCAGACATCAAAAGAAAGACAGAGGCTCAAAAAACCAACCAACCAACCAAAAAACCCTCAAAAAATAAAAACAAAGCGAAGCAAAAATTGTAAAAACAAACAAAACAAAGAAAAAAATAATTTATAAAACAAACCAAGCAACGAAAACAAAACAAAATCAAGCAAACGAACCCCCAAAACCCCAAGGCCAGTTAAAAGACTGTTTGCAGAGATAGAGACTTTATTGGGGAAGGTTGTGCAATTTTGAATGAAGCAAATGGAGATAACTAAATAGGTCTATGGACCATTTTTCATACATAGACGAAAGAAAAATCAAGTCAAAAGCCTGTGTAGGTGACGTGTGTCTCCTCCAGAGGCACACATAAGAATCTGCATGGTATCATGGCCATAAAGACTCCAGTCAACGAATATTCTGCCCTTGTTCAGTAATCCCTCTGCAAGGGGCACCATGACACACCTGGGTACTCTTCAGACTGTGCTGGGACACTCAAAAAACACCTTTTTAAAAGCCTGTAAGAGCCAAGCTTTTGTCACTTGAACTGAGTAAAGGTAATTTATGTGTCCCATGTCCTTGCCAAACTGGATGGCAATTAAAGCCTAGTACTTATTTAAAGAAATACAAAATGAGGGCTCAAGTTACAATCATATATATATTATAAATGCGCTATTTAATAATATATAATCAGTAAATTAGACAACTGGTTGTGTCTAAACTGTGATGTATTGCAGGATTCAATCTATCTGGGGGTTTATGAAAGTTTGTAATTTCCATTCATTATCTTTTGTTGAACTACTTGCTTTTCAGTGGTAGAAGCTTCTGCTTCTATGAGTAAAGTAGTCCCCAAACCATAAATTATATCCTACAGTTTTGACATCATTTATTTTCATACCATTATACATGCCAACCTTTTGACTACTCAAGATCAAAAGAGTTGCTCTCCAGGCTCATATTTCACTATAGCTCTCATATTTTATGCAGCAAATTAGGTTTTACAGTAGCAGCTACAGCAAGACTGTCTCTCATGCTGCACAGATTAAAATTACTGCACAGGATTTCAGACAGAAGGAGCACAATCCTAGAAATTCATGCTCAAGTTAAAAATGGATGAAAACTTTGTACAATTCTTCTCCATCCACTTTGTGTAGTCTTTATACATCTATATGTAGCTAATGTGGTTAAACCCCAAAACGATAAAAGGAAGTCAGGATTCTGCCTTTGGTAATAAAAGTTGGGGGGAAATCCATCAAATCCTGATGAAGGCAGGTATTTGCTGTGTTCAGGGGGGCTCCACCCCAGGCACATCCCGGGGTCACCCGACAGGCACACACTGCCATGAGTTTCCCTCCTGCCACGTTTGGAATGTCCACATTAACTTGTCAGGATAATTGCTCCAGCTGGGAGCTCCCATCACTGCCAATCAAGGGTTTATTGGGGATCTGAAGACACAGAATCAGCAGGATTGATATGTGACACTGAGTCACCCAGGGACACCTTTCCCTGGGAGTTCAGACCCTTACTCAGCTTGCATGATTGAAAAATATTTTTTAGTGGAAATTACTTAAGGCACGACATCAAAATCCCAATTTCTGCACAGTTACAACTGTTCAGTTCTAAAAGCTTGAAAATTAAAAAATGTTTTAATTTATAAGTCTTGATTTTACACTTGAAATTATAAGTATTCTTAGTTATAGTATGCAGAATTATATTGCAATTATCTTTTTAAGAAAAAGTACTGGTACCTATTTATATAAAATTTGTGACAGCATGATTCGGCCAAATTCAAAGTGAAGACCAAGCAAAAATTACAATCTTACTGCAATAATTATAAACTCCAAAGTCACACTACAAACTACAGAGATGTTAAACCCCTTAAAATAATCATAATTATAAGGAAAGCTTTATGCTATATAAAGCATAGATTTATATATGATATAGATTTGTAGTTTTCTTAAATCGCAAATATTTTCTTGCTGTAAATACATTAGAAGATAGGAACATTCAAAAAAAAAAAAGAAGTACTAATGGCAAATTCTTTATTAGTCATCATGATTGATCACTCCATGCCTCATTCCACTTGGAAGGGAAGAGGGAACACAGAGCTGGATAAGATTAACAATGCACAGTTTCAATCAAACGCTGTGGCTGATGCAAAGTATTGATGCATCAGGACGGGGAGAAGCTGTAATCCACTCGCTCATCCTGAAAAACAACCTGAAAATAGAAATGGAAATGTCTCCTGTCCTGAGCACGCACGTCCCCTGCAGTGATGGCACACGAGGCCCTCGCATGTTAAGTGTTCTGGGGAGAATAAAGTAGGGCAGGGAGTGGAGGGAGGCTGAGTGACATGTTTTTATCTGCCATGGGCTTTTAATACAGCACCTGCAATTTACCCTGACAGCATCTGACCAAGCATTCATCTTTCCCCAGATAAAGTTCCCACTGATATCATAGTTTTCCCATAGAAATCAATCAGACAGCCAACAGGATTTAAAAATTCCTCATCAGCTAGCAGAAAGAATTATAAGTCTAGCAGGAACGGTGCACACTGCAAACCATCAAACCACTCATAGCAGAACAATATTGGTAGAGGCATGTTTCCTGAGCAAGCTCTGCTATCTGTTTACACACACACATCTCACTGACTCCTTTTCCAAGAGGAATTAGTTCACTTGGCATCAGAAGCAGGCAGTGGAGGCAGGCATGGTGCTGCTGGCAGTGAGAGCCCAGCTCTGCCGCTGCCTGCCCGCAGGACTCTCCATTTCTCTCGAGCTGGGTTCTCCATCACCTCCAGAGCGTGGCAGACACTGCACAGTGTGCAGCACTGATGGGCTGGGGAGGCACTGGGGTCCCCAGGAGCAGTGCAAGGCAATCAGACAGTAATTCCAGCCAGCACAAAGCCTTCACAGCACCCTCGTGGTGCCTTTCAGACCGGCTCTGCCGTGGACACCTTGTACATGCGTCCCTGACATCGCTCGTGCAAACATTTCCTGCAGACAGACAGCATTTCTCATACACATTTTACAAATAAAAACCTGTGAAATTGCCTGTCCTGTCAGAGGATTCTCCTGTCTCCACCCCACCCAGGGGGCAGCAGAGGGTGGATGAAGTGAGTCCATGTGCTGGCCTTTTCTGAGCTGACCCGTTCCATGTCAGGGACATGGGGAGCTTAACAGTGACATTTCCTGATAATCAAGGACCTGATGGATCACTGTATAAATCAATCACACTTTTGTTATCATTACAGCCATATTCTCCTCATTATTCTGAGGTTTCCTGTAAACTCTGATTTAATAACCTCCTTGGGCTTTGAGCTGATTTTGATTTGGTTTCACTGAGATATATTGGCACCCTTTTCTTTACGAGAGTAAAAAATAGGCTGCCTTGACATTCCTCCCATTAAAGCAGGCAGAGAGCTAACACAAAGTTATGCTGAACTTGTATTTCAATCAGGCATGACCTCTCACTTCTCACAAGAAGGCCTTGAACTACACGGTATCATTTATTCAAATATTGCAGAGGAAAAGAGGAATCACAACAAGCTTTCTCTGTTCTATTTTGGTAACACCATTTGTTTCAGAAAAAGAAAAAGAAATTATGCTTTGCCTAACATAAAGATCATTTATTCTCACTTCTAATTAGGAAGAAGAACACTCTGGAAAGTCAAATAGTCTGCTGAATGAGACATCTTTTCAAGGGGAAAAATGTACATAGAGAAAAAACAACAAAAGGACTAGATGCCAAGCACCTGTAATAGATAAAGTTAGCAGAATGGAAAAAGGGCATTCTTCAATTTGTTGTTCCAGAAAATCATATGAAAACTTACTTGATTGTGTGTTATGGGAATTGCTACAGTGTATATCTGTATTTGGGACTGATCCCAGGCCCATTAATACCCAGGGGTATTAACAGAATCTGTCATGGGCTTGAACAAGAAACCAGGGTAAGCTGTGATAAAAATCTTTGTGTTTGACTACCTATGCATAAGTTATTCCTTTTTAAGATGCCTCTAAGTGTCATATTTACAAGATGATGACCCCAACAGACACAGTGTGGGCAGATCTGGCAATTATTTTTGGAAGGCTTTGCTGCCTACAGCTTTGACTCTGTCACTATTTGCTGTCCCTTTGTGTTAAAAGATGGAAGGAAGGTCCTGGGATCACTTGACAGCTTCCTCTCGATGTTCTTGTCTCTGTAGTGCTACGTGGCAACCAGCATTTAGGAAAAAACCCAGCTGGTTTGTATCTTCCTAAAACATTCAGTAGCTGCACAAACACACTAAGTTTTCATCCAGACTTCATACAAAATTTAGTAAGGGAACACAGCAGCATCACCTAAGAACAAAGAAAAAAGAATAAACAAATTTCAAGACTACTCGGATCAACAGCTCAAGAGCAACCAAGTAGAGGCTCTGATAAAAGATTTTAGAAAACAAATGTAAGTGCTTTTTTATCCAAAAGCAGAGCAGAGAGCTTCTGGCCAAGCACTCCAGCAGCAAACAAGGGAGCTCCAAAGAGACAAGACCCGACCCAAAGGTAAGCCAGAAGAAGGGCATTTGGGGAAGTATCTTTCTCAGAACTGTTCACAAAGACACAAAGGTAAAGCAAAATCCAATCCAATCCAATCAGGCAAAACAGAGGGCAGCTATTACCAAAGCTGAGGAAATGTCCTGTATGTCTTGTTACACCACAGTTCTGGAAGGACTCAAAACTCCATCAGAACTGCAGTGCTGTGCCCGTGTGGGTTTCAGGAAGAAATTTTGGGAAGTTTTGCTATTATGTTAAAGAAGTTGTTTCCCTCTAACTGAAAATTCATCAACCACTTCTACATGCCTGTAATCTTTTTATTTGCTATTTTATATGAGTTACTCCACTGGACTCAGACTATTTCCAAGCAACATTCATGCCCGATTCAGGGAAAATATTTAATTATCCTTTACCTTCAATTAGGATTTGCCCTGTATTTGGCAATAATTCTGAGTACTTTCATGAATAGGAGAAACAGCACCCAAGCATAACCTCTCTCACAGATCTGTGCCTACAGAGTCAGCAGCCCCACAGGCTGGGGCACAAAGTTCAGCTGGTGAGCCCTTAAAGAACAACCAAATGTGTTAACTCAAGGTTTTCAAACCAATGGAGTACTAACAAACTCAACTGACCGACACAGAAACTTGCAATACTCCTAGAATTTTATACACATGAGAGAAAAAAAGTACATGAGGACATTTGACAACTAAATAAATAAACAGATTGTATAGAAGGCAGCAGAGTCAATAGCAGTACCCACACAGTGACAAATCTCAGCCCCCAAAATCCCATTACAAAATAAAAAACTGAAAATGACTATTAGTGAGCTTTTGATAGAACAGCACCAAACATTTGAACAGTGCAACAGCAAAAAAACAGATACAAATCCTGCTCCTGAAACTCCCTGAGACAAGCCAAGTATGCAATTGAATCAGACCAGCTAAATTGAACACTGATATTACAGTCTCAATCTAAATAAAAATGAATGATCTCATTCTTTTGTAGTATGCAAGTGAACCCATGCTCTTGTTCTTTAAAGTAACTAGCTCAGTTTATCTATTCCCTTTAATAATGCAATTTAATTTAACAAAGGTTCATATTAAAAATTTATCTGACTCCAGCAGTTAGAGTCACCTACCCATTTTGTCACAGTTAAACATTAGCTTTGGAGCACATCACAGATTCCCTACTGTGAGTCTGAGAAGGGTTTCACAGAGGAGCACTCTCAACTTCCAGCTGACATTACAAATAAATGGCTCAGGAACTGTGCCCCAAGTTGAAATATCTGCCAGTTACTAAAAGTGCAGTGACTTGTTCAGCAGCAATGTTGAGAGGAGGCAAATGACGTTTGTGCTCACAAAGGATTGCCACTTTTGCTTTAGCAGGCAGTTATTCAAAACATACTCCAATAATCGGGATATTTTCACCTCCAAGAACACCTTCAGACCACTCAGAAATTCTCACACATCAAGAGGAAAGGTGACAAAATAAATGTGAGTCCAAAAGGATCAAGCTAACCTGCAGCAATGTCAAGCACCTAATGTACAACACTGCCAATGGCCCTCCGGAATTGAATGAGAACTCAGCACAAAATTCAACTGCTTTTTTGTGCTCCAGTCTGTTCAAGCAGCTCACGGCATATGGTACAGGAGGAGTGAGGCAAAGCAGGTGTGGAGCTGGACAGAACACGTGCCAAGCCCCAGAACCACCCCTGGAGCAGCTACAAACCCACTTGGCTGAGGAGCAAAGGAGAAGAGGGAAGGGCACAGGGCAAGGTCAGCTTGCACCTTCTGGGGGTAGGAAATAAATCACACACTGAGCAAGCCTCTGAACCGTGTGGTTTTGATGCCATGGAAACCTTCAGAAAGACCTGCACAATGGCAAAACTTTCCTAGAACTACTTTATGAGCTTAAATATTGTTATACCACAGCCAGATTTCCAAAAACTGGCTCGTTAAGCACTAGGAGCAGCACAAACACACAAAAAAAACCCATCCTGAAGTAACTTAAAACTTCAGCCCCAAAATTGTAATCAAGCTGGCCCCTCCATCAGGAGCACAGACAGCTATTTAACATTCCACCAGTATAAGACAGAATTTCCTACCTCAGCTTTGCTGGCATCCAGCGATGTCAAAACCTGAAAATTACAGGAGAAATGCATTAGTATTGATCCAACAAAAGAGGAGTGGGATTAATTGGCTTTTGAGGTAACTGACATCAATTGGTTGTTATGGCTTGAGGGAACAGAACTGAAGAGAACTGTCTTTCACACTGAGACTATTCACCTCTCATGCACACCAGAAGGCAAAACAAGGGATATATTAAAACAGTAAAGTTCAGGAATATTGGGTAAAAAATCCAGGAAATATACTAAAAAAAAGGACTGGAAAATATTTATCTATTTTTACTAATTTTTAATTTGTTGACGATGAGCAATGCAGCCATAAGCTTTCCAACCCAGACAAAACCCCCAGGGTACACTCTGAAAAGAGCTCAGTTCCACAGTGGCAAAAGTAACAGTCTGAAGACCACGTTCCATGTGGAGTGTGACAAAGGAAGTTTTTCCAGGTGCTTCTCCCTAGGGACAGTCTGCTGGGCACAGCTGACCAGGGTTTGGCCACCTGGGAGCCCCAGGGCTGAATTCCAGCAACCAAAGCTGCCCTGAAGCACAAACATCAAGGAGTTCTCTGCCACTCAAGGCTTACACTGAGCTCAGTTAAGGTCATTGTCTAACACCAGGGAGATACAAAGTCAACTGCTATGAAAACCTGCACAAAAAACACTGCTGGAAATACAGAGAAATTCATCATTTATATTAAAGCAACTTAAACATCTTAAGACACGTGTACATTGTTATAGGTCAAACAACAGCCATGAAGTTAATAAGCTCATATTAGACTCTGAAGGCTGTTAAACCATGCTGTAAGACAAAAATCTTTGTTAGAACTTTATGTCACAATATTGTCACCACTGTACTAGGTTGAAAAGCCCTTAATAGTCTCCTCACAAATTCCAGACTGACACCTAGCTATAATTCTGTCTCCAGGAGAATAGATCTTCCTTTATATTGGTGTTAATCATCACTTCTAAAGGACATCACCAATTCTCCCAAGCTCCAAGGAGCAGGAGGAGGAGTGCCCAGCCATGACCCTGGCTGAGCACAGGGGGAGGAGAGCCCAGTGGTTATTGAACAGAGCTCAGCCTGCACAGCAGAGGAGACAATTTGTGTGCAGAGCTGCTGTTCAATGGAAGACATCTGTGGATTCATCAAAAACTCGTTCCAAAGGAATTTAGGAATGGAAATGAACTCCTGTCACATCACAACACGGTACCTGCAATCACAAACAGTTATTTAATTTAACCTGATTCAAACCCAGGTTCAGCTCTATTTGAAATGTGTATCTTTGTCACTAATGGGATTTTGGAAGCTGTTCAAGAATTTCTCTCACACAAGCAGAACTGAACTTATTTAAATTCTATTTATTTACAAACAACCTATCGCCTTTTTTTGTTGTTGTTATTCCTCTTCATCAATATTTTTTAGTGCTAGCAGTTATTTTTCCTTTCCAAAACAAACCACACAAAAAGCCATCCCATCCATTCCCTGCTGGCATTCCCTCAGGTCACTCTGGTAGTGTCCCCTCACAAAAAGGTCTTCCTACTAATAGACTCATAGAGTTCCACTCCACTTACATCAATTTAATTAAATCTTTCTTGGAGGCAAATGACTAAAAGCACATATTGTAGAGGATATACCAAAAACCTGTCTTAAAACAGCAGAATTTGGAGTGGAGCTTCCTGAAGCTGCCATAAATCCCGCTCTAAACCCTCTGTCAAAGGTGCCTATCTTCTCCCTCTATCAGCCTGGCAGAAAACGTGAATAGAACTGAACAATGTGACTATTCCAGGCAGAGCTCACTAATGCCTTGCAAGGCAATTACTCTTCTATTTTAATAATTCACCTTACGTGTCCAAGGACTGTATTTCTCTTTTATATTTTTGTACCTTCCTGGTGCTTTACAGTCACCCAGTGGTCAGCTGGGCCACCGGACATATTATGTCCCTACCTTTCTTCTCCAAGTTATTGTCTGATAAATCCCTGCTCAGCAGTTGAATTCCAGTTAGTTCTTAGAAGCATGACCTTTTCCTTGCTATTACTAACATTAATTCACTTTTATTTCAATCTGCAAGCCCATCCATCTCTTCCTGGATAACACACCCGGCTCCTCTGTGTTAGCAATTCCTCCCAGCTTTACATTTTTATCAAATTCCATTAGCACATCCTTAGGCCAAGCATACTAATGAAAAATTATCAAAGGAAATGACAAATAACCCACCACAGTGGCACTGCTAAGAGGAGCTCTCTGCTGAGCAGTGCAGCAGCAGCTGCCCCTGGTACAGCAGGTCAGGGGGCCAGGCTGTCACACCAGAGTTCTCCTGCTGAAATACTGCAGCAGCCTGAGCTACACAGCTGAGAGAACATCTGCACCCAGGCTGGGCACAGGGACATGAACACACCCAGAGTTATTCTGGGAGCTCTGCAAATGATCCTCACAGCAGAGGAATTACGGTCTTTGATAGGATACTCACCACTACACCAATGGAGACAAAGATGGAGTGTTTCTACTTAAAATAATGACATTCCTCGAGCTAATGTTTAATTAATAAACAGTAAAACACATTAATTTAATATTATGGGTCAAATAACACTCATTAAATTAATGAGCTGACTATTGTTAGTCTGTGAAGACCTGACAATTATCTAAAAGTTTTAACAGCGATTTTATTTAAGTTTATGTGTCTTGAAGGGAATGATCATTCTATTTGTATGAATGATTTCTTCCTCCCCCTCACTCCTACCCCCTGTTCCTGAAACTTGTAATTTCCAGCCCAGCAGCTGTATCTCCTGTCATGTTTGAGGAGCCAGTGAATGAGGACCTGGGAGCAGTGTAATGGGTATGACAAAGACTTGCAGCTCCAAGCCATCCTTTGCTGAGGCTTTTGAGGAAGTGTCTGGTGTCACAGAGTGATCAATTAAATCCTCTGAGAAGGCACTGCCAGCTCTCAAGCTCCTTGAGCAGAGCTAAAACCTGCAGCCAAGCCACCTGAGACACAAAGCCAATTTATTCAGCCCTGTCCCAGGGGATCCTGGCTGAGGGAGCTCCTGGAGTGGTGTGTCCATGATAAGCTCATTGCTGCAGAAGTTGGGAGTGGGCTGAGCCAAGGGAGGAGCAGAGAGGAGAACCGAGCTGCAGACAAGATGTGCCATCATGAGTTCACCTCCTTTCCCTCTGCAATGATCCACTGCTCTGCCCCACGGCTCCTGTGAGGAACAATGACCATTTCCTCTCTCCTGCTGCTCCCCCATGACATGCCCTGGTTAAAACCACAGCAATTTCACCAGGAGGAATTACAGCTCAGGTGAGGGATCCTTGTCTCTCTCACCATAATCCCTCTGTGACATAACAAAACCATGGGTTTATGTCACTTTCCCAAGCAAGATGCAATTTATTCTTCTTGTGCTACAAGCTAGACATGACTGACAGAAAACATCTTTAAAAATGGCTTTTTTGCTATTCCTAGAAGTTGTACTCAATGCAGAACTTCCCATTCTACCTGAGGAATCCTGCGAATACTGACAAAAACATAAACACAGTGATAACACTGCAAAACAAGTAGAGTCTTTTAACTTCTGTTTACTGCTTTCAGCATTTAGAAAGGTCTTATCTTGAGGTGCATGCATCCATAGTTCCTCTTTCCAGAACAAATAGAGGACAATATTTACCATTCTAATCCAGGAAGCAAATAGCTGCTATTTGTTATGTACCTCAACACCTTACCAGAAAGAAATAAAGGAAGCTTTCTTGAATGAAGAAAACTCCCCAAACAGGAGGCTAGACAGCTCATTTAGTATCAGTTTTGTTTGTAAAGTAGATGAAATTCCCTGTCTCAAAGTTCAAAGACAAAAACAAACAAAAAGAAAAAACACCAGGAAAAAATTGGATGGGCCATGTTTTGAGCCCGGATTCTCATCAATCTGGTGCCTTAAGGTGAGTGATCATTTCACTGAACTGTCCCATCTCACCCACATGTGAAGCCCTTTTTCTGTCAGTGATTTTCCTAAAAAAGACGTTTTCTTAATTTTTGTCACCTCCTCACATCAATCTGAATCCTGTACATTCAATAAAAAAAGAAAAAAAAATCCTTTTTTACCTTTATTCCTTTAATATTCTTCCCCCTTCCCAGGTTCCTAAGGAACGAGAGAAAGAATTTATAAAAAAATAAAATAAAATGAGGCCAGGACTAGAAAAAAAATCTGCTGCAAATAAACACTCAAGCTAAAGAAAACACTCTTTGGCAGTTTGGACTTTAGAAACTTGTTTGGAATATTAGGCATAGAGGATTTTAAGCATGAAGAAAAGATATAAACCTAGAAATAGTATTAATGGGATTGGAATTGTTAATGCCGAGACAGAATTAATTTTATTAATTAATTTTATTTCTTTTTAGACACAAAATATCTGACAGACAGACAGTCCTGGAGACCAACACCTCCACTGCTTACCCACTCTGGAATCTGCTGCAGTCACAGCCTGCAAGGGAGCTCAGGAAATTTGATGAGATCAAGGGCAGAGACTTGACAAGGTCCTGAGGATGTCCTGGCATTTATCTGAACAAATGTGAAATTCTGCATCGCAAGTTTGTCTCACTGAGCTCAGGCAGCATTAAAAATCACACTGTGATTATCACTGTGCTGCAAACTTTTATTAAATTGGGAATCCCCCCGTGGGTGGGGAGGGATGGGGGATGGATTATTGCCCACTGGCTTTTCCTGGTTTTTCTCTGCCTGGAGCAGCTGCCAGCCTGGCTCCTCGGGATTCAGAACAGATTTCTGACTGTGGCTCCCAGTCCAGGCCTCTGAGCAGAACCTGAGCTGTTGGAGCTGTTTTATGACAGGGTGCAAAGAAACCAGCCCTGTGCTGAGTGTTCTTCACCACCTCTGACTCCATGATGTGAACAATTACCTGTAATCTCACTGCTTGGCTGAGATAAACAACAGCAGGGGAACAGGAGAAAGGAAAAAGATAAAACCAAACCAACCAACAAGCCTTTAGGAACATTGCAATGTACTGTCTGGCACTTTCAGTGTTGACAAAATTAGAAAAATAAGCCAAACCATATTGTAATACTTCACTTCCTAAAGCACTGTGCCTTTCAAACATGGAATTCTAATGCATCTTGCCAAATTTAGTGAAGTAATCATGATAAATATAGCTATAAATCTAAACTGTTCTTTAAACATATTTAAATCTCTCCATAAAAAGCATAGAAAAATATGCATGCAAGAGAGATCACCTTCTTGCTAAAGCAATTCTTGTTAATTCATCAGTTTTCATTCACCTCCTTCATGATTTCTAAAAGCAATTCTGGAAAGTGAAGCAAAATTAACTTTTACATCCCCACGCCTACCTAAGACTACCAAGAAATCCTACATGACCCTTTATGAGCCTAATCCTTAATGGTCACCAAAGCTCCTGAGTGTCAGGAAGGTGGGACTTGACCCAAAAACATTAACTCATCAAGGCTGGCCTTTTTCATTTGTGTTCTTACCCTTGTTCTGACTAATGCTCAGATAAAGTTCTAGACTAAAACCTTTTTTCTTGATAAACACCCTGGATATTTTTTCAGAATGGTCTGTGAAGGCTTTAAGATGTTTATCTCTAGCACCTCCTCTCTTCACAATAAAAACAAGATGGCCAAATTGAGACTCTCTAGAAAAGAGAGCTCTCAAATGGATTTTTGCCTGGGACATGAAAATGAACACCTACATTTTCAATAGCCAAGACTTAATTTTTTAAAGCGAAGTCCTGGGCCCCAGAGAAGTAGTGAGGGTAAAATGCTGCTCTTCAGTACTTGCTCCTGAAAGCACAAGTGAGAAATTCCTGGGGTATCCTGCAGGATCAGCTCCCTGGGGCTTCCACAAGGCTAAACACAACAACCTGTGGCTGTTACACATGAGTGCCCAGCACAGAAAATCTAATCTATTAAAGGCATACATGAATGGAATATGCTGAAGGGAGAACAGGGGGAATCAAGACTCATATTTCATAGATATGTATCTTTAATTAAATTTTGCTCAGTTTATTTACTGCTGTGGATAACAGCATTAGGTTACTCCAAATTTTTGTTAACTCAGTAAGTCTACAGGCAATGACTTCCACAGTTGGTGAAAAATATATCTGCCCTTAACTACACCCTAATAGTATTTGTGATGCTCAGTTAATATTGGCTGTTAAAGATCTTTAAGCTAAAGTTGCTCTATAAATCAGTCTGCAAAATGTGGAGTAATTACCACGGATAGTTCACTTAATGTATGAATTCTCAGTCACAATGTCGTCTTTTTAAAAGTTTCTGTAGTATAACCAAATAAACTCCCCAAAATAAATAAACAAAAGGAAAACAATCTCTGAAACACTTGTTCTGACTAACTTATACAATGATTTTCATGAATGACTCTGTATATTTGTGTGTCTGGTACAAAGCAGTTGGAAAATAATGTGGTTTTCTCTTTGAAATCAGAACTCACCTTTACAAAGCAACCTGATCTGCGCAGGACTTGCTAAATGGCTCCTCTTTAATACTTGGAATAAATTCCATTACTTGGGAATAAATTCCATTACTCTTATAATGAGTTAATGACAGAAAACATTAATACATAATAAGTTAACCACAAAAAATACATGGGTTTTTTATGCAACAAAATATATGGTCTTTGTTTGCTGTCCTCTTAAAAGAAACCTAAACCTACTTTATCCACACCTTTAGCAAAATATCCACATGCACTGCCGCCCTGCTGCCTAGGATAATCTTGGCAATTTCTAGAAGTCAACAAGAGAAGGATTTCACACTTATTAGATGGTAGAAGCTCATGATAGAATGCAACTGCAATAAACTAAATCTGGAATTCAGGGTAAACAAAGCAATTTTAAGGAAATTGTCGAGCCACTACAGCTTTTCCATGGATTCTGGTAAAAATGACATTAATGCTTCCTGCTTAATTTAGCAAGGAGAAAAAAAAATAAAAAATAAAACCAGACAAAAAACAACTGGAATATAAATATAAACAAAAATATCTCTGGTGATTTTTTTTCATGTGTCATTAATTTTGTAAGGCTCCAGAGCAGCGAGGCAAGAGGACAGAGTGAAAAGGCAGCAATGAAACAACTCCCTCGCGACGCCTGCCTCACAACACTCAGCAGCACTATTAGCACTATCCATCTCACCCAGGAGCAATAAACTCACATTTTTTGGAATGCCCACATTATGCCAGAATAATATAAAAATAGATGATGAAGCAAAAATGAGCTAGATTTAGCCCCGGTGTCCTGCAGTAAGTGCCATAATTGCACAGCCAGCTCATTACAGCAAGCCAGTCCCCTGAGCCTCCCCTGTCCCAGTTAAGCGACAGTAATAGAAAGCAGCTGTATGAGGACATCAGGTCAGCACAATCATTAGCCCCGAAAATTGCATCCCCATCCCTCCCGTGCAGCAGGCAGGCGTGCACACAGCAGCAGCCTCCCAAACACCAGCTCAGGCGGGCTGATGAACCTCACCCAGGAACTCCATTAGCGCTGACCCGCGGCTCCCAGCAGCGCTCACCTCCGCAAACTTCCAGTGCTTCCATGAATTTGGGCTGCTGCTCCATGCCCTGGGCTCCCAGCCCTGGGGCAGAGCCCGTGCCAGGGACACCCTGCACCCTCGGCTTCCTCAGGGTCAGGGACTGGGTAATGCCAGAGCTGAGGCATCTCCCAGCTCTGCCAGGTCATGGTGATGCCTTGGAGTGGTGGCCTGGAACAGGGGCCAGACAAGATTAAGAGAATAAAGTGGGTATTTATTAAAGGCCCTCAACAGGCACACCTTGGGCAGTCAGGAGCCTCCCAGAGGCTGCACCCAAGATGGAAAATGGTCACCAGTTTTTCATACAATTACGAATTTGGTCCATTTATATATCAGGGGTTAATCCTCCAATTACAGCTTTAGGTAATGAAGTCATTTATCCCCAATTTTCCCCCCCAAACTCACTTTTATTTATACTTTTCAGGGCCTGAGTCAGGTGTCCTTGAGTTTCAGGCCTAGAGAGGAATTGTTTTGTCTGACTAAAACAGGAGAAGAGCAGCTGGCAGGCCATGGAGTTTAGAGTTAAACACTAAAGCTGTACAGGATCTGAAAAATAGAAATGCTAAATCCTAAGGCATCAAAGGGAAAGTGATGCTGCCAGCAGCCACCACCATCAACAGGAGGAGCAGGACATCCTACCCCCATAAAATTTCATGTGCTGTTTGTTAACCACTTAGATAACTCAAACAGGACAGGATGTCTCATAGGGAGTTATTTTGGTGCCATGGGGTTAGCACCTCCCAAGTGACAATAAATATCTTGTAAATAATAAATGTCCATTTGAAGGGACATTGGACAAGGTAAGCTGAATTTCTGACTGACAGCTGCCCCCTTTACAACCATAAAAGCCACACCAAACTTCCACAAAGTAGAAATCTTCAGTGTGTTTTCCTGGAAATGTGTGGAGTTTCTCCCATGAGTAGGGATGCCTACCCTGGGGTAAAATTAAGGAATCTGTGCATTATCATAATTTTGGTGATAAGTTACATTCAAATCCTAATCAATGCCATTTCTTTTGCCAGCTTTAATATAAGTACCTTGATATCATGCACTTTTTTATGATGTTAAAATCAACTATATTTTTTTTAGTTTCATGCAGCATAGGAAGTAATTCTGATTAAGATCTTCCATCCGTTATCTTTTGTCTGTTCATTTGTCTTAATAAATAATTAATTTTTATACAAATATATCTGATTTGCCATCGTTAGAGCTTGTGGAACAAAGCAATTCAATTATACCTCTAGAACTATTTTAAGTTTAAACTGTTGCCAAACCCGAGGCTAAGGAAGGATTTACTTTCATTTAAAGCCCTTTCTGGGAAGGAGCTGAAATGCACAAAGGGGTTGTTCTTTCTGCCCCAGGACTTGGGGCAGCTCAGAGACCCCCACGTGTGTGAGGAGCAGCTCTGGCAGGAACTGGGCAGCGAGACTGGCCAGAGTGGTGGCCCAAGGTGCTTCAGCCCCCAGCAGCCACCCCCAGGGCCACTAGCCATGGGCAAGAGAGGCCTCTCAGCCCTCCCAGCTGTGAGCAGCAGAGATCCCCTCCCAGATAAATCCCTGTAAGAACAGGAGATGGGAAGAGCAGCTGCACCATCACACACTCCAGCCTCAGGGGCTGTTTGGAGCTGGCTGTGGCTCTGAGGGAGGGACAGCAATGGGGGCAGCACAAAGGGTGGGCCAGGCCCTGGAGTGGCAGCACAGGCACTGCTCTGCTGTCCCCAGCTGCCAGGGGATGAAGCTCTGGCCTGGTACACACACGGATTCCCATATCCCAGGGGCAGACTTTCCTCCTCCATCATTTCTCCTCCTGCGCCCCGAGGCCGTGAGGCACAGAAATGAAGATGGAGCCCTTTGCCGGCCTTCCCGTGTGTTCTGATCAAAATGCAGCCAGTGAAGTCAGCCAAGGTCCTCCCAGGTCTGGCTGCTCATTCCCACCTTTCCCAGGGATGAGTGTCCTGGTGGGACGAGCGTATCCACAGCCCCTGGGCAAAGCACGGCCCTGCCTTCATGGTCCTCTTGAGTTTTGGTCACAAAAGCAACAACCCCTCCATCAATGTCAAAGACTAAACAAGTCTGACTGTATGCTGATGTTCTTCAAATTGTTTCTACCAGCACTAGTTGTGGCTGGTTTGTTTTGGGGAAATGAATGATGATACAGCAAGGTCGTGGTACCTGTGCTGTAGCGAACAGATGTTGACACATTAATGCCACGGGCCTGTGCTGCACGAGGCCAGAGCTGCTCCTGGCTGTCACTGCTGAGCAAAACCAGCCCCACCAAGCAGCCCAGTCGAAGAAACTCAGACTAAAAGGCAAACATTTGAAGAGAAGAGCTCCTGCACTTTCCAAAGCCATCGCTCTGTATAATCCTCATCAAAACACGCCACTTTTCTTTTTTTAAAAAATCAACCCAAAGCCAGCAGAACAATAAGAAACCAAATCTTTTTCCCACTCAGCAGCACAGTTTTCAATGCCATTTGTAAGCTGCCTATTTATCCCTGACATTCACAGCTTGAGTGTATCTCCAGTTCAGTCGCTCTCTTACACCGAGGTAGAAATAATCAAGTATTTTTTCCATCTTTTTGCTGGGAGGATGCAGAGCTGAGGGTGCATATCCATAGCTCTGTTAACCTGGTGTGAGATTCTCATGGTACACTGCACAGGAGGAAGGCACCATCATTCCCAAATATTCCAGTCAGCAGGGAAAGCAGCAGCCTCATGACTGGGAGGGAGCAGAACTGGGGTAGTTTGATGTCTAAAATGAAATAAACACTTTTTTCTTAATAACCTCATAGCAGCAACACATTTAAAGCATTAAAAAAAAGAATAAATAAGCAGGATGAGGGTAGGGAGATACATCACTGAGATAAAGCAATGCACAGCCCCTTTACCTGTGGGGAAGTTTAAGATTTGTGGTCAGTATTGTTAAGTTTTAACTATCTAATGTACTTCCTTCAAAGGAATTTTATTATATTTGGGGGGTATTACTACAAAATGAATTACACAAAAGGCATCAGTGCCCTAAGAGTTAGCTACATAAGTGCCATGTGTCAGAAAATTCAGAATTTTGAGTCATATTTTAAAATATGGAACTTCTGACAACACGACAGCCACTGTAGCTGGAAATGAATAGCAATTCTTCCATCACCCCGGCCCCAAACAGGGGACTTAACATCAGCACAGCTTGAAAGTCCATTTAAACTGTGACAGGGCTGTAAAAAGCCCTTAACAGAAGCATTTCCTAAGAGAGTCTCATCTGTTTCTAAGCTACAGCTGTTGTTCATTCAGGACTGATAGGCATACAAAATAAGAGATGGATCACTCAGTCTCAAACGCAGGTGTAAGCTATTCAAATCCTTCACTCCTGATTTCTCATCATTAGCAGGGTTATACCTGTCTCCTGGCTGTGTTTCACGCTGCAGAGCTCCATCCCTGTGAGCAGGGACTGAGAGATTTGAAATGTCCCCTACACATCGTCCCCCAGAACAGTGCACTCCCAGCAGTGCTGCAGGAGCCACCCTCACACCCTCCTGACCATCACCCAGAGCTCACTGGCACACCACTTATTAGAATTCCTCACATTTATGAATATGAAAAGAGTCTTAATCCTTGGAGTGAAAGATCACAGCAAGAGATGCTTATCATTTCCATGGGCAGGAAGAAAATAGTGCAATGAATTATGTAAAATACTTTAAATATGGGCACAACTGAAAGCCTTAAATTAGGAAGCAGAACCTGTCAATAAGCAACACCTCTTCAGTAGAGGATCCTCTGACTTTAAAAGGCATGGTTAAAAAGCAGGATAACGTACAGATAATATTCTGCACATTCCAGAATTTAAATCTAAGCAATGTAATAAAATGCAGTAACAAGTGGTGTCCCTCAAGGGTCCTGCAGAAATAGCTCTGTCTTTTGGAATCTTCCCTGTGCAAAATATATATTCAAAAATAAATCAGCTTTTCTTTAAGCTCCCTACTCCAGGATTTATGTACAGGGAATGATTAGAAATAATCAAGAAGTCCATGCAAATGCTTTCCAATTACAATGTATCCCTTAAACACTCTTAATCAGAAGGCCCTAATACTAAACCTTGACTTGTTGAAAACCCCTTTCAAAGCAGATGAAAGCTTATGAACCTTGAGGCAGGTCCTTCTGCTTAGACCAAGGAAATGTTACAGGGTTCCATCATTCAAGATGATAAACCAGAAAAAAAAACACCAACAACAAGATTCTGGAGAGAGAGTTCATGTCAATATAAAATAAAAGTAAATTCAGTTTCACTTGAAGGAGATTTTAGTGGAAGTTGCTGTTTTGAAATAAAAAGAACACGAAAAGCATCACTGAAGCCCCACATAATGCAGCAGATTAGAGCTGGTGTGTGTCAGGGGCTCACAGCTGTGTGCTGCTCTGTGCTTTGCATGGATGGAACTCCTGTGCTCCATTCCAGGCTGGCTCCATCCCACACCCTGCAATTTCTTTAGTTCTCAGGGGGCTCTGACTGCTTTCAATGAGAGAGAAGTTTACAGGTAACGTTTCAGGAGCAGCCAAAACATTAACCCTGTATATGAGAGCAGCTCAGGCTGAGGCCCCCGGTCCAACACAAACAGCTCCTCAAACCGGTGATGTTCAGCACAAGCCTTGGCATCACAGGCAATTCCTCCTCCAGCAGTTACTAAGAAACAAACCACGCAAGAGTTCTGCTTTTCACTTTTGTGCTTCTGAATAATCATCACCATTATTGCACAGGCTAACAGAGTGAGGCTGTCACCTGCCGGGTGATTTCCCTGCCTGCAGGCTGTTTGTCCCCTCAGCAGGACCCAGCTCTCAGATGTCCCCAGGAGCCCCAAGCCCAGAGCCAGGCTCAGGGAAGGAACCCCTGCCTAGAAGAGAAGGGGGCACAGGGGACAAGCAGCTCCCCAGGCTGCCAAAGCTGCCATTACCTGCTAGAGGGAAACTGCAGCTCAAACACTGCTCTGAATCTTGTTTTGGAAGTTTAGACAGCCAGGCAAATCTAGAAATCACAGGAAAAAGCCAACTCCTCTGCAGCCCCAGCTGTGTGGGGAGCTGTGGAGGGCAGGGCTGGCATGGGGTGAATCCTGTGTGGAAGTTCTGCAGCACTAAATGCTGCTCTGACATGTCAGGGGTGTGTTTGTGTCACCAGCACTGCACTGTGATTGCTCTAAAACCACTTGTCTCTATCCACCAGCCTTCCCATCAGTCCATACTGTTAATTTTTTATTTCTCAATCAAGAATTCATGGAGGTTAGTGTGACATTGCTGCAAATACCCTCGCAGCCTAGTAACTGTAAATAATGGATACCACTCCAGAAATACCAACCAGCCTCTCGTTGTTTTGGGCACTTAAATCGTGCCTGCCCCAACTCACCTGCCAGCAAACAAACGGGCTCCTCTCTGCACTGCAGCAAACCCCTCAGTCTCAGGAAAATTAAATGTGTCATTGAAATGGCTGTAGTTTAGGTAAGTGCACACAGACATTTAACTGTGACAGCGCTCACAAAGATGCACTGAGTGCAACCATCTCCTTTCCCTTCAGAAAGCGTATTGCAAAATGCTAACAAATCTTCAGAAGCTCCAGTGAATTTTAACACAGTTATTGCATTTCAGACCACACTGCAGTAAACTACATCTCCCTCTTTACATTTCTGCTAATTTCTGGCATTTATTTAAAAATTCTATAATGATCAGCTACTACTGAGGGCCTATTTGCACCTCCCATTTTCCATTTAACCTCAATGATTGCAGCCTCCTTTATTTCCTTCCGTGTTGAAAAGTACTTTTACAGCATTACCAACACATTTGTTAGATTTCTCCTAATTAATTTTCCATGAACCTTTCAGCATAAAAAAGAAAAAAATCTCACATTTCTGCATGAAAAATGAATTATATTTTCTCCATTTCGTTAGAAATTTACATTCTGGGCTCATCTGTGCCACATATTCTTTATGGATAATGAGCAAGGCGTCCTCACTTAGCTGTCACTGAGGCAGTGAAATGTTTACAGTGTGCACTTTGGAGATTCTGGCAGCTTAGATTCCAAGAATATTTCTTATTCACGACAATAAGCTCTGTCCTAAATTTCTCTTGCACATGAACAGGAAAAGATTGATCTGAAGAATCCTTGAACTTTGCTGACCTGCAGTAATGCTGTTTGAAGAAAGGTTGCTTCAGACACTTCACGCTCATGATCTGTTTCATATGATGTGACAAAGATTCCTTTCTGCCCTCAGCATCCCGCAGAACTACTTGGGAAAGAGAAAATATCCACTAATGGAGAGACAAATATCTTCATTATGAAGCTTACAAACAGAATGCACATTGGATAACTTTGGAGCCTGTTCTCCTACCGTATTTATTCTGTAACAGTTTGGGGACAGATTATTGCCAGGCAAAAGAAAACTCATGCATGAATTTCATGCCAGTTCTGTGCAGGAGATTTCACTTAACTCATCAAAAATCTCTCTCTTTAATTACCTCTCTGAAGCCATTCTTTAGCCAAGCCATGAGAGTATGCCTGTTGTAAAGATTATGTTAAGATTTCATTTCTGTGCTCAGGTCCAGTCCCAGGCTCACAATGACACGCTTAAGCCTCTGGGCTTTATTTAACCAGGGCCTGGAAAAAAACCATCTTTTATGCTTTGTTCTTAGAAAACCTCATATAGTTTGAATAAATCTTTGAAATGTAACCAAAAGAATCTCACACGAGATTGTCTTTCATTGAAGTCATAACATCCAATTCATGTAGATACAGTTGGAAGGTTATTGCTGTCAAGTTTTGAACTTGGGCTATGAAAGACATAAAAGGTGACAGATTTCCTACCCAGAAAGGAGAACAGAGCCTTCTCCAACCTCTCCTTCCTCAGCCCAGCTCCTGCACCAATCTGAGCCTACTCAAACCTGCTGGGGTTGTTTTCTGTTATCAATCAAATTTCCAAGTGTAATTATTAACATAGTCTTTAATTAAACGAATCCGTTCCTTTGGATACATTCTAAAGAAAAGGCAGTTATTGAAAGTTAACAATTCAAACACTTCAAGTGCCTTTTTCACTTCTGACTTGGAAAATCTGGATTAATTCTCAAAGGTCTTCCATACAGTTACTAACTCTAAAGGAATTTTTAAAACATATTTAAACCTGTGTTTTCCATATATTACTCTAAAATGTTAATCAGTTCATCAGGAGTAATTGAATTTTGCAGGATGAGGCAACTTCTGCCATTCCAGGAGTGCTGGTGCCATGGCTTTTCTGACATTGTTTATATTGTTTCCCCTAGAAAACGATATTAAAAAAAGAAAAAAAAAGATCTTATTGTTGCATAAAATGCTGGTACAGTGGGTGGAACAGCAACCCTAAGCCTCTTCTTACATAAAGAAACATCTCAATCTAAACAGTGCTGTTTTCAGACAAGTTGTTTTCACACCAATTATCCTGTGACTCAGTAACATCTTGATAATAAATGAAATATTGTAAAAGTATTTATTGCCAATAACAGAGCCCCCCCAGCCTTTTTAAATCTTCCTATTAACTTGTCAGAGGTGAGTCTCTCAGATCTGAACTGGCAGCTGTGAATACACAAACAGTATTTCAGTATTCCCTGCAATATCACTGGCTTTGTTCTTTGGCACACTGGACAGTGACTGGAAAAGTTCTTTCAGAGTTACATGGTGAGAGGGGCAGAACAAAAAGGAGTTCTGCACTCTGTGCCAGCCTCGAGATTTCTGGAGGATCAATGCAATGCACCTAAGCAGCTGCAGAATAAAAAAAAAAACAAGGTTTTTATGTAAGCAAGGGGAAACTGTATTTCATTTTGTAAACCCAATGGTCTCCAGCCTCCTGTGGAACTCTAAATTATAACTTAGATAATTACAGCAACAGTCAGGAGATAAATTATTATAACAGATCTTGATACAATAGCATCAGATACTCAGAAGTCTGGTAAGGGCCCTGACAGAGATGCTAAAATCAAAGCCAGCAAGAAACCAGCAGGAGCTCCAGTCAAGCTAAAAAGGTTATTCAAGGCAATCAATTACCATCTCTAGTCTTAGGTTTTGAGATATGTGTTCTCTATTTGCAAAAAAAACCCAGAGATACAACTATCTTGAATCCCTGTGAAGAAAACAACGAGTCCATTTTTCCACCTAAGTCCAAATCAAAAGCAAAGATGTATGTTGCAATTCTAAGTTTAATTTGGAGTGACTGATCCAGAGTTCAACCTGTGCAACAGAGCTGGGAGCTCTCTGTGTAGCCTTTCAATTAATATTTATATCTGTTAGCCCTGAATTTGTCTTTATGCCTGTGAGTCTTTGAGACTCCAGACTTTCCAATTCCACTCCAAATGGAAACTCGCTGTTGATGATGTGCAAAAGACAAGTCACAGGTAACAGAGCTACAACCTGAGGCACAATTAAAGCAAAAATTGGGCTTTAATTCATATTAAAAACTTGGGGCAAAATTAATGGTCATCCCTAGACATGACAAGGGATAGCACAGGAGGTGAGACATCCTCTGCATTCTGGTGACCAAGAATTTTCTGTAGACAAGTGTGGGATAAAAGTTGTGCAAGAAGCTGATTCAATTGGAATTCTGTCTGCATTTAGAGCCTAATACAAATTCCAGTTTTTTAGTTAAAAAAAAAAACAAACCCATCCCTCTCTACCTAGGAGGTTTGAAAGATGTATTTCCTGGAAAGTATTACACAATTAAGCTATTTTTACTGCTGTGTACACTACAGAAAACCAATTGTCAGAGAAACACTTCACATTTTTCTCCACAGTTGTTTTTCTGTTCAAAGAGAATTGAAAATAATTAAAACATTTTCCTTAATTTCCCCACTGGAAAGGATACTAGGAAAGTCTGACTAGCAGAAAACATGTATTATTGATTTTTTTTATATCCTTACTTGTGAAGAGAGATATTCTATTTCTCCTTTCAAGGGGAGGATCCCTGATAGCCATTATCCTGTTGCTGGAAAGGGAGGAAGCTGTCTCTTCCCCTATTATTCCCCTGTTCTCACACTTCACATGTTACTTGCCAGTGGAAATCATGAAAGAAGGCTCATAATAAAGGAATGAAAAAATCAGAAAACTTTCATTATTACCAAGATAATGTCTATCTAAACAATGCTAACAGACTTAATTCCAAATGCAAATGGAGAAAAAAAAATATGTTAATTTAGAAGAATGAAATGACAGAAAAAGAAATTATCTTAATTGTGCTTATCAGAAAACTTCCCTATTGTAATTGTGATTTAAATATTGTGGGCATAAGCTTTGATTGCCTGAACAATTCCATTGATTACATATTAATTTGTCTTGAAACACAAACCTGTTTGAATTCAACTTTTCGCTTTTTTAGCATCACCCAAAGCAAAACTACAGATTATTCAAGGTCCCACCTCGCCCCATCCCCAAAAGGACTCAACCACCTCCCCTAGAGGTGTGTTACTTGTTTGCCTCTCTCCAAGCCAGGTTTATTTCCCATAACCAATTTAGAGAGCAGTCAGATCATCCCCGAGCACCAACTGCAGAGCAAGAGGAGAGCCAGCTGGGGACTGAGCAGGAGCCAGGAATTATTTTACCCACATGGGTCACCATTAGCATCGCTCCTGGAGCCACAGCGACCTCATGGTTTGCTCAGCACTGTGGCCTGAGATAACTGAATGTGTGTGAGGAGGGAAATCAGCTCCAGCAACTCAGCACAGCACCTGGAGCCATCAGGAGAGTTCCACACTGCCCTGAACAGCTCAGACAACTGAAGAGTCAAAGTGCTTTTCTCTGCCATCAGCCCTGGAAGAGCTTTCTGCTTAATGCCATGGAATTATCTTTGTTCTGTCTGTGCATTGCCACCATTTGCAGCAGTTGCACTTGCATATCAATGAGTTGTCACACAGCTCTGGTAATTACTGTGCAGAGGTGCCTGTGCTATCTCCTCCATTCTTTCTGTTTCTCTCCATTAATCTCTCCTGCCTGTGCAAGGAGAGGCTGCCCAGAGCTCGGGATGAAGGAGCAAACCTGCAAACAGAGATGCTCTAACCCATTTTACACCAGCCCTTTGCAAGAAGAGCTTCTGTCCATGTGCCCAGGTGCTCTCTGTTGTGTGCCTGGCCTGGGGAGTGTGTGTGCAGCCCTGTCCTGCCCATGGGCAGCCCTGGCACAGGCTGCAGTGAGCAGGGCAGAGGCTGCAGCACACCCTGCAAGCTGTGCCTGGGCACCACAGCCTGCTCACACACACGCCAGGGTCACAAACAGCTCCAGCAGCCCAATTTCGGTTCCCTTCCATGCTTGTCTGAGATGTCATTTGGGGAAATTCATATATTTTCATGCATTTGCTTTCCACAGACTGGCTGGGAAATAAGGAAATTATATGCTCTAGGAGCTGTTGGTGCCTGTCACATTGTTTTGGTCAGGGTTGCTCTGTTTGAATCGCTCTGAATTTTCAATCATCAACCAGTGACTTAGGAGTGACCCCAGAAAGAAGTTTTGAGGGATGAACATGGGAAATGAGCTGTACCTGCCTCACCTTACACTGTGTATCAACACACAGCATACCACATGTGGATTTACAACTCAAGAGGAATAAACAACAGCATAGCATCAAAATGCAACTGCTATCTGAAACAAATTCATATAAAGGTCACTTTCCACCAGAAGTAAATAACATTCAGTTTGGGGGAAATCACTGTAGGTGAAGGGGAAAGAAATGCACTGTTTGATTTGGGGAGAAATTGGTTAGACAGAAGGTGATTCAAAATATAATCAAAAAATAATTAGAAAAAGGAACAAGCCAAAGGACAAACATCTGTGACAGAAGGATGTGAAGAGATAAACAAATCCTATGTATGACAGTTAATTTCGGTTCAGACCAGTATCCTGCTGGGCTACATTTGGAGTACTCTGCAAACACCCTGGGAAAAAAGAAAACTTACATTAATTTCAGTGTGAACGGTGGCAGCATCAACAACCGAAAGACTGCAAAACCAGAACCAAGACACTGAAAATATCAGATTTCAGCAGAACCCCAGCACATAGGGATAACAAATAACAGTAAAGGGAAAAAACAGCAATTAACAGACCAAGAGTTCTTCACAAGGCAAGAAGACTGCAAAACAAATACACATTAAAATCATGCACTTTGCTTTCCTAAAAACGCCAGATGAGAGAGGGAAAGGCCCAGCTGGCATAACTCCAGCAGGACACATCACTCTTCCAAGGCAGATGCCCCTGGAGTGTTCATACTGCTCTCACTTGCTGACTGAGGGCTGTGGTTTGTGAGAACTGAGCTGAAAAGGGAGCTGCAGTAGCAGTGAGGAGTGGGGTGAATCCCACCCCTTGCTGGGGGTTGTGTTCTCTGCCCCATGAATGATCTGCAGCTTCCCATTCCTGGAGAGTGAGCAGCAGGAAAGCTCCTGTGTGGGGCAGGGAGGAGTGGTGGGACCTGCCCAGGGCTGCCCACAGCAAAACTCCATGCAAAATAAATGCAAAATTCACCGTGGAGCAAAAAACAGAGGAGAATTCACAAGCCCAAACTCTCTGAATTTGCTTATCAGCCTGTTCTGTTTGCATTTTGTTTAGCAGTGAATGCTCACCTGTACAGACCACAGCTTGTGTGGGCAAATACACAAACTACAAATAATAATGGAGGCAGAGCTGTGCTGTAACTTCTGCTGGGGGGTTGATGTGCTTTCCTCATGAAGGTGATGGAATAAGTCTAAACCCATATTTTGTTTGATGGGCATTGCAGAGAAAAGCAGCCTCAAGATGTTGAGAAGCATTGCAAACTCCCTGATTGAGTTGCTGAAACAAATCTCTCGATGCTCTTTGTGATTAATTCTTTAGCTGAGTTGTAGTTTGTTTGTGACTAGTCTTGGGTAAATACAACTTACATAACTCTGCCTCACCATAAAATAAGTGTTATTAACAGTCCTCTAAGGACAATCAAAGCTAAAATTTCTTTTTCTGCAAATATTCTGAAGTATTTGTTGAAAACTTGATGCCAGCATGCTTATTGAATACCAATAAACCCATCTGCCAGAGTATTTTGGAAAAGCAAACACAAAGCAGGTGCAAATGAACTCTGATTAAATTTGTTCAAAACTTCAAGCAAATACTAAAGTTAGAAGATGAGTGGAGATGTATTTTTCATATTTGGCTAACTGTAATTGCAATTTCTATCCAGTCAAAGCAGGATAATTAAGCAAAAGACAAAAAAGAATCCGGCAGCAGCCTGAGCAAAGTAACCATTGCTAAAGAAAGAGCAAAAATAAGGGTGTAGTGGTAATGTAAACAGAGTGAATGAGGGAATGTTACTGCAACACCAAGAAATATAAAGCAAATTGTTATTAGGAACACTCACTTAGCACAACTAATTAGTTAGTAATAGAACTATGTTAATAATTGCCATCAACCACAATTTCAGGCTAAATTTAGTAACTGAGTACCAGCTCTCAGAACCTGAATTTGTTTTGAGCAGAAGCAAAAGAGGATTCCTGGTAAAGCAGGAAATATTTAGGCCTGGATTTCCAGCATCATGCAGCAGCTGCTCCAAACATTTCTGGGGGTTCACAGGACATGCCAAAATATCCACAGCTTTAGGTGAAAGTCAGCTGTCACCTCAACTGCATCCCCCTCTGACAAAAATGTGGTTATTTGCTAACATCATGGCTAGAGATAAAATGAATTGGCTTGAACACAGAGGAATAAAAAAGAGACTGCAGCTGAGCAGGAATGTTTGGTTTGGAGCAGGCAGAGAGGACATGGAGAAGAAAAGCCACTGTGTATTTAATGAAGTGGCTACTTTACCTTGGAACTCTTCCAGGGTGATCAGAACCCTATTTAAGGAACATGGTTACCTCCTGATTGTCACTTTATGTAAATGACAGGAGCACAGAAGAATTAACGATAGAAGAGTGAAAATTATTTCCAGAAGAGATGAGTGACTGTTCCTGAGAAAGAAAACATGAAGAATAAAGCACTTTGATCCGTGAACAAATTATCTGCATCTTCCCTCTGGAGCCCATGGATTTGATTTTCTCCATAAGTTACATGATTTAAACTTTATAAAGGTTTATAAAGGTTTCAATGTTCCCTGGTACTAAGGTATCCTTTACTGACCTGGAACCTGGTTGCTGAGTGAAAATATGTTTCACCTAGACTTTCCCAAGATTCTGAACAAGCCAATGGTTCCCTCCTAGGAACTCACAGATGGGCAGAGAGGAACGTGTTGCTGACAATGAAATTATCATCCCTTCATTTGAGCAGGAGTCACAACACTCTGGGCAACCCAGGCAGACAGAAATTACTCAACACACAGGACAAATCCACTGCTCCTTAGTTAAAAACAGTGGAAAACCTTCCCAGTAAGATATTAGAATTAGCAGTGTTTTCATGGTATTTTGGGATGGGCTTTCCAAGAGCCTCCAGTCAGGTGAGTAGAGAAGATATTTCTGGTTCAGAACAAACCACCCTGGCTCAGGGGAAGGAAAGAGGTGGGGGATCCCTCCTGAACACCATTAATATCTTTGCACTGTAGCAAACACCCACCACTATCAGATCAACAAAGATATGGAAAAATCTGCCGGTGCTGCCAAATTTTCAGATTAAATGAGTTCTGTCTTTAGTAAATTATTGGACTTTCCCAGTGGTGACTTTCAGAAAACATCTGCTGAACTTTTGCAGAGCATTTTGTTTTTCTTTTAGCCACCAGTTAAAGCTGAAGGCATTTTGAGAGAGGAGTACTAAAATTTAGCTAGACCTTCCTTATTAAAAGTAAAATCTTCAGTAATTAGCTCTTCCCCTGACTGCTTTTTGGCTCTCATTACAAACAAAGTGCTATGCTAATATACCTTGTGTTGCAAATGTTTCACAATTCCTGCTAATCAAATTAAACTCAGTTTTCAGCAAATAAACCCTCAATGCAGTTAATGGAAAACAAGGAACAGCACTGCTTTGCCTGAGAATGGGTCATTACCACAAGCTCCTAATTACAAGTACCTTAATGCATAATGTAAAGCACAGTCTTATATAGGCTCTTAAGAATTAAAGCTGAAGCAGGATCAAAGACTTGATGTGTCCTTGAATTTTTTATATGTACATTTGAATACAGATGGAGAAAAGCAACAAAGAGAAACAGAGCAAAGCTGCAAAATACAAAGATTCATTCACTTACCCACCCTTCAAAATGTACAATAATAATAATTTATGCAGTTTATGAGTCTGCAGAAAGAGACTGATTTTGACTCAGGACACATTCTGAAACCAATTTTCATTTGCCTCCTCCTCTACCCTCTTGATAGAGAATGTTTCACACCTACCAGTTAATGAAGGATTATTACTTTCCTCTAGAGTAAGCTGCAAATACAACCAAGGTTAAAGCAAAGGACGTTCATCCTGAATTAGGTTATATGATGCCATCAAACAGGAGCCCAGGTGATTGATGACATATTGCTATTACTGCACCAGGCATTTATCAATACTGCACTGTGAATTATTTTCCAGTTTAGTTCTCTTATTGTCACATGATGGTATATTTTATCAAATATACTTAACTGAAAAAAGTATAAAAAAATAGAAACCCAGAGAGAAAAGCACTGGAAACAAGAGAAGGCATAATAAATCACAGTAACTGACTTAAAAAATGCAGACTGGCATCACTTGCCAATCAGAATTCTGCTGTTCTGAATGAATTCACACAGGTTGCATTTTCTACTCAAATTTCAGAAAGAATCTGCAGGAATGGGCACGGCAGCCACTGCAGCCCAGCCCATGAGTCACCCTTAACCAAGTCCTGCAGAGCAGTTCACCTAGAATCACTAAAAAAGACTCTTCCACCAAACTAAAACTTTTCCATTTTTCTGCAAAATTATTTGCATCCATTTATTTTCCTGGAGAATTATTACACAAAGCTTTGAAACTTTCAGCAAGATGAACACTTTACTCTCTAACTCGCTCTGGGTATAAAGAATTCATGTTGAATTATATCTGGTGCAATTATAAATCTTCACAAGGTTACATTTGCAAAATTTCTGTGTGTTGTTGTTACATTCAGGCTGCCTCTCCTCATCCTCATTATTATTAATACAACATGAACTGCCTGTGCCTATCCTCCTGACACCACAGAGTCTGTAAAAGCTGAGCTCTTTCTTTAGCTTTGTAGTTGTCCTCTCCCTGAAGGGCATGCAAGCACAGAATGGGAATTATGGCTATTTGAAAGAAAATTAGTTCCTGTTTGGATATCCATGGAACTGCAGGGAAGGCAGGCTCAGGAAAATCCCACCTCTCACCCTGATCTCATCCTGGGCTTTGTGGAGCAAAAAATATTGTTGTGACTTTATGAACAGCAGCCAATAAACAGCAGATCCTTCCCCACCTCCCACTCACATTCACCTGCTTCTGCCCACCTTTACAAGGCAGAGGTAAACATTATAACAAGTCATGGAAGGGGTTTCTGCTAGGGAATAATACATTGAAATATTCCAAATTCAGTCAGTTTGACACTTGTTTAGTTGTAGCTCCTGCAGAAGCAGCAACTGAGACAGACACTCATCCTCCCATGAAGAGAGAGAGGGATGGGAAGGTTCTCCAGAGGAAAAGCTCTAAGAATTAGGGGTGAATGGAGAAATATTAGAAGCAACCTTCCTTAAGAACAGACCATCCAAATGTGAGCCCTGCCCAGTCAGTTCTGCTGTTTCTTTAAGCTTTTTCTTATGTTTCTGAAGTATTTGACTATAAAACATGTTTCTATGAACAGCACTAAAAATAATCAGTTTCTGACAAGGTATCAGATGAAATGCTCTAACAGGTCTAAAAAGTTTGTGAATACTGTTAGAATAACTCAGTTCCATGTCTGAAGATAAATTGCCCTCAGATCTAGAACCTTAAGCTTCTATTACTTAAAGGGATCACCTATTTTAAATTTTCTAAACAATTTTTAGTTTTACCCAGACTTTACAGCTTTATTTTGTTCCAAAGTAAAAATTGGCATTTCTGGAGTTTTCATCCCTTGTCTCTTCCGCTTTCTTTGCAGTAAACATGGAGAAAAAAAATCTGCTCTGGGATCAAGCTCAGATAATTTCACTGAGGAGCAGAATTCCTGTCCTTTGCACTGGCAATTTTTGCACAAAAAATGCAAAAAACACTGAAAAAAACAACAAAAACCCCTCACTGTCTCACATTCCTCAGACTGGTTTATTCATAACAAACAAAGTGCCTTATTTCACCAAACTGCATTTCAAAATACTATGCAAATAGTTTTCAGCCCCCCTGTAAAATGTCCCATATCTATCTCTAAACAGGTGTAATTTTCACCTTTTTTATTTAGATCTGTAGTGGTTTATGGATAATTTTGGTAAAAGAGGGTGAACTGAAATTTCATCTTACAGAGAAATAAAGACCAAGTTGGTTTTTTTTTTCTGAATTACCTTCAAAACCAAAGGCAAAGCTTAATAGGTGAGTCAAGGGAATTTACAGGATTCAAAACATCTGAGCCAGAACATTATAAAACGCAGTTTTATGGAAAAAATTGAGGTTCAGCTATGCAGCTTTGTGGGTACTGGATATATTCCTGTCCAAGAAGGGAAACCAAGAAATTATGCTCAGGAAGAACTCAAATATTTGTTTGTTTCCTTCAAGTGCAGGGTAGCAAAGGTTTACAGCAGCCCAGAGGAAATATAACACCATTATCTACCTTTACAAGGAAGTAAAAGGGTAAAGTCTCTGATGCCTTTAGAACCCTTCCAAAAATAGGTTTATTTTCAGTGCACCCATAGCCTTAATTTTCTTTTGGGTATAACTTCTGATAGTTTCAGCTGCACTATCTCCTGTTCCCAGCAGCATTAATAAATAGGATCTGTATAGTTTTAATTACTTCCCTTAAAACAGATTGAAATCACTGTGAGAAAGATAATTTCAATGAATTATATGCAAACAAAAAGATTTTCATGATAGAACTTCTCCCTCTTTCCTTTTCCTTTTTATTTTTTATGATGACTCTCAGCTCCTGCACTGCCTCACTCTTCCAGGGGAGATCCCTGTCCTAGAGACTGGCTGAGACACTGCACTGTTACCTGGTGCTGCTCCAGAACTGATCCCAAACTCTGCAGTTCGTTCTCAAGCAGGATATCACTGCAGGCAGACTCTTTAGCCCTCAGGAGAAAGCCTAGCTTATTTCTCAGACATCTGAGAAGAAGTGAAGTGAGAATCAGAGGCTGATTCCTGTAAATACCTTCAGAGCGAGCACCCAGCAGCCCTGGAACACATTTGAGTGCCATTTATTTTCTAATACAAACAAATAGAGATATAATTCCCAGGCAGACGTCGTTAAGGCATTGCTAATTACACACAATAAACCAGTGATACAATCTTAGTCATATATTAGTAGAAGGAGGCGTTGCAGATCCTGGGCTGATGCACAAATGACAGTGGAAAGGAGATACATTAATTTTGTGTGTACCACTGTTGCACAAGTTTAATTTTCACAGTCACTCTCCTTTTTGATGACAGCAGACAATTATCAACAGAGAGGTTTGCTTGCAGGTAACTCCAAACAAAAACCAGATCAAATTATTAAAGTAACAGTAGCACCTGCAGATGGTGTTTGCAGAGCAGAAGCACAAATGTGCACACACAGAGGCTGTATTTGTAGGAATTGCCATGAAAGGACATCTCCCCCTTTTAATCTCATCAGAACAAGAGTGTACCTTCATCACTGTTTCTAAAATACGAAGAAACTTTAAATCTGAATAAACAACATCTAGATCTATAAACTCATCAAGGAAAACTTCTGAAGAAAATAATATCCTTTTTTCATACATTTACAGCTCAAACAAACCTTGAGTTGTTTGTTAGACAATTCCACATGGACTTTCATCTTTGTTGTCACCGTTTCACCATTAAAGTGTGGTGTTGTAAAACACTGGAGACTTCAGAGGCTTAAGCCAATATAAAAATCTCTGCAGTATGAAGTAATTTTATGTCACTACTCTGGTTATTTCAGAATTGGCTGCAAATAAGAGCCTGAGGATGATTTAATGTGTCCTCGACCCATCATGGCCATGGTTAAACAAAGTAAACACATCAGTCTTTAGCAGTTATTTATAACTGGAGGAAAAGCACAAACCAGCCACGGTAAACAGAGCACTGGAAAACATTCTGAAGGGGAACTGAAAGTACCTGAAAATGCCTTTCTTCACATATTTCTATATTCCATTTCTCACTAAAATAAAATCCCAGTGACCATCCACAGGAGGATTTATTAGAACTAAAATCATCACTTCCAAAGAAGATCCCAAGATACCACTGCTGAAGTGGGAAATTTGGGCATTCAGATGTGATTACACACCAGCAACTGGCACTTCTAGTGCAGTTTTAAAATAGAACAAGCAGCCTGCAGAGCTCATCCAGAGGAAGAGCCCAAATCCTGGGAAGCTCTCTGGGATAATTTGGGACTTGCAGAGGTATCTGCACCAGTGACCCAACTCCACAGCGCTGATGTTGTCTCTTTTCAGTCAGCTCAGAGAGATGTTTACCTTGCTTGTGAAGCCTGGATTCCTCCAGCAATTCCCCTGGCTCCTGAGCTGAGCTCGGGGCTGTGTGAGGAGCCTGGCCTGGGGGTTTGCTGTCCATGAGATGTGTGACCCCAGCAGAGCTGCAGGTGGCTCACCCTCTGCCCAGCATCAATGAAGGGTTTGTTTGCAGCCAGGCCAAAGCCAGAGAGCTGTTTGCATGGCTTTGAGGAGGAACTGATCCTGAAGAAACCATCCCAGCACTGCCCTGAGCGGCAGCTTGGTAAACTGGATTGTTGTAGAGGTGTTTCACATGCCCTGACCTCTGTGGAAAGGAGGGATGACTGGAATGGGGTGTGAGCACTCCCAGCACGCTGGAAACCGCTTGGAAAACCAAACAATGTCAGCACAAAGGACTGTGAAGTGCTGCTGTGACCTGCAGGACACAAGTGCAGTGAAAGGCTTCTTGTGGGAACGCAGAACTGGAGCTGGCAGCGCAGAGCCCCACGGCCACTGCTCAATGGCACAAGGGCCCTTCTGGAGGAGACACCAGCTGAGGGTCCCTGGGGAACCTCTGCACCCATCTCCTGAGGGAGAATCACCTTCCCATGAAATCAATCACATTCCCATGAAATCACCTTCCCATGAAATCACCTTCCCATGAAATCTGAGTCTCAAGATTTAAGAGATTAGTGCTGGTCTGTGTCTGGCCAAACTGACAACTCACTCTCTTACATATTAGCTACTCATATTATTGAGAAATGTACCTAGATAGAGTCATGCATTGTAGTATTTGGTATCTAAGAAACCTAAAAGATGCCCAAAACCAAAAAACCAACAACAAAAGTTTTAGGATGTGAGTTCTGATTGGTTTTTGGGGGGTTTTGATTGGTTGGTTGATGTTTTTTGTTTGTTTGGCTTTTTATGGCTTTTAGTTTTGTTTTGTTTTGTTGGTGTTGGTGGTGGTTTTGGGGGGGGTTATTTTGGTTTTCTTTTGGTTTTTTTTTTTTTTTCCTTTTAATTTAGAGATCATTAATTTAGGACAACTCTATTCTTATCCATGCAGTCCCTGCATACATTGCTCTAGTGCTGGAATAATTTGTGGAAGCAGTAGACAAAATTGTCTCCTGAGTGGTGCTGTTGCATGCTTAGAATTTCCAAATCTTACGATGGGAGAGTCGCGATTAGCTGAAAAAAACTGATTATTCCCAGGCATGAAAAGTAAACTATTGGAAACAGTTTTCCTGAATTCTGTCTGTAGTTCTGTTGTAATTTTCTGGCTGTGAGAGATGTCTGGAAGCCATTACTGCTTGTCCTGTGTTAGCTTTGAGACTGCTGTCTTCTACCTGAGGGCAGGGGTTCTTATTTTAGCATTAATGAAGCATACTGCATTTTGGAAATCAAACCCATGGCAGCACAATATTTATTTAAAGTTTAGCCTCCGTGTCTTTTGTTACCTGCACTGGGCAGCCTCAAATCATAAATAAAAACTGGAACAATTTTCCCCCATAAACTCATTCCTTCCACAGCTTTGCCAGGTCCTCTCTGGTCCCCTTCCTTAATTATAGAATTCTTCAGAGGCACAGGATGCATGTTATTTTCATCAGTGAGAGATAAGAGGTGTCAGCATAGAACTGAGCTCTTGCTATACTTAGTCATAATCCTCCTATCACTTAAAAAGGCAACTGGAGATCTTTTTCAATAAAGCCATCAACAGGGATTCAAACATAAACACTGGATTTAGGCACATAAGCTTAATTGACTTTCAAAAAGAGATGAGCATCTCTTCCACTTAGGCTTTCCTGATAACGCCACCCTGAGTAGCTCAGGTTTATGGATGCAATGATTAACTTGGGGGGGAGGAGCCAAAAATAAGAACATTCAAAGATCACTATCTTTGAGTGTTCTGTTCTTTATAGGAAAGTTAAAAAAAAAAATAAAAAAGAAGAAGAGTTAACATATTCTTCCTGTAAAATTATTTTCGGTGTGAGAATTGTCAGAAGCACCTGCACACGATGCAGTTCTCTTTGTATTGATTGGCTGCAGTATCACACTGAACTGCAAAAGGTGATTTAATTGCAATTACATTTCACTGGAATTTCTAACATGAATTACATAACAACCTTTAGAGCATCTTCTCTCCCTTTGTTTTTTGCTTACAGTTTTATCTGATCCCTCTTCTCACTGTCCTGTTTTATCTGTCCTCCCTTTCCTGTAGTCCAGGGCTTACAAGGTCATGACACTGAGTCCCATATTGAATGAGCCGCTGAAACCAGGTAACCCAGAGTGCAATTGATCCCTGATGAGCAGGGGGATATTTCCATCCAAATGAGGAGGATGAGCTTTGTGGCTCCCATTAAGGTTAATGGGGGTTATATAGCTGAGTCCTGGTGTACCAGAACAAATGCTTGTCCCCTCAGCAAATCCATTCCAATCTCTGAGAACTGAGAGAGAAAAAAACATTTTCAGTGAAAAGAAAAAAAAAAAGAAAAGGAAAATAAAAAGGGTTGTGATTTAGAAGCAAATCTGAGTTGTTCCGTGTTTCTTCCCTAACTTTTAAAAGTGTTAAAGCAGCACATTTCACCACTTTCCACTTCATCTGCAAGAGTGTTCAAGTTAGTGAGGGTTCTTTGAGAGCCATTAAAAATCTGTCAGAGAAATGCTGGTAATGGCAAAAACATTTTTCAGGAGCTGTCAATTTCCCCAAATATCCATCAGTGCTACCAGGCACAACAAGGGATTCCTCATTTAGCACGTGTCAATTCTTATTATTAATGTCATGATGAAAACACCTGCTAAGTGTCTGTGTCTGCCAAAGTGAGGCTGTCACAGAAATGAGAGGGTGAATTCCTCTTGGATTAGTGAGCAAGGAAGAGCTGCAGATTTTTTTTTTTATTTTTTTTTTAATGTTTTCCTAAAGACAAACACCTTATCTTTATCCTGAGCTGGGCTTGTAAAGGCAGGAGACAGGGAATGCAGCAAGGTATAACTGATGGGAGATAATGTGAAAATAATGTGCAAGATTAACTCTTTGTAGAATTCTACATTTGGAGAGATGAGTTCCCAGTTGTTTGGTTTGTTTGCAAGCTCCAGGTGGAAGGGGCACAGCCCCACAGCCCAGCAGGCCCTGCAGATGTTGTGTTTTGTCACAAGGTTGTTGGCTGCAGCCCCTAAGAGCACAGAAAATGAGTTGGTTTGGCTTCTGCCAGCAGGAGCACTACAGGTAAATGGAATTCAGGTGGGCCAAGTCCATCCTCACAGGAACACATGGATTTCTGTGAGTTTTGGGATGTGCCTTGGCTGGGACTGCCCAGCACACAGAGCAAGCTGGGCTCTGCATTTAAAAGCACACAGAGAGAGGAAAAATGTGTCCTGGGACTCACTGAACCAAACATTCTGATAAATATAGGGGCAAAATTAAGAAGTTAGCTCTTTCTTTAAAAAATATCCATAAACATTATAATCATGGGATTATATGAGCTAAAAGATGATATCACCAGTGAAAGGTCTTGCTGAGACTCCAAGGCAGGATTTAGAAGAGAATTTCAGATTTCTGCTTTGGGATCAAAACAAATCATATTTAGTAAGAAAGGTCGGCATTAAGGAAACTATTCATGACTTCTTTCCTCATTCTTACCCCCATGAAACAAATTTGAGGCAGAAGAAAATACTGAAAACCACAGTCAATCCAGCTGGCCACGTGCTGACCAAGAGGAAAGTGCTCCCAAGAAATGCAGATGCCTTTCCCAGCCCTTGCTGTCAGGACACCTCTGTGGGCACCAGGCAGCTCTGCCTTCTGCTGCTGATCCCACCAGGCACTTAAATACCTGCTTAACTTTAAGCTCATGGCTTTAAGCAAAGGCATTAACTGTAATGAGCGTTCTTATATTCTTAATCACACACTTGGATTCATTGCCAGAGCAGGCAGGAGGACATAATGGGCCGTCTTCAGTTTGTGTAAATTGGTGGGACTTAATTGAAATGAATCGAGTTGTGTCAATTTGCTGCTGGATCCCTGGGGTTCAGAACCTCCCCAGAATCAGCCAGGCCTGGTGCAGCTCTCACTGCAGAGCTCACACTCACCCCAAAGAGCTCCCACATTGCAGAGCTCACACTCACCCCAAACAGCTCCCAGTGCAGAGCTCACACTCACCCCAAAGAGCTCCCACATTCACCCCAAACATCTCTCACTGCAGAGCTCACACTCACCCCAAAGAGCTCCCACATTGCAGAGCTCACTCTCACCCCAAACAGCTCCCACACTCACCCCAAAGAGCTCCCAGTGCAGAGCTCACACTCACCCCAAAGAGCTCCCACACTCACCCCAAACAGCTCCCAGTGCAGAGCTCACACTCACCCCAAAGAGCTCCCACACTCACCCCAAACAGCTCCCAGTGCAGAGCTCACACTCACCCCAAACAGCTCCCACACTCACCCCAAACAGCTCCCAGTGCAGAGCTCACTCTCACCCCAAACAGCTCCCACACTCACCCCAAACAGCTCCCAGTGCAGAGCTCACACTCACCCCAAACAGCTCCCACATTCACCCCAAACAGCTCCCAGTGCAGAGCTCACACTCACCCCAAACAGCTCCCAGTGCAGAGCTCACACTCACCCCAAACAGCTCCCACATTCACCCCAAACAGCTCCCACATTCACCCCAAAGAGCCCCCAGTGCAGAGCTCACTCTCACCCCAAAGAGCCCCCAGTGCAGAGCTCACTCTCACCCCAAACAGCTCCCACATTCACCCCAAAGAGCCCCCAGTGCAGAGCTCACACTCACCCCAAAGAGCTCCCACACTCACCCCAAACATCTCCCAGTGCAGAGCTCACTCTCACCCCAAACAGCCCCCAGTGCAGAGCTCACACTCACCCCAAACAGCCCCCATTGCAGAGCTCACTCTCACCCCAAACAGCTCCCACATTCACCCCAAACAGCCCCCATTGCAGAGCTCACTCTCACCCCAAACAGCTCCCAGTTCAGAGCTCACTCTCACCCCAAACAGCTCCCCCAGGCAGGCAGCAGGCAGCAGTTAATGATCACACATCTCTTTTCTGAGCCTCCTGAAGGATAACCCCGGTGTCTCAGCCAGCACTCTGGCTCTCTCAGTGAAAGACTCTATTATCCAGCCTGGGTGAGTTATTACCCAGAGCACTTTGCCTGTCATATTTCACTGCACAGCCTGCAAAGTCCTGCTCGCTGTTAGGTGCCTTAAAAGTTTTTGCACATGACATTTCAAATAGAAAATAGATAATTGGCTTTTAAATACTTTAGGTAGGTTATTTAAGTCTCATCTTTTTTTCTTCTCGGCTCTTTGTTAGTGTGATTTGGCACACACCACTCCTCTCCATCCTACTTGTACAGTGACCCATATTCCCAGAAGAAAAGTAGGCTTTCAAGGCCTTACACACTCCCATCTTACAAATACTCTTACACAAACATCCTCATGGGTTGAAAAAAACCCCACACCATTTTTTGCACGAGGCTTTTATGACAAAGTTTAACAAAAATGAAGAACAATTACATCTAAGCAAAACATAATTAAAAGAGGGCAATTTTAAATATCCTATTCTTATCCTTATCCTATCCTACATTTTTTCAGCCAGACAAAAATAAATAGTTTAAACTTTGCTTCCCCTCATATTAAAATGTGATTAATCTCTTTCCCCATGAAGAATTTCACAGTTAAAGAGATTTCTGTTCAGCAGAGGACTGAACCCAGTGCCTAAATCCATCTCATGCCAGCAGAGCACACCAATAGTCAAACACAGCACTTTGGAAGGATTTAATTTCCTAATCAGAAGTGCTGGAAGACACCACCACAGCTTGGCCATGAAGGACAACTGGGGGCTCCTACTTAGGCTGTGCCAGTCTGGAGTTCTACCCTGTATTCAGGAATGGAACAATTAAATCTCACCCTTGGCAAATGCCACATTTAAAATAACCATCCTCTGAACTATGCACAATCCCATGTTAAAATAAACTTTAAAAAATAAATTAGGAACCACCCAATCTTTATTGATAATTCATTCTTGGATTGTTTGTACCAAAAAAACACATCTGACAGCAGAGTCCAGCATGATTAAAATATGAGAAAAGCTTTCACTTAAATTTGGATTGTACAATAATATGTATTTTTTATGGAAATATCTAAATTTCCAAAGCTTTTGGTTTTTAACTGTGATGTGTTACTAAATATACTTGGGGTTGGGAAAGGAGAAAGCTCAAAGCAAAACATTTCAGGTATTCCAGGTCCTGAACATTTCCTAAACATTGAATTTACAAAAAACCCCAGCAATTCCTGCTTGCATTCATAAACCTGTGCCAAAAGGACAGCAGAACACTGTCCTGTGCTGATGTTTCAAACAGAAAAGTGGTAGCAGTGAACATTTCTGTAGGTAAAGCTGGTTTACAGTGGCCATGGGGTGAGGATGGCCTGAGCATTGCCTCTCCTGCCCATGGTAGGATATTTCACCTGGGTGCTGCTGAGAGGAGTGGCTGATTCCAAGAGGCACTTCCAGCCTAAAGCTGGATCTGAACGAAGCAGGGTTTGGGATCTGCTGGCACTCTCTTTCAAGGGAGTCATGGCTGCTGCACACAGCAGCATTTTGTGATTCCTGGGCAGTGCTTACTGTCAGCAGCCAGAGCAGCTCTCTCAAGGTCTGGCAGTGTCCCCTGCTCTGGGACAGGAGCAGCTGCTTCCCCAAAAGAAGATCCTTTCTGAGAGAGGCAAGAGCTCCCATCCCCACATGTCCATTGTCTCAGTGTACAGAACACATCTTTCAGAGGCTGATTTAAAGCTGGAGCCATTCCTTCCCCCACTAACCCACACAAAAACCTTAATTTATACCATGGGCATCAATGAAAACACCTGGATTTAAATAGAGCAGCTCTCCAAGCTGAAGTATTCACTTGACTTCAAGAGAGCAGTTAAATACAAAGTGAATGCTCTACATAGGTTGCTATACCAAGGGAAAAGCTCAAAACTTTAGGGACCAAAATTCCTCTTGAGACAAGAAGGGGCATGTGTTGATAAGACATTTGTAGCTGGGTTCTTTTCCCCTTGGAAAAGAGATTGATGAGAGAGAGGCAGTTTTCTCTTGTTCTGGCTTGGTTTTTTATTGTTATCTGCATTACATGTATACAAGGTATAAGGAGCTATGTGCACTAAGAAAGGTGCAAAATGGCTAACAAAGATCATCTTCAAGGTCTTTTATATGTCTGTTTACCCAATTAACAAATGCCAAGTAAATTCTTTTTCTTAGTGACCCAATGACCCAACACCTGAGTGCTGCACTGCAGCATTCTCTATCCAATCACTTACTGCTACCCAAAAACCTCTGGAAGAAGAAGAAGAAAGAAGAAGGACAAGAGACAACACCCTGAATCCTCCATCTTGTCTTCTGTTCTCTAAACTAAACTCCAAACTTTAACTTTTTCACCCAGTGACTTAAGAAGCTTTCTAATCTACACACTTACACTCCTAGCTTTTCTATTTAAAGTTGTTTTCACAGTGTTATATGACATTCAGTGTTTTCTTGGATGTCAGAGCCAGGTATCAGAGATAAGGGCACATTCTCTGTGCTTCTGACTCCAACAGGGGCACTCTGCTCCCAGAAAAGTGTGAGGAAACCCTAGATCTGTCCAGCAGTAAGATCTCTGGGGTATGGAGGAGGATGAATTCTTACATTTCTAATTTTACCAACACATGCCTTCCTTTCCCTTTAAATTCTTGTTCTCTTGTAGATCTGACAGGCACTGGCTGAGGAGGCACCACCCCAGTGCTCCCTGTGGTATCACCTTACAGAGGGTTAAAAATGGGCACCCAGAATGAGCAAAGCTTTATTCCTGATTTTTTTCCTTTCAATGCCAAATGGGAGAGACTCAAAACTAAATAAACACACCGAAAAAAAATAGCAGGAAAATAGTGTGGTCCTAATGCATGACATTTGGCATTAGATGAGCACTGAATTGGTTCATTTACCCTAATCTCTTCATATTTCAGTTTTTCTTCCTCTGCTCTCCACTACTCTCTTCCATTACTTCTTTAGGGAAAGGATAAAACAGGACCAAAAAAAAAAAAAAGAGGCACTTTCACTTCCTTTTTTTAAGTGAAAAACTAGAGAATTTTCATTAAAAAACACACATGTAAAAGAAATTAATCTTTTATTATGGAAAGGGTTTAAGAATAAGCAACATAAACTGAAATGCCTGGGTAGCTGTACAAATTTCCCTCCTTTAAGCTTGGTTCTATCTATGTTCAGTACTTAGAGCTGCCTCTGTTTCTGCAGCCCATCTAAAATTAGATCAGAAGCTCTCCAGGGTAAGGATTGTGTTCTGTTTGCTGCTCAGTGCCTGCTGCCATTTAGATACTTGACAAAAATAATAATGAAATGTTGTTATTTTTTTTTTACTTTCATGTCTAAAACTCTAAAATTCTACGAGAATGCTACCAAAATATGTAGGCAGCAATGATAACAGCCAGCCTGGTTTAATGACTGAGCACACCAGATGTTTGCCCTGTGTTATTCACACGCGGGTTTCGTTGTCTCTTTGTTGTTTATAAATCTCTATTTTTGACCATCATATCAGGGTTTTTTTTTTTCCTAGTTAGCCTCTGAACCTGATTCCCCAGAGAAAAAAACTGGAGAGGCACCCAGGCAGCAGAGGAGGCAGCCCTGCACCCAGTGCACATATGGGTTCTATTGTGTGAGTCACTGCCCTAACGACAGCTAAGCATATTACTGCCTGCAAAATTAACTCACACACTGTGAATAATCACAGAAAAGAAATTTGTTTTGCTACAAGGTTGTTTTCCAGCTGTTTTAATGCAGACAATTTTTTCCTGAAACACAAATTGTAAGGGGGGAAAAAAAAATAAATAAATAAAAAAAGACAGAAAAAGGCTTCAAAAATCTGCATAATTTGAAAGTGCTTAATGTAAATTAGATAGATCCGCCTAATTTTATTTCAGTACTTTTTAATTGCATTTATAATTAGTAAAATACATTAATGTGCTACACAGAAGGTCAGGAGTTCTGGTGAAAGAATCTAATTAAGATGCTCTGCTGCATTTATGTCACACATGCGCTCAGTAACCTTGAGGCCTTCCTGCAGCAGCAGAGGAGGGCTTTGTATTTCTGTTACAAATAACTTTTTCCTTCAACAGTGCAGGAGTAGCACGTGCTATGTGAGTATTCTCATCTCACACCCCATCTGCACTGCCTGAGATGCTTTGGTCCATTCCATACTGCACTTTTGATGAGAGGCTGATGAATAAAAGCAAGCTGCTTCCCTTTCTGCTCTCTGGGATCCCCAGCTGTGCCCAGCCTGTCCCTCTCAGGGACCCCGAGTCAAACTGTGCCTCACATCACTGACACAGACAGAGCTGAACTTGGTGACAGCCAGAAATTTGAGTACATGTGGTGTCAGGTTTATCCTGATGTCTGGATCCACTAACAGCATGGATTAAAAAAAGAAAAAAAATAGATTGAGGAACAGCTTACAGCAATAATCAGCAAGCAATAATTAGCGATGCTAATTTTTCTACTTAGAACTCATATTGTGATTTTATTACATTTAAATTATACATGTTCAGGTGTTCAAATGCTCTCCTTTCATCACCCTCTTAGGTGGTAAAACATCATTAACATCCTTCTAGCACCAGCATGATTGCTCAGTAAGATTAGAGATCTCTGCCTCAGCGAGTTCCACACATTCTCCTGTGAGCAAAGCCCAAGGGGAACAAAATAGGAAGGGCACATTTTCATATTATACATCCACTGTTAACCCAGCTTTTGTTTCTCTACAAGTAGCAGAATTTAAAAGTTCTGGAATAATCACTGGATTTACAAATCCCTGAGCTGTCAGCTTTGTCTGCAACAGAAGAAGAGTTCCCTCAGTCTTCAATAGGAAGGAAAAACAGGAGAATAATTGCTCCTGCTCAGGATGAGAGGCTGAAGCTTTCAAAGACTTGCTGCTCCATCCCAGCTGTAAAGATGGGTCATTGTCTGGGATCACTGTTTATTGGCCTGACCATCACAGGAAAGAGAATGAGCTGTCTAGAATAAGTAGGTTAAACTTACATAAAAACAACACTCACTCCTTTCCTCTATAATCCTTCCCAGAAGTTGTAAAGCAGCCATCAGCACCTGTGGGGATATCTCTGATAGTTCTGAAATAGAAGGAGAATTATTCAGTTCACTCAATATCTGCTTTTACCTACTGGGACTGAAGGGTTGGAAGTCCTTTCTGGAATGGAAGGATGGCAAACACCAGTAGGGCTTAGCCTGGTGGGACTGAACTATTGAAAGCTCCTGCCTGAGGGACAGCTCTGGCTCTGCTGAGAGGTTGGGCACACATCTGGCAGCCAGGAGTGCAGAACGTGGGAACTGGCAGGAGAGTGTGCAGGGAATAGAGGATAAGGGCTGTGCTTGCAGAGCAGCAAGAGGGGAGATAAGAAACATTGAAATCTGCAGACCAGGGAGAAGAGTGACATTCCCTCACCTAAGTTTTGCTCTGCCACTCTGATAGAACTCTAAATATTGTATCAGAGCTGGCAGATAAACCCTGGCTTGCTTTGCAATGTGTGTCCTGAGCTGCTGGCAGCACCGTCAGCTGTATCTCTTCCTGTTGGCCTCCAGCTCCTGCCAGGGGGCCAAACTCCTTTGGATTCCACAAAGAAATGGAGATGGAAGCCAGATGGCCCAAGCCCAAACCAGTTGAGCTGCATGGCTTGCACTTTGAGGCAGGGAGAGCTGAGCAGCAGTGCAGGGTCCCAGGAGATGCACAGCGAGGCAGAGCTGCCACCCCAAAGCATCAACAGCATCCCCTGCATCATCCTCACTGGGGAACAGGAGAGCAGGGCAGGAGCCACCCCCTGTGGCAGCAGCACCCCAGAGGCACACTGCTCAGGGAAATGTCCCCAAAGGCCAGCTCCCCAGGGAGCCAGGCAGCCCCAGAGCACAGGCAGCAGCAGAGGGCTCCTGCTCCCTGAGCCAAAGGGTTTGTGCTGCCTGTGTCACAAACCAGCTGATGTGTGAGTGGGGCTGAGGCTGGTGCTGATGTGCTGGAAATTAAATGTATTTGGACAACAGCAGCTTCTCAGAGCTGTACAGCTTACCTGCAATACCTCCTCGATGCAACACCGTCGAAAATGGTGGAGGAATATATTTTTAAATGCATGTTTGTTTGGCCATGTGCAGCCAAAAGCATGAGCTGTACTGAGAGCACTATCAATCCTCATTCCTGTCCCTAGACCACAGAACAAATCACCAATGCCATTCCTAAAGTTATTTATAAAGCACAATTCATAAATTCAGCATTACCTGCACGTGTGAATGACACAAACAATCAACTTTTCAAATCCAGGACATCTTGTTTGTCAGTGTTCAGAATTTTATACACAGATACAGAATATATACAGAATTTATATACAGAATTCACTGCTGATCATGGTTGCAATTTCAAGACAGAAAAAAAAAAAGGTTTAAAAATAATTTGGCTCCAATTATATAATCTTCTTTAAAGTGCTGAACAGTCCTCTTGGGGGAACTAATTCCCATTGCACACACTTATTCTCACTAAGGCTTGCTGAGGCAGCTTCTTGGAAAGTGAAGACTCCCCTCAAGGAAGTATCCTACCCAACCAGAAGCTTTATAGATGTTTGAAAAAGTCACCTAATAAAGAAAAAGGGGAGAATTTTCATAAGATTCACAAATCTCAGCATAAGGCAGAGACAGATTATCATGAAGGCTTCAGCGTGCTAAAATCCACTTAAATCTGCTGAAACTTTGCAAGGATCTGTTTTCATGGTAAACTAACCCAGACAGACTGATACACTCAGGAAAGTACAGAATTAGGGTCTCAACACTCAGCAAGTTGATCACTTTCCAAAAATATTATGTAAATAAATAAATACATAAAAGTCCCCATCACAGCCAGAGTGTACAGAGATTTACAGAATAGAGAGCAAGCAAAACTCTTGGATTAGGCCAAAAAAAGACTTGAAACCTTGACTGGGCAGTCCATAATAGTCCATAATTTCACACAGTGAAATTAATATGAAAAGTAAAATCTGACACATGTATAAAATTAGTCTTTTGTTCCCCCCTAATGATTCAAACTCCCATTAGCAGCACCATTGTCCCCAAATCTAGATGTCAATTCCCCATTACACACCAGGTCAATGGCACAGCTAATGAGGATCTGCTGGTGCAAACACTTACTGTATCTTAGCCTAATTCTAGTAAAATTTAAATGGTCTATTAATTTTCTTAATAAATTTAGATATGGCTTCTGCCTGCAATCTGTCTTTGATTAGCTAACAAAAGTGTATGAAGATCCTGCCAAGCTGACAGTTCAGAATATTTCAAGCAAATCATCATCTCCATTAAAAAAACATCAATCTATTCATTTCTCCGTTGTGCAGGCAACCAAAAATGCTTCAGATCCTCAGATTTAGCCTGCCCAGGCCTTCCAGCTCTGCTTCATCTGGCCTTGGCACAAATCAATTCTTTTACTACTGCTGGAAAGTCTCAAACGTGCAGGTACTTCCTGACTGACACTGCAGGTCAGCAGTTCTTTTGGGCACATGAAGAACTTTAAAAACTGTTTTAAAAACAGGTCCATCAGGTGGAGAAGGGCACAAGAGAAGCCACCCCCACAGATGAATTTTTCTCTGGATTTATGGAACATAGGGCTGAAGTAACAGGGTCCCCATAAAATACAAATACATGTTGCTACTGAGGGGGTTGTGCTATTTCTAAGTGAAAACATTAAAAAAGGGGGGCTGGGAATAATATCATTATTATCTGTAATCATCAGGTCATCCTTGTGAGATCACAAATGAGTTTAGCAACAAACTCTAACACCAAAAGCACCTAGGGACCCTGTCTATTAAGAGAAACCTGAAAAATACCAAAAAAAAATGCAGCCCAGAGAAGAGGCAAAGCTATTTAAACTAAACAAGATTGTGCAAAACCATATAAACAGCCTGAGAATAAGCTGAGGATTCCTAATCAAAGGTTTCTGTTCAGTGGAAGAGCAAGGCTCTGACACAGCCTTGCAGTGGGGTTTTGTACATTTATAAATGTCCGACCTTTACCCGAGACACTGGGTCAGCCCTTATCTTTTCATTGCAGATCAGCTTCCAGAGATGATAAAGCCCAAACACCAGGAGCCAGGGAGGTCAATCCACTTGTTGTACAAGACAGTGGCATTATCTTTTTGCTCCCAATGTGAGAGAAAAGTCCAGTGGCACCTGGAAAGAGGACACTGCAAAACCTGACCTTTGCTTGCAAGAATCAGAATCAGAATAGAGAAGTGTGTTACACTGCAAAGTGTTCATACAAATTAATCTAGTGTTAGCTGCATTAGTCATTGACAAAGCTCTGCTCAAAGATGGAAATGGTGATCTAACATCCAAACAACCCAAGGCAGGGGATGCTTGAAGACAGAAAATATTCAGCTTTCCTCAGCACAGCAGTACAAAAGTTCACAGGAAAATAAACGTTTCTCAGCTTTAATTATCTCTGAACTGGTTTTTTGCTTCTGTTCTTTGGTTTGGGTTTTTTTTTTTTTACATTTTAATTACAGTTGGCAACTCTGAGTCTCCTGCTGGTAGCTGTAATCAAAACTAAAAACTGATTAAATGATGCAATCTCTGCCACTGGACAGCATTACTCAACCCACATACAAACAACAATAAACCAACACAGTATTTTAATATGCAAACAACATTTCAGCTCTCTTTACAGCAAGGAGTTCAGAACATTCAAGCCAGGTCTCAGTACTTTCCCAGTCAAGAATGAACATGCCAAATGTCAGTCACCTCTGGCTGCCACCAGTTGTCCCCACTGAGTGTTTCTGTCCCTGAAGAAAAATGAAAAGCCCTGGGGTGAGGAGGGGGCAGCTCCCAGCGCTGGGGAGCCTCGGTCACAGAAAGCCCCATAGGTAAGAACATTACAGATTCCTGAGTGCCATCTGCTGGCTCCTGCGCTGGGAACCAGCCCTAACAGCAAATTTGATGTTGCCCAGGGAAATTTCTGACAGGTGTGCAGGTGTTTGCATTCCACCCCATCCCACGTGAAGCTGAGAAGGATTTCAGCGTTCACATTTTGGTTTTCTCCCATTGAGGAGCATTCAGTGGCAGAGTGCTGCTATGGCATAACACAGCTCAGGGGTAAAATGATGGAGAGTTTCAGGTCAGGGTTAAAATGATGGAGAGTTTCAGGTCAGGGTTAAAATGATGGAGAGTTTCAGGTCAGGGTTAAAATGATGGAGTATTTCAGGTCAGGGTTAAAATGATGGAGAGTTTCAGGTCAGGGTTAAAATGATGGAGAGTTTCAGGTCAGGGTTAAAATGATGGAGTATTTCAGGTCAGGGTTAAAATGATGGAGTGGTTCAGCTCAGGGTTAAAATGATGGAGTGGTTCAGCTCAGGGCTGGGCTGATGTGGTGGCTCCCATCTCTCCCAGACACGATGTTCTCTGCTGGCCAGCACCCCTGTGCCCTGCCAACACCATGTTTGCAGTTTCCCTCTGTCTGTAGCACACAGCCCAGGTGAGGAGCCAGGTGGAGATAAGAATAGTGCAAATTACATATATATATATATATACTATAGTGCAAATTACAAGCCACCCATTTGCTTCAAGAAGATCCCAAGCATTTGCAAAGGGTGCAGGGGCTCTGAGCAGCTCTTGGAGGACAGAGCTCCAGGGCTGTGCTGGCAGAGCTGCAGCAGGAGCAGGGCTTGGCCAAGCAGGGAGGTTGTGAGTGATCTCCAACCAAAGGGATGGAGGCTGGAGAGGCAGAAGAGGGAGGAAGATGGATGGGCTCCTTGCTCAGGCACGCAGGGAGGGTGGCAGCAAAGCCAAAGCCACCACCACTTGTCACGGGCTTGCAAAGATAAATCAGGCCTGAGCACACTGGCTGCCTGCTGAGCTGAAGTGACTGGAAGCTGGACCAGGAACTTCCCACAGCCTGAATAATTCTGTGATTCTATGACAAGCATTTCTCAGCATGGTGACAAGTGATTTTTCAGCCCACCAGAATGATGAAAGTGTCTCATATGGTGAAAGTCGTTCTTGTGTAGCTGATCCAGGATCAGCAGTCTTTCCCACCATTTCTTACATCAAAATGGCAGGTCAGCAGATGGATTAGGGAAAATAGCAGAACCCTTCAGGAGAGAAATCAGTTTACTTAAAAGCTACTCAGTGGTTCTTCTCCATCCAAGCATGCCACTGAATGGGCTCCTTTCTCAGTAACGCTGGACTTCTTACAAATGGAATCCAATAAATCTGGTGGTTTCCTCAAAGTCTTCTTAATCATGAGAAATACTTGGCATTTTCCCCCTCTCCTGTTCCACACAGAGTTCATCTACAAACTAGGTCAAAAAGGACCCAACATCTGAATTGCAGGAATTGCAGTTTTACTCTGGCTTCTAATAACAGTAACCAGGTTTCAATTTATGAATGATGCCAGTTAACAACTGTGAAAAATAAATAACAATTTTAGTAAATTGAAGCACAGCAACTTCAAAAGACAGCTATAATGTACTTCCAAAGAAGTGTTCTTGACTTAGGAATATGGGAACTCGGGGATTTCAGGCCAAGTTTGTCTGGAATTAATCATCTCCCCACATCCCAGTTGTGACACTGACACCTGACCATCTGCTGAGCAAAATAAGGAAGAACCCTCACACAGAGAGAATTCGCTGTACGTGGATTTTGAGGACATCCAAAAACCCCAACTGTGTTTTCAATGGAATTTCGTGGCCTCTGAATAACCAGTAAAACCAGCGAATAAAAAGGCAGGAGGAGGCCTATGTAAGATCTATGATACAGGTCCAATTTTGTTCAAAATATACAGGAACGGAAATATAATGATATATGTTTCATATTTTGTAGAATAGATTTTAGTGAGAAAAATTTTAATGTAAAAATTTAAGTTAGAAAACCCCAAGGGGAAAAAAAACCCCTTAAGTCTTGACAGAAAAAAAAGAAAAGAAAAAAAAAAAGAAAAGAAAATAAAATAAGCTGAATACAAACCACTAGGGCTGTTTAAAAGATTTTCCTTAGCAATATCTGTTTCAGATCTGGATTATGGATGGAGCAATTTTAAGGCAAATATTTCAGTGGAACATTTAATCTCTGGCTATCAATGTTAAAAAATTACATGCCCCAAACCCAGAGTGTTTCAGTTGAAGAGTATTCTAAAGTGGATGAAAATTCCTGCTTTGGTTCTGCTCCTTTTCCCCTAAAACAGCAACAAGCAATAAAAAACTCCTCACCAGTAAATCTAAACAAACTCACAACACCTGAACACCTGCACAGATTTGTCTCTAAACTTCTATTTTTTGAAGACAACAGGACTAATCTGAAACAGTGACTTTAGGGGGGTTTTTTGTCACGTTTGTCCTTGCAAGGCTGAGGACTGTGCCAGCTGTTAGGAGCTGGTATTTCCCACATGGCTTTTTGTGCTGGTTTTGCCTGGGAGAGCAGGAATTTGCTCCCAGTGGCTGGTGAGGGGCTTTGCTTTGGGTTTGTGCTGGAAGCAGGGTTGATAACAGCGATGTTCTGGGCACTGCTGAGCAGGGCTGACACATTTTTGTCTTCCCAACTCACTGGGATGGAGCTCAGCTGCCTTGGGCTGGCTGAACCTGCCTGCTCAGGGGAATGGGAAATGCATTCCTTGCTTTGCTTCCCAGATTTTGCTTTACCTATTGAATTATTTTTTATCCAAATCCAGTGATTTTCTCCTATTTTTTCCCTTTTAGCCTCCTGATTCTCTCCCCCATGGAGATGGGGATGGAGTGGGTGAGCAGCCACGTGGTGCTTTAGGTGCTGGCTGGGGTCAAACCACAAACCACTTCTAAAAGTGCTTTTTTAAGACATTATTTTAAAAAACAAGCAGTTTCTTTAACCAAATACTCTTGTAATACCAGCATATTCTCTCTCAAAACCTGTCCAAAGCCTGGTAATCTGGGAATAATTTGGTCATAGTCACTGGTGATTAGCAGCACTGCCTACATTCTCAGAGACCTTTCAGGGTGGCTTTTGATTATTTTTTCCCCCTTTAGTTGGTTATCTAGGATACTTATAAGCATAATTAATTCATACTTTGGACTCTCAGGATTATGAAGTATTATAGGATGGCAGCGCTGAGACAGAATGCTCTAATTCACCAGCTGTCATGTATTTAATTAGAGATTTTGATGAATCTTTCCTACTTAGATGAGCCTTCATACTTTGTGTTCTATTAAAAAAAAAAGAAAAATAGCAGAAAGGAAGGAAAAAAAACCCTTCTTTTGTAGAAGGAGTGTAGGACTGTGATCAAGCCTTTGTTAGCATGGCAGCCTTGTCTATCACCCTGGTGTCAGAGCTGCCAGCGCTGACACTGGCACAGGAGCAGGAGCCAGGGTGCAGGCTCAAAAATGAGGCTCCTTTTATGCAGAGACAGAAAGAGCACAGACACAATTCCTTTCCAAGAGCAGACAAACTTCAGGTATTTCAGCCATCTCTGTGTTTTGTGTCATCCAGGTGTTCACAAAGGTTAAAGCAACATTCTTGCCCTCAAAAATGTGAACTGGCTCCCCTCTGAGATCTGAAGAATAGTTTATATTTTATATATTCTGTATGGAGTAACACTATTCAACATGACATGAAGTTGGGAATGTGTTTAAATTGATCTGAAAGTCATATTAGCTGCAGCATAGAAAAAAAAACTTGTGAAAGAGAGCTATAGAACAGACTTATTTAAGCCATTGTGAAATGTGCTTTAAACGTTTTCTTCATGGAAATTTCTTGTATAATGGTCATGGATAAAGCACAGAACACATAGTATTTTCAATATCAGTGTTTATATTCATAAATTAAGAACTCTGACACTGGAATACAGTTAGTACTGAATAAATATTTTCAATTTTAGATTTTTAAAACAGGTTATACAGTATCTAAAGTACAAAAATAAAAAAATTGTTGCAGTAGCAAAAAAGCATCCTGCTGTAGTGTTACCTTCAATCCTTTCCATCCTCTCTGCATGCATGTTAATGATCTGATCTGAGGATCTGCCTTTCCAAAAATCTTCCATTCTATTTAGGTTTGGCAAGCCTGACTCCTTCATGAAAATAAAAGTAAATTTATTGATGTCTCTTGATACCTGTCTTGATATTTCTTGATATCTATTTCAGTTAGGTGGCCTAATGACAAATTACTGATGGAAGGATAATCTTTAGAGAGGGCAGAAGGATGGCAGGGATAGTTTTTAGAGTGGAACTTAAATATGTGCTCATTCCAGTTTTCCTCTGTTAAATAGCTCTGCCAGTGTGAGTGGATTTTTGATCTGTAATTTAGGTTAGGCTAGGAATTATTTAGTATTAATTATTAATTAATTAGCATTATTCAACTCTGCTCCCATTAAAGTCAATGTATGAATCAATATTTAAGAGGAGAGAAAATTCAAGCCTGGAGTATTTCCTCATTAAAGAACTGTGAGGGGGGAAAGCAAACAAGAAAAGGTGCAATAATTCTCCAGAGCATCCCTCTGCAGCAAAATCCTGATGCTGGGGAGCTGCCAGCACAAATTGGTGTTATTTTACTGCTGGCTGCCTGAACTAAGATGTCTTATGGGGATGGCTAAAAGGAGATCTTCAGTCTCCAATCCTGGTGGAAGAAACTCTGGGGAAAAGGGACTCACCAAATCACCGGTGGTGATTTGTGGGAAGGGCTGGCTGCACTCTGCAGGCTGGACAGGAGTGAGATTTTGAGTTCTGATTTGGATTTGGGGCTCTGTGTCCCCCCAGACTGGGTCACCCAGCCAGCTCCAGCTCCTGCTGTCCCTCGGGGTGGCACCGAGAGCCCAGGCTGGTCCTTGCAGCAGCTGCCCAGGGAGCTGTGCCAGGGCTCTGCCACCAACCCATGGCACTGCAGCACCTCCCTGGCCCTGCAAATCCCACAAAACCCAAATTCCCAGCAGCAGTGGCTCACCAGGCTGTGCACACTCACCAGGGAGGAGAGGAGGGTCCCTAGGGAGGCACCTGGAGCCCTTCACGGGGGATGCAGCATCACCAAACCCCAGGGATCCTCAAATGATCCTTATTTCAACTGGATAATGCAGAAGAGGGATGGGACTGGCCAGGACAAGGAGAAGACAAAGCAGCAAACTCTTTGCCTGCTCTGTTTCTCTCAGATGTTTCAGTGGAAACATTTCCAGATTTTAGCTGAGAGACACAGAAAAATGGAAGTGTGTCACTGGCTGTTACAGATTGGTCCATCTCAAATATTAACACATGGATTCATCTGCTTTGTGGAAACTTAAATTGCCCTTTTGTTCCCACAGATCCAGCAGACAACTCAATCAACAGCAAAATGCAGCCCCAGTAACCCCAGGTCCTGAGTTTCCAGTTTCCCTGAGAGAACCAAGTGCAGGATTAGGCTTCAGAGAGATTAATTACAGACAGAGCAACGTTACCAAACAATACTCCACAGAGTTTCCAGGAGACACCTGATATTCTTGTACCATTTAATAGTCTGGTTATGGCTGCTACTGTATTTCCTGCAATAAAATGTTCTTTCACAGATCACTGTATTACATCATCTGTGTAAGCACTGTCCTAAAGTTCCTATTCTCAAAATATTATTCACTTCCCTTTCTCTTCATCCCCTCCCCTTGTTCCTGTCCACGGGGTGAAAACCAGCAGTTCTGGGACAGGACAATTCACTGTATTTCCAAACAAACAACTGGAATTTGTTTTCCACAATGCAGCTGATACTTTGCATCACAAAAGCAGCAGATCTCCCAACAATTCTTCTACAGATCTGACATTAAAAGTGGTTTTTGCAGTGTATTTGACAACCTCTTAGAAGGAAATTGTGGCCTTCTCCTAGTTCTCACACATCAGAAATTAACAATAAATTATTGTTCTTTGTGACCCCTTCCATGGGATGTGTGAAATTCATATTTTGATAGAATTATGCCAAATAAGTAGAAAACAGTGCAGTAGTAGCAGTGTGCAATCCCATCACTGTTTAGGGGAGCTGTGGGCACCTCTCAAGCACAGAAGTTCTGCAGTGGCATTTTGAGTCTCCTGTAGCACAAAACCCAGTTCAGCATTTCTGTGAATTGGGGCCGTGACCCTGCAAGAGGCTGAGGAGCAGAACTGCTGCTGAAGGATTTTTCTGATGGATCCCCCCCTTTCTTTATAAATAGATATGCAAAAAGACTTAGGAACAAGACACGGTCCTTACTAAGCCTTAAAGTTCATTTTATCATTTTCATTTTCTGTTTGAACAAGGGTGCTACAGGGCAGTACCACAGCTGGCCAAAATGCAACCATTTAGGTGAATAAACACAGGTAAAAATTGTCTCTTTATGTTTCTTTCTGATTTTATTGAAGAACCATTTTCATTGATTCACACTTTTTTTCTGAAGGGCAGTAAACCACCCCTTATGAAGCCAAACTCTGCTGTCCCCAAAATAAAACTACATAAGAATGCTTGTGTGCCTCTTCATGTGTTTACAGAGTAACAGATGACTGGAGACTTCAGGGAAAAAAACAAGCAAAGGAATATTTATTTGAAGTAATAGATACATTCTATGTACGATCACAAAAAGATTTTTAAAATGCACAGAATGAATTTTGCAGTTTGGCAAGTCCTGACTCTGTGAATGATAATTAGTTTATGTATAAATCATATTCAGAAATATTTATGATGAAACTTCCACACAAAATAAAATAGACAAATGCCTTTAACCTAATGAAATTGCATAGTAAATTATTTCCAAGAACATTCCAATGTCAAGGTAACTCACTTAATTATCCATTATCATCGAAATGTAGACATAATGTTAATTAAAATGAAGGGGCAAAACCATTTCCATTTTTTATTAAGATCCATGGGGCTCCTGCAGAGCCATTCTCTGTGCTGGCAGGGTGAGGTGGAGGACGAGCCCTGCCCTGCCAGGTGAGCCCTGAGAGCTGAATTCCCCAGCTCTGGGGAAGGGAGCACAGCCACCCCAGCCCCAGCTGATCTTAGGGATGGATTATCCTGTGCTGGGGGAAATTCCCCCACGGAGGGGAGGGAAAGGCGTTTTCAGGTTTCTGGTTCGAGTCAAACACTTGGACTAAAGGAGCTGAAGAAATCAAATGGGAAATTGAGGAAAGTTTTGTTTTCCCTTGGGTCTGGACATTGAATTGCAGTTGTGGAGGGGATGAGTTCCACATTAATGTGCTGCTATAAATCAGCAGCTCAGCTGATTTCACCCTCACAGAGCACCCTTGCTGCTTTTGTCCTGCACCAGCAGCTAAAAACCTGCTTTGCCTCTGCTGGCATGCTGCTCAACTTCATTTTAAAAATAAATATATCTGAAGAACTTTTCAAAATTACTTCACAAATCACAAATATTTTGTGTAATCCTACCTTTCCTTCCTCTTCTGCACCATTCAAAGTCTTTTAAAAAAGCTACAAATAACATCACATTTTTTCAATTAAAATGTTTGCTTAAGTAGTTTGAATTATTAGGGCAACAGCACTTAGTCTTGTGCAAGAATTGAAAAGAACAAAATTCAGTAATTTTTGTTACCATTATATTCCTGAATCCCTGTATTAGTCCAGAATAAACTTCAGCTAGCCACTGTTATTTTTAAATTTCTGTTTTTCAAGGAACACATCATGGAAGGAAATAAAAAGGACCCTGACGTGGGTAACAGGATCTGGACTTGGGGCAACTCTTGTCAATGCCCATCCTTCTACAGGGAAGAAGTTTACTCCAATTCAGATGTTTGATATATTTATGTTTCATTTGGGTTTTCACTCTAAGAGTTAATTGGAAATATGTCAATGAATCCCATGGGTAACTGCTACAGACCATATTCTTTTACAGCAAATTCTATGTTCTATCCAAAAGTGGTTTAGACATGCACTAATTTAAAATTTATTCATAAAGAATTCTTCCAGTCTATCACATTTTATTGTCAGACCGGATAAAACCCTGCTCACCTTCTGCACATTAATACTACTCTTAACATCGCTGGGGATTTTCATTAGTAAAGTGTTTCATGAAATTTAAAGCATATATTACTTCCTTCAGACCTTTGGATGGTGAATTATAATTGCTTTAATAATTCAGACTGACATAGAAATGAATCTAAGGCAATAACCAGCTTGCATATTACCTACCACATATTGCACTCTAAAAGTAATCAGGGATACATTAATTAACCAAATCTTTTTTTCTGACAAAAAAAAAAAAAAGCCGTGGTCACTGACAATAGAAAGTTTCACTGGCGTGTACTAATATTTCCAAATTGTTTGAATAATCCTTTCCCATGGCCCTCATAACCCTGAAACACTTTAAGAAATTCAATGTATCATGATAACTTTCTAAATGCTTAAACCTCTTAACTTTTAATACAGAATTACTCTTCACTGTTATCTTACAGAAGTTGGGTGGTTTCTTTAACCAACACAATTAGTTTCCTGCTTACCCCAGAATAAGTTTGTGGTTTGTTTTCAACCCCACCCTGGCTTTGTAGTTAACAAATTGCCTGGAATCAATTTAGAATTCCACTAAAATAAGGGGAGGATGGAAATATTTTTGTAGCACAGCACTAACTACAGTTAGTGTTAAAAACCCAGCCAGCACACAAAACAGAGTCTTCCCAGGATTTGTGTCTCACTATGCTGCTAAACATAATTTTAGCAAGTGTAAAATATGTTCCAAATTTCACTCTGCAAAAGCACAGGGAACACACGGTGTCAGTTTTAACACCTTGGAACATGCAGGAAACACACCAGTGAGTGTGGAAAGCTGGGCCAGGAAAGCTGAAAAAGAAATGAACACTGAATAGGTTCTTCCCTCCTCTCCTCACACCTGCTCAGGACCTGCTTTAAGCAAAGAACGAGCCTGGATTCTGTAGGATGGGGATGTCCTGTCCTCTCCTGCTCCCACTCATCCCCTGAGGCCTGAGGAGGTGAAGCCACACTCCCAAATATTTGATCTCCCAAATACCAGAGCCTGCTTTCCAAAGCACAGAACAAATCCCAGAGCTCCTTAAGAACCCCCCCAGCTGCATCCCTGGTCCCTCCAGACTGCACATCTGGGCAGCTGCAGGACAGCCTGTGCAGCCACTCTGGCCTTTGGAGAATCACAGCAAAACAACTTCTCCCCTTCCCTGTGTGAGATCCGTGCAGCTTTCCATCTCTAATAACCAAGTTGAGCCCGTCTGAAGGACTCTCACACACGGTGTTTAAGTCCTCGGTGTGTAGAGTCTCTGTTTCCATGGTTACCCCCACAGCCCACACTGCAAAACCACCACGGGAAAACAATTCCAACCAAGAGCCAACTCGCTGCAGTGCAAATCACATCCAGCACTCTTCCTCTGCTCTCCTCTCCCACACCTCACAGAGCTCCCGGAGCCTCTGCTGCACTCAGCCTCTCCTCAAGGCAGGCAAACACCTGTTTTATTGAAACAACCAATTATTGGACAAATTTCTCATCTCCCCCCAAGTAACTTCACAACTCCTGTGCACTGCTAACTATGAAGTACAATAGTTACTATAGTAACATTATTCTGGGAGTAAATAACACTATTGCTTTGGATTCCTTTCAACAAATAAAAAAAAAAACAACAACCCTGAGCACACTCTGGATTAATGGCATTATTTATTTTGAAGCCTTCACAGATTGTTATTTACATTCCAAGCCACGAGCTGGTTTTGGTGCCGCATTCTGTCTTCTCCAAGTAATGAGGGCTCCATCGAATAATCAACCCCCTCTGATTGCACTGGAGCTGTGATCTCATTTGTCAGGAGGTCATTTGAGACTGCCATGCTCAGCTGATGGAAAAGCCTGTCACACACCTGGAGGGCATCCAGAGGATCTGAGCCCACCCAGGACTGACACCCAGGGCCCAAGAGCTCAGCTCAGCCCCTGGGCTCTGCCTCTCGCTCCTGCAGGTGAGGCTGACAACAAGGTGCCAAAGGGCTCAGCAGCTCCTGGTGTCAATACAAACGATTTTTAGCTGGGAAGGGATATCCTGAGGGGAGCTTCTGCTTTAAATGCAATTGCAGAATTTTATTTATGGCTCAGACACTCATGGACTGTTTAAAACCAAATCAAAATAACAAAAACAACAAAAAAAACCCATAAGTGTGACTTCCAGCAGCTCTTCGTAGGGCAGTGCTTGCCTGGGGAATCAAAGCCCTTGACCCAGATCACCTGGATCTGCCCAGATGGTGACAGGAGGCTCCAAGGGGGCTGCAGTCCCATTTCCAGGCAGATCCCCTCCCAAAACCATTCTGCTGAATCCTTGTGTGCTCCTACGAGACCCCCCCAGATCAGGCATGATCTTAACCCACAGGCAGAGCATCCAGCTGTGCCAGATGTGTGCAGAGCCTGTGCCCCCAGCCCTGTCTGTGCCTGTTCCTTGTGCCCCCAGGCCTGGGGTGCCTGTGCAGCAGCAGAACCCTCTGTGCTGTCAGATTCCCACCCAGGAGCTGCAGTGGCAGCTGCAGGAGCTGCCTGGGGGAAACAGAGGCTGCATCTGAAGTCTCAGAGCAGTGAGCCCCTGCTGGGCTGGAGGAGCTCGGGGTTCAGTGAGCCCCATCATCCCATCTCCTCCATCCCACGTCCTGTCCTGATGGAGCTGGGGGCTCCTGGACCCCACACCAGTCTGAAAATCACAGCACAGGAGCAGCCTGAGCCCAGCCACACATCTGGAGCTGCAGAACAGCTGGAGTTTGCCGTTTGACTCAGTGGAGTTTTGTATTTAACTCAGTGTAAATGCCATGGCTTTTGCCAAACTTCCTACACTAATAACATTTAATAGAACCGGCAGGCTGGAGAAAAATTATACCATTATTGCAGTGTTTAACTGAGGTTTAGTTTAGATGGGGATCTCAAAGTAATAAAAACTGGAGGGTGTATGAGAAATCACAGTAAACTGGGGTAAGGAACTCACCACGGATGAATCATCAGTTATTATGCAACCAAAACTCTTCTCAGCATACTAATGGCACAAGATGGCCCCTGGTACAGCAGGGGCTGATTTCTGTGTTTTGTTGCATTTTATCTGCTTTTGTCTAGTCTGCTTTTATCACTCTTAATCCTGTGCAAAGAGGGGAGGCTCACCCTCAGGAAAGCTCCAGCCTCATAAAAATCACTTTTTTTTCCACATGAGAGAATATATTGACAGACAGGCATCAGCTCAAGCACGGTCAAACAGCTCCTGCTCTTTCTGAACAGCATCTGTTTCACACAAATATGCAAAGGGCAATTAAGCAATTTCAGATAAAACTTCTCAGAAGAGCAGCTAACTGCAGCGAGATCTGTTTGCACAGCTTTCTGCAACAAATCCTCTCTGCCCACAGGTAGAAGGAACAGAAAAATCACCTTCAGGAAAGGAATAAATATTTCAAAGAGCCTCATTCAAATCAGTGAGGGCTCTGCACTGGGGGAATCACAGAGTGCTCATTGTCCAAGTGTGACCCACTGGACTCAACCAGCACAAGAGTCAGAATCCCCCAATTATTGAATCAACTCTCCTGGCTCATAACAGCAAAGGACAAGAGCAAACCCAGCAAGGCACGTAAAACAATTTTTTTCTACATATTGCTGCTCAACATAGGTCAAAATTTTGTCCCTGAAAGGCTGGAAAGCAGTGTAAGCTGGCCTGAAAAATGAGAATCAATTGTAAGATGCTCTAGGAAAAAAAGGCAAGTTGCAGACCTGAACAAGGACAGTTAAGTTCATGGGAAAACAGCTCTCCCTGAAACACATCAAATCAGGTCATTGGGACCTCCCAAACATTTTGGTTCTTTCTTAAAAGCAAAGTTATTAAAATTTTAAAACTTCACTAAATATTCCAAATGGAATAAAAACTGATCAAATCATGTGATGTTACCCCAGAATTTACAGAATGTGCTGTAAAATATAAGTTCAATATAAGGAAGAAGACAGCTCTTGAAAGGATGATATATACTGGGTGGGGGCTGTTTCAGTGAAAGAAGAGTCTGACCAAAATCACTATGAAGAAAAACCCAATTTTGGATGATTGAAGAGTTTCAGTCCTTTTTAAATAGCTCAAAAAAATAGACTAACCAAAAAAATTAAAAATAAAAAATAATAAAAAATTAAAAAGGGGAACTGCTAAGTAAATTAAATGATCATGTCAGGTTTCATCCTGACATCCAAAATCCCTGGATCTCTGCATATGGAAAAGGTAAAGCAGCATCTGTGGCCAGGAAAGGGGCAGGGCAGCCCTGATTCCAAAGCACCAGGCAGGGCTGGGGAAAGGTACAGCAAACACAACCCAAACACCTCAAACGCTTCCTTCTCCTCCTTTTACTCCAGCCACATCTCCAGCTTCTCCAGCTCGGAGATGTTTCCAAAAGGACCAGGCTATTTTCTGCCAAATCAGCCACGTTTTCACAGAAAAGGTCCAAGGTTTGATGCAATAACTAGCACTGAAAAATACCTTTACATTCAAATTACTAAGAGTAATAAATTCACAAATAAGAGGCATGATGAGCATTCCTAGGACATGGGTTTTTCTGTCTTGAATGAAAGGAACAGTTTGTAATTCCAGCAAGGTGATGGCACTAATGAATTATAAAGGCCTCTCCTCATGAGTGGGATTAATCTTATATGTCATAAATACAGATTAGATACCCTATATGCAATATGGAAATAAAATGATAGGTTTATCCATCTTAATGTTGTGAGTTATGTTCAAACTGAGGTAAAACCATGTGACATAAAAACAGGAGGCCATGAAAAAGCTTTTCTAAGCACCACACATGTTCTGGCTACAGGAGGAAGTGGGAGAGGCCACTGGAAAATCCCAGTACCCCTCACCTGCTGCCAAGGAAAAAGAGATCTCAAAGGTCACAGCCCAATACCACAGCAGGACTCAAGATGGAAGAGCACAGGGAAATGCTCTTTAGTAATAATAATAATCATAATACTTATTATAATAATTATTATAGCTAAATATAATATTAATAATTAATATTAATGCAAGTATAGTTCATTAATACAGGAAAAATGCTGTTGTACCAGCCTTATCTCCTGTATGGCAAGTTCTGACTGAAATCACTTCGAATTTCCCTGTAAAAAGCATCCAAACTTGGCTTTAAAGAGATCCAAACCTGATTTTAAGTTTCCTGTCAATAAAGGACTTTCCACAAGCTTCTTGGAAGATTCACCCAAACAAATAATCACATTTACAATAGGAAAATTTACATCTTTACTCCCTCTCCCCCCACCCCAAAATGAACTCCTTCAGTTTCATCCAATTCCAGCATTTTTGTCTGGTAGACAGGAAAACCTCCATTAGCAAAGTTTTGTTCCTGCTGGGGTTATTTATAATTTGTGATCCCATAACCTCCTCCTGGTTAACCTCATCAGAGTGTGCTCCCAGGATCTGTCCCTGCAGCTGGAGCTGACAGGTAATTTAAGTTGGCTGAGGGTAATTACATCAGCTCGTCAGAGGCACAGCACTAACGAGGCGCTTTGTGTGGAAGGTGCTGTGGCACCACTAATGACTACAAGCCCTGCAGGTCCCTTAATTTTGACTCTGAAGAGAGCTTTGAGTGGAGCAGCACCTCTGTGAACTGTGCTGGGACACAGGTACACCCCACACCAGCTCTGTGGCAGATCCCTCTCTCCTGAAATCCAACTTTGCTTTTGACTTTGCCACGAGCACTCGACTGATCTTCCTTTCTCATTACCTCGTGAAGCTTCCAGATTCCTGAGTGCCTGCTAAAAAACCCCACAGTCCAAGCACAGGGTGACAAACTCCAGATTCCTGACACTGAAATACTGAGGTGGATTTCTAGCCCATTTGTTGGTTTTTGGTATGCTTTATCACCACCTTGCCATCTCCGTTTTCAGAGCAGCTCATCTCATAAACCGCAGTAGGAAATAAAGATGATAGAATCTGCTTCTGATGTATTAGTGACAATTTGATTTTTGCTATCTTTCCCTTTGCTTCACTTGTGGAGCACTCTCACCTTCCTCTCACTGACTATCAAACCTGTCCCTGGGTTTATGGAAATATTACTCCTGTTACACATAATGCAGGATTATTGCTAATTATTGCAGGGTGATTACTTGATGCTACACCAGAACCCCCATTTCTCATTCAGTTTTTCTTAGATGTTACCAGTGCAGCTCTTAAACATGCAAATATCAGCTACTTGAACACATCTCACACCCTACAAATAACTAAATTTATGCTTTTTCTAGATAGAAAAATAAACTTTGGTCATGCCTGCCACTTAATTAGTAATAGGTGGAAAATAAGAGCATCTCTAGATCTCATAAAAAACAAGTCCTTGATGACTGTGCTGCCCAACAGCTGCAATTCCCATGGGATTGGTGTTTCAGGTGTCAGGCCCTCTCTGTTTGGAGCACCTGAAGTCTCTGCTGGGTTCTGGTGGCTCTCAGAAGGAAAATGTTTCCATGGAGAGCTGATACATCCCTGAGTGGAATCAAGGGAAAGGTTGCTGGTAATTTTGACCATTATCAACACACTCTGAACCATGAAAACATATTTTCCCTTTTGAATTTCTATAAAAAAAAACATTAGCAACAGGAAAATCAAGTTGCTATTCACTTGCACATTACATTCAACTCCATGCTGATACTTACTCAGCAGTCTATTTTATTTCTATGAATAAAGAAACTAATATGAGAGAGAGAGAGAGAAAGAGAGAGAGAGAGAAATTCCTGCCTGGTTCTGCAGTGATCTTTAAATAATCTTAAACATTCCATATTCAGAATTGTCATTTTTAAGCTTTTCTAGTTGAAGAATCAAGATATTCATTCATAGTCATGAAACTCATTATATACTATCTGTGTTTTGTGTGTCAGCCAGTAAAAAATAGCTTTATAATATTTTTTGCAGATCCTGTTTTACCTGGAATTTGTTTGAAGTGTCTTGAGCAAATTAAATCCAAAAGTGGAGCCTTACACAGTGTCACCCAAGTTATTGAATTTATTAAAAGCAGATAAAAGACATCTCTTTCCTTGACTGCATCTTAAATTTCAGAAAAGTTTCTACTTCAAGTTTCACTTTCAGTATAAAATATGCCCTTGTGGAAGCTGTTACAAATGTCAAACTTTAAGGAGCATAAATTTATGGTGGCATTGAATTTTAATGGCACTATAAATGTCTATAGTAATGGTGATATATCTATTGCAATAAATTCCTATGGAGAAATATAAAAATAAATGTAAGATAAAAGATTGTGTATAAAATATGTTTTTACATACTCTTTAATGATTAAAAATCATAGAAAACTAGAAGCAATAAATCACTGCAAACTGCTGTTAGATTTTACATGGTGTTTTACTCCCAGAACATATAGACACAATCCTTTGGCCAGAAATTGCACTGACTTTAATGAGGCTAATCCAGATGATCTTTTTTTGTTGACTTGAAAAAAATCTTCTTTCCATTAAGGACCACAGAAATATTGCTATCAATGACCCACGTTACTGAAGCCATGGCTGCTATAAAAGGGAAATTTATGGAATTCTAACATCATTGTTTGGCAATGCTTCCTGCCTGCTCTCTTCCTCTTCACAGCTCCCTGTTATTCGCCACAGCTCGTCCCATTTGGCCTGAGCTCTGTTCCTAGGACAAAGGAATGTTCACATTATGGTAAAAGGAGAATTCAAACCCAAGGAATCCACAGACGTGCAGAGGAACAGCCAACGTTGTCTCTGTGTAGGTCAAAAGTGGTGCTTGATATAATAAATGATCAGTCTACACTTCCATTAATTCACTGTCTTAAAAACCTTTATGTCCTTGATTTATTTTCTTAAAACAGGGGCAGCTGAAAATTATGAGATTGTTCCTTGACAGTCATGGAAGCTGACATCAATAAATGTCCTGTCCAGGAACAGCAGTGGAAGAGGGAAAAGCAAAAGCAAAGGGAGCTTGGTCAGGAATGAATCCTGGAATCCCAGTAAACACTCCAGACTGGGGCAGTGGGGTAGGCGGGGGGAAGTCACTGTGGGGCTTTTTAATCTGTTTTTAAATACATTAGAGTCATTTTAAATGTGGAAATTCAGGTTTTCTCTAAATTGCATCGGTAATAAATTCCAAGTATTCACTGAAGCCCCTAATTCATAAAAGCTGCCTTGGAGCAGCGGGCAGTGCTGCTGTAATTTGTGTGGATGGAGATCTGTGGCTCTGGGGGAACCCCAGGGCATATTTCCCCACGAGGAGATCTGGGGCAGAAACACCCACAGATATTGGGGAACCAGAACACTTCCAGCAGGACAAACTGCAAAGCTGACCCCTGCCTTTCCCTTCTCAGGACATAACTGGGGACTAATGAGATTAAACTGCCCATGACTCCATTACCAGTGACACTTCTGTTGAACATACAGAAGCAAGACCTCGGTGAACAATAAATGGAAGCTGCCAGCTCTATAAATATCTGCAAATGAAAGCTCCAGGACCTGTCATGGCACTGCCAGCTGCTGCCAGGTGCAGGGCTCCAAACATCTTGGCAAAGGGTGCTCCTGCAGTGCAGAGCAGAGAGCAGGGGAGTGTCACTGTTGGACATGAAATGATTCACACAGCTCGAGGTGTGGGGAAAGAATAATAATAATTTATTTGTTCTTTCAGTATTTAGAGGTTTTTGACCATGACCAGGGATTGGATAGTCAGGTTAACACCTTCCCAACCACACTGGCCATGAGAGACATCCATCAAAAGGCAAATCTTTAATGGAATGTATAAACATCTATGTTTATAGTTACTTTCCTGGGAAAGTGGCTAGAACTTGTAAAAACAATATTGAAAGTCTGATTCTCAGGGCGACAGGGGAGGAGTTCTGGAGGAGGGGCTGGACCCACTGCACTGACACTGTGCAGGTGGATCCTGCAGATAGCACTGGATGCAAAAGGAGAAGGAGGTGCCAGAAAACAGCACTGGGAAGGTATCTGGGAATGTGTCCCACGAGGAGACAAGCTCCAGAGAGCAGCATTTGGGTCTGCAAGAGCTGACAGATCCAGTGCCACGAGCCAAACCTGTCCAGGGCCACCAGCAGCACCCACAGCGCCATGCCCACGGGGACAGGGGCTGCTCTGGGCACACAGAAACCACAGGAATCTGTACACACACCTGATGGAAACAAAAACCTCGAGTGACTTTCTCTGTAAAACCAGCCTCCTGAGTCATGGAAGCTATTGAAAAAATCTCTAGGCCACAGACATCACTTCTGTTCTCCAGCATGTTTCTTACAGGAATTACACAGATAAGTTTGAAGTGTCTCTGGAGCTCAATGGATGATAATATCTTAGTGTCAGATCTTTAGGATTCAGGACTGATTTGACTTAAATCTTGAGAAAATTAGGAAAGTAGAATTTAACCAATGCAAAGTGCTCTTTAAAATTGTGCTTTGGTTGTTTCTAACACTAAAAATGGCAATTAGTGCCATCAGTTTCCCCTAGGGACAATGTCACAGTGAAGATCACTGAGTGAATGTACCTGGTATAAATACATGAAGATAACAGAGATTCAAAGAAAAAGTGAAGGAAGGAGGAAGCTTAAACTTCCAGCAAAATACTCCCTAGTTAAAGCAAAAACATTGAAAAAATGTGCAGCCACAGTGTTCAAATTCCTGTTATTTACAGTGTTATGGCAGCTGGTGCTTTCTGAAACCTCAGAATAAAGAGGATGGGACATGGAAAATGCTGCTGCTCATTTTCCACATCAGCCATAACCTCTCCTCATTTCTTTCCCACCCCCTGAAGGAAAAGGAAGGCAATCCCATCAGCTCTTCAAGAGTCTTATGGAACTGAAAACGTTTTGCATTGTGCAAATTTCCTTGTGTTGCACACTGTCAATACACTCAGCATTAACATTATTACAAACCAGCATTAGCATTACACAATTTCTCTGGGAATGTGGCTGGGTGGAAAATGTGCCAAAGATCCATTTGGCTGCTGCTCATCCCTTGGTGTGGCCTCACCAAACATTTCCCACCTTTCTGCTCCTTACTTTAATTTATTTTTTTCATTAAAAGGATACAACATAAGTTATTAATAGCTTAAACTTCATTCTATCACTATTAGATACAGACATATTCTTATTAAGGAAAGAGAGAAACAGATTCTCCTGGCACATGGAATGTTTTATTAGCACCCCATGGACAGCATGGATCATCTTTCACTGCTAAAGAGGCATTATTTCCATGCTGAGATTAACTCCTCTCACAAAGTTATCACATGAATATTTCAATCCTTCCTTCATGCATAAGAATTCAGAACCAAGACTGAAAGATCTTTCGAAAACCTCTCCCTGTACTTGAAGAAAGCTCATGCAACTATAAAATAATATTGCAGCAAAATCATGGCCTCACTTCTTCTACAAGCTGCAGATAAATAAGGGGACAAGGTGATAATATGGGATTATCTTCTTATTTCAGTAACTTAATTAATTTCATTTTGTTCACACTTTCATCTGGTTTCATTTTCTTAGAAATATTAATATTTCCACATACATGCACTTCACACAAAGGATTAGAAGTTTCCTAGCTCAGCAAGAGAGGGAGATGGAAATGGTCTCTGTCAGAGAAATGAATGAGCTGGAAGCCACAATCCCTCTGTGCACAAAGCTATTCTAATACAACATGGGAACTACGTTTTATTTTTTTAAAGAATGCATGTTATCAAACTTTCTACCAGATATGGCCACTTGGGAGTGATTACAAGACCTTCCATTCCATGATAATAATGAAAAGAACCCCAAGCCACCACAAATAAAGCAGAGAGAACTGAAAAAGAAAATCTGTTCAAACTACCATTAAGTTCTGCCATAAATAAGAGCAGGTGGGAACGATGGCGAAGGAGATCAGAGACAAAAGAATGTCAGCACCACTGTCAAATGAGTAAACAGGGACTTTTTCCTGCACTTCCAAGCCAATAAATTGCTGCCACCTCTGTTTATGTGTGGCACAAAGAAGCAGTCGGTGTGGACAGGCCAGTGATTACAGTGATGGATCTGAGCCCCTGCTGCCTTCATCCCTGTCATGCATCTTACCTGCCTGGACAGCTGAAGGCAAAGCTTCTGCTGGAGCTTTTAAACAAACTGCTGCAGTGCCTGAGCCCCCTGAGCTCAGCCTACAGCTCAGTTTAACTAACACAGAGCCCTCAGCTCAGCCTAGAGACACAGCTCAGTTTAACTAACACAGAGCCCTCAGCTCAGCCTAGAGACACACAGCTCAGTTTAACTAACACAGAGCCCTCAGCTCAGCCTAGAGACACAGCTCAGTTTAACTAACACAGAGCCCTCAGCTCAGCCTAGAGACACAGCTCAGTTTAACTAACACAGAGCCCTCAGCTCAGCCTAGAGACACACAGCTCAGTTTAACTAACACAGAGCCCTCAGCTCAGCCTAGAGACACAGCTCAGTTTAACTAACACAGAGCCCTCAGCTCAGCCTAGAGACACACAGCTCAGTTTAACTAACACAGAGCCCTCAGCTCAGCCTAGAGACACAGCTCAGTTTAACTAACACAGAGCCCTCAGCTCAGCCTAGAGACACACAGCTCAGTTTAACTAACAGAGAAACCTCAGCTCAGCCTAGAGACACACAGCTCAGTTTAACTAACACAGAGCCCTCAGCTCAGCCTAGAGACACAGCTCAATTTAACTAACACAGAGCCCTCAGCTCAGCCTAGAGACACACAGCTCAGTTTAACTAACAGAGAAACCTCAGCTCAGCCTAGAGACACACAGCTCAGTTTAACACAGAGCCCTCAGCTCAGCCTAGAGCCACAGCTCAGTTTAACACAGAGCCCTCAGGTCAGCCTAGAGACACACAGCTCAGTTTAACACAGAGCCCTCAGCTCAGCCTAGAGCCACAGCTCAGTTTAACTAACACAGAGCCCTCAGCTCAGCCTAGAGACACAGCTCAGTTTAACTAACACAGAGCCCTCAGCTCAGCCTAGAGACACACAGCTCAGTTTAACTAACACAGAGCCCTGAGCTCTGCCTAGAGACACAGCTCAGTTTAACTAACACAGAGCCCTCAGCTCAGCCTAGAGACACAGCTCAGTTTAACTAACACAGAGCCCTCAGCTCAGCCTAGAGACACAGCTCAGTTTAACACAGAGCCCTCAGCTCAGCCTAGCGACACAGCTCAGTTTAACTAAAACAGAGCCCTCAGCTCAGCCTAGAGCCACAGCTCAGTTTTACTAACAGAGAAACCTCAGCTCAGCCTAGAGACACAGCTCAGTTTAACTAACACAGAGCCCTCAGCTCAGCCTAGAGCCACAGCTCAGTTTAACACAGAGCCCTCAGCTCAGCCTAGAGACACACAGCTCAGCAGTAAAGTGTAGAACTTTATGGTGCACACCTTTAATTTTTGTCAAAATCTTCATTTCTTCTCATTCAGATGCTAGGAATCTGTCTACCAACCTACCTTAAACCAGACCTTTCACACCAGCAATGCTCATTTGTTCCCAAACACTGTCAATACTGGACAAAAGGATAAACACAAAATCTTGAGTAGAAGATAATTATTTTTGCTACTCCTGTGCAACAGTAAAAGATTTTAAATGGTGAAAATAAAAATCTGGGTCTAAATAGGGTGTTACAAATGAGAGTTGCTACAATACTCTTTTAATCACTGCAATGAAGATGTCACCAGCAAATTTCTTACAAGGAATAACTGAGGGACTGATCACACATTTGCCTGAAGAGGAGAGCAGAAACTGACTTATTTTGGAGTTTTTACCTGATTCCCAGTTTCTCACACCTTCCAGAGGTGGATCCTGCATGTGCCTTCCTTGGGCACCTTTTAAATCCCGTGCAATGCTGAACTGAGCTTCACAAAGGGAACGTCCCAAGCCACCAAGCTGTCCACTTCCCATAAAAAGGGAACCAGAGATTTGCAAAAGCAATCCTTCTATTCAAAATCTTGGCAAGAATCCCCAGGAAACAAAGAATCCTGTTCTATATGAACAGGTAAATGTCAATTTAGCTGGGCCAATTTCCCCAAATAACTGCTTCTACAAACTGAGGGACTTTTATAATGCATTAAAGTTAAGGAAAACTCCCCACAGTTTTCAGAAAGTTAAATTTATAACTGACAGTGACTGCTAAACTTCCAGGAACCTCTGGGACTGACACAGATAAGCATTTATTAGTTTTGTCTAGATCCCTTCATTCCACGTGACTGCATTTCAATTGCCCCAGGCTTAACCATTTCTTTTGTCAAAGCAGAGAGAGCAGAAAGCAAAGCTCGGAGCTGTCACATCTTCTGGCTGGACACACCATGCCAGCCCTGGGGAGGGACAAATCAGGACAGGCCTGGGAAGGGCTCACCTGCCCAGCCCCCAAAAATCCAGGTTTCATTGGGGGAAACGTTTCCAGGTAAAGCACTGAGCTCACCCTGGTGCTCTGCCTCCCAGTTTGTCTCTCTCAGCAGACTGTGATTTACTGTGATTTACTGTGATTTCCATGGAATGACCCATTTGCTGGCAGTGGCTGTGATTTCTCTGGTACTCTCAGAGCTCGAGAGTTCTTCGGATGTGTGCCCTAAGATCTGCATTTATAGAACACCAGCTGGTGCTTCACATTGAGCAAGTTCTGCTGTTACCAACATACTACAGGGCCTTGTTTCCCTAAATATAGGAGTGGTAAAATTATCCACAGTGTTATTCATCTATTACACTGAACTAAATAGTGCTTCCACTGATTTGTGATTTTTTGTTATTGTTTCCTTAAAATGTCACAGTATCACAATTTTCCATTTGAAGAGAGAGTGTGATGACAGCTATACATAGATCCTCTTGGACTGCTGCTTTCAGCAGCGTCTGAAATATAAATTCCTAACCAGCAGAAATAGAAATTCCTAAGTGGCACTTTCAGAATCCAAATTTTTGGAGGGCACGTGACCAAAGCACGTGGCCACAATGAAAGCAGTTGGCAGTTCTGTCCCAAACTGGGATGGCCTCTCGGTCACAAGTCAGAGACACCAAACAGCCAAGAAAGACACTGAGAGAAATTACAACCCTTTACTACAAGGCTCACAAATATCAGTGAAGCATTTTGAGCCCAGAGCTCTTGGTTCTGCACATTTGCTCAGAAAAGAACTGAGAAAAAAATTGTTATGCACATCATTATCTCCTAAATTCTTAATAATACCACTCAGGCACTTTGTGCCACACACAGCAGCAGTCACAACGTGGGGCTGCTGAAAGCAGGAGGAAAACTAAATATCTTGTGCTACTATGGCCATGATATACCCATCAGCCTGGTGATGGGTGATTTAGTTGTACCAGATCCACAAACAGAAGAAATGCATGAATAGAGACACTTCTGACAAGCTGTAAGAGGCAAGGCTAAAATAAAAATAGCATAGAAGAAAATGAGTAAGTGGCTCATTGTTGAAAGGGAATACCAACACTGCCATCTCTCCAAGTCCTGGCAGGTTCCAAAAGCACCTGAGCACAACAAGAAAGGTGCTAATTCCGTAAGGAGGCTCCAGGAATGATGTCAAGTTATCACAGACATGCAAACACACGAGGAAAAATGGGAAATATTCCTGTGGAGATAATCTGCCAAATGGAAAGTCCTGAGAGCAGGGAGGGCTGCAGCTGTCAAAAAGCAATCTATGGACTCTGAGAAGAGACAAAGGGCAAAGAAATCACACCGTGGTGAGAGGGAGCACAGTCCCAGGGGCTGCAGCACCACACAAGGCGTGGCTTTCCCTTCCAGCAAAGCCCCTTCCAGTCTGGGACAGGATTAAAAATCCTCGGTCTGCTTTGGATCCTGTTGGGGATCCAGGCCACCAGTACCCCTGTCAGCCTGCCTGTACTGACATGAAATCTGGCTTAGTTCATTACCACAACTCAGATAATCCTTTCTTATGGGCAAGAGACTCTAAATTATTTCCTGTACTAACTTTTCAGATAGCACTCTGGGTTTGAAAGCAGCTAAGCTCAAAGGGTTTCCAACAGACAGGTTTCCCATGTTGTTTTTATTCTTCTCTCTTTTAAGTAATGATCAAACCTTACAACACACCTGTGAGGAATGGCAGCTCTGCATAACACAGTGCCATTATCACAGTGCACAAACCAGCCAGGATTATCTGAGATGCTAAATCCATGACTTTAGCCCAATTGGTGATTTAATTACAGCTAAGAAATGCTTTATGAAGTTATTCACAGATGAGTAATATTATTCCCATTTTATTCTTTAAAAATCTTTTTGGTGAATTCAGTCTGAGGTACTAAAAACCACATCACTACAAAAGTGCAATGATTTGTGTTTAGGTTTTTTTTCCAACACTGATTTTAAAAGGTCAATTTCTGTATTTTCCTTAGGCAAGGAAGGGATTTTTTAGCTCTACAACATGACACAGCCAGACTGTAACAGCATTCCAGTGTTTTCTGGCACTCTACAGATGGGACTAACACAGACCTGTGCTAACATCAGGAGAACAGCTTTTCCTGCAATTAACCTTTACTGTAAGAACAGCCTGAGTGGATATTCAAGGAGAAACATGTGAAGGATCCACACCTCTGGAACATGTAGGAAAAGCAAGGTTATATTCACCTGTGGCCCTATGGGGTGCCTGTATCAGAAGGGCATATCTATACCTATATACCTATATATCTATATATCTATGTATTTATATATCTATATATCTATGTATCTGTATATCTATATATCTATATATCTATGTATTTATATATCTATATATCTATGTATCTGTATATCTATATATCTATGTATTTATATATCTATATATCATCTATATATCTATATATCTATATATCTATATATCTATATATCTATATATCTATGTATCTATGTATTTATATATATATATATATAGCTATATGACATCTATATATCTATATATCTATATATCATCTATATATCTATATATCTATACATCTATATATCTATATATCTATATATCTATATATCATCTATATATCTATATATCTATACATCTATATATCTATATATCTATATATCTATATAGATATATAGATATATAGATATATAGATATATAGATATATAGATATATAGATATATAGATATATGTCTATGTATGTATAGATATAGATTATATAGATTATATAGATTATATAGATTATATAGATAGATATAGATGATATAGATTATATAGATAGATATAGATAGATAGATAGATATAGATATAGATACAGAGATAGAGATAGATTATATAGATATAGATATAGATGATGTAGATACAGATAGATATAGATATAGATAGATATAGATATAGAGGTAGAGATAGAGATAGAGATAGAGATTAGATATAGATATAGATATAGATATAGATATAGATATAGATATAGATATAGATATAGATATAGATATAGATATAGATATAGATATAGATGATATAGATAGATATAGATATAGATATAGATATAGATATAGATATAGATATAGATATAGATGATATAGATAGATATAGATATAGATATAGATATAGATATAGATGATATAGATAGATATAGATATAGATATAGATATAGATATAGATATAGATATAGATATAGATGATATAGATAGATATAGATATAGATATAGATATAGATATAGATATAGATATAGATATAGATATAGATGATATAGATAGATATAGATATAGATATAGATATAGATATAGATATAGATATAGATATAGATATAGATGATATAGATAGATATAGATATAGATATAGATATAGATAGATATAGATATAGATATAGATATAGATGATATAGATAGATATAGATATAGATATAGATATAGATATAGATATAGATATAGATATATAGATATTTTGCATGAAGAAGGTAACTTCACCTGTATTTTCAGAAGGTTAGGAGCCACACTTCTCAGAGTGAAAAATGAAATTCATTACAGCCCCATGGTTCCTAATCAGTTCTAGCAGTATCACTTCACCCCCTCAAAATGCCTCAGAAATATATGTAAAGTTTTGTGCCTCATTTTGCTGGGTTTTCATCTTAGAAAAACCCAAACATCAAAAAGTGAATAATTACAGAAAGTTTTCAGTTTATACTAGAAAAAACCATCATAATTTGGTGTATAACATGAGTGATTTCAATGACAGCCACCTCAGTCCTGCTATGTGAAATTGTTTAGTGTCAAGACATTTTAAAAAGCCTACCTTCAAAGCAGAAACTATAAAGTAAGTAAAATATGCAGCCACAGTACTTCAGGTCATGAAAAAAAGATTCAGTGTACACACTTGAACAGACCTCACCTTGGAAACACTGAAGTTTGCAACACAATTCAGGTGCTACAGCAGTTTAATCACATGTATGTCTAAAAATGAGCAAGATTGCAAGAGGCTCTTTGCATGTTTAACCATCACAGAGCTCACAGAGCATGGAATAATTCACTTGAAAGTGTGGCTGTTTAAAGTCTCTCTTTTTCTCTCATAAATAACTGGTTGGAATTCAATGCTAAGCCTTCCCTGACCCCTAAGAGCTCCAAAGGGCAGCTGCAGATGGTGCCCCTCGACTTGCTTACACATGAGAGAGTCTGAGGTCGACTTGTATAAACTGCTGGCACATTTAGAGCCCCCCTGGGAATTAGATTTGTTGTGTGCCAGTTCATCTTAATGATCTAAATTAGTGCAAAGTTCTCCACTTGAATACCAAGGCACCATCCCTACAGCCAGGGCTGGGCTGTTGGCAGCTGGCTGAGTGCTCCTGTAAAATGAAATTCAGATCATTCTTCACTCAAGCAGCATTTTCTGGTTTTTAAACTTGCTAGTTTGTTATTAAAATCTACTAGGTTAAGAAAAAAATAGCAACTCTTCAAATTTTACCAGAGGACAAAAAACGGGACTAAAATTGTTATTTTATATATGTGCCTTTTTCATTCCTGGTTACTTTTTAGATAACAATGATCATGAGAAGACTGAAACAACAATCATCTTCTAGTCTGGCAATCAGGAATCATTCCACATTTACCTCTGTCATTGATTTTCCGCTCCCTGGTGAGCAAATATCTGGCAACACCTAAATTTAAGCAAGATAACAAATAAAACAAGGAAGATTTCCATTTAACAGTGCAATAAATTCCTCTGATTTTTCAGGAAATAATCTTCCTTTTTCAGAAAAACCAAAATTCATATTCACACAGCTGCTTCTCAACACTAGCCCCATCTTTATACCCAAACCCTGCTGTGAGCTGAGCCTTTAGAAAAGCCCCCAAACACTGCCCAGATGAAATAAATTCTGTGAGCAGCCCAGATTTGGGTACTCCCTAAAATAACTCCAGGGTTTGACTGCACCCAGTAGGTGCCAGCAGAACAAACCAGCACAGGCATCAGTCAGGGCTCTGCTCACCCCTGCTACCTCTACACTTCCTTTCTCAGAGCAGGATTTTCAGGGCATCAAAAATACAAATATAAAGTCAAAAATGCAGAAGAAACAGGGGGTTAGCACGCAGGAAAGCAAAGAGTAAAGTGGAATGATGATCAAGATTCTGAAAGCAAAGAATTGTTTTATAAATGTCCTGTTCTTGACACCTTTAATCCTGTGGCAGGATCCTGTCCCAGTCCACTGTGGTAAGAAACAAAGCAATTGATTTCCAGTTCTACACTTCCCTGGATTCTTTGGTTTCCTTTCCATATTCCAAATGATAACACCCTGAATGAGGCTAAGGAAGAGATGTGGCCCAGCAGCCCTGACACACCTGGGGAGAACGGCAGGTGCAAGCCTGCAAGGAAACGGGATGAGACAAGCCAGAGAAACCAGAAATATTAAACATTTGTTTCATTCCAAGCAACAAAATTTCCTTCAGGAGCAAGGTCCTTAATGCATTCCAAAGTGCCATTCAGATCACTTCCAGTCAGACTGATTTAGAATAATGAAAATCACTGCTGTGCCCCTGATTATTGTACCTGTTTGTGTGTGTGTGGAGCTAGAACCGAGCTGCTTTTTTGTTTGTTTTGGTCAGGGCTGCAGATTTTCACTGAAATAATTATACTACACTGCTACTTCACATAATTCCCCTCCAGGTATAAGCTGGAGAGATAATGTTATTACTTGGGAATAACACTCAGAAGAACTGTACACTCAGGAGGGAAGAGCTGCTTCACTGTGATGAAATAGATAAATTGGCACTTCTCCGGGTGCAATCAAGAGATATGAGACTGAGTCTGCATCTATTACCATGGCATCAGGATGCTGTGATATCATCCTTGTAGCAGCCCTCTGATGTAACTCTATCTCTAGATTACAGGGAGAAAGCCAAAATCAAACCTCAAAAGGCAAACACTGCAGCAGGATTTAAGAAGCTGGAAGAAGACTCGAGTGGAATTTACATACTTGAATCCCAGGATGCAAAATTAAAAACCCTACTTAAAGGAAGAAAACCCGAATCCAAACATACTTGCAATAAAAAAGAACACAACAGTAACTAGTCCATTAACTAAATAGTGAAGAACCCCTGTCACTGTCTCAATGTTTGCTGCAGGGTTCTCTGGGGCTGGAGAAGAGTTGTGCATCAAGTTTGGGTTTTTTCCTTGGTGCTGAACAGTGCTCAATCCCAAATCTGTGTGTTGTGATCCAGCCTGGCTTCCCTTGCATCCTGCTGCTTTCTCTAAGAAAAAAGCTCTGAGGGATTTTTTTGGCTTGCCATGATCCAATCCCTGAAACTGTGGTGCCTGTTCCCAGTTTGGGCTCCTCAGCAGCACCCCACACTACACTGTGCCAGCCCTTTAAACTGCCTGGTTCAAATCTGTCACTCAGGGTCAATCTAGCTAGACATGAAGACATAAAAATCAAGCAGAAAAACCCAAGCTTTATAAACTGCTTAAGACAACTAGAACAAATCACAGGGAATTAATTTATGAAGATACAGGGAATTAATTTAATTTATTGTAGTGAAATGAAAGGTCAGCTTGCTTTACATTTAGGGGAAAAAAAATGCATTAAAAAAAATAAAAAACACGCATTTAGCACTGGGAACAAACAAAATGACAAAGGAAAACAGAAAGGCAGCAATATCATGTTCATGGTGACAGCTCTGACTCCAGGGACTGTTTGTGTCCTCAGCCCACAGCCCATTTGGAATGGGGGACACTTTGGTTTTGCTGCCCATCTGCAGGGGAGAGGATGCAATCACCACAGCTTTTGGAGAGAGGAACGTGCCTTTGATCCCTGGATGTTAATCCCAGCTGGACAAAACAGATTTGCAATAAACTCCAGGCCCCTGGGGAATGCTGAATTCCCTGGGCTGGAGCCCAGCACTTTCCAAGAAAGCACAGAAAGGGCTCAGCTCTCTCTTCAGGCACCAGCTGCCTAACAGCCCTTCTCTGCAGTGACCAATTCTGCTGCTCCAGCTTAGCCTCTTGGAGGATTTAAGTCTCCATGACCTTGCCCAGGTCACACTCTACTTTCCCGCAGAGCAAGAAGGAAAGGCTGACACCATAGTAACCCAAATCTCAGCCTGAAACCATGGTAACAGGATCATCTTGCTTCAGGCACGCTACCAGAGGTGCCCAGCACCATTTCAAAATATTCAAATTGAAATAAACTGCTTTCGAGCAAATCAATTCCCTGACCCCGATTCCTACAAATTATTCCAGTGGAGAATTTCAAGGTAGGCTGGAGCTCCCAGCAGAACCTTTAGGGGAATGTGCCTGTGATTTATCTTGGTGCATCAAAGAATGGGTGCTTAGAAAATTCTGTCCTCAAATTCCCTTGAAACGGTGCTACAGAAAGACAGAAGGGTCTCCATCTGTTCACCTGTGGATATTCTTAAAAGCCTTTCCTGTGAGTTTCTCCTTTAATATAGAAAAATGCTTCAGAAAGCACCCTGGTAGTGCAGTCTAACCAAAATGGAGAAAATATAGGGGGAAAAAGCCTTTTTGAACTGACCAGCTCCTTTTATTTTCATCAGCCTTAAGGTTATTTGAAGCCCTATTAAGTGCAAGCTCGCTGCTCTCAGTTTCATTAATCTTAAACTTATTTGTAGAAATAACAAGTCCAAGATTTTCTGACAGAAATGTGATTTCCATGTGATGTTTTTTCCTGTAAGCAACCATAATTAAGAAGAGAGAAAACGTAGCCCTACTCTTCGAGCTTTCCTGCAGGCTATCACCGAATTTACGATCTTTACACCTCCTGTTTGTCTGGCAGGAGTAAAACAAGGTGGGGATCACAGTTTGTTGTGTCTCATGGAACCCAAAAACCACCATGGCCAGGTTCCCTCACAGAAAGGTGCAGTGAGATGTGCACACATTAGAAAAGAAGAAAAGGGATGGGGAGAAATGCTGAGCAGGACTGAGGTGATGCCATTTATTCAGATGGAGAGGTTCTTCATTTGAAGGAACTCAAGGAGATGATTAAATACAAAGGAAGAAACTGACAACAAAAAAAAAAATTCTACATATGAGAGATCATTTTTTCTACAATTTCTGCAATGAGAAATTGCAGTAAGTTAACTCCAGCTTGTTTCATAAGGTGTTTTACTGCCTGACTCCCACTGAATTCTCATGGAACAGGCTGCCTGTAGGTGATGGCTTTTCCTAATGAGATCTGCTACTGGTTTTTAAGCCAAAGAGTTTATTTCAGAAAACTATTTAAAAAAAAAAACCTAATTTAACTGTCAATATTTAATTGTCCACATAAATGTCAAATCCTTTAGCTGACATTACTATTTTATTGGCATGAGGCTACTGACATGCTGTAACACATGTTAATTGTGCATTGCATCATATTTCACCTAATTAATTATGGCCTTTCTTCTTGATGAATGTCCTTGGCTTGTTATATTGTTAGCAAGGGTAAACAGGAGCACACCATTTAACTTTATACCATTCATTTAAAAGTTATTTCTTCCATTTTTCCTCTTCATTTTTTTTCTCTTATGCTAAATAGCTCTACTGCACACAGCCATATACAGAATATAAATTAAATGCACAGAATATTCATCTGTGAAAAACCAATTTGTGTGCACAATGCCCATTATATAGAAGCAGGAAAAGATCATTTCAAATCGAGTCAGTTTTTGAGTCCAGAAGTGTGGTTTGCCCATGCAGTTCCTCAATGGCTAAAATACCTGAAAAGCAAGACTTGAGCCTGTTATTTAGGGATTTGGGGCAAATATAACAGCTCAGAAATAAGTAAATGAAAAAAAAGCTAATTTTTTTCTAACCCTATTTCCTGTTTGTCTGACAAGCACATGAAGCAGCCAGGCAGCCAGTCAATGATATTAAAAAAATCATTAGGCTGAAGCCAACAGTAATATTATCATCTGATTAACCAAAGCATCATCAATTCAATAAGGCAATGGAAGACCTTATTCCCCTCAGAGATTTCTTCACTTCTATACAAAAAAGGAAAATGAGAAAGTGCCTCTTGAGCTGCACAGCTCGTACTGATGAGCTGGGATGAGCTTGTGCCCTTTGGAAATAAATGTGTACACATACAAATAATTCTAGTGCCTGGATGTACACACCCCAAAACCCTGAATAAAACACACCTTCAGCTGTCCCTAAAACGAATAAAATGAATAAAATACAACTTGAGCTGTCCCTGCCCACCTGCAGAGTCTCTCTGCCAAAGCCATTACCGTGGAAAGCATAAGGGGGCTCTCCTCAGCCCAAAGATGCTTCCCAGACACATTTCATCTTCTCAGCATCACACATTTATCCCTATCCTAAGGCCTGCTGCAATTCAACTGCTTTTACCAAGCCTGCCAGCAGTTCTCCAGTCAACAGCAGGAAATTATTAGGACTATTTTATTCATCTTGTGCTCACACTCCAGCCCACGCTGCCTGTTCCCTGCTGTGTCCCAGGGAGCTCATCCCATTAACTCCCCCTGCTCCCACTTTCTCTGGCACTGGCCTCAGTAGTGTATGAATACATTGTGCCCCATATTTACACACCTATTAGTGGCTAAAAACCTCCCCTCTCTCCAGCTGGAATGGCATTATACCCATTTGAGCTCTTTATATATCAAATTTATTTGCAGGTAAACACAAAACAAACGGGATGATTCTCTGGCAAACAAGGTGTTTGGAGCAGCAGTGAATAGAAATTGCATTCTGACAGGTTAGCTCTTCTGCATAAGTTCTGAAGCTGCTATTATGGTTGGAAAAACATTTATGCAAACTGCTCAGAAATTTGCCTTGGTCTACTGCCCATCCAATATCTTATTTCTCTGATGGAGTCTCATTTCAATGTAATCATATTCCCAGTAAAAATTGAGTAGTGCAGGAATGGGAAATTCAACACAAGTTATTCAGTCTAAAATACATGAAAGACTATTAAACCTGGCCATAGGGTTTGTAGGAGGGGGAGGGGAATGTTTACTTGACTATATTTTAAATATATTTTATGTGAAATTTTGATTTTATAGTAAATATCCCTGCCGATCCCCTTGCCACTTCCTCCTGTAGTAAACATGATCTGGTGCAAACATAAGGCTTATTTCAAATCCTAAAAGGTAATTAAAGCTGAGAGAGTCCAGAAAAACAAACAACAACAACAAAAAAAAAGATCACCGATGGTTCTCCTGTGCCTAAGGGAAGTTTTAATTAAAAGTCACAGGAGAATAATCTGTAAGAAACAAAAATGAGATGGCTGCTGTTAATTTGCCTGGGTCTCAGGCAGATAAACAGTAAATATGCAACAACTAAAGCTGCTGTGGTTTTATTGTTCACTTTAACACTTGCTGGCAAAGCTCTGCCCTCATCTCCCATGTCCTGAGCTCTCCTTGGCAATGCCAGGAGGCTGCAAATTCCACCAGGGAAACTGCAGCACCAGAGCCAGGCATTGGCACCAGTTTTCTGTGGGATGAGACAGGATCCCAGCTCACCAATTCCTCTGATCTGAGACAGGATCCCAGCTCACCAATTCCTCTGATCTGAGACAGGATCCCAGCTCACCAATTCCTCTGATCTGAGACAGGATCCCAGCTCACCAATTCCTCTGGAGTGAGACAGGATCCCAGCTCACCAATTCCCCTGGAGTGAGACAGGATCCCAGCTCACCAATTCCCCTGATCTGAGACAGGATCCCAGCTCACCAATTCCTCTGATCTGAGACAGGATCCCAGCTCACCAATTCCCCTGGGGTGAGACAGGATCCCAGCTCACCAATTCCCCTGGGTTGAGACAGGATCCCAGCTCACCAATTCCTCTGATCTGAGACAGGATCCCAGCTCACCAATTCCTCTGATCTGAGACAGGATCCCAGCTCACCAATTCCTCTGATCTGAGACAGGATCCCAACTCACCAATTCCTCTGGAGTGAGACAGGATCCCAGCTCACCAATTCCCCTGATCTGAGACAGGATCCCAGCTCACCAATTCCCCTGGAGTGAGACAGGATCCCAGCTCACCAATTCCCCTGGGGTGAGACAGGATCCCAGCTCACCAATTCCCCTGGGTTGAGACAGGATCCCAGCTCACCAATTCCTCTGATCTGAGACAGGATCCCAGCTCACCAATTCCTCTGATCTGAGACAGGATCCCAGCTCACCAATTCCTCTGATCTGAGACAGGATCCCAACTCACCAATTCCTCTGGAGTGAGACAGGATCCCAGCTCACCAATTCCCCTGATCTGAGACAGGATCCCAGCTCACCAATTCCCCTGGAGTGAGACAGGATCCCAGCTCACCAATTCCCCTGGGGTGAGACAGGATCCCAGCTCACCAATTCCCCTGGGATGAGACAGGATCCCAGCTCACCAATTCCTCTGATCTGAGACAGGATCCCAGCTCACCAATTCCTCTGATCTGAGACAGGATCCCAGCTCACCAATTCCTCTGATCTGAGACAGGATCCCAGCTCACCAATTCCTCTGGAGTGAGACAGGATCCCAGCTCACCAATTCCCCTGGAGTGAGACAGGATCCCAGCTCACCAATTCCCCTGGAGTGAGACAGGATCCCAGCTCACCAATTCCCCTGGGGTGAGACAGGATCCCAGCTCACCAATTCCTCTGATCTGAGACAGGATCCCAGCTCACCAATTCCTCTGGGATGAGACAGGATCCCAGCTCACCAATTCCTCTGATCTGAGACAGGATCCCAGCTCACCAATTCCTCTGATCTGAGACAGGATCCCAGCTCACCAATTCCTCTGGGATGAGACAGGATCCCAGCTCACCAATTCCTCTGATCTGAGACAGGATCCCAACTCACCAATTCCTCTGGAGTGAGACAGGATCCCAGCTCACCAATTCCTCTGATCTGAGACAGGATCCCAGCTCACCAATTCCCCTGGGTTGAGACAGGATCCCAGCTCACCAATTCCTCTGATCTGAGACAGGATCCCAGCTCACCAATTCCTCTGATCTGAGACAGGATCCCAACTCACCAATTCCCCTGGAGTGAGACAGGATCCCAGCTCACCAATTCCCCTGGGGTGAGACAGGATCCCAGCTCACCAATTCCCCTGGGGTGAGACAGGATCCCAGCTCACCAATTCCTCTGATCTGAGACAGGATCCCAGCTCACCAATTCCTCTGATCTGAGACAGGATCCCAGCTCACCAATTCCTCTGATCTGAGACAGGATCCCAGCTCACCAATTCCTCTGGAGTGAGACAGGATCCCAACTCACCAATTCCTCTGATCTGAGACAGGATCCCAACTCACCAATTCCTCTGGAGTGAGACAGGATCCCAGCTCACCAATTCCCCTGGAGTGAGACAGGATCCCAGCTCACCAATTCCCCTGGGGTGAGACAGGATCCCAGCTCACCAATTCCCCTGGAGTGACACAGGATCCCAGCTCACCAATTCCCCTGGGGTGAGACAGGATCCCAGCTCACCAATTCCCCTGGGATGAGACAGGATCCCAGCTCACCAATTCCCCTGGAGTGAGACAGGATCCCAGCTCACCAATTCCCCTGGGGTGAGACAGGATCCCAGCTCACTCCCCACAAACCCCTAAAGCAGGATAAAATTCCTGCTCCAGCTGTTGGACACAGCCACGGACTCTCAAATTGCCTCACAGAAAATCAGCAGGGAACAGCCTTGCTTTGCTCCTTTTCCAAAGAGCGAGAGGAACTGAAAGGATTCCCCCTTTCCCCCCTTGGCTCTGCCTCCAGCTTTCATAGGGAATTCATCAGTTTGCAGTCTGGGATTCTCTGGGGCTGAGGATGAGCACGCTGTGCTGGAGGAAGGCACAGCCTCCCCTGCCCCAAGCCATGAGCACACAGGATAAACCAGGGTACAGCTCTGCCATCCTGCATCCTCCTGTGCCACAGACATCATTCCCCAGAGCCACAGCAGTGAGGATCTGCTGTCCTTTCTGTCCCCAGAGCCACAGCAGTGAGGATCTGCTGTCCTTTCTGCTCCCAGAGCCACAGCAGTGAGGATCTGCTGTCCTTTCATTCCCCACAGCCACAGCAGTGAGGATCTGCTGTCCTTTCATTCCCCAGAGCCACAGCAGTGAGGATCTGCTGTCCTTTATGTCCCCACAGCCACAGCAGTGAGGATCTGCTGTCCTTTCATTCCCCACAGCCACAGCAGTGAGGATCTGCTGTCCTTTCATTCCCCAGAGCCACAGCAGTGAGGATCTGCTGTCCTTTCTGTCCCCACAGCCACAGCAGTGAGGATCTGCTGTCCTTTCTGTCCCCAGAGCCACAGCAGTGAGGATCTGCTGTCCTTTCTGTCCCCAGAGCCACAGCAGTGAGGATCTGCTGTCCTTTCATTCCCCACAGCCACAGCAGTGAGGATCTGCTGTCCTTTCATTCCCCACAGCCACAGCAGTGAGGATCTGCTGTCCTTTATGTCCCCACAGCCACAGCAGTGAGGATCTGCTGTCCTTTCATTCCCCAGAGCCACAACAGTGAGGATCTGCTGTCCTTTCTGTCCCCACAGCCACAGCAGTGAGGATCTGCTGTCCTTTCATTCCCCACAGTCACAGCAGTGAGGATCTGCTGTCCTTTCTGTCCCCAGAGCCACAGCAGTGAGGATCTGCTGTCCTTTCATTCCCCAGAGCCACAGCAGTGAGGATCTGCTGTCCTTTCATTCCCCACAGCCACAGCAGTGAGGATCTGCTGTCCTTTCTGTCCCCAGAGCCACAGCAGTGAGGATCTGCTGTCCTTTCTGTCCCCAGAGCCACAGCAGTGAGGATCTGCTGTCCTTTCTGTCCCCAGAGCCACAGCAGTGAGGATCTGCTGTCCTTTCTGTCCCCAGAGCCACAGCAGTGAGGATCTGCTGTCCTTTCTGTCCCCACAGCCACAGCAGTGAGGATCTGCTGTCCTTTCTGTCCCCAGAGCCACAACAGTGAGGATCTGCTGTCCTTTCTGTCCCCAGAGCCACAGCAGTGAGGATCTGCTGTCCTTTCATTCCCCACAGCCACAGCAGTGAGGATCTGCTGTCCTTTATGTCCCCAGAGCCACAGCAGTGAGGATCTGCTGTCCTTTCATTCCCCACAGCCACAGCAGTGAGGATCTGCTGTCCTTTCTGCTCCCAGAGCCACAGCAGTGAGGATCTGCTGTCCTTTCTCAAGTGTCAGACCAGGAACCTGGGATCTGCCCTTGTTTTGGGAAGAAGGAGGTGTGTTCACTGTGTTCTTACAGAATCCCACAGCTGCATCCAGCTGCTGCTGAGAGGAGTAACTGCCACAGATTCAATTCCTTTCTTGCAGGGGACAAATTTCCTTGGAGGTGAAAAATGGCTTATTTGTATTTGCTCAGAAATCTTTTCCCAGCTTCGTCACAACCAATGGACATCAAAGATAAAATCCAATAAGACAACCACTTTTTTTTTACTTTATTTTTTGTCACATTAATTTTTATTACTTTTCTGCATCCATAAGAAAATAAATCACATGTATTTGGGGTTTTCTTCTTGTTACACAAGTGAAAATCTCTACTCCCACTTATCTACCTCCCCAGTAATTGTGTGTTTCAACAGGGTAACTTATAAATTCAGCCATTTCCAGGTAAAATAAGCAGCAAATCAGTTCTTCCTACAGTACATGTTGAATTGTGCTATTATTCTACACACAGCAAGTGTCAATTTTTTACAAAATCAGTAAGTGTCACAATTATAAGCAGAATTACTTGTTAAAATTTAAGAAGCAGATAAAATAGCAAACTGGAATGCTGATTACCCAACAAATGTTGAAAAAAGGAAAAATGTCTGTGTCTGATGAGACCAGTAAAATATTTTTTGTTCTATGGGCAAAATGCATCTCTTCAAAATGTAATTTGTGGTTGAGAACATTTTTGAAGACCATCATTTTAAGTGTTTCCCAAGTTACAGCATAAGTATTTTTCCTGTGAAACATTTACAAATACTATAATTAACCACTGTGGCACTGAAAAACAGAGATGCTGCATCCATTTACACTTCATGGTAGCTGTGTTTAGAGAAATCTGAAAGGGAAGTGAGGAGGCAGTGTCTGACCAGCGACCCTGCCCTGGTTTTCTGTCTGCTTGGCCGTGGTTCTTGCCACAAGGATCTTCCACGTGGAGAGCTCTGATCTGTTTGGTGCAGAACCGACAGAGCCTGTGGAAAACACTGAGAATAAGGCAGCTGTGAGGGAGCTAAAAGCCTTGCTCCTGCTTTTTTCCTGCTGTACTCAGTGTCCAGCTCATGGAACTGCAGGCTGAGCCCCAGGGGAATGAATGGGAGCACAGCCAGAATGGGAACAATGATGTCCTGTCCCAGCAGCATCAGCAAATCGTGCCTCCAGTATTGTGATCCATCACCAGCCACCAGAAATTAGTGACCACAAGTTGATCCAATATCAGTGGAATCATCCCACTTTGTACCTCAGTGGCCACAAACCTCATCCCCTACCCTGCCTCTTCCCCTTGCAGAGCTCCCACTTTATCCTCCAGCCTGGCAATAAAACCTCAGTCCCTGTGCAAACACAGCTGAATTTCCTGCAGTCTCCTCTATCCCTCTGAGGCACCTGATTAAAAGCAGACATTGATATTGTCCCTGAAGCCTCCAGCAGTGCTGTAATGCCCAAGCTATCACTGCACCCTGTCCCCAGGCTCACTGCCCTTCACAGCAGTCCCCTCCTATAATCAGGTTTATCCCCACATTTTCTTGGCCCCACTCCTCCTCCTAGGATGACCACATTGCTTCTCCAGAGATTTTCTGTCCAGAACAGAAGTGATGAAGTGAGGACCCTCCCCTTCCAGCATTTTAATTTTATGAGATCCTGGTTTCTACCCGAAATTTTGTTAGCCTCAAATTCCACTGTGATTTGTGCCACCAAGCGTTATTCTCTTTGCATTGTTTAGAAGTGGTGTCCATGCATTCCACATCCCTGATTCCAAAACAGTGCGTTTCCCTCCACACCAGGAGCTAGAAAACAACACTGCTGCAAAAATTGTACTGAATTTGGGACTCTGAAGCTCATACTCACCCACTGTACATGCCAGAAACTGTTACTGTAAGATTTGGACAATTACCAGAGCTAAGTGATGTAAGGGCAATTTTGGCACCATTTATCTCCATCAGGGTAATGCAGGGGGTGGCACAGTGTCACACACCCAGCCTCACCTGTGAAATGACACAGGATTCAGTGACACTTTTTTCTCCTACAGAGGAAACATCTGAATATCTTTATAAGAACAGAAGAAGGAAAAGAGTACAAACCCTCTATGGAATGTTAGGCATCTTCTCTGAAAGGAAATGTGGTATTTGCTGGAATAGATGTGAAGATAAATTAAATACAGGATTTACAGGCACAGAAAACAAAATGTACAGGGGAGCAGCTTGGCAGTTCCCTCCCCTGCCTTTGCCACTGGCTGTTGGTGCTTCCAGGGAATTCTGCAGGAACTTCCTTTGGGATACACAACCCCCACGTGCTTCATTACAGACTGAAGAAATCCTCCCAAGATCTGCAAGTAAACTGCTTTAATTCTCTAGCACACTGTAAGAGAACCCTAAAGGACAAACCCCTCCTGAGCTATGACAGCTCAGTTTTAAACAGCTTTTCAAATACTGGTTTGGATCATTTTTGTGCAGCCAAGTTCAAGTATCTCTCCAAGAATTGAGAAGAATAGGAGGAACTGTGTAAATATAATAACCATACCAGCCTTTTGAATGGCTGACCATACATCCAGAACACTCAGAACCTCTAAAGCTGCACTCCCCTGTCAGCCAGTCCCTCCTGGCAGGGTCCCTGCAGTGGCCCCACGCTCTCAGCCCCCCCTGTTCAACACTGAGCTCGAGGATGGGGCTGGGCTGGCCAAGGAGTGGGAAAAACTGGAGAGAGAAAACTCCCAGGCTGGAGCAGAGACAGAGCAATCACCCAGCAGTGACTGGCACAGGCAAAACACGCTCACCTGGCAGGGTTTGACTTCATTTTTTGCCAATTAACTTTAATTATCTCTACCCCTTCTTATCACCACAGCTTACACTCAGTCCCCAAGTCTCCTCTGTCATGCACACATGCTGTTATTACACAGTTTATATTTTTCCTAAAAAGCAAAGAAAAAGACAGATTTCCACTGTTTCACAGTAATACCAATTTTTCTGTGTAACTGTGGGGTTTCTTTTGTTCACCTACTTGTAGCCTGACAGGAATGGGAGAAGTATCTTCAAGCAAAGCAGTTTTAAAAATAAAGAGGCAGATTACTCATGTCTTAATAGACAGCTCATAATGAATACTCAAAGGAGGAGAATCTGACAGAAGTGGTGAACACACTCCTGAAAACTGGAAAGACAGAGGAGAAAGAAGGCTTCTGGTCTACTAGAGCTGATACCTTAATTAGGCAATTATAACTATTAAACATTGCCAAAGCTCCAGGCCTAGTTGAATTACAACTGAGAAATCAGTAGAAAAATGGTAAGGGGGAAAGGAAAGCCCTCGGCAGGATTTGTGAGAACTCACGAAGGAAGGAAGGGAGTATTTGAGAACTAGAGTAGCAGTTAATATAATTCTTTTTCCTTTAAAAGGCTCCAAGACCATAGAAAGCCCAAGCTTCTTATCCTGCACACAGCTATGCAGAAGACAGAAAATTATTAAGCCAGATTTAGAAATGCCTGACTTAGAAGACCATGACAGGAGGCTGAATACAGAGAAAAAGGAGGTCACGGCAGACAACTCGACTCGAATTCCTCTCATATGTTACTGACCTGGAGACAATCCCAGTGCAATGGACAATTTATCTGGAACTCAGCAAAGCATTTGGTAGCACAGCACAGAGCAGGCTGATTTGAAAGGAGGTGAACATGTTTGCAAAGGACTGACAAAACAAATGGCAGCAGATTCAAAGACACGTAGCAGCAGCAAGGAGCAGGCACAGGGGGAACTGCAGCTCCTGGGCGCTTACAATTCTGATTATTTCCTAGAGTCCTGACCTTGGCATGTTGTGTTCAAAATTGTTACATTTGCCGGTGGCAAACAATTTCTGAGGCAACGGAAGCAGGGGAGAAAGAGCAAACAATTTCAGAGTGGCTTGGATAATTTTAGTTTATAGCCTTATCCACAGCACCCATGGGCAGACAACTCAAGGAATTCCACAGCACTGCAAAGTGACCACAAAGAAAATGTGCACGTGGGAAAAGCTGGGAAAAACTGGAATGTGTTGTGCCTGACACAAAGGATCCTCTTCTAACTAATTACAGAGAAAAAATAAACAAATTGTGGGGTATTTCGAGTGAAAAGTATATGAAAGAGGAAATTATTCTAGAAATGCAAAATGGGATGTCTTTTCAGAGGATCATAACCAATAAAGTTATTGAGTGATTTCACTGTCTAAATATTGGCTGATAAATCTCTAAAAATAAAATGCAACTTAGATTAAATGCTCAAGAATGCTGTATTTTTCAGATATCAAAGATTTGTGAATTCTGCTCAGAAGGGAGACAATCTCTGGGTTCAAAATTGTAACCACTTACTAATCTAGCTTCTATACCGTGGATGAATATCAAAACTATTAAATTTCATGCCACTGAATTCTTTTTTTTCTTAAAAGGTCTCATTTTGGGGTTGATTCTACACTTAGCTGTAATTTTTTGAAAATAATTTTAATTTTGTTCACATTATGCAGGGATGAGATGAGAGAGAAATGAGAAAAAATTATAGATTCAAATCTTTGGCACCATAACTTAGGACAAATTGCAGAGTTATAGAGTAGGTAATTTCTTAGGCTTACTGAAGAGAAAGCAAAAAATTGATGTAAAAAACCCATGACTGATACAAGAACAAAATAGAAGCTTTCCTATTGTAGTATAATACATAGAACACCCATCTTTTAAATAGATCCAGTGTGAGACTCAATCAGGAATAGTGAATTAAAGTGATGCTGAGTGCGGCTCAGGGAGGAGAAAGGTTGGGTTTGGGGATTAAAAAAATTGGAAGTATCTGAACTAATCTGTTTCTCTGGGAGAAAATGTTTTGATGACTCTCTAGTTTTGTCTTTTCTTATCAAGATATTAGTGCATGTTGCTAATTTTGTGTGGCAAGATAAAAGGATTTCCTGCCCAAGTGCCCCAGGAAGCAGCCAGTGAGCTGATCTGAGCCTCAGACTCTGCCTCTGACCAGGAATTGAGGAATTCCTTGCTTCTAGGAAAAGCCTCCAGTCAAAAACATTTTAGGGGATGTTTTGACTTTGTATCTGTGTGTGACTCTGCTGATTTATCTGGTTTTTATGTCCTTTCCTTCACTTGTAAAGCCTAAAGTGATAATTTTGGCAAAGCTGTTGCCTAATGACTTTCAAATAGACTTAAAAGCATATTTTGGTATAAACTGTATTTCCAAAGTCAAATATGTATCAGCTAAGTGAAATTAACCTTCAAGTGATACTTGAATAACAGTAAACCACAAGGGTATGGAAGAGATTAGATATACTGTAGTTTAATTATGTGACAATAATTCACCTCATTAATCTCTTAGGAAACAATAACCACAACAGTTAAATACTGCAATTAACAAACCCTATTTCAAACTTAATGTTAATTTTATATGACTTTGCAATATTATCCAGTGCAATCATAGAAAAGATAAACAAAAAAAAAGAGCAAATATTGAGTTGTCTGGAGAAGACATCCAAAATGTCCTCACCCCTTCCACCTCTGACAGGAAGGGAGCAAGACCAGCACTACTTGGACCTATTTCTGTGCCAGTAAGTGGAGACACAGTGGCTCCAATTCATGTGTAAATAATCTCAGGATCTCTCCATTCCCACTTCTGCCAGGTCCAAGCACTCTGAGGAGATTCCAGGTTCTCTCTACTATCACCATTCCCAACTCAAGCAGCACTCCCTGGCAGGACTGCTGCAGCTTTGGGTAGCACACTGTATCTTAACAAAGGTGATTTAATGTGCATTTAGGGGTTTTCTTTTGCCCTTTTGTTATGCTACACAACAGTTTCCTAAATGGCATCAGAAATAAACCTGTCTCTGGTGATGCCTTGGAGTGGTGGCCTGGAACAGGGGCCAGACAAGATTAAGAGAATAAAGTGGGTATTTATTAAAGGCCCTCAACAGGCACACCTTGGGCAGTCAGGAGCCTCCCAGAGGCTGCACCCAAGATGGAAAATGGTCACCAGTTTTTCATACAATTATGAATTTGGTCCATTTATATATCAGGGGTTAATCCTCCAATTACAGCTTTAGGTAATGAAGTCATTTATCCCCAATTTTTCCCCCCACACTCACTTTTATTTATACTTTTCAGGGCCTGAGTCAGGTGTCCTTGAGTTTCAGGCCTAGAGAGGAATTGTTTTGTCTGACTAAAACAGGAGAAGAGCAGCTGGCAGGCCATGGAGTTTAGAGTTAAACACTAAAGCAGCACAGGATCTGAAAAATAGAAATGCTAAATCCTAAGGCATCACTGTCACTGCCCTTGCCTAAAGCCTGAAATCCCCCAAGCCTTCTCCAGCCCTTCCCAGAGTCAGGAATGCTGTGGCAGAGGAGATCCCAGTGGATCAGGAGATCCCAGAGCGGGCAGAGAACATCTCTGCAGTGCCTGGGGCAGCCTGGGGGAGCTGAGCTGTTGTGTCAGGACTCCCAGACAAGCAAAAGGCAGGAAAATTCAATGTATTCCCAACATGAGCACCGAAGGGCTGCTGCCTCGCACAGGGCAATCACAAATGGAAGGGTGATGGGAAGGAAATGGGCCAAGGGGAGCCCCTGGAGCAGCCAGGTGAGCCTGGCTCCTGCAGCACTGCCACTCAGGTGGCTCAATATCAGACAGGAGAGCTCTGCACCAAGATACAGGAAAAAAGCTCTCAGCTCCATCAACAAACACTAAAACACCTGCTTCCCGGGGAGCCTGCCTCTGTGGGCAAGATAAAACTCTGTGTTTTTATTTGATGAGCTCACAGGCTAAATTCATAGCAACTGCAGGTATTTTCCATTTGGATTAAGCTAGATATCCTTTAGTTTACAGCTGTAAATCAAAACCTCACTTTTAAATATTTCTTTTTAGATTATATTCCTCATTCAAATACAATGCAAATAAGAGGGAAAGTGTTTGTCTTGATTGCTTTGATTTTAGCTTTTGAACAGGTGTCACATTTACCGCACAAAAGTTCTGTAAAACTACACTTGGGTTACTTAGCTCCTGCTCACTGACCTTTTGTTGTTTATAGCTCTCCAAGGAGAAAAGGAGATGTGTTTATAAAATCAGTGAGCAATAAACAAGAAGTTCATGTTCTCATAGAAGGAAAAAATAACATCATCGAGAAAGTCATGTTCAAAAATATAAGTGTCTCGGAGAGAATAAAACTCATTCATTTATAACATTTTTCCATTAAAACAATGTAATAACTACCGAAGTTCAAATGATGTATGAGTATCTCCTTGAAGAAGATCTCCTGTACATCTGATAAACCATAAATACTGTAGAATGTACCTCGGGCAGAACAAGCACAGCTTGGCGTGATCCTGAAAAATATCCAGAGTGTGTGAGGATGAGTTATGAAGGTGAGCAAATTGAATATATCTGCTTGCCTCGTGGACACCCACAATTTGCAATTTAATCATCCAAAAGTTACGGTGTGTTCATAATTGTATTAGATTTTGAAATAAGGCAGGGCTGGTTATGTTAAGCCTAAAAAATTGCCCACCTTCTCAGGTTTATGATAATTTATAAAGGAAATAGTTACAAACAAGGTGAAATAAAGCATTAGGGCTGTACTGAACAAAAGGACAGTATACTGCAGACAGATTCTTGAATCTACAGCACATTTTTATCATTGTCATCTTTTATATCTCCAGATTTATAGACAGAGAAAAACCCCAGTACTGTCATTCTGTGAGGGTGACAGGATTTAAATTTTTTTCCTGCAAGGTAATTTTAAGAATATCAAGACTTTCAGAGTGGAAAAAAAACCATTGATCAGTCTTGAGCCTCTCTTTAACAAGCAGAGGCACAGGCTTTATGCCGATAGACCAGATCCTGGCAAAACTGGATCATATCAGAACCATTATTTTATATAAAATACTTTAAAAATCACTGAATTAGATCTAGATAGATAAAGCTAACTTTGTATTTTAGTGGCTTAGACACTTACCTGAATAAAGCACAATGATCTGCGAGCTTATTTTTCAGTAAACAATTTCATCGTTTAGAAGAAAAATGAAGCATTTACTTCTAGAAAGATGGGGAGAGATTACACAATAATAATGCAGCCAGGTGCACAATTTTAGAAATAAAAGACCTTGGTTCATATCAGTACTTTGAACTGAGCCAAGATTTAAACATGATCCTTGCATTTTATATAAAATAAAAGGAACAGCTGCAGCAGCCACTTTCAGGAGCTGGACCTTCACTCTCTGCACTTGCCCTGCTCAGGGGAGGGAGAGGAGTGCCACCAAACAGAATTCCTCATTCAAATCAAAATGTTAGCTTACACTCTCTGGGCTGGAGGGTGAGGAAAAGGTGATTTTGGGTGGATCTGAAGCAGCCCCTTTTCCACGAGGGGTGACATCCTCGCAGTGTTCAGGCAGCTGCAGAGGGGATGGAGGCTCTGCCTGCACAAGGAGCAACAGGTACAGCTTGCACCAGGAGAGATTTCACCTCTGTATATGATTTTTTTTCCACAGTGGAAACAAGGAACCTCCCCACGGATGTGGCAGAATCCCTGTCACTGGAAGTTTTTGAAATGTGCATGGACAGGCTGCTAAAAGGCTCCTTTTCCCCACAAAAAGTTGGACCAGATGATCTTTCAAGATCCCTTCCAACCTGGCTTGTTCTGTAATTTTTTCCCTCAGCAGGTGGGCATTAATAGTGAAGACAACATTCTTTCAGATGCTGCAATAAAAACAATTTTAAAAAGGGTAACTCTGAAGTCTTCTTGCTCTAATATCAGTGAAAGCTTAAAAAAAAAACCCACCACTGTAACATAAAACCTTCTAATTCCTCCCCAAAAGACAATCATATAACAAGATCTCTAATGAAAAAGGAAAAGATTAATTGGAGAGCTGCCTTGAGAGACCGAATGTTCCAAACCTGACAGTTTTATAATGTCCATAATTAGGGCAACATTAAGAGTTGTGTTATCAGAGCCAGCAGCGTGATCAGCAATTGTTTGCATTTCAGGATTTATTCAGGAGTACAGCACACAGAAAGGACAGCACCAAAAGTAGATGAAACAGATGTTGATGGAGCAGAGCTGACTCCTCAGCTGAATGCTGGTGTCACCCTGTCAGAGCCTCCCATGCATTTATCTTCATTAAAAGAAATGTAATCTTCAATAAAAAGGAGAACAGGTAACTTAGAAGTTAACCCAGAACAGGCTCCTGCAGGTGTCAGCTCCTTGTGTAAAGCCAAAATTAAAGATGAGCCCAGCAGCCAAGGGGTGGGGAATGAACCCAAACTCTCCTCACTCCCAGAGCTGAACCTGAGCCACCTTCCTGCTGCTCTCCTGCTCTCCAGGGGGAGTGAGTGTGGGTCCCAAAATGAGAAAGGAACCCCCCTGAACTGATGGGCTAAAGCCAAAGCCCTTTGCTGGATGAAACAGTGATATAGGGAAAAAACAAAGTCAGCTTGAAAAGTAATATCCAAGAAATGTGACAGTTTGTGCACAGGGGAGAGAGAGGAGGGGGCAGATGATGTGTGGGATATTTAACTGGGTGTCTGCAGAAGTGAGCCCAGCTGCATGAAAACCCCAGCTAAGCACAGGGACTCCTAGAGTGGGGTGCTCTGCTGGACCCCACAGCCAGGACAGGGTGACCACCAAACAGGGCAGGTGTGCAGGGGAAACAGAAACTTTCAGGGATTTCATGTTTCACCAAACAGAAACTTTCAGGGATTAGTTACAGAAGGGTTTAGAGATTTATAGTTCCATAATAACATTTCACAAATGTCAGCTGTAGTGGCTTATCTACACAATGGCTGGTTCTGTCTGAATGCCGAATTCCTGACTGCCAGTTAATTACATGTCATTAAACAAATCAATGAACTGCTTTGGTCATTTGATTAAGATAATACAACTTGAAATTTTTCTCTATTACAGGTGTTTATTTTTCAAATTATCTACTTGTTTAGCTTTCTTCTTATTTCTGTATCTGTTTCAGACTATAACTGGCACCTTATGTTCAAAGAAATTCACTGAAATGAGGTTTTTGTAATGAGTTGTGTTTTTGGCAAAAGAAAACATGGCAAATGTCATGGAAAAGCTCACAGATATAGCAAAACATGGGATGCTTATCAAAACCAATATTATAAATATTACACATCTTCCATCACATAAAATAAATATCATTTATCTGATCACTTATGGCAAGTCATGAGAAGTTTCTGCACTCTGATCCAGAGTGGTGTAGAGGCTGATCTTTGACTTCTACTAAAACTATAGAAGAGAACATGCAAGTGAATTCTTTTTTTACCAGGTGCACAATTTTTTAAAATCAAAAATACTGCAAAGTGACTTTTGTTTTCAGAGAATCAGGTCCTAAACAGCTGCTCCAATGCTTGCCTTACAGATGGAACAAATACCGAGGTAATAAACATCACAACAAAAATAAAGCCTTGTTTTACAGTTGAACTAAAGGCTCTGAATAACTGAAACAAAGTAAATAATGTAGCAAAGATTCATCTCAAAGGAGCACTACTGTAACCAGTGAATAATTACAAGCAGCAATGTTTATTAGTATGCAAAGAAGCCAGATCTGTTTTGCTTCCAGAGCAGCACAAAGGATAAAGAGTCAAGGAAGCAGCGCACATTATAATATATCACACACAAAAATTCTCTGTTTGTTTCAGAGAACATCTTTACTCTGGAGGCACAGAGTGCAGAGCTTCTTGCTGAGAATAAAAAGAAAGTCTTTAATTTGTATTTCCAGTGATGCATTGTGCCTTCAGAGCTCGTTCAATTGAAAAAGTACAAAGGTTTCAGTTTACAGAACTTTTGTCAAAATGATTACAGAAGTTGTCACGGAACAATTTCCAAAACAAACTGTGTTATTTTCCTTTTATGGCCCCCTTGACATTTTTAGTTCTTTAGAGGTGGTGTAAGTGGTATAAGTTTCTATTTTCACAAGAGTGGCAGTGTTTTCTCTGATAAATAGCAAAAGTTTAAAAAAGTCGCAGGCATCTGTGAGCGTGTTGAAAAGACAACATTTTAAAGTACTTTGTGTGTAAATGAACATGTGAACAGAAGGAAGAATTAAAGCAACAGGGTGAAGGAAAGATTTTTCAGGTGTTTTCAAGACACTGCTCCACACATAAAGAATTACTGACAAATTAATTTTTTCCTCTGTGTTTGCATCTTTACAGACACATATGAGCAAATGACAGAATAAAATCTATAGAGGGGTGCTGTCAGGAGCCACGCAAAGGAAAAGGTGAACTGTTAAATAAAACCTTCAGAAACATAATGACTCACTCTAGCAGGACTTGAAGGAGCATGGTCCATCTGAAAAATCACAGCTCTACTTCAAGAATGTACAATTAGCAGTTTAAAGACAAAGATTAGCTCTTTGCCATTGGGTCATCTTTTAAAACCAGTGTTTAATCAAGACATTACAGATAGAGAGGGAGCTAAGAATTGGTTATAAATCAGGCTATAATTGAAGAATTTGCTATAAATTCTATATATTGGCTATCAATTGGCTAAGAATTGGCTATAAATTAGGTGTTCTCCATAACTTTTTTTGGGAAAAGGGAATGTTTAGTAAAATGTAGTTGTAGTTGTCTCAGAAACTCTGTGAGTAGCTGAGCTGCTCCGAGTGGAGTCACACATTAATAGTCAGTGCATCTATCAAAACTACTACCTGCAGTACAAATGTGTAACCTGTCAGGGAAGGGAATCTCAGGGGATGCACATCCTGCTGGGCTGCTGAGATGAGTTATTCACTCTGTAACTTGAAAGGAGCAGAAAAAAAGAGAACTTGGAAATTCCATCATACTGAGAGTGTCAGCACCAGACCCGAGAGATGCTGTTCTCAAATTAGCCTCCTAAAACAGAAACTGAGGAGATTTCATTTCCCTGGACAGGTCACCCACGCTATTTTCCCAGTCTGCCTCATTCATCTTCCAGTTTCAGAAAGATGAGAAGACTGAAACAGTTCTCAGTTTCCACACAATTGCACTTTATTTCGTATTTAGATTTGTTTTCACTTACAATTGAGAGAATCCCAGGATGATGTCACTTGGAGGGCACCTCTGGCTCTCACCCAGTCCAAGCTGCTTTGTGCTCCTCCACTCGGAGCAGGCTGCCCAGGAATAGTCTGGTCCAGCTCTGAGCATCTGAGTACCTGCAAAAACTGCCTTTCCTTCTCCCCACCCACACACACACAATCTGTTCCAGTTCAGGATGGAAATGTTACACACATACCCATACACACACACATAGCGAGACAGAGATATATATAGATATATAAATATAGATATATATACATGGAATTTCACACATTCTGCCTCCTGTCCTTGGACAACCAATGTGCCTGGCACTAAAATCACAGCAGCACTAGTGAGTTCTCCCAGTACAAATCCAAGATTTCCACAGGTTTGTACCATTCCCCATGGAACCACAGCTCGCCACACCTTTACTAATCATTGCTGCTCCTCTGGCTGCAGAGACACAAGGAGCAGGTCTGCAGCAGCCAAGCCACCTTCAGATCAGTCTCCAGGAGTGAGATCTGTGTGCTAGCAGGCTGTGGGGGCTGAACAGCACCAGGGATTTCACTGCTGAAATCCCAAATCCAGGCCTGGCCCGTGCTGCTGCTGTTTCCAGGCAGCCTCAGGGTCTGCTCAGTGTCCAGGGAAAGAAGTGGCCAAGCCCTCCCGTGAACACCATTTCCTGAACCTGAGAGAGTTTCAAACTCTCAGGGGCTGAGCTGTTCCCAAGGGAAAGCCTTTTGGGAAATTGTCTCTCTCAAGGACTGTTTGTGAAAATAAGTTTTGGTTTCCCAAAACAAGACACAGATGTTCTGAGAGTGTTTTTCTCTTGTCCCACCAATGGGATGAGGGAGGTGTTGTTCCTTCTATCAATCAGCTTAACCTGTATCAGAATACCTTATAAAAAGGGTTGAAAAACCCTGAAATAAAGACTTTTGCCTCTTGAAGAACCTCTGGCTGCTGTTCTGTGGTTCAAACCCTCACTCTGTACTTTGTGTCCTCCAGCAGCAGCGTCCCCATCACCTCACCCCACCCAGCCCAGCGAGGGCACCTCAGCACATCCACACCAGGCTTTAAACCTGAAAATGCCACCAAACCAAGAACTCCCGAGAGAGGCAGAGCTCAGTCCTGTCATCTGCACCAAAGACACAATGATTTAACCAAAAGATATGCTGATATCCAGGAAACACCACAGCTTTTTTTACAGAACAATTCTGGGAGTTTTGGCAACTGCAAATCTAAATCGCTTGGGTATCACGAATCGCTAACTGCAACAAAATAAAAACCAAACCCATTAGAAAATCAACCAAGGAAATGCTCCTCTTCATGCGTGCAGCTTTATATTGATTCTGTGGGGATTCTCTCATACTTCAGAGCACTCAGCAGAGACTATAATTAGCCAGAAGTTTTGCAGGAGAGCAGATGATCCGATACAAGTATTTGGCAAAGGATGTGCACATGAAGGGGAGGCCTGTGTGTGGGCACTCAAGGTTCTAGAAATAAAAATAACACAGGCATCGGTAACTTAATGACAAGAAAAAATACTGATAATGAAATGATTTTAATAGTATGTCAAGATGAGGAATAACAGTCTTGGGAAATGAGACCAGGAAATTATTATCCGTCAGGTTTCTTCTACACTTTGTTGTTCGAGTGTGAAAAAGACAATATGCAAACTCCTCAGCCATATCTTGAGCTTTAACCCTTCATTAGTGACAACAACTCCAGAGCTCCCATCTTCAGGAATATCTTCAGGAATATCCTCAAGAATTTCTTCAGGAATAACCTCAGGAATAGCCTCAGGAATATCCTCAGGAATATCTTCAGGAATATCTTCCCATTCTCACCCTTCTGGACAGAGTAGATGCTGAGAAACTTTTAGAAGAAGAATGTTCCAAACTAGATGTGTAGGTGGGTTTTTTTTGAGACCCTTAAATAGGCAAGCAGGATGAGAAGTTTAGCTCTCTACAGAAATACCCTAAATTAACATTTTATTTTAGGCAAAGAAACTCTTTGGATTAAAGCTTCATTATCGTGTCCTACACTCTCCCATAGTGTGAAATAAACTGGTGGCTGGCTCCCATAGCCACAAACCTGATTGTTAACATAGCTTTTCTGTTAGATTTATAAAACATTTTCCTCACAAAATGTTAAAAAAAACCCTCAACCCTGCAGACATTGGTCCAGCTCTAACAAATACAAAGTTCTGGTAGCTGTGTTTATGAAGACAAGACAGGAACACTCATGTCCTTGTGAAATATCCATCATTTCTGTGGTTAAGGGATTGCAGAAAATTAAATATTTGCAAGTTCAGGAGACAACTTAATGAACAAAAGCCAGAATTAACAGTTGAAGTGACACCATGGACAACCAAAAGGATCAGGCCCTCCTTTCATACAAAAATTTCTGTTGTCTTCACCATCTGTACAAAAATAGCCTAGATCTTGGTTTCATTTCCTTTTCTAAAAAATATATATTTTAGCAAGTATTAACTGCATATCCTTACCAGCAGCAGTTCAGCTGCTCCAATTTAAAACACTGTTTAAACAAACATTTAGAGGTTTTGGGTGTTGTTGCTGTTTCTGGGATATTTTTAAAATATTCTCAAAATTCCCACACTTTATCAATGAGTCTAAAACTCTTATAGTGGGGAGGCAATAGAAAGAATTTTATCCATTTCCTGCCCTTTTTGAGCTCTGTCCTGTAACAGTGGGAGAATATTTGGGACAGAGGAAATCCCCATTGTTAATTTACTAATCCAAGCCCAGGCAGAGCAAGGTGCAGTGGGCAGATCTGTAATGGATTTTCTGTGCTCTCCTGGACACCTTTCAGTAGCATTAAAAAAAAATAAATAAATAAATTCCATAGTTTCTAAAATCCAGCAGGAAATATTTTGAACTCCCTAAAAACTCGGCAAAGTCCTTCGAAACAGATTATTTTCTGTAATTTTTTTTTTATATTTCTGTGCCAATAAATGACATTATTGGGTTTGTCTCTGTTCTGCAGACAGATGTGGCTGTAAATATTCCACTCGTGGATCCCCAGGCAGGCAGCACAGCCAGCAAAGGCTCTGCTTCAAAATGGGACACTGGATCACACAATTAACATCAACTTCTTCAACCCTGTAAATCTACAAGTAGATGCCACTTTTATCCCTTCCTTAGAGATATCCAGGCCCAATCCCAGCTCTTCCTTCAGGAGCTCAGACATCCCCACATGATTTACTGAGTTTTTCCAATTAAAGTGGCTGCAGTGTAGGTGTCTGACAAGAAATCTACTTCAAATATAAATGTACACAACTGAGCTCAAATACAGAAATCACTCACACAAATAGATTGCAAAGCTAGAAACACAACAATTAATTTCCTGTGTCCAGTAATTGGATTCTCTTTGCATAGATTATTTATTGCACATGTGACAACAGAACGTGCACATTAATACTTTGTATATTTCCACTTGTGCTTCCTACTCTCACAAAAGCTATTTTGCCATTCTTCACATTCATGGTGATTTCTTTACCATTTCTTTTAATTGTCAAAACTCTCAGTAAGTGCAGTGAATTCCTCATAATTATTTTTAACAAGTTTTTCATGTCCCATTGAATCAAACAGCTTAAAAGCTTTGGCTTCAACTGCACTTTTTGAACCTCCTTCCCTTATAAATATAGACACTTTTTCTTAATAGGATTTCCAATTTGATGTGCCCTGAGCTGCAATGCCAGAAGGATTACTTAAATTATTGAAATTTAATTCCAAATGGTTGTGGGTCTGATCACACAACTTTGCTGTGTATTGTGCAGGGACGAGCCACACGAGCCTTCCTCACATCAGAAAGTTTGGGAAAGCAGCTTTTGTAGGGCAAGCCAATTACACTTTAATTGTTTGGGCCCTGAGTCTTAATACCATGATTTTTAATAGCAGTTTCACGTGTTTCTACTCCAGCAGATATTCTGTGGGCCAAGATCAAGCCACTCCTGGGCCTCTAAATGAATGACAAACTAGTCTGCAAAGTTATCCCATTGCTGGCTTCTATCCCACCAGGGAGTCTGATCCTCTGGCAAGAATCTTTATGGGTTTGGACAAGGATTTGCTCCTTTTGCAGTAGGCACAAGACAAAAAAACAAAAACAAAAACAAAACCATACCAAATTAAAACAAAAACAAAACAAAAGAACAACAACAGAAAACCCAAGCCCTAAGCAGGAGGATCCTTGAAGTCTGAGATGGAGAAGCACAAGGAGAATGTGGTGCATGAGGAATATGTGGCAAAGCATCCAGGAGAATGGGGAGAGATGTTCAGATGAGCAAACATCAGAAACAGCAGCAGAAAGTCCAAGGCAGCTGAGTCTTTTAAAAGGGTGAGGTGTTCATCCTGCATATTTAATGTCTTTAGAAAATATTGCCCTACAGTTTTAGCAACAAAACTCAAACTCTGCTCCCCTGTACCCCCACAGAGTTTCATTCAGCACTACCTTCATCAGACCTGTAACATCTGTTAGAGCTCAAAACTATTTCTTCAAAATTAACTCAAAATTCTCACCTCAAATGTGAACTTTAATATCTTAACAGACATGAATTTATTTCATGGGAAAAACTTTTCACATTTCACTTTTTCAAACATCTCTAGAATTATCGTGTAGAAATTCTGACCCTTCTTTCTGAAGTTCAGCCCTCTACACAGACAGTGTTTATCTTATGGACTAATTAAAACTGAAATGTTTTTTAGGATCCCGGAATTCCTACAGGAATTATTAAGGACAACTCCACAGAGCACCTACATGAGAATAAAGGGGCTGTGGGAACATTGAAGAGCTGAAAATTAATCTTTTTCCCCCCTTTGTCAGAATTCACATTTGGCATTTCAACGAGCTGAGATTTGTTTGCTTTCACTGCTTTCAAGAGCTTTTTTCTGCTCTGTTTATCCCTCCTGCATTTGTCACCTTTGGCAGTGCACTGAGCACATCTAAAATGGGAGTCCAGAGGAGAAGGGCCACCAAGATCTTTACAGGGCTACCAGACAGGAAACACCAAGAATTTGATTTAGTCAGCCTGAAGTTACAAAATTAAAGGTATTGGCCTTGCTTTAGCTGTGGTTATGTAGAAAGAGGAGCCAGATTCTCCTCCAAAATGCACAGCAAAAGGACAAAAAGCAACAGTAACAAGTTCAGATTAATTATCTGGAATAAGTTATAGTTAGGAATAAGTTGCCCAGGAAGTCTGTGGAATGTTTATTCTCCAGAGATAATACAAGGGCACAATCTAACTCTGGAGTTTGGGTAGAATGCTGAACTAGAAGATCTCCCAAGGTTTCTTCCAAGCTAAATAAGTCTATGAAATATCCAAGTAAAACTTATTATTCATTGGTTAAAAAAAACCACACAGTGGGTTAGTCCAACCTATTTTTAAACACACTGATCCACATTTTTGGTTTGTCCTTTACATCTCCCTGGCTCAGGATCCCACACTTCTCCTCTGGTGGCTGCTCTGTGTTTCACAGGCTCTCCCATTTATCAGATCACGTTTGTTGCAGATTTTTCTGGGCTCAGAGCAACGCTGCTTTTTCAGGAATCACCAGCTGGGAGCACACCCAGTTTTTCCAGTGGGCTCCCAGATCCACACAAGGGCTTTGTCCATCATTTCTGCTGAATTCAAAGGCACGTGTCAGATTTCTCTCTGGTCAATCCAGAACACCCTCAATCTCCAGCCCTGCTCACCCCTGTGCTGCTCTTCTGACAGAACATGCTTGGCTTTCCAAATGGGGCTCACTGCAAGGGTTTTACCACTGCACTGCAAACTCACCCAGCCTAGGGAAATACATCACCTAAGCTGGGGAAAAACCTCAGCTTCACAAATATTTTTAACTGAGAAGGAAAACAAGTTTTGAGATACAGGCATTTCCCGTGCAATAGGAATTATGAGCTTTGAGCAAGTGTTTTCCTCTGAAAGAAACACAGGGAACAAAGCAAATGAAGTCAAAACCATCAGTAACAGTATCCCTCAAACATAGTGTGTCTTATGCTTTCCCTAAAATTACAACAGTTAGAAGACCAGATGTGTAAGTTTGAAGCTTTTTAGCTACACTTTTTGGCAGGTGATTTCCAAATTTCTACCCTCAGCCTACTTTTCTGTACAATATTCCCTGTTGTGCTCTGCATGGGTTCACTGCGGACCACAACTACCCAAAATGTCTTTGTGCCTTGAAGTTTTCTTTGACTCTTGAGTCTCTCTGATCTCTTGTAGTTAAACATGAGGTGAGAACCCGGGAGATTCTTCTGAAAGAAGTGAGAACAATATTTTCCCCTTTAAATACATGCAATTTGCATGATTTCTGGATTTTATTTCCAAAGTTAAAAGCAAACAAGAAGACTGAAAACAGAACCTTTTAAAACTGAACTAAAATGCTGGAAAACAATTTTCTATTAAAAAAAAAATAAAATTAGTGAGGACTAACCAGGTAGGTCAGATATGTGAAAAATCCCTGGTCTCCATTTTCATAACACATTTCTATCCCAGCATACCTTCACCTAAGCAGCCTGTCTCTCTGATCTTTGTGTATCAGCAAGGCAGGAGATAGAGGGATTTGATAAATCCCTGGCCAATAATGGGGAAAATCCCACTTAAAGAACTGGCCATCCAGCAATCCTCTTCCCCAAAGTGAACACTAAAACTTAACAGACTGAAATGTTTTTGCAGACAGAGAGGAGGAGGCAACTTCAGTGGCACTGAACGTGGCCAGGACCATCTAAAGCCCTAAGTGGTGATATCAGCAAATGCAGACTATTTGTTTATCTATTAATCTCAATCTGAGCCCTGTGTCCTGCACAGGGGCAGGGCTGAGGGTTTGGCACTGGGGGCTGCAGGGTTGGCCCCTCCACGAGAGGCTTGGGACAGGCACAACTGCCCATCCTGAGGCACTGATTCCTGGGAAGTGCCAGCAAATTGGCAGCTGCTGGGAAATTGAGATTAAATTTCCTTTGGTTTTGCTTTGCTTCTGCTCATCACCTCTGCTTTTTTTTTTTTTTTTTTTTTTCATTAAACTGTCTTTCTGTCTTTCCTTTGAGCCAAGAGTTTTTCATGTTCTCTTCTGCCCCTGTCCTGCCTGGGATGTGCAGAGAGCCACCAGCCCCCAGCAGCCACGCAGAGGGCACCCAGCAAAAACACCCTGGCACCCATGGATAATGAACTGTTAATCACTTTTAAAGCTATTAAAGCTGCTGGACATTTCTTAAAGGATGGCTGACTATAGGTGACAGTTCCAGTTTCTCTGAGTGTGCCCAGCAATCAAATGGCAAATTGGTAACAGGACAAATCTCACTAAATGCATCACACTGCAAGAGAAATCTTCCCTGTCCCAACACAAAACCTTTCTGTAATGGCAGCAGTTCTTTCAGACTAAACAAATTTATGAGCTTCCTTTACAAAACTCAAGTTTAATTTCAGGTTTTTTACACTTGTAATCACCAGTTCTGGTGTTTCTACAAACCATTAACGAGCTTTCCCCTGTGGCAATAAAATATTAAGCACAAGCCCATCAAGAAATTATCTCAATTAATTTGTCAAAATAATACAATGATACACTGTGTTTTCCCTCATACTCTGCTGATGGATTTAAATCCAGTCTCTAGGAAATGGTAAAGATGAATCTACTTATAACAGACACACGATTGAAAAAATTATTTCTTTTCAGACCAGCAATTTAGAAGGGCCAGGTGGAAGATGATATAAACTTAATGAAAGTTTGAAAACATAGCAGGACTGAAGGCAGTGCATCAACTCCTGAATCTCCAATCAAGAAAGTAACATCTTTAATAGCTTTTTAGAGCTCTGCCTCTCAGAGCTATAATCTTAAGTTATCCAGCTCATGCAGCTCCAATCTTCTCCAGCCTCACTTTTCTCCCCAGTGAGAATTATGAAATCCATTTATCTTCACCCAGTAGAATACTGTAGCTATAGACACAAAATATGCTGCTATCAGGGAGACAAAATGCAGTGGAAAGCCTTCTGATATATTTATTATCTGTTTAGTGTTTCTTTATTAGAGAAATAATATAAACTCAGCTTCTACAAAATCCCCAGGGAATCAACATAGTTTGACTGAAGTGTGTCATTGCAATGAATACTGCAAAAAGTTTACTTTCAGGGACAATATGCTCATGTCTCAACTTTTTATGTAACAAAGAGCAATACAAACCAAATCCTGATTCTCTGAATCACCCCATGCCCACCCTGCTCAGTTTGCACCCCCAAAAACAAGCAGGAGCTGTTAATAAGCTCATTAACTGATCCCAGATTCTTCCAGGGACACAAAGCTGTACCCAGACAGGCTACAAATCTTAGAACTAATTACTGCTGCTATTGCAATGCCAACAGCTCCAACTAACACTGCCATTTCCCTCAATATTAACATCTTAGTTAAAGCTGGGCATTCTGCTGCTGCTGCTCCCCCCGTTTCAGAGGAAAAGCGAGCTGGGAACAAGGAATTGCAATGGGCAGGGAAGCAGGAAGGTGGTGAAACACTTTATTAAACATTATATTGTGGAACACACGCTCATGTTTCACCAATCATCCAAGAAACGCCTCCAAATGGGCAGCAATAGCTGAATTCAGGAGCAGGGGTGCCTGTGCCCCGTTCAGCTGGGAATTGCTGCCATCTCCCAGGATTCAAACCTTCAAAAACCCAAGCAGCAGAATTGCTCAGACACATGGCTGTCAGTCATGCTTCGGGGAAAATGGAATCTTTCCCAGAATCTACCATCAGTTTCAATTTTTACTCTCAATTTTTATTTTTGCACTATCAATTCAACAACAAACAGAAACAAACTTCCCAAATTTCACATTAGGGCTCAATTCAATTAACAGAAGACTAAAAACTCAGACTGAAGTCTGAAGTAATCAAGCTACTTTCATTTTGAGAACCTTTGAATAAAGTCTTATAATTTGCATTACCATCACATAAAGACCAGAGGAATGAACCCATCTTTACCATCAGCAGCTGCAGGTTCTCTCTTGTCAATATTATGACAATCACAGAGAACCTCGTAGCTGGAAAGTACAACACTATAGAAGAAATGTAAATTTTTTAAGTAGAAAACTCTTGATACTTGAGTTAAAACAGAGCCCAGCTTCCCAAAAGAAACATGCTCTATTCAGAACTTCTTTTTTAAAATACTGAGTCAACTCGTAGTTTGAATTATGATTTTTACAAAACTGGGGAAAAAACAGAGTGCACAGAAATCTGCTTATTCACCCCTCTGAGCACCTCTAAGAGCCAAGCAGATATCTGTTTATTACAGTACTTCACAACACCAAAACATCCAAGTCTTCACATTTAGCATTCTAAAAAAAAAAATAAAATAGGGAAATAGAATGGTAAGCTCTGAACATTCCTAAAATGCTGAAATGCAAAAATACCTCTATGAAAATATTTTTCAAAATGCAATCATAGGAAGGAAATCAGAAATGCAGAAGTTTTTCACCTGCAGGAAGGATTTAAGAGGCTGAGGCAGAAAGCTGTGCATGTGTTTGCTGGAACATTGCTGGAAACAGGAGAAAAATTCAGTTAAGCAATCTGCAGTAAAGTAAAAAATTCAGTTCTAACTTTGCTATTTTCCCCTCTGAATTCTGAGTGAGAGACCATCAGTGAGAAGTTCTCGTTATTAACAATGAGACAATTATGACAATCCCTGGAAGCAATAAACCTTGGTGATAATGACAGATGCTGCTGTCAAGCAGAAATTCAGCATTTGTCTCCACACTCCCATGGATAGGACCCTCCTAAACAATTTATTTTGGTGTGAATTTGTGTGGTCACATGTGCAGAACTGGGGAGGAAAAGGGGACAGAAACTTCAGTGGAAGGCAGAAAAGTTTAGTAGATTGAAGAGTTGAGATTTCCTCAAAAATAACATTTAAGGGCTGGTTTTTTCAAAGCACTACCTAAGTACACATCAAACTTGGAACTTTTCTTGCTAAAATTAAAAACAGACCATCAGCATTTTATAATTTTTATTTTTTTTTAATTACCTCATTTCAGAGTTCTCTACTTAAAATCATGGTAAAGAACGCTCATAATTTAAATAATTTACCACTGTGTTAAAACAAAAGCTTTTGAAAGACACAGAAAGTGTTTGGGTTTTTTATAGCTCTCCATTTTCAAGAAATTTTTATCCTTGTTTAAGATCAAAAAGGCAACAACAGCATAAATTGCTAAACAAATAAATAAATACCCCTCTACACATTTCTTCAACTCTCCACAGATATACACCAGCAGATCCACATCCACATTTTCCTGGGTTACCATGGTTATCTGCTTCCCTTACTTGCTTGAACCAGAAATTGAAAAAAAAAACAAAACAAAAAACCAAACAAATCACATTTAATCAGAAAAAACCAAATATTCTGCTGCATCCTATCATTCCCTTCTCCATGGCAGCTGAATATCAAAGCCTGAGGGCAGTGGGATCCCCTTGCCCTGGACAGATTTGGGATCCCCTTGCTCTGGAGAGATTTGGGATCCCCTTGCCCTGGACAGATTTGGGATCCCCTTGCCCTGGGCAGATTTGGGATCCCCTTGCCCTGGACAGATTTGGGATCCCCTTGCCCTGGAGAGATTTGGGATCCCCTTGCCCTGGGCAGATTTGGGATCCCCTTGCCCTGGGCAGATTTGGGATCCCCTTGCCCTGGACAGATTTGGGATCCCCTTGCCCTGGACAGATTTGGGATCCCCTTGCCCTGGACAGATTTGGGATCCCCTTGCCCTGGGCAGATTTGGGATGTCACATTTTCAGGAGGGCCCATGGGCACAGGGAGCAGCTCTGCTGTGTTTTGGAGCCAGGTGGGCACAGATCAGCACTGCCCATGGAAAGGCTGAGCAGGAATTCCTTCAATCTTGGACTCCTGATGGAGGCCAGCAGTGCACAGGCACTGATAAAGCTTTTAATGCATGCAAATTTTCAAGGCATGATGCATTTAATAATCCCTCGTCTGAGTAAGCTGTAAAGAAGCCAGCAGGAGGAATAATTAATTTACGTTAATAGCTCTCAGTGTGGTTTGTGTTGTGCCGGAGTTAAAAAATTAAATAATCTGGAGAGCTACAAGTAAGATTTCACCTCACACTGGGGTTCTCTGCAAAGCTGGGAGCACCCAGTAGATCCCAAACACCAGGGACAGAGAGCAAGAAGGGCCAGCAGCAAACTAAAGGAGCCCAGCAATGAGCCCAGCAGGGGGAAATGTGCTTTCCACAGGGGGAAATAATTCCAGAGTGCTTCCTGATCATCCTGCGTGATGGCCACTGATGGATCATCCTCACAACTTCCTTCTGAAGTCAAAATATCGATGGCATGGTTGTATCACAAAGTGTAACTGCATGGAATGATGCAAATCGGTGTTATCCTGATGAGCTCCGTGTCCTTTTAATGCCACCTTGAAAACTACAGCAGGGACTGTTCTCACACATGGTCAGCATCTGCAACAGCTCTGTTAACTCTTGCTTTCAACTGGTCAGTCTCCAAATTTCATTTAGGTCACTTTTAGCTCCACCCTGGCACTTTGGTACCAGGAGAAATATTTTCTTCTGGTAAATAAAAATTATGAGGAAGCAGAATCTATCTCCAGATAGAGGGCCCACAGAAATAAATCATTTTACATAACCCATCACCTGTTTTTGAGCCAGAGTGTTTCTGAACATCATTCTATTAACAGAAAAAACCCAGTGACTCAAGATATGACTCGGTGTGACCATCTGTGAGCAAAGTGGTGGATTTAGTTCAGATCACTCAGTTTAAAGCAAGATAAGAACCCAATTCTTATTTCCCTTCTCCATGTGGCAGGCTGTGTTTTGCTTTCCACTATGGATCATTCCTGTAAGTGTCATTGTAATAGACACTATTTTCAGAACACAAACATTTTATATCATATGGCTGAATTAAGGAGGCACAGAGACTAATAGACTTTCTATCATATGGCAACAACTGCAGCAATCAGCAAGTTAAATGGAAACATTGAGTAGCTGCTTCCTAATGAAAACAATATGCTTACAATCTGTTCTGCATTAATCACACTTACAGAAAGCTGAATTACAGTTCCCTTCCTATGGCAAATATTATCTTAATGGGATATAGAGTTAAAGGGGGATCAGTGGAGTGAAAATGAAAGATGTGGGGCAGGGTTAGGTGGGTTGCTCTCAAGGAAAAATCATTGCAAAGCATCCACACTAGAATAGAAAGTAATGGTTAGGTAATGTCTCCTGACTTGTCTTTCATTTCCTTTGTCTTGTGTGGAGGAAAAGCAAGTGAGGAAACAGGTGCCAGAGCAGTGCCAGCCTTTCCCAGCTGAGAGGGATGCTGAGCACACCTTTCCAGCCCTGGCAGGAATCTCCTCAGCAGCTGCACTCAGCTGCACCCCCAGGGGAATACACACACTTTGTTAGCAGAGGGAACTTTACTGTGCTCCCCTCCTTTTCCAGCCGCTGTGCTTTGGTGCTTTCCCTGCCCCTGAAGGTGTGAGCAGCAGGGATGTTCAGCAGGCAATGAACCCAGCTAATTAATGACCTCAGGGGAAGGCAAATAAAATCCTTCTGGGTAGAGAAGTTTCAATTCAATCATGTTTTCTACCTTGTTCTTAAATAGTGGGACTTTTTTATTCCATTCCCTCTGCTCTTCCAGGGTTTGATGCAATTGCCAGTCCCTCATTCTCTGTGACACTCCCACGGCACAGGAGAGTGCAGGGAGGAGGAACTGCTGTCACACATCAGCACGCCGTGCCTCCAGGAGCTCAGATCTGCTCCCTACCGCTTGCTAAACCCTGACTGCTCATGCAGTGCATGAGTGGAGCTTTACAAATGTGTGAGATCGTGTCACAGACCTTGTATTGGTTGAGTTTCATTTCAGTGTAGCATTTATTTAATTTTTTACTTTTACTTATGCAAAGCAGTGCTTAAAGCACCCCATCTCTTGTATCTGCTGTAGTCCTGCAAGAGGAATATCACACATTTTCTAAGGCCTAGAATAAAGAAATTATTTCCAAGAACATCAGGTGCATAAGAACAGTAGGAGCTCTTGCTGGAATGCTGATCCATGCTGCCTTGAGTCCCCTCTGAAGTGCCCATCACTCCAAGGCTGCAGCAGGCTCAGGTGCACACACCCCACGGATCTACCAGCACACAATTCCTTCTCTTGTTCTGTTCCATGGGAGAGTGCTTGAGCCACTGCTTTGTTCCAGTGTTTCTAGGAAAGCCCCGTGTCAGCTTTGCTGGAGCCATGCCTATCCCAGAGGCGCTACAGAACGCCTGTGACATCAGCTGCCTCACAGGGCTCCCACAGCCAGAGAAAAACTCTCCTGGGAGAGAACTTTCTCCCAAAGGGATGGACATAAAATGGACAAGGAGCTGTGCTTCAGCAGCACCTGAGGCTGGGGAGCTGCAAGGGAAAGAAGCATTGCTGGGCATGAACCTCCATCTGCTCGTGGATCCTTTTTGGGTTTAGGGAAAATGCTCCAAACTCCAGAGGCACCCACTGAACCCTGAGCAGGGGACACGGCAGCCAGAGGATTTGCTGGGTGGGACTTGCTATGAGCAGAAATAAGAACAGAAATAAGCAGAATAAGCAACAGCTGTGAAGGGAAGCCTTAGCTGGAGTAGTGCTGGGTTGTGGAGTTTAACTTCAGCAGGGAATTAAGGAAGACTGATACATTTTAGGGATGGGGCAATCTGCAGAGTACTAAATATCACTACAGTCCTCTGCAGATGGGCAACTGCAAACCAGAAAGGTGAAAGCACCAAAGGATACTTGAGAGTGGGACCACAATGCAAATGCATCCCTGTCTGTGACCAAATACACTGATATTCCTGGGAAACAGATGGAATGAAACAAGATGGGAGCTCACTACAACCTCCCACTTTCAGAGAAGTCTAATTTTAAAAAGGTAACGTAAACAGGGCTTATTGCATTACATCAGAACTAATTTCAACTAGTGCTCCTAAAGGCTTTATGGAATTTTACACCACACTAGAAAGGCTTAATGTAGAAGAAGGTCCTACTGATTCTCTAACATTTACTCCATGAAAAATTCTGGATCTGGCAAGAATACCCCACTAACTGTGGTGAGCAGCAATGTATAGAAAAATCACCAGTCCTGTCCATGAGTGGACGAGAGGCAGAGATCAGTGGAACTCATGTTTACAAACAAAAATTCACCTCAGGTAATTTTTATTCCCCTGTAATATGAAAGGCCTTTGGCATAGGGGTCAAGGTTTGATTCATAAAATTAAAGTCAGAGCTGTACACTTTGGAAACTTAGAGCCTTATGCATGACAAAGAACTTCAGAGTTCTGGCACATCCCATGGAGAAGGCATCTGTATTTAAATGTCAAATAACTGAGAACATATTGCAGCCATAATGAAGTTGTTCAAAGGCTAAACTATTCTCACTCTTATAATGTCTATATCCCATCTGATGTCTGAGTTTTAATTTTCCTAGGGAATCTTCTACCCCCTTTTTATTCTGGAATAGACGTGATCTCCTTAAAGTGGTATTAGATATACAGTAAGAAATCAAAGTAAGACAGATTCAAATGCCTTGTTGTATGACAAGAGGAAAAAAAAAAACAACATTAAAAACATCTGCACTATAAACCACTACCAAATGCCAGATCCCATTGGCATTTTCTGGTGGAATAACTGATTATATGGGGATTCTGTAGAAGACCAAAAAGATTGCAATGCTATAGTCCATGATGGCCAAGAAAATATATTTACTTTATTGTTTTGGTGTTCACCTCAACATTAAATATATGCAGAGATGAGGGCAGGAACTAAATTAGTAGTAGGAAGATAAGCAAAAAATTGAAATATGTCCATCATTTGTGTTTCCTTCATCACACAAACTACTAAAACATTAACCAGTTCTACAAATACTGCACATTTGCTGAAATGGATCACGTGGGGATGAAACAGCAGCATCCTTCCAGTACTGGTAGCCCTGAAAGGAACTCTGTTTTCAGGCAAGACTAAGAAACTGAAGCTTGTAAAAACAGCACTTGAGCAAAATCCCATCTTTCACTGCACGAGAGCTGCAGGCACAGCATCCCCCAAGGGAAGTGCAGATTGCTGAATTTTTTCCCTGCCCTGCTCTGTTATAGCCTGGAATTAACACCTGAATGCCTAATCAAAAATAAAATCACAATTATTGTCTCAGACTAATCCTTAATCCTTCCAGGCTGATTGGTGCCACAGAACACTGTTGTTCTCCAAGGATTTTGCATCAGAGGACAACTGCAGAGATGAAGCTGAAACTTTGCAGAGGGCTTGGGAAAGAATGGGGGACACCTTCCTGTGTCCCTCTGGGGAATAAACAGGTGTAGATGGAGCCAAAGCATGGGACTAAACAAAGTTAGGAGCATTAAGGGAAATGGATGTTCCACCACTGGGGTAGAGCAGCAAATTGGAAAGCATCTGACAGAAATAAAAGGTTGAGGTTTTTATTTTGTTGGTTTTTTTTTACCATAGGTTAACATGTGCTAACCAAGTGGAAGAAAGTTTGTTCTTAGATAAGCTGCAAAATGTTTATGTACATTTTTAGCATTGTGCTTGAAACTGAACCCCAAAACCTGATTTGACTTTCAGATGAGAAAGCACAACCTAGGTGAAAATGGCAAAATCCAGAATCTTCCCATCCCTTTAACTTCTGCAAATCAACAGCATTTAATGCATTCCAGGAACTCAGGAAAACCTGGAAGAAAGTGGCCCTGCTCCTTCCAGTGACTCCTACCAGCCCAGGGCATGAGGCAGCTCCTCCTGGAGCCCATTGAAATTTATCTCTCTGCTCAAATGCCATCAAATTTATGGGAACATTCCACTGCAATTCAGGCATGGAAAAGTCAAATTGGTCAAACAGGTGCCAGGGTCACATCAGGACCCGACCCAGAGCCCACTGAAGGCATTTCCAAAGGCTTGAATTTAACACACACAGAGTTGTTACATCAGGGAATCTTCAGGGAAGGGTAAGGAAAGATCCATTCATCCCTGCTGTTCAATAATAGAAACTCTGAGAGAGGTAACATCGGCAGACATTTGTTTCTGTCATGATCCCAAGCGAAGTAAATGAGAAAGGCACTTATTTTCAAGCCTGTGTTCTTTATCTTGTGATCCTGTTATCAGGAAAAATCTATTTCTTGGGTCTGTGCATTTCTAAAATAAATGTTATACTTTAAGTCTTTAATTCCATTTAGTATTTTTATAATAGTTACATATATAGCTTATATCACTTTCCTGTATTTCCTCAAAGCATTAAACTAATTAATAAGAATCATTATAATGTTTTGCTTCTGGCAAAAATACTTTTTCAGCACTGAAATTTTTAGTCTCTGATTAACAGAACACTTTTATCATGTTTTTTTAACCAAATTCATTTCCAGTTTATATGAAGCAAAGAAACCTGACAACCTTATTTGATTTTAGTGTATTAGCACACAACTTTGGGTTCACTTGGGAATCCTTGTGAAAAATAATGGGTCACTTTTCAGACAAGCACAATGGGATTCACTAAGATTAAAAACTGAAATAGAAGATATACCCTTCTCTTCCATCTTTTGAAGTGTTCTCAAAACCTTTTCTGTCATATTGATGATCCACTTAAACTTTTTCATCTCAATCTGATTACTTTGTTCACACTGCTTCAGAGATTAGCCTGAAAAAAAGACATTTTAGCCACACTGTTCAGCAAATGCCAAGAGCTCATCTTCATAACATCAGTGCTGTGTGATTACTTACATCATATTTCCACAAGTAGAGGATTATACAGTCTGCTGGAAAATCCACTTATTTCACAATTAGCAAAGGGAATTTTTTTGGTTGTAGGAGCCCTACATGCATTTTTATCAGCTGAGTTTACTAAAAAAACAGTTGGAAAGAAAAAACATCCATATTCCTTTCTCCCAGTAGATATAATTAATCATAAATCTCAGGACAGATGGAACCGTTGTAGAGGCTTGGAAATCTCCACAACCCTTCCAAAGCCGTTGCATTTGCTGTTTTGTGATACTGCAAAACAAACAAAAATCACTTGGTATTCGAGTTCAATTTTCGTGTTTATGTTTATCTGTCTATTCTGCCCTCAACATTGTCTGGTTTATTTATTATTTGGCTTAAAGAATGGGCTTGGCTGGGATTAGGACAGCTGTGTTTTCAGCACTGCCAGTTGTCTGCAGTTTAAAGTGCTGTGTCCTGATCCACTGTTGCATTGCTGGTCCACCACGAGGATGAGGACGGCCAGCTGTCCCCACTGCTCGCTGGCATTTCTCTGTCTGCCTGCACAGCCTCTGCTTCCAGGTTAAATCTGTGCTGCTCACAGTTATTTCTGCTGCAAATTGAATGGCCAAGGTTTGCTCAAGCCTGGAGGTATTTTGCTCTGAGCTTCATCCTTCATCCCTGTGCAGTCAGATGTGCTCCTGCAAACTGGGTGAGGTTCTTTTGGTCTCCACCCCATACGTATCATCCACGAGCCCCCTTTAGTAATGGAATATCAGCCTCAGATCATGACATTTTTAAAGACACATAAAACTGTCTCACTATTATAAAACTTGATCAAAACCAAAACTTTTTTTTTTCATCATTTTCAGGACTTGCTCAGCAATTTTGATCTTGCAAAGTTCTTAAGCAACATCAAGGGACTACAGAAACCCAGGGGAGATGGAAGCCTAATGAGAACCTGGGAGTTTAAACCTGCCTAATCCCACCCCTGGCACCTGCACTGCCCCTCCCTGCAATGCTGTGTCCTGGTGCATTTATCTGAACAAGGCAGGCAGAATCCTGATATCCTGCATGCTCCACTGTTCTCTGCATCCTGGCTGAAGCTGCTCCCAGCTTTAATCATCCCTCTCCCTCCCAGCATTTCACTCTGGAGAACGTTCAGGGTAGTTCCGTCCACAGACAAAATCATTTCCCCCCATTTAAAAATAAAGTGTTAAAAATAATTCCCCCTAATTCTAAAACCAAGCAGTGCTTGGAAAGCTGGAAGTTTCTCTTTAAGTATTTCAGTAATGTATTCATCGATTAAAGCATTTCATACCCAATTCTGTGCAATCAGCAGAATTACCATTACTCATCGCATCACTCACTCTGAATCACAAAATGCTACAGCTATGAAAAGATTAAATTTGTATTGGCTTTTAAGCATTAATTCTAAAATAAACACTTCAGCAATAAACATGTCAGCTAAGTGGCACTGCAGTCCTTTCCATAATCTGAGGAAAATAAATACTTTCCATATATTAAAAGAGTTAAAATTACAGACATTTCTGTTCATCTGCTTTTACATTAAAACTGACAGTCATGGAAATTTTTTCCAAAGTTTAAGTCTGTCAATTCCATTTCAGTGATAAATGTCAGCACATCTAACTTACCTTTAAGTGAGTTTATTAAGCACTTAAAAAAAAACCAAAAAGATGGAAGTTCTAAGGACATGTTATCTTTAATTTGTATTTGTCTGCCTGTAAGAAGATCCTACCAAGTTACTTGTGTGAGGACTTGCAAATTTTATATTAAAACACTTGTTCAATATTTTAAATCAGAGCATTTTATTAATTTGAAATTTGACAGAGAAATATACACTAAAGGAATTTTAAAATAAAATTCCTCAAGCAATTTAAGTTATTTATGTCTCTTTTGATATTAAAGTACCCAATTATTTCTGAACAACCTGGTACCAGTAAAATATCAGAAAGTTAACAGCAGTGCTGGAGATACAAATCTGTACCAAAACCTGAGATTTGAGGAGGTTGTTCCATCAGCAGCATTTGAATTAAAACTTTCAAATGAGAAGTTACCTTAGAACTTCAGTCAAATACTAAACAAGGACTGTAGCAAAGTTATGTAAGCACAAGAAATTTTATTTTTTCCATTTCCCAGACGTGGAAAATGAAAACCAAGAAGCCTCTCCTATAATAAGATCATTCCTTGAGTTATTTCCTTAAATGTTCCCTGAATTTGATTGTTGATTCTAATCTAACCTTATTATTTCGACTCCTAACAATCCTTAACTAAAATGTTTACAAGATGGAGAGCATACATTGTTTCTAATTAATTTACAATTACTTAGTTGGAAGTTAATTACATCCTCAGTCAGGACAACCCAGTTCACTACTACCAATTTACCTCAATTATTCAAATGGATTTAATTGATTTTTAATGCATTACTCACATCCAAACATAGACTGAGCCTGGTGTTTTCCTTTTGGAAGAGAGACCCTTAGACTGCTTATGATTTGCATAACTTTGTGAAGACTTTTCTTCATTAAAAATAATGACAATAAATTTTAAATTAACTTGCTGTCAATAAAAGGCCCCTTTTTCACATTTCAGGCTCAAAACCCAACCTTGCAAAGAGCCAAGAGCTTTCAGCAAAGGCTGCAACAGTCTCAGAGTGCCAGAGTTTCCTTCTCAGTGTTTCTGAGCTTTCCCTGGTTTGCTTTGGTTTGTTTTCTGTGGGGTTTTGGGTGATTTTCTGGAGGATTTTGGTTTGGTTTGGTTTTTTGGTAGGTTTTTTGGTTGGGTGGGGATTTTTGGCTGTTGTTGTTGTTTCTTTTCTTTCTTTTCTTTTCTTTTCTTTTCTTTTCTTTTCTTTTCTTTTCTTTTCTTTTCTTTTCTTTTCTTTTCTTTTCTTTTCTTTTCTTTTCTTTTCTTTTCTTTTCTTTTCTTTTCTTTTCTTTTCTTTTCTTTTCTTTTCTTTTCTTTTCTTTTCTTTTCTTTTTTTGGGGTTTTTTGGGGAAGAGGAGAGATTTTCCATTGGGACGAAGGTCCTTGTCTAGGCGTGTCACTGTCGGACACGAAATGATTCACATGGACACAGCTCAAAGTGTGGTGAAAAAAGAAGAGAAGTTTATTTGTTCTTTCAGTATTTAGAGGTTTTTGACCACAACCAGGGATTGGATAGTCAGGTTAACACCTTCCCAACCACACTGGCCATGAGAGATGTCCATCAAAAGGCAAATCTTTAATGGAATGTACAAACACCTGTGTTTATAGTTACTTTCCTGGGAAAGTGGCTAGAACTTGTAAAAACAATATCAAAAGGTCTGATTCTCTGGGCCACATAGGCAATAGAAGTGTTCTGAGCACAGCCTTGGTTTGCAGGGGTTTCAGTGAGAATTCCTTGCAGCAGCCTGCAGAGCAGATCCAAAGCCCTCCCCAGGAGCACGGCAGGGAGCAGCTTTAGGTTTGTAACTCTTGGGAGGAATAAAGAAATGCTCAGGTGGAGCCCAGTTCCAGTGTCCAGCTCTGCTGATGATTCAGATAAGCCCCATTAAATTTGTTCTATTTTATTATGCCAAAATTCTAATTTGCAAATCGAGGATAATTTATGGAGCAGAGCGAGATCCTGTGATAAACAGCCCTGAAGAAGAAGCAAGTGCTACTGTTGATGAATTAGCTGTGGCAACACATCCTTTAAAAACAAAAACAAACCCAAAAAAGTCCAAATGACTCTAGAAACAGCAATGCATTCCCCAGGATTTGCATTAGCACTTTGATCCAACAAACTCTGCATTTCTTTAGAGGGAACAGAACAGCTTGTCTCCACACTCTATTGTAATTACCACTAAACTGCACTGGAAACTTGACAATTTTGGATTTCATAACACCCATGACTGACGTTCCTAATTAATACTATTGTTTTTCTCCTCTGGCTGAGTCTCCTGAATGCCAACCTCCATAGCATAGACTGAAAACAGACATTAAAGAAAATAACATCAATGTTAATTTCTAGCACAAATACATTAAATGCCTCAGTAACACACACAGGAAAGGACAGCATTCCTATAAATAATGGATCATTGCAGCCTGATAATCTTTATCCTCCTTCACTAATAAGATGATAATCTTTCTCCTCCTGTGTCCTTGCCTTTGAATTTCAGCGCTGCAGTGGCTGAAGTGCATTACCAGCTCTCCTTCTCATCTGGCTTTGAAATCTGTAAATAAAAGACCCTTCCAAAAGAGGAGAGCATAAAGCAGCCTAATGAAGATACAATGCAGAACGCTCTGCTGCATCAGGCCCTGATTAATTCTTTTTACTTTTTGTCATCTGAGCGTAGATCTGAGGCCAGGAGAACTCCTAAAGTTATGTATTTGGTTCATGCTGCCTCGCTGGGGAGCCAGCTGTAATGTGCAGCAGAGATCTCAGATCTCCAGGGGATCCCAGCCTCCTTCCACAGCCACAATCAGCATATTCAAAAGCAGCAGCTCCGAGCTGACATCTCTCCACCCTTCACTCAGGAGCAGAGCTGGGCTTTATTTCTGCATCTCTCTGTACTGGAGAGGATCTGTAAGAATAGCAACTGTTCCTGGTTTCATGGCCAGACATTGTGTGGCAGGAGAAAAATATTTAATACATTAAAAATTCCTCTCGTTTGAGAAATGCTGAACTGGATGTTTACCTTTCATTTGAAATAAGGTTTTTGATGCAGGTGTTGGGAAAAAAAATCATAGAAAAGAAGTAAATGAGATAAAGTGAGAAGCAAATTGACTATTAGAGGTGTTTTGAAAACTATTTTATTTATAAATACTATTGTGATCTGGCCTGCCAAACAGGCCAAAAACCCATGACATTTAAGTTGAACCCAAAGCATCCTACAAACCCTTGACTTTGGCAGTCCCAAGGCTGAATAAAACACAACCACTTTGCTGAGATTAGGATGTGGAAAACAACTTTAACCTGGTGTACCAAGATCAGCTGGAAATCAGCAAATTTGCTTTAATTTCCCACAGACTTCCAGCAGTCCAGATATTAACACTTCTATGTTTTAGTTCCAAAATTTGGAATAATTGGTTTTGACAGAATTAAGTGGAAATAAAATTAAAAACATCATAGTGGTGACTGTACCTCACATATTCCACCTATGGATCAAAACCATTTGAAGTAGAATATTCTACACACAAATTCACCACACAAAAACATGTAGCTGATGTGCTAAACCACCTGTATTTCTTTTCTAAATTGGACAGATCAGCTCTGCCATCACAGACCTCCCAGGAAAAGAAATGTGATGGGTGTTTCACACCTCAAAGAAAGAGTTAAATAAACTCCTGGCTACAGTGGGCTGGCAAGCACTGTGAAGCATTTTAACAGAGATTCAGTCTAAATGTAGGAATTGTGTATGGAAAACTCAGTGTGCCCTGTTTCTAACTCTGCAGATTGATTCTAAATATCTCACTTTCATGAGAACCAGCAAAACCAAAAATGGACCACCAAGGCTGGGAGAAGCCATTCAGCAGTGGCTGCAAGAGTGGGAGCCTGGTGAGCAGCAGCACTGAGAGCCCAGTGCACGAGTGATGGATTCCAGCTGGAGCCTGAGCACAAAATGTGGTGGGTTTTTTCCCTTTTTCCATTTTAGCCCAGGAAAATGTTAAAGGTATCAATGTGTGTTTGCCTGCTTTCAGTAAAATGTCACAAATTTCAATGCACTGAACTTGTCAGTTTAAGTCAATCACGCTGTGTTAAATAGTTTTGATATGCTTTTGACTTATATTTCACTTTTACTTTTAAATGTGTATCTAAATTGAACTGAAATTTCAAAACAGAATAATTAAATCAACTTGGGGAAAAAAATGTGCCAGTTTGAAAATACACAGACTAAAGTGGGTGCTTTCTCAACTTCAAAACTTTAAAGCATTCTGAGTTGGGAGTGTTGCTGTGGCAAGTTCTCTATTGTTTATGGTTTCAAATTCAGCAGACTGTTATTTCTTGTTAAAATGACTTCACAAAAATTTCTAAACATTTCCTTTTGCTTCATTTTCAAACCATTTAAGTAGGAAAATGCCAAATGCACTTACAGTCCTAGTAAATGCCTTACCCACAACCTTGCAAATATCAAGCAGAGCATCCACCTCCAGATCTTGTTTTGAACACTTTCCTTTTTTCACAAGGTCATTCAGTCAGCACAACACTCAAAGACCAAAAGGCTCTGCATGTCAGAAGCCTTTTTTTTTCCTTGTCTGCAATGTCATCTCCATCAAAGTCTGCAAAGAGCTTGGAAGAGGCTCCAGTCCCTTTGCAGCCCAGCATTTTGTGGTGTGTGGTTTGAGAAAAGCTTTCATCAGGAAAAGTGTCACAAAAAATTTCTTCCTGAGCCCCATCAAGTTCCGTGCTTCGCTATCGACACGTTTCTAGAATACTGAATATTTCCCCTGTAAAGCTTTGACAGGCTGGAGCATGTGGCACTTTTAATGATCTTTGTCTTCACCTGCTGACACATTCTACCCTCGCACTCCTCTCCTGATATCCCCACATCCACTGTGCTGTGAATTCCCCTGCAAAGCCCCGTGCAGCTGACAGCAGCCTCTCCTCTCCTCTCTTCCCTCTCCTCTCCTCTCCTCTCCTCTCCTCTCCTCTCCTCTCCTCTCCTCTCCTCTCCTCTCCTCTCCTCTCCTCTCCTCTCCTCTCCTCTCCTCTCCTCTCCTCTCCTCTCCTCTCCTCTCCTCTCCTCTCCTCTCCTCTCCTCTCCTCTCCTCTCCTCTCCTCTCCTCTCCTCTCCTCTCCTCTCCTCTCCTCTCCTCTCCTCTCCTCTCCTCTCCTCCCTGGGGCTGTGCTGAGGAAGATGAGCTCCATGGCAGAGACAGCCTGGCCCTGCAGGCCCCTCTGGTGACCACATCACAACAAGACTGACAGACGTGACACCAGGGACAAACACATCTATAGCCATTGGCTTCTGGAGAAAATATTTATAATTCAAAAGTAGTCTTTTGGGGTTTTTTTATTTGATTCCAAGACAGACACCAGACTTCGTGCCCCAGATTTTATTGGCTAAAGGACTTCAAGACAGTGAAAAGCCAAATTTAATAGATAAATAAATAAATAAATTAGAACAATTAGAACATAAATGATTGAACAAGCCATTAAAAACAAAAACACTAAACCACCACTGTTTCAGCATCTTTTGCCCTTTCTCCTTTTTGTTCCTTTTGCCCTTTCTCCTTTTCTCTGGTCTTCTCCTGGTTTTGCTTTCTCTTTGCATCTAATACTTCTGACACGACTCCTCTTACTTATTCCAGCAAGACTTTTAGTGTATTTATTCAAAGGTATATAAGTACAGGCTTTTTTAAAAAAAAAAAATTGTTTTTTGTTTTCTCTTTAAAAAAGCTCTGTGGCTGTTTTATGAAAATGTCTGTATTGAATGCATAAAGTTTTCACCACTGGTTTGGGAAGTGTCCTTCCCAAGAGAAGCTGTAGATTCCAGTGTGTCCTGGATGCCTGGGGAAAAGCTGCAGAACTGAGGGAAAGGATCTCATCTGCAAGGAAAGGACACTCTAACCCAGACCAATGTTTTACAAGAGATTCAGTAAAATAAGGAACTGTCCTGGAAGTGCAGCAATCCTCCAGGAGAGTTTCACCAATGGATGAAACACAAGAGGAGTAAGAGAAGGCTTCACTTTTCAGAGAAAACTCAATATTGCAGTGCTGGCTAGAGAGAAAAGAGGCCAGGCCCCAGGTAAGCCTGCTCTACCTCCAGGAAGAAGACTTCCAGTTACTTGGAGATGGCAAGTTTTTCACTTAAATGGCATAATAAGCATCTCCAGCTGATAAACTGATATTGAAGAAGAAACACAGCAGAGAAACTGTAAAAGGAATACTTTTTCCCAAGGATTCCTGAGAATTGAAACAATCAAGGGAGAAGGAATATAGGAACCTGCAGGAGATGACCAATACACACCTAAATTATAAAAGAGCATTGCCCAAGTAACAAAAAGATCCCAGTAAATATCTGAGTTTATTCTTATTCTTTGTGCTTCATGAGGGGAAAAAGAGGTGGAGGGAGAGTATAAAATCCTGCTTATTTCCAATTAGAAATCAGAATTTAGAATGCCAAATCTTTTTCTCAGCAAATGCATATAAATCTGTGGTTAATCTGCCTGCCAGACAGACATTTTAACAGCACACTTCCCCAAACAGCAATCATGGCACAGTAACTGGCACCTCTTCTCAGAGACACTGCAGATTACCTCAGAAATCACCAGCAGAAAGCAATGAAGCATGAAATATATGACCCTCCAGGTGAACATTGCCCTAACTCCGAGCCTCGTTTGTAAGCTGAAAATGTACCATATAGGCTTTTTTATGGAGACCAACATTTAAAATGCTAATGCAAATGGCATGCAGGGAAACAGGCACTTTGAACACACAAGGGCATCCTCAAAAGGCAGGGACATCACTGCCAGTCCTGTTGGGAGGTGTGTGATGAGCCTGATGTATGTGTTAAACCAGGATCTGTTGCACAAAGTCATGTTGAGCTTCAGCCAAACCCTCTGATTTCTCTGATTTACTGCACTTCAGACATTTGCAGGTCAGGTTTTAGGCTGCTTATTCCCTGCAGAATGCCAGTTGCCATTCTGTCCCCATTTGCCTGGGCTTCAGGTGAGCAACACATATGATCAGCTTGGTATCTCTCCTATTGTATGTAATTAATCTATATCCTCATCATTCTAGAGATATCTCAGCCTCATCCACCCTTGCTGGCATTGTTTGCAATCCAGGGCATAATTTGTGACAATTTACAGCTGCTTGTTTTATCAGCTTGGCTTCAAGTAGTTATTTTGAATATGTTCTCTGCATTGTGTATGTAAAAAAGTAATGAACCCTGGAAAGAAATGTGTGTTAGCTCTGGGTACAGCAAAGACTTGAGAACACAGGTGTGCTCCACAGTGTGGCAGAGCTTCTGGGACATGGGAGTCATTACCCTGTTTGTATTTTAGGTGCTGAGTGAGTGCCAGCTCTGCTAACACAGGCTGATGGGCAGGTGTGAACCACCACTGCCTTCAGCAGTGGCTGATTCAGGAGGCTCCACTGTGTGACATGAAACACACCCTGCCTGCAAAACAATTGCACTTTGGGGAGGAACTGGGCTTTAAGAATTTCCCATTGAAGGGAAGCCTTTGCAAGCGTGCCTTTCTAAAAACCTTGGAGCAATTGTGTGGATAGGGATCACCTGTCCTGTGCTCAGCACCACTGAAAGCCCTGCTGCTGTGGGGATTCTGCTTCTCCTTGGTTAATCACAAGGGCAGTGGGAGTGTGGGTGTCTCTACTCGTGACAAGAGACTTAATCCTGAAGGGCTCTGTGCTTTCACTACCTTGAGAAGCAGAAGGAAATGCAGTCAAGAATTCAGTACCCCAAACTGGCAGATAAATTAGCTAGAGCTCCTGATTGCCACTTGGAAAAAACAAATCTGTTGGAAAACCCTAGCTAAGACTCTTTCCCTAAGTGATCTAGCTCATCACCAAGTGAAATATGGCTCCAGTCTGTATTCCCTGCTGCAAGTGACTCACCTGAGCACGTTCCACTGCCCACAGAGCAGAGAGAAGCCTCAGCTGATGGCCTGAGCTGCTGCTCCTCAGCTCTTCAGAGAACCACACTCAGGTTCCACCTACAGACATCAAGCCCAGCTTTTTAAATGGAGTTTGAGGCATTGCTATTGGAAATAGGCCAAGTATTTCAGGGGGTCTAAATGCAGGTCTGTTCCCTCTCAGAAACCAGGCCTGAAAATTGTCACCATTTCTTCATACCTCTCATAGTACATCATATAAACACACCCTAAAATGGTAGAACTGCTTTAGAATTAAGGACAAAAGTCTCTGCTCTCTTGCTCATGCATTTCCCAGTAACCACAAATGGTTGTTTTTCTATTCATTTCATGCATGGGACTATGCCCAGTACAGGGAAAAACTGTGAATAATTAAAACTCATAACCCAGAACCCCACACATCCTCAGCCTCTTTCCTTTTTTCCCCCTCCCTCTCTCCTGTCAGCTGCTGGTACAGATGTCAGTCCCTGACAGATTTTCATGAGCCCCTCATTCAGGATCTGCCCACAGGTGAAGCTGACTGGACAAAGCCAGATCTTGGAAGCACAAGAGCTAAGGGAGATCCTGTGGCTCCCTACACATCACTTTAACCAGTGATTGTTCCTAGAAGATGACAACTTCGTCTACATTCTTCCTAACAAAATAAAAGAATAAGCTGAACTATGTAAACAGCAAAGAGGGATCTAGAACTCAGCCCCAGAGCAAGGAGAGACCCCTGGTATGTAAGGAACTGATGGGAACAGTCTGTCTCTGGCAGCCCATGCTCCCCTCTGCTCCCCAGACCATGGCCACCCACCAGAGAGGCCAGTCCTGCAAGCTGCCCCATGGAAGGTGTGCCCATGACACAGGAGTGACACAAACCAGTCCCACAATAAAGACTCTGCTTTGAGCCTTTAGGGCAAGTGGCATCACTGGAAGGAACTGAGATGACAAGTACCAAACCTACATCATTCTGTGGAGCAGTAACTCGCCTTCTGACCTTGCTCCATTTTAACCTGTCATCGCTCCTTAAACTTCTCCACTGCTGGAAGACAGTGAGAGCAAAAAGCTTTGTACCATTACAACAGCTTCAACAAAGCAATGAGGTCTAAAGATTACCTCACCCAGCATCTGAAAATACAGAGGTAATTGAATCTGATTTTCTTCAAAGCTTTCCACTCCCCTAACGAGGTCTAATGGATTCAGCACAGAAAATTTAACAACAGGTGCCTTTACAGGAGGAGGCACAAACAGCACCCAAGAGTGTCTTCCTTAACAATGCTAAAGGCCTTGCTCTGCTCCCAGCTGCTAAAGAAAGAAATTAATTCTTTAACCTAATATTAACAGCTTGTCCAGGCCCTGGCCTGGACCCCAGAGCTGGAGTTTCTACCCCAGTTATTGATTCATTCTCATAACATGCCCACAGTTCTCAGTTTTGGGGTTCAGCTTGCATGGGTTGCTGCAGGCTGGTGGGAAAATCAACCCTTTCTGCATCCAAACCTGCACATCAAGAGATGGCAATCCATATTTAGAGCCTCAGCATAGTGGCTGTCATCACTGCTTATTGTCATGGGCACACCTCCATGGTGAATTACATGACCTGGAGTTTGTTAATAGATGTTCTAATAAACTGCATTACACTTAACCAGCTAAAACTTATAAAACATATTCTTTGATTTAATAAATATGCTCTAAATCGTAGATAACGCTCCTATAAATCCTTTAGTAAAATATTTTGGCCACTTGAATGATACATAAAAATAAAGTGTTAAATATACCCAACTTTCCTAAAGAAAAACACATCCATGACTCCCAAAATGCATCCAAATGGGAAGAGTCCTGCTTGGGCTGCCCAGAGCAGTGTCTGTGGGCTGTTCCTGGGGAGCTGTGGCAGTGGCAGCCCCAGCCTGGGGAGCTGCAGGGGCTGAGCACCATCAATCAGAGCCCGTTTGCTGCAGGAGGCACTGCAAGGAACAGCACTAAGCATTTTTCAAAAATGAATAATAACCCAGGTACCTGGCACCTGCATGTGACGTGAAGCATTACAAACAAATGAGGAGTAATAGAGCTTACTGGGCATAAAATGTTACTGTTTTATAAAAAAAAATGCAGAATAAGCAAACTAGAAGTAATCACCCTGAGCACTTCCACCAACTAAACAACCTTTAAACTTTCTGAGGTCCTACAAAATAACATGATGGATTAGCATCTGCGTGAGGCTATAAAGGGAAATGAGACAGAGATACTTCAAAATGATCCTAGAATTTTAGTCCTACCTTAGTTCTGTTACTGCTCAAATACCAAAACATTGAGTTAACTATTTTAATGGTCCAGATCTTCCTATTGTGTTCCCTAGGCTTTTAAACTGCTTGGAGAAATATTATTCAGGCTTTAGGCATTTGCCAAATTAATGTCTAGAGACTGCCAGGCATTTTAAAAAGCAGTGCCAATTAAATATTTCCTTATATTACACATTACTGAATATACTTTGCTAGAGATCCATCTTGCTAACAGTCCCCCTGCTTGGAACTTGTAAAAGAAAAAAAAAACCTTTTAAAGGAAGGGCAGGCTGATACATGTGCAGATGGAAGGTAAACAGCTGGATACTGTAAGGTGAGCAGTTACTGCATTTGCTGGGTAAAATGTTGCCAGTTTGCTGAGAGTTTCATTGCAGAGAGTTGGAAATCCCATTTTTCCATAGAATTATATTAATCCTTCCTTAGAAATCTAAATTGAACTTGGATTCATTGTTACCAAATTCTCGATTTTAGCAGACAATTATTGCTGCCATCATATTTTACAATTTCTTGGTTTGGGCTTTTTTCATCTGCTTTAGCTTCTTGCTAAAAATTTCTTGTATCTGTTTTGTCCTTCCAGAAAAATCCTGCTCATGTGTCCCAATGGATTGAAACAATTTAGGGTCCCTTCAGTGGAAATACTATCTATTTACATTAATAACAAGAGGAAATCTCTTGGTCAGTAATTCCAGCCACTACATAATAAATTCCACTTGGAAAGGAGAAAGAATTCACAGTATACGTGGGCCTGCATCTGAAAAGAAAGATCCCTGGCAAAGTATTTAGATTCCCCAACTATAGCACCTTTAATTTAAATCCAAGAACTTGAATTTTATGATGGATTTATATTCCATATTCAGACTTAGAAGAACAGGCAGAGTAAAGAGATCTCTAGAAAACACTATTTGCTCATCTTCCAGAACGCTTGAAGTTTAGAAAGCTGAAAAATTGGAATTTTGGGGAGACAGCCACTGCCATATCCTTTTGCTTTCATAAATCACAAGCTGCAGGGAAAGAAGCTAAATAAAGGCAAACTTGTCTTGCTTTATTTTGCTATGAGAAAGGTAAGAGAAGTTCTACCATTCCTAGAGGACAAAAAGGTTGGGTAAGGCAGGGCAGGTACGCTGAGAGCAGAACTGGGTCTGCATGTACAACTGACTCATATCAGAGTTGGCTGTCTGATTTCTCCTGAAATTAAAGTGCATTTTTAAATGTTCTTTAGAAAACAATGCACTGCCATTCTGTTCTGAGAAAACTGGGGTATTTAGTAAGCAAATTTACATTTGGCATAGTTTAAATGTTCACACTGAAAAAAGTGAGAGCCTTTGTTTTGAAACACAAAAATATCACACTGTGGGAAAGGAGAGAAAGAGACAGTGAGAACAACTGAGTGATGGACTGAGAGATAAACATGGTGCAGTATTGTTTATCCAGGCAACCAGCAGCACTGAAAAAGGCTCCCAAATATCACCACTGTGGAGATTTTCCACATTTAAAAATCATTCCTGAAACTAAAGTGGATGGATTTCTCTCCACTATAATTAATTCCTCCATTAATTCCAGGAACCTTCAGTGCTTTTTCAACTCTGCACTTTAGGGGTTTAAATCTGCTCTGAGTTGTGTTCTGTGAGGGAGCAGTGGGCACTGGTGTGTGCAGGCCTGCTCTGTCCACAGCAAACACCTCACATCTCCCAACACCATCAGGGGGAACCATGCCTTAGGATGTGAGCTTTTATATTTTACATATATTTGCAATCCTGCAGTTCTTTAGTGGATAACTCTAAACTCCACACACAGTGTGAGCTGCTGCTTCCCCATTTTGGTCAGGCACAGCAATTCCTCTCCAGGGCTGGCAATCCAGGACACCTCACTGCCTCAGGCCCCAGAGATGGAAACAAAAGTGAGTTGGGGGCAACAAACTGGGGGTAAATGACTTCATTCCCTGAATCTGGAATTGGGAGATGAACCCCCAATGTGCAAATGGAACAAACTGATAAAAGTGTGAAAGCCAAGACCTGTGGCCCATTTTGGGTGCAGCCCCTGGGGGCTTCCTCTGCCCCAAATGTACCTGAAGGCCTTCAATGAACAGAACTGCTTTTTATTCCCTGAACTCAGGCTGGACTCTGATTTCAGGTAGCCCCAAAAGGGCTCAAATCAGTTCAAATCAGATCCAAATCAGTTTTGGCACAAGGAGAGCAGCTGGGTTTGAGCTTTGAGAAGGTCCCACGGAGCAGAGGCAGCTGATGGAACCTTTGAGCAGGGTTTGCCGGGTGTGCTGCAGAGCTCCAGTGCAGCCACAGACAGCAGAGGCACCCCTGCAGCCACCCCTGCAGCCACAGACAGCAGAGGCACCCCTGCAGCCACCCCTGCAGCCACAGACAGCAGAGGCACCCCTGCAGCCACCCCTGCAGCCACAGACAGCAGAGGCACCCCTGCAGCCACCCCTGCAGCCACAGACAGCAGAGGCACCCCTGCAGCCACCCCTGCAGCCACAGACAGCAGAGGCACCCCTGCAGCCACCTCTGCAGCCACCCCTGCAGCCAGCCCTGCAGCCACAGACAGCAGAGGCATCCCTGCAGCCAGCCCTGCAGCCAGCCCTGCAGCCAGCCCTGCAGCCACCCCTGCAGACAGCCCTGCAGCCAGCCCTGCAGCCCTGCAGGGACAGCTCCCACCAGAAGCACCAGAGACGAGGACTGAGCGCTGCTGGGGCCCTGTCAGGAACACCATGCTTTCTTTGCACATATCCCTTCTGCTTTTGCCAAGCTGCTTCTCGACAGGGAGAGAACAGAGCAGCAGTGCCCATGTTCCCTGCTCAGCACCTCCTTGGCATGAGTTTGCAAGTAATGCAATGGCTGAATTCTACATTTATTTTTAATAATTTAATGAATTTAATGGCTGCATTTAATATTTATTTTTATTATTTAATTTATTATTTATATTATTTCATTTATTATTTATTTTATTTCTTTATTTATTTGTTATTCTTATTTATTTTATTTTTTTTTTTATTTTATTTTATTTTATTTTATTTTATTTTATTTTATTTTATTTTATTTTATTTTATTTTATTTTATTTTATTTTATTTTATTTTATTTTATTTTATTTTATTTTATTTTTTCATTTCATATATCTTTTATTTCTTTATTGCTTTAATACACGACCCCAACAGCAGCAGTGGTGTCACAACTGCTGGCACCACCTGAATGTTACATGGGTAAACAACAGAGATAAACTATGGGGGGAGAAAAAAGGGGAAGTTAGCTGAGAGCTCCCACATCTCTAAATAAAAAAAAGTTTTGGTGTTATTTATGCAGAATTGAACAGGATCAGACTATTTTTGTATTCGCGATATGGCAACTCGCCACTTCCCAAAATCAATAATAGAAATCTGAATTTTGTTAAAAACAGGCCTCTGGACATTGTAGAGAGGTATCAGTGCATCCTTCTGAGCCTGAAGGCATTTGCTTTACACAACTTCACCAAAAATAAATGCAGAATATCATCATTAAATCCCATCACATCAGCTTTTCCAGTCTCTGCCCAAAGATTACCTCCCTTCATTAACTTTGTTCTTTTACAGCAAAAAAATACACAAAAGGACTTAAAGCTTATATTAACACATTGCTGAAATGTTCTCTCTGTCACTAGAACTAATTTTCTCTTTGTCACTTGTTAAAAGACACAAAATTGACTTTGAGATCCTAACCCACACCCAATTCCCCATGCACACAATAATATGAAATTAGTTTACATCCATGCACACATGTGCACATAGACTTTCCAAAAATAATCACTTTTTGGTGTTGATGAAACACTGAAAAAGCCCTGAGGGCACCCAGCACTGAACTGGTTACTTGGTGTTATTTACCTTCCTAATTTAGCTTATTTGAACATCCCAACCTAGAAATCGAGGCCACACTGGCAGGGGGCTCTGCCTAAAACACACAGGCTGAGGGAACTGAACTGGTGGGAATTCAGTGGGAATTGGTGGACATTTCTGAAGGTGAGGGTTCCTCAGTGTCTGACAGCCAGGCACAAACCCCACAGCTCACAGGGGAGGATTCATCCAGAGCCTGGAAAGGATCTCCAGGGCTGCATCTCCAGAATTCCAGGGGGGCTGAAACTACCTTGAAAGCCATCTCTGCAAGGTTTAAGATCATCTCTAGCTGGCTTTGCTCCCTGAGCTCTTGGGTCCACATCTCAAGCGTTCCAACATCTGCTGGGACTAGAAACTTTCTCAAGGGAAATAAAAAAGGAAAAAAGCCAAGTGTCCTATGATTCTGGGAATTGTCACTGTGCATGATAGGCCTGGCTGCTCAAGACTGGCAAACAAAGTAAAATTCAGTGTTTTCACGGCTGTTAGGAGGGTGTCATAGGACCTGGCAAGACTGAGGGAGAGAAATGAGCCTTTCCTTGTGCACCCAAAGGTGTGCCCGGTTTGGGGGCTCAGTGTGAGCCAGCCTGGCACAGCAGAGCAGGGCAGCAGAGCCATGCAGATGTCAGGGACTGCAGCACTGAGCAGGACTGAGCAGGGACACACCTGGCATGGCTCAGCCATTCCAGAGGGAACAGGCAGCTCAGGGAAGCCCTGGCTCCCTTCTGCTCCCTTAAGGCAGTTTTGGGAAAGAGAACCAGAGATGGACACAGGGGCACAGCAAGGACAGGTACAGACACAGCCTGGAATACACAGGAACTGCCAACTAGAAAGAGGAAAAACAAATTTAATCAGGAATATGATCAAACATTGGAAGAGAGGCCCCAAGATGCTATAGGAGAGATTCAAAACTCAGCACTTACAGAGCAGAGCAAGTGAATAAAAGTATTTATAAGCAAGTGGAAAAAATCCTTAAAATGAGCATCTTTGTCTTCTGATGACATTCTGAGTCTTTTAGTGTCTTATTTCATTCAAGAATCAAAACCCAGTTGTGCCAAGCCCCAAAACCAAGATAAGTTCATCACTCTGAAGTGTTTACAAGATGGAGTTACAATGACAGCTGATAAAACAGTAAAAAGCAGAGATTAACAATGGAACTGCTCAGAACACAGCAGCAGCAACATCACAGCAGCACCATCACAGCACGGCCTACACACCATAATTAATTCATCGTGGTATCCAAAATTTCAACAATCTTTTCAGCATGTTCAATATCTTCAGAGAATGAGGCCTTTGTAAAAGGAGAACATAATTTCAAAATCATACTTCGGTGATGACTGAAGACAAAAGCTGAAGGTGCAGTGGTTAAAGACCCTTGTCATGGCCTTATTACAATAATAAGGCTGCCAGTGGATGGGAATTAAAGGCATAATTGTCCTCACAGAAAACCATTCAATTTCTGCAAGCTGGGATTCTCTTTCCCCTGCATGTTCCCTCCTCATATTAAAAAAAATACCCTCTGTAATCATAAATGCTCCTATTCAAGAGCAAACTCTTTTCTTTCACCATTTTAAACTATTAAATAGCTGCCTGTTTTAATATTGCAATGGATTGGAAATCATAGCTTTCTAAAAAGCAAAACACAGTGTCCTAAGAATTACTTTCTCTTCTAAAATGCTGGTTTCTTCTAGATAAATAACATTCCATTCTGTGTCAATTTATTCTAAACGGAGAAAAGAAACCAAAGAAAACATATTATGTGCATAGCTGGAGCACAATAACACCAAGTTTTACCTTTGGAAAAGCTTGGATTGTTTCCTTACCTTGAACTTTGCCTTTTTGCACTGCTAATCGTGTTAATGGGCTCCATTTGCTCTGAAATTTGCATCATGAGAAGAAGCAGCCTTACAAGGTCCTCAGTTTGTCTGTTGGTTATAAAGGTTATGTTTGACATTGGGAAATAGTGATATGCCTTGAAAAGGTAAAAACTGAACGTGCTTCATTAGGGTCAGCAGTACAACAATACTTGTCAGTGTCTTTAAAACATGAGCACCTGCATTTACTTTTATTCAATTTAATAATAAACCAACCCAAACCCCCACCATTAAATGATGTCTCTGCTGATTGCTGTGACTCTCAGGCTAACGCCAGAGCTGGAGCTGTGACCCCACAGTGCAGCTCCAGAGTTTGGCATTCCCTCGTGCTGCTGCCAGGATAAGCACCACACCTGAGCACACAGGGAACAGCTGGAAGGCTCATCTCACATCTGTGGATGCTGACATTTGCTTTCAGCCCAGCTCCCGGGCACTGCTCCATTTCTGCACGGCCAGGAGCTCGGAGGAGCGATGCTGTCACTCACACACGCCGCTCTTGATGTGCTCACCTTCTGACAAACAAAGGGAAAGATCAAACCCAACCCCCTGAGCTGAGAACACACCGTGTTTAAAATATGTCATTTAAAATACAACTGTAAAGCCTGAGCTCAGCTGCCTGTGCCCTTCCCACCCCTGAAGGGTGCACTCCAACCCCTGTGGCTGGAGGGGTGTTTGCATCAAAGTTTTCATTCCAGTACCCCCTGCTAAAGGCTTGCTGTGCCACAGGATTGCTCTCATCCCCTTTTCAAATGAGTCTGTCTTAATCTTTTGATTTCAATGATTTGAAGCTCTTCAGGTAGAAAACAGTGCAAAATAAAAATTCTCCATACTCTTTAGGCACCATAGTGGTCAATTTTGAATCCCTCCAGTAATCTGCTGTAAAACTGGTTCAGCCATCATAAATGAGTGTCTTTTTAGGGGCTTGTAGAGCTTGTAGAGCCCCTTGTCAGAGTCATTCCCCCCATCTGCACAGGAACAGCTCAGAGCCTGAGGAGGGCAAACTCTCAGCAGTCTCACTCTTGATTTATTGGAACAGAAATGTGATAGATAAACAGGAGCCATGAATCGTAAAAAGCAGCAAAACACTTCTTTTGGATCATAGGGGACATACAGAACACAAGCTCCAAGGCTTGAAATGGAAGGTCTTTGAGAGGGAAAAGGGTCTGTGCTGAAGGTTAAATATATGCACAACATGCACTGTGGCTCTTGGAATCAATTCTAAACCTTCAAAGTTCTGGAAAAAATACAGAATATGTAAGTGCCATAAAAAATCTCTTTAAAAAGAGACACATGACCCCCACACAGAGTCTCTGTTATGAAAGAGCACCATCACACTCAGAAATGAAGCTCATACATTTGCAATTCTTAGTTTGGCCAAAAAGAAAATACATATTCCTTCTCCTTTGCTGCATTTATGTGATTTCCTCGTTGTAAGGAGGAACAATTGGCAGAACTGATGGCAGCAAGCATTTAGAGGTTACCCAACGCACAAAAATAAATGCTCTGTAAAATAACCAAGTTATAACAAATCAAGCGACAAAAATCTTTCCTCCTCCATCCCAATTAATCCAACCTTGAACTGGTATTTCTAAGCAAAACTAGACAGGGGAAATACCACTGGGAAAAAAAAAATCTTCCAGCATTTTCCTTCTTGAAGTGGCTCAGACAAGACTGAGAGGCTACAGAGTAAGTGAAAAAGGGACAGAAGTGGATGAATGAAACGGGCACAAACATACTTCCCTGTCCTCATTATTTCTGCAGCAATTTTTCAAAATGCTGTTGACACCATAATAGTCCCCAGGGAGAACATGTTAAATAAAGGGAGAGCAGCTCCATTTATCATTAAGGGGACAGCAAATTTGCCTGTAGAAATTATGCCAACCTGCTAATACAGCTAATCAGGAATTGGTGAAACCAGATCTTGCTATCAGAAGTCAAGGGCAAATGACAGGATTTTACTGGGATTACTGGGGATTTCAGAGTTCTTCATGCTGGGGAGTATGTTCTACATTAGTCCAGCCAAACCTGGGGGTGGACAGACCATAAAAAACACACTAACAACAACATGGGACAGGTAAACATTTTACTTTGAGAAACCTAAGTTTCCCTGTGTAATCCTGAGAAAATGAAGGAAAGTTTTGTACACAGAGACTGCATGATAGCATAGAGATACTGTACAGCTGAAGTGGAAAAAGATGTTAAAATCTATGTTTTCCTAGGATTTGAACTTCAGATAACTCCCTTTTTACAGTACCCTTCCTCAGATAACTCAGGAATTAATTAAACCAGAAAAACAGATGAAAGCACATCCAGATGTGAGAACAGGACCTCTGCAAAGCCACTTCATTTCTACTCCTCACTTGCAGTTATATCATTGACAATGGGAGGAAGGCCAAATAGAGACAGAGCACATGAAATCCAGGCCTTTGCAAACACAGTCAAACACTGAAATGCCTTTGTTTGGTTCTGTTGGGTTGCAGGTGAGACTTTGGAAGCTGCAGCAGCCAGACCAAGCAGAGCCTTTGATAACCCAGAGAAGGTTCTGCAGCAGGACTCACTTCTGTAAAGGAGACACAGGAATTTAACTACATTCACAGGCTGGGATATTTATTCCCGTTTCAAAAACACAAATCCCACCATTTGTTTTACTAATCAGTTTTTACCTGCTTTCCATTTATCCTATTCATTTAGGAAGATGTGCTCTGTGCATTTCCAGTTATCTCCAGCTGGAACTTCCCACCACAATTGGTGACTCTTCTTGTGCATAGGGGTTTGTCTTATAACCCCTGCATTATTATATTATAACATATTATATAGATAATATTATATTATATTATTAATATAATATAATATAATATAATATAATAAATATGTATTAATTATGCATTATATTATATTATATTATATTATATTATATTATATTATATTTATTATATTATATTATATTATATTATATTATATTATATTATATTATATTATATATATTATATTATATTATATTATATTATATTATATTATATTATATTATATTATATTATATTATATTATATTATATTATATTATATTATATTATATTATATTATATTACATTATATTACATTATATTACATTATATTACATTATACTATATTATACTATATTATATTATACTATATTATACTATATTATACTATATTATATTATACTATATTATTGATATGATATTTATTATATTATTCATATAATTTATTTTATTATATTATATTTATTGTATTAATGGGATATTTCACCTCATTCTTTATGCACTGGCCAGCTTCCTAAACAAAGACAATTAATTAATTCCACAGCTTTTCAGAGTGACCTGGGATAATCCTGGCAAATGCCATCTTTTGGACGTGGGTGCTGCAGAGCAGAATAAGCATCTGCTCCACAGCAGGATGGGCTGGGCAGAGCAGCACATGGAAATCAGGTTCACTGGGAAATCAGTCATGCTCCAGCTCAGAAGCTGCTAATAATGCACAGATAGCAGGAGGATGTGCAGCAAACACCGTGCTCTGATTATCAGACTGAAGTTCACCCCAATGCCTGAAGGTCTAGAGAGCAAATAGCTCTGCATTAACACATGCCTTGGGTAATCCAGAATGCTGGGACCAGCACATTAAAGCAGAAGGGCTCTCCCTCATCAGATTCTGTTGTTAGGTTGGGCTCAAGGACACATACAACTTTCCCTATTAAAAATAAAATAGTAATTCCAACTTAAAGGGGGAAAAAGATACAAGCATGGAGAGCTGCCTTATCTGGTTTAATGAATGAAGCTGTAGTCTATTTATCCATCTTGTTTTGTTCAAAAAGCATTTCCTAAGTCCCTCAGGAGAGGGGAAATGTTCAGAAAGGCTGAACCCTGAGTAGAAAACAAATCACAAGCCCACGTGAACAAAGTCCAGGAGCATAAAGCAGAACAGATGCACCTTAGGCCCTCGTGAAGTTTTTACAAAGAGCAAATGTTGGAATAGCAGCCCTGCTCACACAGCACTTGTGACACAGATGAACCTGAGCGAGGCATCGATGGCTCAAATGGGCAGAATCCTGAGATAAAACACTCCTGAGACTGGATCATCATTCCATGGTTTTCTCATGAAGAATAATTTATTTTGTAACCCAGATCACCACCAGAAGGGTTTCCTGTTGTGGAGATGGCTCCCATGATTTGTAGGGTTCCATGACACACAAGAGCACAGAGGCTTTGTTCTCTAAATTGCTCTGCTTTCTTCCAGGTGACCACAAACACCACAAAAATCACCAATCCCAACTCCTTTTTGTAATGACCCATCACCACAGCATGAGCCATGACAGTTCCTTTAATAGTCTCCATGAGAACTTGGAAGATTTAGTGCCATATTTCCATAAAACAAAAAGCACTGGCTGCCCTTGCACAAAGCCCGGTTGCAAAGCTGCAACAAATCACTTTTTCAGCTATGATATTTTTTTCCTATAACATATAAAAGGTGTCCAATTTGTATCAAGCAGTAAAAGGCCGCTGGCTACATGCTAGGATAGAGGATATCCAAACATGCCTGGCTTCCACCTGAGTTTTAATCAGAGAATGTAGGAAATATGTATGTGACAATGGTTCTGTCCTAGTTCTTTCAAGTGAATAAATGTACTTTTAACTGAGAAGAAGAGAGATGTCAGTTCAGGGCTAAAGGAATTCCTAAAGACATATTTAGGACCCAGGAGAAAAGATAAAAAGACTCCTGAAATTAATATTAACAGCAGGCACACAGTGCAGACTTAAAATATTTTTAAGGTATTAGAGACATAACACCTGAAGGCCACAAATGTGTCTTTCACAAACACTTCATCTAAGTTAGCATCTTCTGCCAGGGTCACTCACCAAAATCCCACACAAAGGGGGCATTTCTCACACACCGAGGCAGGAAAAGAAGAACAGGGCTTCTACTCGTCAGAATATATTGAAATATTCTCTGCCAGTGAGTGAGGCAGGCACAGCACTGAAATTCCCCCTCTCCAGAGGGATGTTTCCAACCCTGCTGGGCTGCACTTGCCTTGGCTCTGGGCTGCAACAGATCCAGATCCTGGAGCTGTGCTGAGAACACACAGAGCAATTCCTGTGAAAAACACCACTGGGGGCTTTCTGTGCCTGGGGAAATCCTGGGATTTAAGTGCTCTGTAATGGCACTGTGGGTTTGTGTCACTTGGCCCTGGGTGACAATTCCCAGAGCAGCCTCTCAGGACAGAACCCCTGCCCAGCAGCAGCCCCAGCTCATGGTGACAATGCTCCACCTGCTCTGCCAGAGGGGAAGGAAAAGAAACTCACTTAAACCCTGACCTTACCTATATGTTGCTACATGGCAAGTTCTTTTCTGGCCATAATTCTATTATAAATATAAAAAATCCAAAAGATGCAGGTGGCAAATGGGTCAGCTGACCTTCTGTTTTTAATTAAAGTGCTGCAAACAATAGATTTCTGCATGGAGATTGATTTGAAAAGTGGAAAGCAGGAAATAATAAAAAATTGAAAATGTTTGTCTGTTTTTTGTGTAGTACCTTTTAAGACTCTTGTCAAAGCATTGACTCTTCTCTCCCAGTTAGGGCAAAAAATTATTATCATTTCATTGGTAAATAAAAATACTACTTTTTAAATTTAAAAGTACCAATTCTATATTCTGTACTAAAAATATGAAAACAGCAAAGTTTGATTGAAAGAGGAAAAACTTGTTTTGCCAGCTTAAAGAGATCATTTGACTTTAGTTAACTTTAATTAACTTTTACACCTGCACTCTCCCAATGAGCTGAGGGGGAAGATTAGCCACAGTATATGACGCTAACAGGAGTTCAAATTCAATATTTATTATTCATCCCAGTGTTCTGTAGGAATTAATTCATTTAATGAGCAAACAGCCATTGTGAATACTAGAATGGATTTTCAACACTTCAGATATTTATGTCAGAGGAGGTAACAGAGACAATGTTTACTTGTGAGGCACTGGGATGTCGTTTTTCCCCTGTGTATTTCCCTTCTCCACTGATGTTTTCACCTCAAAACTCCCCTCACACTGATCCAGAGTCAAACCCCAAAACTCCCCTCACACTGATCCAGAGTCAAACCCCAAAACTCCCCTCACACTGATCCAGAGTCAAACCCCAAAACTCCCCTCACACTGATCCAGAGTCAAACCCCAAAACTCCCCTCACACTGATCCAGAGTCAAACCACTGCTCGTGGTGCAGAGTCCACGTGAATTTGTCTTACTGGGACAAACTCCAAGTGGGTAATTCTACTTTTCATTCATTTCACTGCCCTACACCCCACTGGAAATCCTCTCTCCATCCTTTGTTTCACTAGCTGTTGGATTAAAATGTTCATTTGAGGGTTAGATCTGTTGCCCACTTGTAGGTAATGAATTTCCCAGCAATATTAGAGTTGTGACTCCATTTATCCAAAAAAAACAAGTTCCAAAACAGGCATTTCAGGCTCTCTCCCGTATTGTAGAAGAACATCACAATCCATTCTTGCTATTTGGGGATTCTTGGATCAGATTTCAATCTCTTTCATGTCCCAGTTCCTTGCCTTCACGTCAGTGACTCACATTTTGTTGCTGTGCTCATGAAGTGTTTTATTAATGAAGACAGAATAACAAACACCCACACTCTGGCACATCCACTTCAGGCCTCACAGTTTTACTTTTCTCTTTGCTGGTACTTTCACACATTTGTTTTCCATATTTCAGATGCTTGAGGCCTTGATAGCATCATTATAGAACTGTTTAATCAAACCCACAGTTTACTCTGACAATATTTGGCATTAGTAACAGCTATAACTCACCATAAACATTCCACTGGCAACTCACTCATGGGAGAATTTCCAGTGGCTTTTACATAATCAAAAATCATGTGGCATTAAACAGACACTTAGACACAGACTGTAATTCTGAATTATTCTGCTATGGCTTTTTGTATACGTAGAAGAAAAACCAGCAGATTTCTTCCACTGTTGTGTACAAAGGTAAAATAAAACAGTGGCAAAACCTGTCATAGTAAAAAACTTATATGTTCCCCAAGGAAGGAGAAGCACCATTCAACTGAGTGATCAAAACACAGAATTAAAAATACTTCAAATGCCCAAAAATGTGCAGGTTCACAACCTATTTAGAGAAAAAAAACTTAGGAAGAATATTTATTAGAAGTTATTAAAGGTAAAAGTGGAAATTTCCACTTTTACAAGTCATTACATTTAGGTCCTAAGCTGGGGAAATTTAGGACCACAATAAAGATCCTTGCTGGTACATAAAGGTTCATAATACCTGTTACTGGCCAGACTGGAATAAAGCATCATGCACAATACTCTCCCCAATACAACCACTGTTGTTCTCTTAACAACACTTTCCATCTTACTTAGGCAGGAAATTACTGACAGTTTTCTTAGGATGTAAATTGGAAAACACTGATGAGCAACAGGCAGAACTTGCAATTGCTTCAATTACTCTCATAACCCCTTCCTTTTTTAAAAACATCAATAGTACAGATTGCTTTGGGGAGCTTATTTCTTCCTGCATTTTTTTTAATAGTATTCTGCATTAAATGGATGTTTAGCCATCTCCTCAGAAGCAAATCTATGCCTCAACACAAATGCTTCCTTCACAGCTCCCATGGAACTACACAAACAGGCAAGGGAAAAGATCAATATCACACTATTTTGGTCTCCACCCTTAATACAGTCAGACTGCCAGAACCTCCACGTGTGATAATTGCAAATTGTTTTAATTTTTGCACCTTATTTACATTTATGTTTCAAATATCCAAACACAGATGTGTCTATTTAAACAGGTACCCACAAATCCTTATTCTGGGGCTGAGAGATTCCTGCTAAAATGCTGGAAGCAAATGCTTTGACCTTTCCCCAGCAGAGTGTTCACATGTTTCACATGAAGAATATCCAAGTGCTCTGTGGTGTGAGGACATCTCTCCAATCACCCCTTCAGCCATTTCCCCATCTGTACACACTCACACTTTTGGAAAGTGCAGTGACATTCTGTTCTCTGCTAAGTAAATAAGAAGAGGGTGATTATATCCATTTTCCTGAGATGTGCTGGACTTTGCTGACTTGGAACTCTCAGATTCTATCAAAATTCTATCCTGCAAAACCTCCCATCACCTGACATTTATACAGACAAGGATATTTTCCTCCACACTCGTGCTAATATGGCCAAGAGGACACGGTCACTGCACACTCCCACCTAACCCACAATAAAGGTTAGTTCTGGGAAAAAAAATAACTGTCTCAGACATGATTTTTCCCAGATTTGACTCTCTCCAAGCAAACCACCTCTATTACCAGCAAAAAACACAGACCATTGCACGTGGTAGCTCATTTCAGTCTGTCAAACTGGTGCTTTCCCACTAAAAGTAAAAAGCAAATTTCTCAACAAAAAACCCCAGACATTTTATGAGCCTGATATTTTTAAGCAGCAATATGAAAATATCTTTCTTTCAGAAAGAAAGGAACAGGGAAATGGACAGGGGGGAAAAAAAATCATACAAATACTCAGAAGTTTGAAAGAATCTAGGTTGTTTTAAAAATCAAAGACTTAAATGTTCTATATTCAAAAGAGCTTCTCTTCTAGCATTATTACATGTGTTCTCTGCCAGGTGAGAGCACTGCTGCACCAAATTCACACTTTGGGTTTGGCAGGGAGCCCGGTGAGAGGGGAGGCAGCAGTGAAAATCCAGAGCCGAGGCACCGAGCATCCCACACCCGGCACAGCTCGAGTTCAGCGGAGGGAAAAACGTTCTTCGGGACAAAAAACAACTTCTGAGTAACACTCAGAGGGTGGGGCTGAGCTCCGAGGAGCGGGGCAGGGGGAGAGGGCAAGGAGAGAGGGGCAGGGGGAGAGGGGCAGGGGGAGAGGGGCAGGGGAAGCAGAACAAGGGGAGAGGGGCAGGGGGAGAATAACAAGGGGAGAGGGGCAGGGGGAGAGGGGCAGGGGGAGCAGAACAAGGAGAGCAGAACAAGGGGAGCAGAACAAGGGGAGGCAGGGCAGTGGGAGAAGGGCAGGAGGAGCAGGGCAGGGGGAGCAGAACAAGGGGAGCAGGGCAGGAGCAGCAGGGCAGGGGAAGCAGGGGGAGCAGAACGAGGGGAGCAGAACAAGGGGAGCAGGGCAGTAGGGGCAGGGCAGGAGCAGCAGGGCAGGGGGAGCAGGGCAAGGGAAGCAGGGGGAGCAGAACGAGGGGAGCAGAACGAGGGGAGCAGAACGAGGGGAGCAGGGCAGGAGCAGCAGGGCAGGAGCAGCAGAACGAGGGGAGCAGGACAGAGCCAGCAGGGCAGGAGGAGCAGAGCAAGGGGAGCAGAGCAGGAGCAGCAGGGCAGGAGCAGCAGGGCAGGAGCAGAGCAGTAGGAGCAGGGCAGGAGCAGCAGGGCAGGGCAGAGGAGCCGCTCCCTCGGGCCCGGAGCAGGCTGTTCCCCGCAGTCACTAGATGGCATCTCGGCATCGCGCATCACCGGCGGCAACGGAGCTCGGGCAGCGCCCTGCTGAGAGCTGGGCTCAGTCAGCACTGAGCCCCTCCTGCCCCGCAGCACTGAGCCCTGCTGAGAGCTCTGCCCAGCACTGAGCTCCTCCTGCCCCGCAGCACTGAGCCCTGCTGAGAGCTGGGCTCAGTCAGCACTGAGCCCCTCCTGCCCCGCAGCACTGAGCTCCTCCTGCCCCGCAGCACTGAGCCCTGCCCCGCTCCTCCTGCCCCGCAGCACTGAGCCCTGCTGAGAGCTCTGCCCAGCACTGAGCTTCTCCTGCCCCGCTCCTCCTGCCCCGCAGCACTGATCCCTGCCTCCCCTCCTGCCCCGCAGCACTGAGCCCTGCCCCGCTCCTCCTGCCCCGCAGCACGGCCCTGCTGCCTCCTGCAGCTCCCGAAAATCACCAGCACACTCACTTCTTGCTGTGAGATATGGATTAGGAAAAGGGAAAAACAGGCTTAAATTTAAAAGGAATAAAGAAACTTTATTAACAGGACTACAAGAATAAGACACCAGAATAAAACCTCCGGAAATCTTTCCTTCCCCTACCCAGCTTTTCCTTTCCCACCTGACAGCGTAGAGACAAAACCTGGGATGGTAAAGCAGTACCAACTATACAATAGTCTTTTCATCAGTCCTTGTAGGGAGAGGAGTTTTCTCTTGTCATGCCATGGAGATTTCTCTACAAGGAACAGTTCTCTCGTGGCTTTTCATTTCTACGAATAGCAATTCACAAGAACAGCAATTCACAATTTCTACTGCAATTCACAAGACTTAGCCTCATAAATTGGCCCTTAATACACATCACACTGCATTTTCCAAAACAACACTGCTATTAAGAGGGACCACTGGCAGGGGCAGCTGTCTGATTTATATCTCTCCTGATGTATAAATATATAAATATATAAAAATATATGTAATTATTCTCATCCTGATATATAAATTCTCATTCTCATCAGAATTCCCAAAAGTTTTTATGGCTGGATGCTAGAAGCAGGTTATCGAGTTTGGTGTTTGTTTGCTCGGTTTTGTTTTCTTTTCAAATCCTGGGTATTAGTACTTTACAAACACTGCTAATATGGGTAGAATGCAAAAGAAAACCACAATAAAAATACATTAACTGAACTATAAATACCTTTCATAATAATGATGCATTGATTTATTTGCCTCTAGGACTGACAGAAGCTCAAAATGAATGGGATGTGATTCCCACACCACAGCTAAGCTGACCTGGTTTGATGGGCAGCTATAAAATGGTTTAGAGTCTTGCTGTGCAAACTTTTATGCAAATCAATAATTATATTCATTTATTTTCCCAATAGCACATTTTCACAAGTCCTGACTGAAAACTAAGATTCAAAAACCAAGCAAGGCAAAATGATCCCTTTCCCTTTAGTTTCACTTGGATGATGCAAGCAGAAATTACAGAAGTGCTGTACAAAATGTATTTTTATGCCCTTTTTGTTACAGTGTCTCATATCTATCTCTGGGAGATAGATAACAACCCTAAAAACAATTTAGTACTGCTGGCAGTGAAAAACATCAACTTCTGCACAGCTTTTACACAACTCTGCTGCAGACACAGCCTTTCCCTGCTTTTTCTCCATCTCCATTCATTTATTCTTAGATTGTGAGCATGCTCACAAGCTCCTCCCTGAAAGTCCACTGAATTCCAGTATTTAGTAGTACCAAACTTTGATCATCAGCAAAGGCTTTTGGTTTTCTCCTTTGCTTTTTCTACAATTCCTTTTAAAAGGACCCCATTTCTTCTTTAGACATGTCTTGTGTCTGTGTGTTGAGCTGCTGTCCAACCCCAGCTTTTCTTTCCACACCAGAATCATGAGTATTCAAGGATCTTTTATCACAGCATACCTGGAATTTCAGCAGCTCTCTGGATTCACCTGCTTGTTGCCACTTGAATTTTCTGCTATTGGAAATTGTTTATTCTTGTTTAGTCTCTCACCTCCTTGGCTAAAGCACGAAACCAGGGGAATCTCCGATGGTGAAATGAAGGAAGGCTGCTAGAACAGGGCAATTTCTCAGTTTCATCTCTCCTGCCAGAAAAGATGACACCTAACTTGATTTTAATCAATGAAAAACTCAAAATCTCAACTGGTGTCAACTTATCCTGGAGATCTGCTTCTCTACAAATAATAAATCAGCTCCAGCTCTGTAGACACCACACCATTACCACTCCAGGCAAGGTTACCCCTGATAAACAACATTCAGCACCTGATTTAATAACAACACACAAGTATAGGCTGATGGAACTGGTAAAGCTGTCAATGTATTGCAGGAGTTTGAATCTAAGAATAACTGGTTTGTCCTAACTTCATTCATCACTAAGGAACATTTCTAATTTGAGGATTTTCCCTATACAACCAGTAATAGTAACACTGTCTCATCATCTAAATGAAACTGGAGTATTTTCAAGGAGACATTTCCACATCATGTGGAAATATTGTCCATAATATATGGAATAATGGCTGTGACCTCCAGCCACTGGACCAATTCCTCTGCTGGGATAAAAACACACAGCCATGGGCATTAATAGGAAGGAAAACGCTGTGAGCAGATGGAGATGGAAGGAACAAAACTCAGGATTCTGTACCTGCTTCTGAGTTCTCCCATCTGCTGTGCATTAACACAGCAACATTTCATGTGCCTGGATTCTCAGATCAGCATTGTGATTGAAAATTTTACAAATCTTCCCACAATAAGCATCTCAGGTAAAATTTTCCCCTCCTGCTGTATTCCATTCATCATAAACCACTCTCTGATCCTCACAATAGAGCTGTAAAGACTTTCCTCTATTTTTTCAGTGTTTTTCAGTTCTGTACATAAGTTTGAGATATAAAACTGAATTTAGCCAGGTATTTCCTGGATTTGTTGTCTTTATGGGCACAGGTTAGATCAGCTCTCTGTTACTATTTGAGATGCCTGCACAAAGCACTTTTCCTTCTAGCCCTGTGCAGAAGACTCTCCCCTCCCACCCAAGCCATTATCCAAATGCTCTGTGATGATGCTCAGGGAAGAGTTATTTTTGCTTTCAGTTCTATTGTTCTCTCCCTGCTAGTGACAGATTCATTTAATTTTTTTTTAAGAATGCTAACACCCATTCCATTCAATAGGAATCTGAAATTTAAAGAAATCCACCGTTTTTGGGTCTTTTGCACGCCATTATCCCCAGCTAATAGATACTCCTCCTGAAGCAGCAGCAGAGATGAAGTAATTTCAGGTACTATCACATTTCTATTCAGATCACAGGCAGCAATTCTTGCAGCAATTTTATTTCTCAGCAAAAATCATTATTGTCCCTCCTGAATTACCCTGAAGAGTCCTATTTTACTCCCACTACCTTTTCTCAGCATTTCTTGATTAAAAAACAGTACATGATATTTGTTATCAAATATCAATATATGGACGAGAGTGTGAGAAATGGAGACTGGGGGAAAAGCAAAGGCACTTTAGAAAACATAAACCTTTAATAAGCAGGAAGGAGAATTTAAAGCAGCCTAAGAGAGGACTGTGAAGGTGCTGATAGAAGAGTGCAGCACTTAGAGGAATCCATAGGAAAAAGGGACAGAAATCCAAGGATCCAGCCCAAATCCCTCCCTCCAGAGTCTGGCAGCCAGTAATTTTACAACTTCCTAAAGCTTCCAACAATAATTCCTTCAGCTAGGTTTTCTTAGCTCTGCAGGTACAACCAACTGCCTGATGAGATTTAAGAACAAAAGAAAGGCTTTAAAAGACTCAATCACTCAGCTTAATGAAAACATCTTGAATTATTTAACAAACAATCTATTAGGCAGCTCTAGCTATCAGGAAACATGAAGTTTGATAGATCTGACTCCCTGCTGGAGTTTTATATCACAGTGACTCCAGCCCTTTCAATGCAGTCTCAGTGATGTAACACAGACGTGAATTCAGCCTAAGATTGAGCTGCATTAGACTTTCATATAGGATCTGTCACTAAGAGCAGGAAAAGCAGCCAACAATTATTTAAAAAATAATAAAATTAAAAAAAAAAAAAAGAAAACAACCTGGAAATAAGATTTTTCAGGCTCTGGAAGTGGGACATTATTCAATGATTCATTCTCAGGTCCATTTGAATTCTTATCTGTCAACTCTCCTTTTATTACCAGACTGTTCTATAAGCAATGATCTGGCAACACACTTGAAAAATCTACGTGTTCCTTCTCATCCATCACAACAAACCATTTTCCAAACAACAACAGAGACAGTGTAATTTCAGGAGCAATAAGCTCAACTCCTAACTCATTATTTTTATGCCATTGTAGTGTGGCATAAGAAATATCATGGAAAACAGGAAACCCTTTCCTCTTTCCATCACAACCCTCTTCAGTACATCAAAATGCACTGCTAAACATGCCTTCAGAACACTTTCCATCACTTAAAAATAAGCAAAAAATAATTAAAATCCAAGCTACTGAGGCTCGAGGAAGACAATTGAAATCTTGTTTGTTAAGTCACTACCTCAGAGTCTGAGGGCACTTTGTTACAGACAACAAAATGATTCAGTCACAGAAAAAAAGAGGAGAAAACCTGAACTCCCTGAGACAGTTTGACCAAGAAATTCAGTAAAGCCCCCCACTCTCTCAGTACAAAATGACAGGTGTTCATCAAATCTTGTTCTGCACTTGTAAAAACATTTTCTAGTTTAGAGAACACATTCAGCCAGAAAAACACTACATCATTCTTCAAAACATTCGTTTTTAACCGGCACAAACCTAATTTCGATGCAAATATATGAAGCACAAAACACAAGTTTCTAAAAATAAACCTCCACCTCTCAGAACATTCTGAAAAGTTAACATTTACCAAACTAACAGGAAGGCTGTGACTTTGTAAAGCAAGATGTTCCAGCAAGAAGCATCAATGCAGGAAGAATTATTGAAAGATATTCTTCCAAAACCTACTATACGGGGTGAAAAAATGGATTGTGTCAAATCATCTGAGAAGCTAAAAATCTCTTGTACACATTTTCACTTTTCAAGATATTATTTTGCATTTCTGTTGGTGTGACTAAGCAGTTTCAGAAGGCAGAGATTTCCAACTGAAAGACAGTGTTCATTTGGAGGAGATCCAACCACCTCCTCCTTACAGGGAACTGTTAATGTTTGATGTTCATGTTTAAAACAACATTAATCATGCCTGCAAACAGGGAAAAGGGGGTTGCCAAACATTCAAAATACTGAGTATTTCCTTATTCTGGCATAAATCCACATTCCTACAACCTCAAGTCTGAGGGGCTATAGATTAGATAATCAGAAAAAGAGTGGGGGGAGAAATACCCAAACGAAGTGTTCAGGGTGATATCATTTCAATTCCCAGCACTATCCTAGGAGAGGCACTTGGAAAGGCCCTGTAGCACGATATTACTGCTTTAAAGAGACAAAAAATAAAGATTGAAGGAACTTGACTGCAGTGAATGATTAACTCTGAGTGACACCAGCCAGTGCTGAATATCACCAGCCCCTCTAAATCCATAGCACCTTAGTGTAACCTTGGTTTATGGCACACATTTCCTGCCAAAATCTGCTGTTCTACAGAGCATGAAGCATGCAGCAGGCACAGGGTAGGTTATATCCCACCTTTAGGCCAGGTAATTCCCTGCTGGTCCAGCCCTGCTCAGTTCCCAAACCAACAGGGGCTTTGCCCTTGGGACTGCTTTGCTCCTGCGTGGCTCTGAGCTCACCCAAACTTCTGCTTTCTCCTTTTGTAGCTGCCCTCCTCATTAAAACATGGAATTCCAGAGGTGCTGGCAGTTGTACCCTGGCCTCCCATTCCCTCAGATTTCATTCCCCCTCTGCAGAGCAGTGAGACACAGCTCGGAGCCTCATGTGTGGAGGGGACACAGTCTGTAGCACACACAGGAGAGAGCCACGGGGCTATTGATGAACCCAACTGCAACAATTCTCATCTCCTGGCCTCTCCTTGCTAAGACAGATATTCCCTGTACTGTATATTCACATCTTAAAGAGCATTTAAGCCAATTCAAGCACAGGCACTTCAAAAGCAGCAAGGTGTCACAGGTAAGAGCTAGTGCCAGTGATTGATATCCGGAACAATTTAAATGAAGATCTAAACTCAGTTACAAAATCTAATCTCTTCAGCAAAATTCTTTACTTACTGGACCTTGAGGACTGTTCTTGGCACTGGAAACCAGAGTCATAACATCAGATTTATAGTCCTGAAAAGAGAAGAGGGGAAAAAATAGTCAGATTAAAGATAATAGTTGGCACTTTACATATCAGGAATAAAGACCAACATTGAGCACCACTGTGATTAGACTCGGAGGTGCCATCAGTAAAACTTTGATTATGGAGATTTTCATTGCCTTTCATCTTGTGCCTTAAACCCTTTTGACTAAATTACACACTTTTTGGGTTTTACCATAATGATCCCCAAGGAAGGCAGCAGCCTGATGTCTCTTTTAGAAGGCAGTGGGGTGAGAAGGGCAGGATGATGATACAGCTGCTGCCTGTCAGATTTTCAGGGCACAGCTCCTTTGCACCTCCTGAGCCAGGCCTGAACAGCCTGCACATGAAATTTGGGGGACAGCTTCTCAGCCACCCAAAATTCTCTCAGAATCTTATGACAAATGACTATTGCATTAGAGGGACTTTGGTTTATTTCCTGCTTAGCAGCAGCCCTGTAAATGCTGTTCCAAGCCCCTGCAGCACAGGCTGTGCAGAAGGCAGCCCCATGGCTATGCTGGATCACCATTCTTGTGTCACATCTCCATCTAGGTCCACCCTAAAGCAAGGTAAAATCCTTCATTTTCTACCCCTCAGGAAGCTTCTCCTACAGCCCAGCTGGCATTCCACAAGTCACAAAGCAGCCTGGGGCTTGGGCATGAGGAAAAGATGAGCACTCTGCTGTTATTGCAACACACAAACGAAGGCTTGGAGGGGTTTTTAGCAGGTGATGGAAGTGCCACAGTGTCTGAACACAGGTGCAATAAATTCAAGTTTAAGACTCGGGGCAGTAATTAGAACAGCTCTGATTTTAAAAGGATATGTTAGAAAGAGCATGTTAATTTTTCCTCTTCCCTAATGAACACAGCCATTACACTCATATTTGTATTTTGAAAAGGCCTCCCAGGGCTGGCCTCCTCTTGTCACGCCATTCCTGCCAATAAAGACAAGATTTATGTGGCAAGCCAAGCTACACAGTTCCCCCTGCTCTTTGGGAATTAAAGTGTGATAAACTGAACTTGAGGCCTATCTGTCCAAGACAGCAAAGAGGAACTGCTATGAATTTCTTTTAATTATCATCATCACGTATGCCTCTATACAAAAAGCATCTAGAGCCTTTATAGGAGATGTGCTATGACCCAGGAGACAGAGAATATTTCAGGGAGCTGGTAGTAATTCACTCCTTCACCCTGAGTATCCCCCAGTCTCTGAACTGTATAAATTAGATAAATTGTATAAATTACAGTATCCCTCACTCTCCATTGAATTTAGCCATTGCAAAGACAGGAAGTGCCAACAAACATCTATTTGCATGGTGTAAATAGATGCCAAACCCTCCAGATCACCTCCCAGACAAACCCCTGCAGCCCAGTTCCACGTTCCCCACAAAGGATAGTGTCACCCTGAAAACTCAGACTTTCCATCTTGTTTACATGATTTCTAAGAGCTTTCCCAGGATGGTGACTATAAACATAGATGTTTATACATTCTTTCTGATACACATCTTTTGATGGACATCTCACACAACCAGTGTGATTGGGAAGGTGGTAACCTAACTATCCAATCCCTGGTCAATGCTGAGAATCTATAAATACTGAAGTTGTAAGAATAAAGCCAGTTTCTTCCCTGTCATACAGGAGCTGTGTCTGTGTGAATGATTGTGTGTCCTACAGCGACAGGATAGCAGTCACTCTTGTCCACTAAGGACCTGCAAACTGCCACCAGCATTGAAGAAAAGCCACCAAGCAAAGCTCCATTCCACGCCTGGATGATTCAGTAGTGCCCCCACACCCTTACCCACTGCTGTGCCACCGAGCAGCTGTGCCTTTGCTGCCTTTTCAGGTTTTCTTGGAGTTTATTCCTGTCACTCTGCTCCCCTCTGTCCCTTCCCCTGAGCTGCTGTGTCCCTGCAAGCCCCAAAGCCCTTGTCCTGCTCCTGCTCTGCTGCAGCCCCTGCAAACACAGCCTGCAGGAGCAGCTCTCTGTGTTCCATGCAATTCCCTCCCCAGCACTGCAGTTCCTGCAAACACAGCCTGCAGGAGCAGCTCTCTGTGTTCCATGCAATTCCCTCCCCAGCACTGCAATCCCTGCAAACACAGCCTGCAGGAGCAGCTCTCTGTGTTCCATGCAATTCCCTCCCCAGCACTGCAATCCCTGCAAACACAGCCTGCAGGAGCAGCTCTCTGTGTTCCATGCAATTCCCTCCCCAGCACTGCAATCCCTGCAAACACAGCCTGCAGGAGCAGCTCTCTGTGTTCCATGCAATTCCCTCCCCAGCACTGCAATCCCTGCAAACACAGCCTGCAGGAGCAGCTCTCTGTGTTCCATGCAATTCCCTCCCCAGCACTGCAGCCCCTGCAAACACAGCCTGCAGGAGCAGCTCTCTGTGTTCCATGCAATTCCCTCCCCAGCACTGCAATCCCTGCAAACACAGCCTGCAGGAGCAGCTCTCTGTGTTCCATGCAATTCCCTCCCCAGCACTGCAGCCCCTGCAAACACAGCCTGCAGGAGCAGCTCTCTGTGTTCCATGTCCATTCTCTCCCCAGCACTGCAGTTCCTGCAAACACAGCCTGCAGGAGCAGCACTCTGTGTTCCATGCCCATTCCCTCCCCAGCACTGCAGTTCCTGCAAACACAGCCTGCAGGAGCAGCTCTCTGTGTTCCATGTCCATTCCCTCCCCAGCACTGCAATCCCTGCAAACACAGCCTGCAGGAGCAGCTCTCTGTGTTCCATTCAATTCCCTCCCCAGCACTGCAGTTCCTGCAAACACAGCCTGCAGGAGCAGCTCTCTGTGTTCCATGCAATTCCCTCCCCAGCACTGCAGCCCCTGCAAACACAGCCTGCAGGAGCAGCTCTCTGTGTTCCATGCAATTCCCTCCCCAGCACTGCAGCCCCTGCAAACACAGCCTGCAGGAGCAGCTCTCTGTGTTCCATGCCCATTCCCTCCCCAGCACTGCAGTTCCTGCAAACACAGCCTGCAGGAGCAGCTCTCTGTGTTCCATGCCCATTCCCTCCCCAGCACTGCAATCCCTGCAAACACAGCCTGCAGGAGCAGCTCTCTGTGTTCCATGCCCATTCCCTCCCCAGCACTGCAATCCCTGCAAACACAGCCTGCAGGAGCAGCTCTCTGTGTTCTATCTCCATTCCCTCCCCAGCACTGCAGTTCCTGCAAACACAGCCTGCAGGAGCAGCTCTCTGTGTTCCATGCAATTCCCTCCCCAGCACTGCAATCCCTGCAAACACAGCCTGCAGGAGCAGCTCTCTGTGTTCCATCTCCATTCCCTCCCCAGCACTGCAATCCCTGCAAACACAGCCTGCAGGAGCAGCTCTCTGTGTTCCATGCAATTCCCTCCCCAGCACTGCAGCTCCTGCAAACACAGCCTGCAGGAGCAGCTCTCTGTGTTCCATGCAATTCCCTCCCCAGCACTGCAATCCCTGCAAACACAGCCTGCAGGAGCAGCTCTCTGTGTTCCATGCAATTCCCTCCCCAGCACTGCAGTTCCTGCAAACACAGCCTGCAGGAGCAGCTCTCTGTGTTCCATGCAATTCCCTCCCCAGCAGGATGCTCTTGTTCCCCCAGCTCCTCAGGCTGCCCTGGGATCACAGCTCCACAGTGCTCAGGAAGGACTCTGGGAATCCAAAATAACCTTTTGGCAGGGCTGCTCCTCCTGGGAGGCTCCCTTGGAGAGGCAGGCAGGTAGAGAGACGACACTTTTTATTTCACACAATTCTTCCAGAAGGCAATGCCCCGAGTTCCAAATAAATATGACATTTTAAGCAGCTATTTTGCAGATATATTCTTTTTTCCTCCCCAACCCAGCTAATTTCTAAGCACTGCACAGCTCTGTGAACCAGTAACAAATTAATAAACAGCTTTAGGCCAGTGCTGCATGTGGGACAGCTCCTAGGGAAGCTCATGGTGTGTTCCCTATTAATAACTCTCTTACCACCTGTGAAAATCCAGCAACACTGAACCAGAAAATAAAAGCAAAAATAGCAATACTCCTTAGGTCTAGGCTGTTTCCAGGAGGGCAGAGAATTCCAGTAACAATCCAGACTAATCTAAACCTGTTAGCAAGAGCCCAAATCCCTTCCCCAGTAATTCCAGACACTTGGAATGGGATGCACCAAACACCCTTCTCCTCCTCCTGTATCCCACAGGCTGAAATCACCGTCCCCTCACTGCAGCAGCAGCAGCACTCAGCTCTGACAGACAAAAGAGATTAATTCTCATCATAATGGTTTTCACATCTAAGACACTTTCCTCTACACAATTTCTGTATTTACAGCAAACAAAAAATTGGTTTGTGGAGTTGCTTTCGCACTCATTTTCAGGCAATGTGTCATAATAATATCTGGTACATGTTCAGGTTATGCAAAGTACAGTGCCACTGACAAATCATTTAACTATGCACTTGTCTTGGAGGCTACAGGAAAATGGAAATTACACAGTTTCAACACTGCAGCAGCACAATAAACAAAAACTTTCTCCCTCCTGTAGAGCCACACTTCATGTTCCTATTGGTGCCTCCTCCAGGTAATTTCTTTTGGGTCTCTTGTTTCCATTAACATTTGTATTTTGAGGTGATTTCTACTTTGTACTCGAAGGTGGAATTGCAGCAACCATTTACAGGCTATTTTCTTTTCAGGGCCTGCTCTGTTACCAAGGGCAGCTATGCTGTGTCCATGCCAGGCTTTCCAGAAGTTTCTTATGATTTCCATTACTATCCATCTGCCCTTAGAGAAATCAAGAAATAGCAATAAAACGCTCCCTAAATTTTATATGGGGCACAGCCTTCTCCCCACCCCTCAAACTGGAAGTTTGGAGTAAATGTCAGCTAACAGACATTACTATCCATTCTTCTGCCTTTAATGGGAAAAATAAATTTTGGCAGTCTTTCCCCAGTGTTAAAAGTCTTAGCTACTCCCTGGGGATAGAAAGAATCAATGCAAGTAAGATCCATATTTTCTTTCTTGGAACACCACTACTTCCAGCAATTTATTTGACTGACTATGCCTTCTATTACCATGTAAATTGTTTCAGGCTGCAGGAAAAAAAAAAGTATTAATCTCCCCTCAGTAAGTCATAAAATAAAGAAATCAATTTCAAGGTCAATTTAGTCTAAATAACACCTGCTGCCCTTTTTGTAACATGCAGACTCCTCTGAAACACTAAGTTGCTGTCTATAAAGGCATCAATACGTGATGTCTCACATAAATCAGGGTGCTGTATGGTACAGTACAGCTGATTTGCAGGGGCTGGCAAAAAAAGATTCAGAACAGGTCCCTTCCCATCACACCTCTCCAACATAAGGAGCAGGCTTTACAACAGAGAGCAGAGCCAAGGGAGCCTGGAGTCTGGGGGGGTCTGGCTCTGCAAGGAGCTTGTGCCTCGTAAGGTTCTGGGGACATCCAGGGAGTCCCAGCTCGATGCTGGGAGCATTCAGATCCAAGAAGGGTGGGCAGCCTCAAGCATCAGCTTCAGAGAAAAGGAAAAGGACAGGAAAGTAGGAGTAACAAGAAGAAATCTTTCCTTCTGTTGGAAAGCAGACTGGAAATAGGAAATAGGATAATGGAGTTTTTTTCCCTATCCTAGAATTCAGAAAAGGGAAACTATTGAAATATTCTCATCTGCTTTCATGGAGGGAAAACTTTTAAGTGGAAATCCATTCTCTTTTGGTCTTTCTTCTAAGTATCCTTAGTGTGCTCTCACTGTAGCACAAGACTGCATTTGATGGCTCTAAAGGGGCTGGAGATCCATGCCCTTCTCCTGAAAGTTTGCCTTGAACTCTGTAACCTTTCTGGGCTGTAACAGAAAAGCTCCAAAGCCCCAGGACAGGTCACTGCATTCCTCCCCACTCTGGTACTTCTTTCCCATGAAATGAATACAACTATTTTCAACTTTCCCATGTCTAATTCACAGCAGTGCTGGTGCCTTGTTAAATTCAAAGTTCCTGACAGGTTTTTATTTCTTCCTCTGAGTCCCCCAGCAGAAGACACTATGAACAATCAATATCCAAGCAGCAGAAGTTCCTGAATGAAGCAAATATCCAGATATTCTGGAAAGAGAACTCTATATTCCCATGAGACTTCTCTAATGAAAATAAAACAATGTCCTGAAGGATTCTGAAAAGGGCTGAGAACGTAAGGATGCACAAGGCTGAGCAGACAGCGAATTGAAATCAATTTACAGACAATGCTCTAACACAGGAACCCTTTAAACCAGGAACAGACTGTGGCTTCCCCAATGGAGATATCCCACAGCTCTGCTCCAGGATATGGAACACCCCCAGGTTTCTCCAGACATGCAAAGAACGAGGCTCCATGCAGAAATTCCACAGCAGCAGAATTCTCTCTCAAACTGCTGGGCAACAGAAGGTGGTGAATGAGGCCTTCCCAGCATTTATTGCAGGGGTGAATCTGGAATTCTTGAGGGGTTTCACTTCCTGTTCTACACAGCAGAAATACCTCCCTGCTATACCCAAAGAGAAAACCAGCCCCAACTCTGTCCTTTAGAGCAAGGAGCACATAACACTATCCCTGTTTCACAATTCCTAGTTAGCACTGGAATTGAGCCATTTTATATATATATATATATATATATATATGTATATATGTTTTTTGCATGTATTCAGCTTTATCTGAAAGACAACATTTCACCAAATAATCAAAATATAATTTAATCAACTCTGATATATTCATATATTTATGGAGTATAATGATTCCCCTATGCTGCCCTTTTCCAACAGCTAACACTCAGTGAATCAAAGGTTACACAGAAACAAATTGGAAAACATAAAGTCACAGAAAAAATCATTTATTTATTGGATATAAGAAAACATTTCATTTTTTTAAATCCATGGTCCTGAATCCTATTTAATGCAAACTTCTCTGTGAAATCCCACTATCACAAGCCAAGGATAATGGCTGTGTGTCAGGAGCTGCCAATATACTGATTCAGTGAGTCAAGAAACAAGGATGAGATTTACTAGGAGTGATAAGCATATTAATGTTATATCATCTAAAATCATACAAATACTCATTTTGCAGTTGAATGTGTCTAATATCATGAGATTCCACAGTAGAAAAACAAACAGAAGCTTGACATGGCTGTCCAAGGGCTCAAAAGATTAGAAGCACAAGAAAAGAGCAACTTTTTAAAAAGGGTTTATTTGTTTGAGGTAAAGGAACAGAAACAACCACTAACTTCAGATGCACAGCAGAAAGAGCAGTGCAAGACACACAAGGAGCTTTTCTTAATGGGAAATGTTCTTTTCCATGTGCCAAGAAGAAGCTTCAGAGTCCTGAACAATGAAGCCCTGTAAAGAACAGGGAGAGATATCTCCCAAAGATGAGGAATATGAGCAGTGCAAGAAGAAACTCAGACTATTCCAAACTATTCCTGTTTAACTGAATTATTGTGTATTCCCTAATCCTCCAGCAGTCCATGAAGTGGGTAAATTATTGCAGGATCTGCTGTGAAATCAAGGTGAAGAAAAAGACAAAACACAGGGAGAGTTAAATAAATACTTTCAAGACGTAATCACAAAGGGCACAGATGAGCATGTCTGACATTGCCCATTATCTCCTGAGCAGAATTACTTTAGCTTTACTGAGGCAGGAGATTTCAGTAACCTACAAGTCACTCAGGAACATTTATCTCAGAGTATTAGACGACAATCAGGAGCAGGATCTGCGGAGCAGTGATAATCATCACCCAGCTCTCAGGGCTGGGAGGCTGCGCTGGAAAAGCAGCAAAGGTCCCCAGGGCTGTCAGGAAAGAAACCCTGCCCAGCCTGCAGGGAGTGCTGATTGGAACAGCCCCAGTGGCATTGCAGCTGGGTTCAGATAAGAAATCAAAAGGTTCTGTCTTTGCTAGGAGCTCAGAGAAACCCAGCTGGGCTGTATCTCTACTCCAAACAGCCTTGGCTAATGCTGCCAGTGATTCCTGATTTTCACCGACCAAAGCAGAAAGTGCTGGAAATCTCACAGGAACATTCTCCCAGCCCATCACCTAAACACCCCATCAGGAAATCCTTAATTCACCAACTAGCCAACATTTTCATTAAGTGGATTTAAAGGCAAAAGATCAGCCACAGGATGTTCCACATTATTTGTTCCCCCAGGCACGGAAATATTTATTACACTACAGAATTCTCAGTCAATGATTATATTTTAAATTTATTACCTGCCTGATCACTATTTCAGGATGCTTCTCACAGAACACACTTTTTATGTGATTCTCTGGCACCAGTTAGAACAGAGCCATGCACAAACCCAAGCACTAATACTCTGCTCTAGCAATACACCTCCCACTTTGCATTGTCCTGCCCCAAAAAGCTTAGACAAGCTATGATCAATTTTCTAGGCATGAAATTTCAGAAAATAATCAATACAAGCATATTGTTACATTACTGGAAACAATTATGTGACCGTGAAGTTCATTTATTTAGAACTGGTATCTCTTATATTACTGGAAAATTAACAAGCATTACATGGAGTCTTTCAGGAAAAAAAAAAGACCAGGACATAATCTGTCCAGTCTTTTCTATATTACATATAAATAGATGTATATAAATATATGCATATAAATTTCCTCTGTAGGGACTGCTGCTAGTCTAACATGACAGAGTTTGGACTCAGAAAATAAATATTTCACTGCTGTGGAGCATTAGCAGTTTCTACAGGTTAAACAGTGGCTGCAACCTCTCTGTTTCCAAAGCCCTTAGGAAACACAGCTGGCTGCTCCTCAGCTCCCCAGTGAATAGCACAGAGCATCATCATCATCGAGCTGTCCAAAGCATTCTCATCTTTCCTTCCTGGCACCACCAGCAGCAGCATGCCTTGGACTCCACTCCCACCACTTTGAAATGCTAAGAACTGATGAAGATTTATATTTGAAGTATCACTGCATCCCAGCCTGGGCTGTGATTTGTGACAAGTGACCTTCCCTCAGCTCCTATCAGAGCAACATTCTGTGCACTGCCCAGGGCCTGGGCAGCTCCCCCAAGAGTCTTGGAATCCCAGGTTTGCTTTATTCACGGGAAAATTTAACATATGCACCACCTGTTATTTGTTAAAACATTATAATACCTGTTCCCTCAATGCCATTTCAGTGCACACCTGCAATTCCAAGCCACCTTCTGCCCTCAACACTTACTGGTTTAGCACAGATTTCTTTTGGCATGGATAGAAAAACTACAGTTAGGTATTTCAATTTTCCTTATACACTAGCATTTATGTTATTTTTCAGGAAGGTTGATGAGGCCTGAAATAACAGGAGATTTCTTCCTTTTATTGAAGAAATACATATAAATGCAAACAAAAGTGAGGAATCAATTCAAAATCCTAGGATAGCTTACCAATAAATAAAAGTGGAATGAAAATTCAGTTGCATGCAGCTATTACAAGCTCATATAACTCTGCCAAGATAGCACTTCAGCTCCGTGTTTATTTCTGTCAGAATAATATGAGGAATGCTCTATCAGTTGGAACTGGATTACAATAAATAAGATTCAATTTAAGAATAAATGGCTCGAGTCCTGAGAGCAATTTAAAATTTGTATATTTAAGAAAAATAAATCTATATCTCTTGCAAGGAAATAATACTTTGGACAGTGAGTTTATGAAGGGGTACAAGCTATGAAATTATGTAGCTGGTGCTAATGTGCCACAGTACCTGTCAGCTAAAGAAAAACAGCAGTAAACCAGAGAGAAGGAAGGGAAATGCTCTGAGAAAGTGCTGAAACATGCAGAGAATGGATGCACCACGAACAGAAATTAAGGCAAAATCCTTGTATCACTTCCCCATAAGCAACTCCCTGCTCTCTGCCATCAAGGTAAGCCTGCTGCCATGGCATGTTCTGGAAACTGGAATAACAGCAGCCAGAATAACAGAATAACAGAGTTCTGCCAGAATTTTCAGTGTCTCTGTAGTGCTCTAAGATACTGGAACTTAGAGGAAAAAGTTGTGATTTCATAAATAATGAATGAGGACATCCCTCCATGTCCTCTGTGCTGCACCTGTATCCTCCTAAAGATTGCTCCTCAGGGAAGTGGAACCCAGAGCCATCATTCCTGTCTAATGCTGTGCTCCACAGAGACACTTTGAATTTTGTCACTATTTCAAGACCTCAAATAAATGCCAAGTTGGAATTGCCATGGATGCCATGGTTTGGCACTGGGCAAACTCCAGGAAACACGAGAGTCACTCACTCCACCCTCCCCGGCCACAGCTGGGCAGAGGAGAGAAAAAATCAACAAAGGGTTCATGAATTAAGGTCCAGGAGAAAACACTGCAAGAGCAAAACAGGCTCAGCTTGGAGGTACAAAGTGAGTTTATTACTAACAAAGTCAGAGGAGGATAATGAGAAGTAAAAGAAGCCCTTAAGGAGATCTTTGCTTCCCCCAGCCGCTCCCTCCTTGCCAGTGACTGCACAGGGAATCCACCTTTTCTGAGCTGTTGGGCTGCAGCAAAAGGAGCTCTCTGTAATTATTTGTTTCACTAGAGAGTAGATCAGTGTGCACAAAAACCTGAGCAAAGGACACAGGGTAGATGTGCCCTCCTGATAGAAATGCAAATGCACCCCCACAACCCTGGAGACCAGGGAAATTACAGCACAGGCCTTTCTTTGAGGTCCCATCCAAAAACCAGCAGCACCTTCACCCCTTTATGTCATGATGCTGAATCCTGTCCTAAATAAAGCACTGAAATCAAACTTCTCCACAAGCCAAAACTTGCAGATTTAAGTCACAAAAAGCTTTCATTTATTCATGATGAAACTTTCATCTCTGGTTGCTCCCCAAACAGAGCTGGGAGTCAAAATGATTTGTGGCTGTTTTAGTTTGAAGGCATGGAGATGTGCAGTTAGAGCTCTGCATGGCTGTTTGCCAGCACCAAATTGTACTTGACAGGTGAGAACTCACTTCTGAAATGGACATCAAATTCAAGGAAAGATATTGCTAATACTTTCAAACCAGACAGAATTTCCCTAACAATAGGCTTTGAGGAGGATTAAACAATCTGTGAAGAAGCTTACAGGACAGAAGGAGTATTTTAAACAGTTCCTACTGGTTTATAAAAGTGACTTAGCAAATGTCCAAGTCTTTATTGAAATTGCAAGGTGAGAATTTTCAGCAGTTTCCCCTGAACTCTGCACTGATACCCATCTGTAACCTGATGTGGTTCCTCTCAACATTTGCATAAGAGGTGCCACCTTGTGTCCCCTGACACAAGTGACAGAGGCTTTTCCTGGGCTTCCAGCGCTGAAATCCTGCAGCACAGGCAGTCCCAGTGTTCCCTGGGTCCCTGTGCCCCACAGACATGCCAGGCTCCAGACACAAACTGCTCCTGACTTCAGAGCATGCTTAACCTTTGGATGTTTGAGAGCCCCACTGCCACAAGACAAAAGCTTTCCACGTTTGTGTCCATCATCACACACCCCTCTGAAATGACAAGACTGCATTTTTTGAGTGAGAGAGGAAGCATTGATTTCACCAGAGGTGGATTCACAAATGAAATGACAGAGAGATGCTCATTTCAGTGTTTGCTTGGCTTTAACAAACCAAACTGAATATATCCAGTGCATTACTGCCAGCATGTCCAACGTGGAAACGGAGGGACAGGGAAAGAGACACCAGCCCCAGCTTACAGCAGCCAGTCTGCACAGAGAGCTGAGCATTCCCACCCCACAGCTCATGCACAGCCTCTGACAGTCACAAATCAAGCTCCAGGATCTGCTCTGCCAGCATCAGGAGAACAGGCTGAACATTCATTTCAAATAAATGTGGGCTCTGATGTTGGCCTTGTTCTGCCTAGGGCTGAAATTCAGCATTGGGCAGGACAACACTGCAGCCTCCAGCCACTGCAAACCTCTCTGCTCCTGCATAGCCACAGGAAATAGCTGAAACTCAAACAGATCTAGATGAACTAACTATGTTCTGATCTCCTGTTGCTTGTCTGAACATCCCCCCACCCACAGCAGGTGCATTCCTGCAGCCAGTGCTGGCTCCTGGTGTTTTGATCTGTTCCAAACACTGAACCAGCTCCCTGGTTATTGACTAAAGCTGAATTCATGTCGGAAGTTTCTCTACCTGGGACCTGCTCTGTTATCTGAGGCTTACTGATTCTTAAACTACAGTCACTGGATTATAAATCAAATGGCATCTAATGAAATGTTAATAAATAACCAGTAGTTGACAGCAGTATTAGAGCTCACTGTTTGGCAGGAGCACTGGCTGGGGCTGTCAGAAAATGGGTGATAAAGTACTGGAATGGTTTTCCCAGGGAGGTGGTGGAGTCACCCTCTGGATGTGGCCCTCAGTGCCGTGGTTTAATTGAGGTGTTAGGGCTGGGTTGGAATCCATGACCTTGAAAGTCTTTTCCAACCTGAGGATTCTGTGATTCTGTGGAAAGGACACTCAGTAAAATGAACACAGAGTCAAAAATTAATGTCCCAAAGAAAACTATTCTCTTTACATGCAGTGAAGCATCCATTAACAACAGTCAGCTTGTAAATGACACCCCTGTAACAAAGGGTGACTTTTTCTTGCTGCATGTCCAGAGGAGCAGTGGATCTTGGCACATTTCAGATTTTGGCCTTCACTCTTTCACTCCTCAGGAAGCAATGGAAAAGAGATTATCGTCTTAAAGGAAAAGAATCCTGCATGCAGATTGTGGGGATTGATACCAGAAGCCATAATACCCCTTTATATTCAGAAAAGTACTGATAAGCACTGCAACTCCGAGAGCCAATGTTCAGTGCAGCTGCCTGAAGGTGTAAACATGAATTTAATGCTAAGCCTATGTTACATTTTTAGTCTTTAATCACCTAGGGCTGTGCAGAGAGCAGCTCCATCTTCCCAGCTCTGCTCTCGCTGCAGGGAAGGCTGAGATCAGAATCCTCCCCACTCTGCCTGCATGGCTGGGGGAGGAGGGGGATGAGGGACAGATTAAACCTGCAGAACTGGGTTCCCAGCACAAGAACTAACACCAAAACACTGAGCAGAGCAGTGAGGGCTCCCTCCTCCCCCAGGTTCATACAACATGGAATTCTGAGAGCCAAACATTGATCAGAGCTGTTCTATCCTTAAATCCCCAGAGAGCCCTCTCCATGCCCATAGTCATGGAATTGAAAATCACTATGAAAATTTGGAAGCCTTTTGGTTGTTTTTTTTTGATTCACAACTAATATTTTCAGGGTGGACATTTGTTGTGTTTTAAACAGCCCACATTTATATCTCTGAAATTGCTTGGCAATGCAGTATACACATTTTACAAAAACTCATTAGAGCAGCAATCCAAATAAAGTATTAAGAAGAATTCTGTAAACACCAAGGTTTTCCTCCTTGCAGATTAGACTGACAAAATCTCAGACAAGGCCCAGTCTAAGAGTTCCAAAGAGTCAAAAGTTGGTTTCACTCTCATTCCATCGTCTCCCTGAATCTCTCTCTTTTTCAAACAGCAGCTATGCTTAATCCTGGAAATAGTGAGAAGTGAATCTTCCTCCCAGAACATTTTGTGCTTTCTTGCCAAGTCATCCTGTGAATGTGCTTAACTACAACTTACAAGTCAATTGGTGCTGTGGTTCCATCTGACACCCATCAGTCATCCTGTCCTGCCCACAGACCAGGCAAGCTGCCTGCAAAACGCCTTGTCAGTCTTTCAGGCACTGCCTTAACCAAACAGAAATGGGCTAATAGCAATGCCAAGCTGTCACTCTACATTTATCAACAAAAGGGAATAATTTTTTGGAAAATAATAATAAGCTCTCCTCACAGTAGTGATGCTAAATGACCTGAAAAACTTTCCTAAGGGACTGAAGCCATAGAACAAAGTTTCATTTCATCTTCGTAGATCTGACAGCTCAATTTCCCAAGTTCCCAGGGACCTTCAGCAGTGCTAAACAGAGGCAGTAACACATGTCAGTGTTTACTCTGAGATCTCTTTGTTAAAGCTCTCTGTACTCAGCAGTCTTTAATAACCCTCCTTAGGCACAGGCAGAGCATGTTCTGCATAAAGCAATCAGGAGTGACTCAGCAGTGTGTCTCTTACAGCTGAACAAGATGCAATTGCAGTGTTTAACTAACACAAATACTCATATTCCCCATCAAGACCCTTCCCCTGTCCTGGAAAGGAAATCACCTTTATTTTCAAGCACCACAACCCCAGTGCTCTGCTTTGCTTTGCCACCTGCAGTCCCAGGTGTGGCTTCATCCAGGGAGGAGGTGCTACAGCTTTGGAGCTGTGCTGGGGCAGGAGGTGGAGAAAGCTCCCTGGAGCAGGGATTCCCAGCCCTGGGAGAGCAGGGAGTGAAGCAGGAGCACCAGGAACTGCTGCCAGAGGAGCTGGAACCTCAGCAGCAGCGAGAAATGATGTGACAGGAGTGTGCTCACTTTAAACACATCGGTCACACTGCCCAGCCCAGGGCAGGCTCCTGATCCAAGGGCTGCTCCAGGATAATTACAGAGGTGTCCTGGTGATCACCTTCAAAAAAAGCTCACAATAACTTCTTCCTCATAATTAACCAGTTGTCCAAGGTTTTCGAAAGCCTGCTCTACATTCCAGATGTAGGGAGGTTAACAGCAGTGCAATGGGCAACAGGAGTTTCCTCCACCTAGTTTACAATTAGAGCTTTTCTTTTTTCATTAAAAAGTAAACAAACCTGGAATTTCCAGAGCAAGACTTAACTGAGCTGACTTGACTTTCATTATTTAATGAAAATAAGTAAACAGGAAAATACTTAGGGGCTTTACTGCCACTTAAAACAATGTTTTTGATAAACTGTTTTCCTTTGGTTGTACATTTGACCAAGAACTTTTTCTGAACACTCAAACATTCACAAAGAGAAAGAAATAGCATCAAAGAAAATGAAATAGGAGCCAGAAGAATAAGACAGTTAATTAACTTCAAAAAGCAGGATATACAACTCAAGTCATTCCTTAGGGCCATCCATCTAACCTGGTTTTAAAAGCCTTCAGTTATGAAAACTCCACTTTCCCCAAGTCATTTATTCCATTTCTTTTCGAAAGCTTTTCTTAATGCTAAATCTCAATCTCTTTTGCTACAATTTAAGCCCATTACCATTTGCTCTTTTCCCCGTGGATCTGCATTATCATCATTGCCTGAGTCTCTGCAGCAACTTTTCCTGCATCTAAAGACCGCCAGTACAGCTTCAGAGGTTTTCCACTCCCTTAATCTCAGCAACCCCTGCTTTTTCAGCCTTAACTCACTTACAATAATACAATGAATAAAAGTTGCTATTTTACATAAGTTTGGGCAGACAATGCCTGAGAAGAATTGAAGGTGAGGATGAATGTGAAAGATCTTGACTTTTTCAACAATTTTGGAGAGTAGCACCTGAATCATTAATATTCATACACAGATATGCAGATGTATTTACAGACCTCTTTGCTTTTGGGATATTTTAGCATTGATGGATCAAACCTTAAAGGATTTCCATACCTCTTTATTTCTAACTACATGAACACCTAGGCAAGCCAGCCCTCAGGACTAGAGAATTGTTCCTGAGCACAACTGGTCATTTCAAAACTCCCAAAGATGAGCTTTATTCAGCTTTCAGGAGCTGGTTATTTAATTCAAGCCTGGAAAGCACAACCACAGATGGCAGCTTTTGGCTCCAGCACCAAACTCCCAGTTGCAGCTCCCTTCAGATGCAGAGTTTTCAGCTGGCCCATAAAACCAGAGACAGCTGCAAAATTTAGAATCTGGTCAGTCTTTCAGATTATCAACTCCCAGTGTAGTTTGTTATTCCCAGCCCTGTGCACAGAGATCCTGGATGTGTCCAGGACTGCTGAGCCACAGGGATTCTCTGAGTGAAGGACACAGGAAAACACTCCTTGCATGTTCCAATGTCAAGTTCCTCATTCCCACTCCACTCTCAGCAAACAAGCACTGCTGCTGATACAGATGGAAATACACTCACACCGCTGCAGACGGGCTATATTTGTAGAAATATCTCTCTAAACATCATTAACAACTAATGGCAGCAAAGAGCAAACACATTATTTGTCCTTTTTTTTTCCACTTTGAACTCAAAAATAGCAACCCAGCAGGAGAAATACTTGAGTCAAATGAGCTAATGAGGAGACTATTCCTGTATAATGAGATCTAGAGAAGCCTGTACTTGCCTTAGCTTGTTCTATTCATAGCATCTGCAGTTTTTACTCTGTTATTTGGACTCCACACACACCTAATCTGTACCTACCAACACCACTGTTCCTAAAGTTTTATCTGTGGAAGAGCAGCAGATGTTAAACCCTGGGCTGGCAGTTACATGAGAGAGTTCTTCATCTTCTAAAGCCTGGTCACCTTTGCAAGGCTGAAGGGATAACCAAAGTCACTGGAGATTTAGAATGTGGAAAAGAAATCACAGAACTAAAATGAAATATACTTCAAATTATGGATTGTTTTCCTAATGAACTGTCTTTTCCAGCTCAATAAAATTAGATGTGTTCTGTAGTAAAATCAGTGCCTTCTTAACGGTGTCCTTGCCAAACATCTTTGATGTTCATTAGTAGCACAGTTTGAGAAAAACAAAATATCCATGCCATAACAAAAGAATTCTTGTTGCACGATGAATACTTTCACCTATTTAATCATCATCTTTACAAATAAAGGAAAATCAAGGAAATCAAGGAAAATACTTCTTTGGCTGGAAGTGAAAACCAGACATTTCTCCTACTCAGGTGTCTTCTGAGGCAGCAGGTACTGAAGTGAAGCTGTCAGGAAGCCTGAGCAGCAGCAAAGTCAGGGGGCTGGGATAGAGGAACCTGAGCTCTGCTGTGCTTGGCACAGATCCTCACCTTGCATCGCCTCAGCACAAAGGGAAACAGACTGCAGGTAGAATAATGAGCTTGGGAAAACAATAGGGAGACTAAATCTGGTAAAACAAGCATCTGCTAGAGCACACCAGCTGCCCAGCCATGCCAGGAGTGCTGCCAGTGTCACTGCAGAGTTCAGCTCTCAGGTGGTACTCACTGATCATTTCCTTAAAAAATATAATTAAAAAGTTCTCCTGTCCTACAAAAGTAAGAAGTGGAAATTAATACACAGTTTCAAGCAATAGGCATGGGAGTGGAGATCTATTTAATGATTTATGTTTTAAGAGAAAAAGATCTGTAACTGAAGAGGGAAAACTCCTAAGCATGGGAAAATGTTCTTAAAAGGCAGCATTCACATTCCTGGGCACTTACCTGGATGGACCTGGCTTTGTAAAATGCATCAGGGCCCCAGTGATCCTTATATTTAACATGGATTCTCTCTCACACAGGTTCAGGCTGTGTGGTGAAGAGAAGCCAAACTCCTGAGAATGCTATTGCAGATGAACTGGAAATGGGCACTAGGGACAGATGCCTCTCTTCCAGCCCCAGCTGGGCAGGATGGGCCACTGGGAGCTGGGAATGAAATTGGTTTGGAAGAAAAAACACTATGAAAAAGCTAAACTCATCTGCTAGTACCTTAAACTAACAGAAAATGAGAAATTATTAGAAATTTCTTAGAAATTTTGGGTTAATACAGACCTCCCTACCTTCCTGGATGAAGAACCTCAGGATATTTCACTCCTTGGTTTAACAGGAGCTGAACATGCTCACCTCTGCCTGGACAGGGCTTTTCTGATCCTTAACTGGGACACACAACTTCTGTGCCAAGAGAATGTAAAGAAACCAACATCTAAATCATGTCCTTGCAGGAGCCACACCTGCCTTTTCTCCCTTTTCATTAAAGAAAGCTTCATTTTACCTGACTTTTTCTACTCCACAGCTGCAGGGTGCCATGCTGCTGCATGCCATGCGTCAGAAATGGATTATTCATTCCTACAAATACTCAACTTCTTAAATGCAGCTTGCCAGGCTGACTGTAAATGGAGCTCCTTAGGAACAATTAGGTCTTCTAGAAATATTTAGGACATTTTAAAATCTTTGTTATTTAGCTTCTGATAGTTCCATCAGGACCATAAAATCTATCAGGTAAATAGGTCTTTAGAATTATCATTATTCAACCACTCATTAGTGGCTCTTAATGACTACAAAGATGCTGCTTCACTCCACTGAGTAGGCTCTTGTGACATATTGATATGCACAGGAAAATGCATGCAAATATCTGTGTATTTACCTATTTTGATAGTTGACTGCTTGCAGAGTTAAAAGACCATTTGTTTCCTAAAATAATTAAAATGAAATAATTAGGACAAGTTCAAGAATAACAATTTTTAAATGGGCACATTAAGTAAATCTGTTGTGACTGTCCCAAAATCCTTTGCTAAATATGAAGAGTACTTTTATAAATAGGCAAAAGCTATAATTCCTTTTTCTTTGTCCAACAGGACACAAAATTCCTTCTGAACTACAACGAATTAGGACATCAATTCTATTTTTACAGACATTTGGGCAGCCTGGTTTCAGCTGACCAGTGGGAACACAGGGACAACCCAAACAGAAGCAATTTCTGCCTGTCCTCAGCACAAATAAATGAAGTCAGAAGAAATTACAAGTTCCTCAGATTAAAAGCAAACTATAGCTTTACCTTGTTTCCAGAGTGATTGAATAAAATGTATCCTACAGAAAAGAGAGAAAGAAATTTCATTTTTCCATAGCAGTAACTTGTTTTTCTCTGCCATCTGATCCATGCCAACCACACTCATGGGAAGCTGCTGTGGAGCCCTCAGGAAGACAAACACTGAGAGCTGATGTGGAATTTCACAGCCTGCCATCAAATGTTTGTTTAAATTCCAGAGTAGTGTGCCTACAAGTACAGGGAGAGGTGCAGGAAAAGGTCGACAGCACCAAAAAATAATCATCTAATGGACAGTAATTTGTGTATTAGGCAAATCCTGTTTTCAATCATCTTCCCAAGTCAATAACTGTCTAACTGTGCCCAAAGTCACAGTGCACAGGTCCAGCCTGCATTTGGAACAGATGGCTTTGCCAATTATTTGCCTGCAATGACAATGGCTGCAGACATGCCACAAAGTCAAAGCAATGCACACTTCCAGTTCTGCCACTAACCATAAATGACTCAGCAGTGATTTCTGGTCAATGTTTTAACCACTCTATTTTATAATGTGCTTAACAGCAAAAAAAAAAAAAAAAAATACTATAAAATATGTATATGTGGAGAATATTTCATATAATATCTACATTTATAATTGTAATTATTATATCATATATACTTGATACATTAATAATTTTTTTTATAATTGCATATTCTTTATATAGTAATAAAGACTACAATTATATAAATGCAGAATATAACTTTGTATAACAGAGACCAAAACTCAAGTTTCAGGGTTTGTTCAAATGGAACTGAAACACCTTTAGGAAACTTTCCTGCACTTTTTGCCCAGAATGAATTCTCAACCCAAGTGTCCTTTTCAACCAGATCTAATTGTAACTCGCTGCATCTGCATTGAAAACATCTTGAAATTCCTGAAAGAGCCTGTAGGCAAGATTTTATGTCCCAATCATCACAAAACCCCCTCCCTGTGACTGCAAACAGATCCATGAAGTTTGGTAAACTGGAGGATTTGGCACTCAGGTGATTAATAAAGACATCAGGAGGGCACATGAAACTTTTAGCACTCAAGCTCCTGCTTATTGATGGGTGAAACTAGAGAGGCCCTGCAGCTGAATTATTCTTATATGATCTCAATCTGTTTTCCATTGATTTTTCTTACACAGCAGTAAGTTTTGATTAACTTTAGAAGCAGCAATGACTACTTCAAAATGCCCAGAATTGATCAGACATAAGGATTTCCTGTTAAGTAGAAATTTAAAAAAATATTACTTCCAGTATCACGATTAAGAAACGTAAAAGAACTCTTTGTAAAAGTATAAATGAAAAGGCTGCCATGTTCCTATGGCCATTTTGGTGACTTGGAAGGTCATTAGGACATCTCCCAAAAAGTGAATTAATCACAGAGAGAAGTTTTTCCAGGTGACTTTCCTTGGTGACTGCACAGCTCAGCTTGTTACAGGTACCAGAAGATACCACACTTACAGGAACTGAAAATATAAAATACTTGCAATAATCCAAGACAGCAAATTAAACAAAGCCACACTTTTTAGTGAAGCTTTTGAAATAAAAGCTGCCAGAGTAGCAGTTGAACATTTCACTTCTGTGTTACTGCTATTGACAGCCATCTGAAGAAAGCTCTTTTTTCAGGTCTGATACATATCTGGGTTTGGCTTCCAGAATTTCCTCCTGCTTTAACTTACCTTCTTCATGAATTTTCCACAAGTGGAAGCACGGTGGACTGTCTCCTAAAACTTCCCACCTTGTAAACGGAGCAAAGAACAAAGAGCAGATTTGTTTTCCTCAAGGTTTTGCTGACACCCTCTGAAACCTGCAGCTCTGCGATAAGTTCTCTTCCACTTTGCAGATATAGATCTAAACTGACAGTGCAACATCCCGAGATCAGCAGATCAGTGGAGCTGCTCGAGTCATTAACTGTTCCTAAGGTTTGTACAGCTGAGTTCATCACACAAGCTCTTCTAAAGGCAAATTTTACATTCCTGTACTCTGGTAGGAAAGTAATAAACAGACTGGATGTCAGCTCCATGCAGTTCAACTTCCAGAATAGCTTCACTTTCCACAGTGGCTCTCTAAAATGACATTTTCCTCCTGCAGCTTGATGGGAAGCACGAGTTTGGGGTTTTTTTTCCAGACATACTTGTTCAATACTCTGCTGCTACATTCCAGATCACCGTAACTCACAATTTCCTCCATCTCCCCAGCATTTCAGATTTTAAAGTGCTACAATCTCTCTTCCATAATGTTATCTAAAAATAACAACATCAGGCTGGCAGAAAAACCCACTGCAGAAATTTCACACCATTTCAAAGTAGTCAACAGGGAATGTCCCACGGGGCTGCACTCTGGGTAGTGAATGATGTGTATCTGGAGAGAAATATTGTGGAATCGATGCTAGAGATCAATCACTTGAACGAAATGCAGTCATTTGGGACAGTCTCTTTTCCAGGGCAGCTGGAAAACCACTTTGTGCACAATGTACATTCGTATGCAGAAGTTCATTTATAATATATCTCAGGAGATGCTGCAGCTTGCACGCAGTTATTTAAATAGTTTGGGGACTTTGCAAGAGAGATTTACTCTCACTCTCCACACATTTTATTATGGAAGGTTTATCATCAATATTAAAGTTTAATTCCCCCAAAGCAGTGCATTAATACATTCATAAGCTTTAATACCTAGAGCTTTGTGCCCACCTTCATCATATATTGAACACAATTGTCAAACAGCAGTTCCATACTTTGCCATCCTTCTTTTTCATTTTAAAGGGATTTCAGAAATATTTCAAAAGCACAGGGTCATTTTGATGCACTACATTTTGCCTAATTTTAAATGTCTGCCATGCAGAAAATTGAGTTTTATGGTTTTCAGAGTAAAAACAAAGAGTGCAGACCCCCAGTTCTCACAGCTTGCTCTTTTCAAACAGTTTTGCTAATCACATACAGACCTTTTGCCAAATTTATTATTTATTACTTGCCCCTAAATCCTGCTCTCAAGTTCACCCATAATCATTTGGGTTTTATGCCCTTTCAATATTTAAAAGTCATCTTTTACTTTGTGTAATAAACTTAACATTGGGAGTAATTTCCCATGAAAGATCCATCCACTATTCCAAATCCTGCAACTACTTCCAACAGGCCAGTGCCTGTCCCGAGGCTGTCCTGTGCTTCTTCTGCATTCTGAGATATTGCAAGAGGAAATCCTCTCTTATTAAACAGCTAATTAGCTTGATGGCACAATAAACCATTTTTCCTGACGTGTTCTGAGCAGAAAGGAAGTGGCAACTGAGAGCAGCCAACACATAAAAGGGGCAAGGACATTAAAAATAAAAGAGGAAACTAATTTAATTGCAATGAAAGAAACCAAACAGCAGACTTATTACAGGAGGAAAAATAAAATACTCCCAGAGGCATTATCATTTGTCAGAATTGCTGCTGCTCCTTCCTGACATCATGGCACACAAAGGCAAAAAAGGGGGAATTCAGAGATCATCAGGAGAGCTTTAAAGTTGGCTTTTGGTACCTGAGACAGCTCACACCAAGAACCAACACAGCCACAAACCCCCCAACTGCCTATGAGTGAAACCTTAATTCAATATGTAATTTAATTTGGCTTCTGCTGCCTATAATTGCTTCCATCCTCAAGAACAGCTGGCAGGCACCAAGACAAAATGCACACTCAGGACAGCAGGAGGGAGGGGTTTCATTAATTTTTTAAATCGTTGTATTTTATTTAGCTTTTGCTGCCATCTACAGTAATCATCACAAATCTGCACAAGGAGCAGGTACAGCACCAAAGCAACAAAATAAACCTTCAGCACAGTAACAAGCTGGGCTAGACACACACTAGGGGACTTCCACTGTCACTGCAAGATCTAATAAACCTTCTTTGCAGATAAACTTTCTGCCTCAGCTGGGGCCCAAAAATTCATTTACAGCTATTTGTCAGCTCTGTAAATGAATTAACTCATCCACACAGCTCCCAGACACAAGCACAGACTTCCTGAGTCTGTGTGCATCAACGAGGCAGCAGTGCTGGCTACAAACTGATCAAAGTTTTAATTTCTCTCCATGAGATTGGAACACTGACTGGCTCAGTTCAGTGTCTAATTCTTCCATATGGCCACACCACAAAAATGTGGACACCATACGGTGTCAGTTTGCTAATTTGCTCCCAAAGAGCTTTCTGTAATCAAAATATTTTTCACTTGTTATCTTAATTAATGGAATTTTTTCCATTCCAGAGTAATGCTGCACTTCTTCAGAAAGCTGTCTGTCTAAGCCTGTCTGTGGCACAAAGCAAGATGCATGGGGACACTGCAAATGTTAGCAGGATGAGACAAAACACTCTAAACAAGAATGCAGCATCTGCTTTGATGGTAATTTTAATTTACAATTAAATCATTTGAAGGCATTAGGCCTCAGACCCTGGTTTACCTTTCCAGTAACTAATACCTGATTTCCAGTGCCAGGGTCTTATCAGGGGTCCCAGTGTGATTTTCATCTCAGCTTTGCCAGTGCTGTGTCACAGCATCTGAACCGGCACAAACCCTAAAATCCAATTTCTAAAGAGATCAATTCTAATCCTTTTTTTTTTTTTTTTTTTTTTTTCCTTTTGTGATTTGTAATTTTTCTTTTGGGGAATTTCTGTTCCTCCAACAGTCTGCAGGCTGCTGCTGCCTCCTGCATAATGGCAGTGTGTGTAATTCCGATTACACCATTGCATTCCCAGCTGTACATCCATTCAGAAAAAGGCTTTAATGCCACTTTACACCATCCTTACTCCACTGAGTAAAACCAGGCTAAAGCTCAGAGGTATCACAGCAGTGGAGAGCACGATTATCACCTTGTCAGAGCTGTCTGCTGAGTATCTTTGAAATCCAGTGTTCTCAGATGAACCTTAAAAAACGTTACCCAAGGCAAGACACTACTGGGAAACCCATTTGCTTCACTTTTTCAACTCTTTGGCAAAGATTCAATCTTATCTAGTAGGAGTACAGAAAATATTTCTGAGGATTCAACAAAGCCAGCTTAACCTTTTTTTTAATTCTTTTTTTTTTTTTTTTGTAACTCTGTATTAGGCAGTTAATTTTTTGGGTTTTTTTTTTTAGAAGGATAAAACATCAACATATTTGTTGATTTCAATTTCTTCCATGACACAATCCACTGAAAGACATGCCCTTACCAGCAGCTGGATGGTGAATCCCAGTTTAAACTGTAACAAAATCTGAAGATCAGCAAAACCTGGTGTCAAACCAAACATCTCTTTTCTAGCTACATTTTAGTACACATGGGACCATTAACCACATGAGATTTTGAGCAAAAGTGAAACCTGGACTGTTTTTGTGGTATTTTTTCTCTATTTCCAATTGCTAGATTGAAAATTGCAGCAACACCAGGTATGGTTTCTCCTGCTTCCTAATTCATGTGAGGAGAGGTCACATGAATTTAGCTCACACTGATGCTAAAACTCAGACCACTTTCAGAGGTTCATTTTTACCTTTCCTTCCTCCAGCATCACTAAACTGCCTTCAACAACCTGTTAACAAAGGTTAACAGGTCCTTGCATGCCAGCAGTCAGAGATATTACAAATATTAAAAAGGTCCATGATATATTTTCCTTTCTTCTTATATAAAGCAACACATAAAGCAAATAAAGAGAAAATAAACCTCAAAAGAGTCTCGGGAAGTACGTGTTCTGGTGATCAAAGAAGTGAATTTTTGACTCCACAAAACACCATAAAATTAATTCCTTCAGGATTGGGATTATGCCCAACAGTTCTCCTTTGTAAAAAACATGCACTCTGAATTTTTTGCACAATTGCTGGAAGTTCAGCTGATCCTGAAGTGCTTTTACTTGTTACACACAGGGGATCCAGGAGGGCTTGGGCTGCCCTCAAGCCAAGGAATTGTACTGCCAGCAGCTTGCTACAGCTCACACATGGAACCTTCTAACCCTGCAGACAAGTTTTCCTCAAATAAGCTTCTTACAGACAAGTTATGACGGGTTTTTTGTTTTTTAATTCAGTGAAGTTTTATCAATGGAGCTGAAATCTGTAGGCTAAAAAAAACCCCATGCAACAAATACACCAAAGCTGTTTAGGTTCTGATCTGTTTGCATGGTTTTGCCTCTGCATATTTTAGGGCCAGTTTATCTATTTATTTAAGAATCCCATCATAAAAATATAACATGAACCAGGGAAAAACTTCAAACCTAAAAAAAAAAAAAAAAGAAAAAAAAGAAGTTTACATTGTACAACACTTAGTCTGTTAACACAGTGGGAAAAAAGTTTTACCAAGTTAGATTTGAAAACCAACTTGAATCCTTTTAGAAAACCACTGAATACATCTGCAGTCAAAAGGACTGGCAAAACTTCTGTCCAAACTGTTTCTAAACACTCTCATCATTCTATGGCAAACTGTTTCCCAGTTAAAAAAAATTATTTTTAAATGTCAAGTGAGAAATTGGCATGAATGGAAGGTGCAATTGCTTACAGTTTTAATAATTATTTTTTAAATGCAGCATTATTTCCCAACTGCATTGGTAGGGTGAGGTGGGGCAGATTTCTTTGTTACACAAGTCTCCTCTGTAGCTGGTCGTGGTCATGATTAACACCATTAATTGAAGCAGGAATAACTGCTGACAGCAAAATAAAATTGATAGCTTCAAAAGTTTAAAACCTTGTCTTTATTCCCCTTATTTTTTTGATAAAGCAGCAATTCCTACTTTATCAAAAAAATATCAGTGTTTAGAGGAATTTATATTGTGTACACACTCTATAAGCCACTGAGCATTGCTCCAGTTACAACCTCCAGTCATAAATGTGCTGAACATTTCAGATTTAAAATAATATGAGAACAACAGGCATCCTTAGCAGCCACTGCTTGATCCTGAAATCCATGGGGGTGGGAGTGAAGAGTGCCAGGTTTCATCTTGGCTGACAAACGCTCCCAAAGAGCTGCAGCTCCGTGCTAAGTGGAAAGGAGAATACAGAAATCCTTCAGCCAGTGTCCCACAAAAGCATTCCTGTTATTCCCTGGGAAATCAGACGTGGTGTGTAGCAGAGTGCCAGTTTCCACAGCCCACACTGTGAGTGGTTTGGGGAATTTTAACCCATCACCACATCATTAAAACTCAAACACAGATAAGCAGCAAGGAGCTGTAACCAAATTTGTGCATTTGGGGCAAACCACGTGTTTCAGACACAGCACACCGAATTATCCATACAGCAGGCCCAAAGGAGTCATTATGAATTTCCAAAGATAATGCTTCTGATTGAACATAGGTTAAAAAGGTGTAGAAGATATGGAAACCACTGAAGTTTCATGTAAAACGTGTTCTTCCTCATGACACAATGTTTAACCATCCCTCCCTTCTCCAGAGTGCATTCAGGTCAAGGAGCAGAGAATTCAAACCTTCCATGGGATTCATCCTGGGCCCAGGTCACACTGGTGACCAAACCAGCATTCCCTGAGAACTTCTCAGTACAAAAAAGCTCCCACTGAGCTTTGGGCTTCAATCTTAAAGGAAAAATCCCCCTAAAGGTACCAGAGCAGCTGTGAGAATGGCCTGGAGTTAGCACAGTGGGAAGAATGATTTATGGATAATAAAATTAGGCAAATCATTGGTGTAAATCATGGAGGTAAAAGGCTGAGAGACAGAAAATTCTTCCTGACAAAACAATTAGATGTGACCAAAGACCCTTCAGTCCTGGGGTGAATTTTCAATTAGTCCAGCAGCCACAGGGTTGGGCTCACAAGGAAGCCCCAAGTAAGAGCAAGCAGGACTAAAATGAAGAGAAAATGCTCCAGAGGCTTCCCCTGTTTCCACAAACAGGCACAATTTCCAGGCAAATTCCCCCAAAGCTGCCTGCAGAGCACATTTGGCTCCATCCCCTGTGCTCTCAGGTCTGTAACCTGCCCCTCGTGTTTGCAGGCTCTGCTGTGTGACAAGAGCCACCCCAAAGGTTTTCCACAGCAACAAACAGCACAGACATTTATTAAACCATGGGAAATCAGGGGCTCTTCTATTCTGACACAAACTAAACAAAATAACTTCTGAGAGGCTAAAACTGCACACAGGTTTGTCAACCATAAGAGGCCTAAAGAGGAGTCAAAGGGCAAGGCCAGCTTCTCCTGGGGAAAAGGTGACAATTCCAGGGATTTGTCAGCTCCATCCTGAGCTGTCCCTGGACAGAGCACAAACCCACCCAGGGCCCAGGGATGTCCATCCACAGCTGCAGCAGGAATTGCTGTTATTGTGAGATGACCACCTGAACACACCCAAACACCTGGGTGCTGATGGGTTCTGTACTTTTCCACTCCAAGCAACGAAATCAGCTCTAATATAATATCTAAAATCGCTGCTTTTACCCTGGCTTGAAAGAGATGATGCAGAACAGGCCTATGATTAACTTTTCTATTTCAGATGGAATACTTAAATCAGAAAGCTTGTCTGATACTGCTGAGAGCAGGGAGACAGCAATTTTCCTTTCTGTATCATGCCCTGACAATGAGCTGACACTATTTTAAAAGTACTGAGCAATTTGAAAGGTTTCCAGATAGCAGAGATTTAAATGTACTTTGCAAGCTGAAATGGGCTCAGCTTTTGCACTCCCTTGAAGGAAAAAAAAAACCCAAACCAGAAAATTATTACACCCTTTATAATTACAAATGTCATGCTCATCTGGGGCAATGCTCATCTGGAGAAAGGGTTAAGGTCATTTGCTGGGAGCTACAGAAATGTCAGTCACAGACCATTAAATAATCATATTGACAGAGTACATTTTTAGGTGGGTTTTGCAAGTAAATCTAGATACAAAGTGTGACACAAGCAGGAAATGTCTTATTCATCTCCAGCTGCAGTGTGGGGAGCAGGGAAAACTGCTCCAGCAATTCTTTACACCAAAAGTTCATTACAAGCAAAAGCCAAAAGAGGTCATAAAAGATTAGGAACAGTTACAAAGATATTCCACAGGGAAAAATACAGTGATTTTATAGCTAGGACTGCCTTGTCACAGTAGTCCAAATCCACTCCTTAACCCACTTTTCTACTCTTTGCTCCCAGCAGCTGCAGACGAGATTGGTGATTAATTTCATTTTTGTAGCAGCAGCAAAAATCTGAGTGCAACACAAACAGAAGGAGGGGAAAATGTGGGACAAAGAGTGGGAAAATAGCAAAGAGACTGTAATTCCATTCTGCAGTAGTGTTACATCTTACATTAGCCAGGATCTCAGATGGGAAGAAAGAAGTTTGGAAGCATTAAACTTTAACAATTGAATCCGACATGTTGCTGTATCAACTGTGAGCTAAACCTCACGGGAGGGAAAGAGAACCTGTACTATTCATCTCTCCAGATATTGTCATTCACATTCTGCATTCTCATTCCATTTACCTGTCATGTTTGTACATTAAATAGGTCCCAGTATTATCCATCAATGCCAAGACAAAAACTGAGATAAAAATCTTCCAATGTCCCTTTCACCTGAGAGAAACTGCTGTTTGAAATCTCTGTTTGGGGACTCTGCTGCTGCCTCCTCCTACCTGAGGCTGCAGGAATAAGGACAGGGCACAGCTCACCTGTGCTGCAGGTGGGAATTTGGGTTTGATCTGTGATGCTCAAATGAGTGTTCAGAGAGTTCCACTCCCCTGAGCCCAAAAACCACCACAAGACAAACCTGTTGTCTGCTTCCATCCCATCCTCACTGTCCTCAGAGCCACATGAAACAGCACCACCCACAGAGGTGGCCAGAAATACAAATAATTTCACTGTTAAATTGGTTTTCCTGCTATAATTGATTGTGTTTAAGTAAAACACATGGATCATTCCTGCTTCAAACTTAGAATAAACTCGGTTTGATGTTGTGGCCAACACCCTACTGGAAGGAGTAGATGTTACAACAGAGAACAAATATACTGTTTATATATTGTAGGTATTTATACAAATGTTTCTATATTGTTTGCACGTGTCCTTACCTGAAATACTTTAGAAAAGTCAATTAAAATTAGCAAGAACACATCAGAGACACACACCTGCAGCCTTTTCAATGCAGGTTTTTCCAAAAAAAATCTGATGGCCAAGTGTCCAAAATTATTGCTTCCCAGGAGGCTTTGATGTTTGCAGCCTTTGAATTCTCCAGACAGCAGAACTAGAATGGCAACTCCTCCTCAGCACAGCAGGGCTGTCCCAGGAGGATGAGGAAGAGACCCTGGCATCAGCAATCAGTCAGCATCCCACATTCCAGCTGCTCCCAGGGGGGCAGGAGAGGGGTGGGAGGCACAGAGGACTGAAACAGATTTTGCATTTGTAGAAAAAGAGAGAGATCTCCTTAGTACCCCTTTCTGAACCATAAATCGGAGATTAAATGACCTTTGGGTAGCACCTTTTGGATAAACTGTAAACTAATGATGAGCTGTGATAATACTGCCATGCCAAATCTCACTCTGCAGTCTCATCCAGCCCTTCCAGGGACAGGGCTGTGCTCCAGTCTGGGGCTGCAGAACACAGGATCCTCCCAGCTGGCCCATTCCAGCCAGGAGCAGCAGGAAGATGCTGGTGATGTCAAAGTTATGATCAGACCCACAAATCAGCTGGGCAATTATTTCCTCTTTATGTAGAAGGGAAACTACTTGCAGAGATTTTTCAAAGTTTTTACTTCATTAAGGAATATTCCAACCATTTTCCTGTTTTAACTAAATGGGTGCAATTCTTTCCTGAGGTGGTACCACGGTGGTGTACAAACAATGGTACCTTAAATCACATATTAATTGACTATGTAAGGCATGAAATGCTTCTTTTGCAGAGATCTTTCATTGTGACACGGGCAATTATCTTCATGGATGGGGATCTGTAGCTCCCAGAACTGCTGGACAATTAGTGAGAGTTCATAATAATCCATGCACGCCTTGTTATTGCAGTCATGGATCAAATGGTAAACTAACAGTGACTGCCTCTCAGAGCCACATCTGCAAGTTGCTGTTTAAAATAAGTCTGCTGCTTAAAATGGATTTTGAACACACATTTTGTAATCACAAAGGGCTCCTGTGTTTCAGGAATCATTTCACCAAGATTCCCCCCCGTTAAATTCCTGTGTAAACCTGGTCCTTTGGGAGGCTGCAAGGAAATACTCCTGTTCATGCAGAGTACATAGATTTGCCTTCTGAACCTTTTAGGATTTCATCTTCAAATTCAGCTCTCCAAAAGGATCTGAACAGCTCTAGAATCACTTAATTTCTGGTCCCATATTTCATCGCTAATTACTTGGATCAAGCCCTTAATTCCTCTTAATGTGCTCAGGAATGAGGGGATCTGATCACACACTCCCAGTGTGAACAAGAAGTAGAATTGTCTGAAAAAAGTGGTTTTTTAAGCCTACTAAAAGTTAGTGGTACCCAGGCTCCTGCATTGCACTTGGATCTTCTGAAAATTGTACCTGCAAGAGAAAAATCCACTAATAACTTGGAGCCTGGCCCTGGAGTCTCAGCACAGTAAAACACAACAATTCAGTGAAAACTGTACAAAAGATTGCAGAATTAAAGTTTTTATAAAAGAGAATGGTCCCAGAATTATTGCACAGCAGGATCAGCCAGGAGGGGAACAGCCAAGGCCCAGCACAGAGCCAGGTGAGCCCTTGGCCATGGCACATCACCTTTGTGCCAGTCGGAGCATTTCATGCTGCCTGTCTGCAAATATCCCTTCCCCTTCTTTTCAGCACCCATTTCCCTGCCTGAAAGTTCTCTTCTACACCAGGATCTGCAAACTTCCACACGGTTTCTTGCCACATTGAGCAATATTTAATCAGTGTGACACAGACTCAGAGGTGTGGGATAGGTATCAAACTTACTTTTTGAGCACTCAAAATTGGTTCCTGCAGGCCATTTTTTACATCAGCTGTCAGCACTTAAATGCCACAAAAGCTTTCAGCATGAGTAAGCAATGCCATTTAGAAAATCCATTTACTTTGTCTCTACCAGCAGTCGTCCTTCATCCTTTTTTGTGAACATTTTAGGAAACAAATTTTAGTTACAGGGGAACAACCACAGAGAGCAAATAGTGAGTTAATACCCTCAAGCCTGCATAGGAGTAGTAATATATTTTAGATAGGTGAACTCAAGTGAACAGCCAGAGCTGTGGCACAGAGATTTTTATCCAGAGATGGATCCAACCACAGCTCACACCAGATTAAGCTCACACACTTGATCCCTGCAAATATGAGGATATAGCACACAATGCCATAATTTAATTGATATATTGGGATCATTTTCCCTCCCTCTCCCTAGGAGTATTCTTTGAGAGTTCTTAATTCTGCATACTTTCTACTTTCCCTTAATCTGGCACTCTCAAATCAAAAGTCATTCAAGCAGCTTTGAGGTTCTCTCTCAAAAGTGATTTAGTTCACAAGACAGAAAGGCTTTTTTGCTTCTATTTTTAAGGGCATCCATGGAAACTAAAGTCTCATTAGGGTTTTAGTCATTTCTCATAGTTTGATTGCAGACTATTACATACAGTATTACTCTCAGTAAAAGTACTTTATTAAAAATAATAATATTGCTAAATTTATCGATAAAAACACAACCAAAAAGCCCTGACTAATTTGTCTGTGTTATTTCTTACATAAAGAGGTGCTGGATTCTTCAGTCCCAGCAACTGTTTTTGAGATGTTCTGCTCATAATCAACTCAACTTGAAGAACTAAACTGCCATCCCCTCTACTTATGTTTTTCTCTGTTTCTATTATTCCTTTTTTCTTAATTCCTATCTGAACTCTCAGTTGTCCCTTTTTTAGGGCTTTTCTTCTCTACTATTCCACATTCCACAAACCAGCTGAGGAAAACCTTTCCGCAGAACACTGCAGTGCCTGAAAGATGAGGAAGGAAGCCCCAGGAATTTCGCAGCCGCTCTAATTAATCACCGGGGCAGTGACACCATCACAAGATGCAAAAAACCTCAAAGCAGAGGCAGAGATGGCAGGGAAAAACCGACCGGAGCCCTCGGGGGTCCCGCTGGTGGCAGCTCGGGCACTGCGTGCGCTGTCCCCCTGTCCTGGGGAGGGGTCCCTGGGCACTGTCCCCCTGTCCTGGGGAGGGGTCCCTGAGCACTGTCCCCCTGTCCTGGGGAGGGGTCCCTGGGCACTGTCCCCCTGTCCTGGGGAGGGGTCCCTGGGCACTGTCCCCCTGTCCCTGTACAGTGTCCCCCTGTCCCTGAGCACTGTCCCCCTGTCCCTGTACAGTGTCCCTCTGTCCCTGAGCACTGTCCCCCTGTCCCTGTGCAGTGTCCCCCTGTCCCTGTACAGTGTCCCTCTGTCCCTGTGCACTGTCCCCCTGTCCTGGGGAGGGGTCCCTGTGCACTGTCCCCCTGTCCCTGTACAGTGTCCCCCTGTCCCTGTGCACTGTCCCCCTGTCCCGGGGAGGGGTCCCTGTGCACTGTCCCCCTGTCCTGGGGAGGGGTCCCTGGGCACTGTCCCCCTGTCCCGAGGATGTCCCCGTTCCCCGGCCGGGTGTCCCCGGGGTCGGTGCCCGCTCGCAGCCGCAGCGCTGCCCGTGCCCCTGGGAGGTGGCTCTGTGCAGTGTCCCCCTGTCCCTGTGCAGTGTCCCCCTGTCCCTGTGCAGTGTGTCCCTCTGTCCCTGTGCAGTGTCCCCTTGTCCCTGTGCAGTGTCCCCTTGTCCCTGTGGTGTGTCCCTGTCCCTGTGCAGTGTCCCCCTGTCACTGTGCAGTGTGTCCCCCTGTCCCTGTGCAGTGTCCCCCTGTCCCTGTGCTGTGTGTCCCTCTGTCCCTGTGCAGTGTCCCTCTGTCCCTGTGCAGGGTCCCCGTGTCCCTGTGCAGGGTCCCCGTGTCCCTGTGCAGTGTCCCCTTGTCCCTGTGGTGTGTCCCTGTCCCTGTGCAGTGTCCCCCTGTCACTGTGCAGTGTGTCCCCCTGTCCCTGTGCAGTGTCCCCTGTCCCTGTGCACTGTCCCTCTGTCCCTGTGCAGTGTCCCCCTGTCCCTGTGCAGTGTCCCCCTGTCCCTGTGCAGTGTCCCCCTGTCCCTGTGCAGTGTCCCCTTGTCCCTGTGCAGTGTCCTCCTGTCCCTGTGCAGTGTCCCCCTGTCACTGTGCAGTATCCCTCTGTCCGTGTCCCTGTGCAGTGTGTCCCTGTCCTGTGCAGTGTCCCCTGTCCCTGTGCAGTGTCCTCCTGTCCCTGTGCAGTGTCCTCCTGTCCCTGCGCTGTGTCCCTCTGTCCCTGTGCAGTGTGTCCCTCTGTCCCTGTGCAGTGTCCCCCTGTCCCTGTGCAGTGTCCCCCTGTCCCTGTGCAGTGTGTCCCTCTGTCCCTGTGCAGTGTCCCCGTGTCCCTGTGCAGTGTCCCCCTGTCCCTGTGCACTGTCCCCTGTCCCTGTGCAGTGTCCCCCTGTCCCTGTGCAGTGTCCCCCTGTCCCTGTGCAGTGTCCCCCTGTCCCTGTGCACTGTCCCCTGTCCCTGTGCAGTGTCCCCCTGTCCCTGTGCAGTGTCCCCCTGTCCCTGTGCACTGTCCCCTGTCCCTGTGCAGTGTCCCCCTGTCCCTGTGCAGTGTCCCCCTGTCCCTGTGCAGTGTCGCTCTGTCCGTGTCCCTCCGGGCCGGTGGCCGCAGCGCCGCCCGTGTCCCGCAGGGGGCGCCGGTGCCCCGGGAACGGCGGCGGCTCCGGCCGGGAACGGGAACGGGAACGGGGAATGGGGAATGGGGAATGGGGAATGGGGAATGGGAACGGGGAATGGGGAATGGGGAACGGGGAATGGGGAATGGGGAATGGGGAATGGGGAACGGGGAATGGGGAATGGGGAATGGGGAATGGGGAATGGGGAATGGGAACGGGGAATGGGGAATGGGGAACGGGGAATGGGGAATGGGGAATGGGGAATGGGGAATGGGGAATGGGAACGGGGAATGGGGAATGGGGAACGGGGAACGGGGAATGGGGAATGGGGAATGGGGAATGGGGAATGGGGAATGGGGAATGGGGAATGGGGAATGGGAAAGGGAATGGGGAATGGGGAATGGGGAACGGGGAACGGGGAACGGGGAACGGGGAATGGGGAATGGGGAATGGGGAATGGGGAATGGGGAATGGGAACGGGGAATGGGGAATGGGGAATGGGGAATGGGAACGGGGAATGGGGAATAGGGAACGGGGAATGGGGAATGGGGAATGGGGAATGGGGAATGGGGAACGGGGAATGGGGAATGGGGAATGGGGAATGGGAATGGGGAATGGGGAATGGGGAATGGGGAATGGGGAATGGGAACGGGGAATGGGGAATGGGGAATGGGGAATGGGGAATGGGGAATGGGGAACGGGGAATGGGGAATGGGGAATGGGGAATGGGAACGGGGAATGGGGAATGGGGAATGGGGAATGGGGAACGGGGAATGGGGAATGGGGAATGGGAACGGGGAATGGGGAATGGGAACGGGGAATGGGGAATGGGAAAGGGAATGGGGAATGGGGAATGGGGAACGGGGAACGGGGAACGGGGAACGGGGAATGGGGAATGGGGAATGGGGAATGGGGAATGGGGAATGGGAACGGGGAATGGGGAATGGGGAATGGGGAATGGGAACGGGGAATGGGGAATAGGGAACGGGGAATGGGGAATGGGGAATGGGGAATGGGGAATGGGGAACGGGGAATGGGGAATGGGGAATGGGGAATGGGAATGGGGAATGGGGAATGGGGAATGGGGAATGGGGAATGGGAACGGGGAATGGGGAATGGGGAATGGGGAATGGGGAATGGGGAATGGGAATGGGGAATGGGGAACGGGGAATGGGAACGGGGAATGGGGAACGGGGAATGGGAACGGGGAATGGGGAATGGGGAACGGGGAATGGGGAATGGGAATGGGGAATGGGGAATGGGGAATGGGGAATGGGGAACGGGGAATGGGGAATGGGGAATGGGGAATGGGGAACGGGGAATGGGAACGGGGAACGGGAATGGGGAACGGGGAATGGGGAATGGGGAATGGGCACCGGGGAATGGGGAACAGGGAATGGGGAATGGGGAACGGGAATGGGCCCCCCTCCTGCCGCTTCTGCTTGTGCCCCCCTGCAGCCATCCCCTCTACAGCCTTGCTCTTTGCAATTTTGAGAGAATCGTTTGGGATGTGCCGGGTTTGCTCCACGCTGTGAAATCCCGAGCTTTTCTCACCGTGTCACTGCTCATGAAGGGCCGACAGCTCCCCAGAAATGCATTTAGAGCCAGTTCTGGGAACATACTACTAGTACTTTCTTCACAACATGAAGATTTCACCTCCCTTCTCTCCAGAGTTTTACATGACAGATTTTGTATTTTTATTACACAGACCTCTGGGTTCTTTCACCCATAAAGCTGCTCTGTGATGACATAATTTCTTCCACAGCCTTCACTATATTGCAGATGGAACACTGTTCTCCCACTTCATCAGAGGGGATATTGAACCCTTCATCCCAAAGGGCTTCACTCTAGGATCAGTGTTTTCTGGACTGAAATTTGGGGGAAATACACCTAGCAGCACTTTAGAGACTCAGTAGACCTCAAGATCCCCCAAATTCTAGCCCTAAGGGTGTTCAAGGATACAGGAATCTGCACGAGGAAAAAATAGTTAAGAGGGAGGAAGGGAATGTAGGGAATAAAGGGATTAAATTGAACAAGGTGTTTGGAAGGAAAATCATTAGGAGCGATCACCAGACGTAACACAAATGAGAGTTCAGCTTCAGAATATATTCCAGGAGGATTTTGTATTCCAGACACAGTCTTCTAGACCAATGTATTTTGAATTCTACACTAGTCCAGCATAAATAGCGAGGTTCTGCTGCATTCCAGGGTGAATTAAAGATTGTCCTGGTACATTAACAAGCTCATGACAGCAGGGGCTGCTGTCCCGTGTGTCACAGGGATCAGAGCCCCGGAGAGCCCTGGCTGTCAGCTCCAAGAGGAGCAGCCCCACTCTGGGAGGTGCAGAAGCAGAAACCACCTCAGCCATGGGTGTGTGTGATCCCCCAGGCCTGCCTTTGTCCTGGGGGTTTGGGATTATCCATCCCCCAGCTGATTCCAGGCTCTTAAGAAGCACCTTTGTATTCTAGGAAGCTGCTTCCTGCATTTCTCTGGGTGCCAGCTACACTGAGCTCAATCCATCACGTTTGTAGCCGGCTCCTGCCAAGAAGCAAATACTTCATTGAGTATTTTATAGCTATTGCATTTTGTGGAGACAAACTGTGACTACCTAGATCAGAATAAATAATAGCAATAAAAATAAAGACTTCAGAGATTTGATTTTCTTAAGCACATCCAAACCCTTTCGCTTAGAAATAAGACATGACTACAAGGAATGTGCCTGTCATCTACAGTGCAGGAATCTACTCAGTGCTGGCCCCTGAGGAGGCACTGCTCATCTCTACAATTTAAATTATTTTCTCTTGTTGTAGTAAAATCAGGAAATTAAACTGGTTGGATTAATAATGGAACCCCATTGTGAAAATAAATAATTGCTCTATTCATTAAACACTGCACTGAGTCAAAAGGTCTGGGGTAGAGAGAAGAAATCTCACATTGAAAATTGCTTTTCACAGACTATCTGCAATTCTTGGGTTGGTTGCTTATAAGCAGTACATCTAGAGTATGAGTCAAAGAGTAGACAGGTTAGTGCTGAAATAAACAGCCTGAGTAGGGATTGTTTTTTAAAATGGGATTTATTCCAGAATCCTATTCCACTGTGGTAGCATCAAATCCAATAATTTCAATGCTACAGTGAAGCATTTGGAACAGCTACAAAAGTAATTTGAACAAAGTAAGGAAAATGTAATAACAGAACACTTTTCTTTCTCCAGCTTCCACACGCTGACTTGTTTATCTGCAGGGAAAAAAAACAACATTACAAGGGAACTTCAACACCTTCACCCTTCAGTGGTCACCTCTCACAGCCTTATCACAAACTGCTCAACACGAGTTACATCAAATCAGCATCACACAGCCCAGTGAAGGCAGCAGCATGAGTGAGCCAGGGAAGCAGGAGAAGTTATTCCTGCTGCCACTGGAGAGCTGCAGCTTTCCCTGTGCCAGGGGAGCTGGGTTTGTGCTCGCCAGTGCCCTGCAGCGCCGCAGGACTCAAACACTTCAACCCACGCCAGTCAGTCTGAACGAGATGGGAACAACTCAGGGAGATGTGGAGCTCCTGCTTCACATCTGGGCACAAACTCATTGCAACAGCTGCCTCCTCCTCCTCCTCCTCCTCCTCCTCCTCCTCCTCCTCCTCCTCCTTCTCCTTCTCCTTCTCCTTCTCCTTCTCCTCCTCCTTCTCCTTCTCCTTCTCCTCCTCCTCCTCCTCCTCCTCCTCCTCCTCCTTCTCCTTCTCCTTCTCCTTCTCCTCCTCCTCCTCCTCCTCCTTCTCCTTCTCCTTCTCCTTCTCCTTCTCCTTCTCCTTCTCCTTCTCCTTCTCCTTCTTCTTCTCCTTCTCCTCCTCCTCCTCCTTTTCCTCCTCCTCCTCCTCCTCCTCCTCTCCCGAGCTAAGCCACACGCAGCTCAAGCCATCACCTTCTGCAAGGTCAGGGCTTTGTTAATTAAGCAAGCTCCATCATTTCTGGGGTGATCTTTGACAGTCCTGGAAGGGTGATGAGGATGAGCACCACAGAGCACAGCTGAAATCTGGATTTGGAAGGGTGAGGGATTTACAGTGGCAGAACACCCTGCTCAGAATTCCCAGACTCAGGGAATAGCTGGAGGACTCTTCTGGGACACGTGGAGAGCAAAGTGCTGAGAGACAAATGAGTGAAAGGCTGGTGCTGTGGGGAATGGAACAGGGGGAAAAAGGACTGTGTTGAGTCAGAAACAAACCACATCTTTACTGCCTTTCACACATGGTAACTCTCTCAGGCAACAAAAAAGTAAAAGTAAGGGGATTCAGACCTTACAACTCTGTTCTTCAGCTGTTTCAGACAGTGGACTCAAAACAATCCCTACATATAAAAAACCAACCACCATAAAGATCAAAATGAAACTCGCTCCTTCTAGAAGTAAACAGGAATATCAGCTCTTGGTCATATGCCTGCTCATATAAATATAATATAAAATTGAATACAGCTGTATCTGTAAAACACTCAAATATTTGTGTGTACCCACACAGCAAGAGGTAACATCAGGGAATCAAAACTGCAACCACTAGAACCAAAATTGCCAGGTCATTGCATCAAATGAGACTTCAGAATTATCATCTCTTATTGCTGGGACACAGCACAGGAACCACGGCTACACCTGATAAAATATTGCAAGTAATGGATTTAATAGTTGGGCACTGTGTCCAAAAATTCCTGAGTAGTTTTTACAAATTTCTGCAAGGATAAAAGGTGATGAGGAATAGTGAAATCTTTACTCCACTCCTGAATTTGATCCAGATTTGTATTTAGAAATGCTAAAATATTTTCATTCCAGACATAGTGTCTGCATTACCAATTCTAACAGCTCATAAAAGGAACATTCATAATCAATTATTACAGAGTTAGAGCAGCATTTTAGCAATAAACTGTCTATTTTCTTCATAATGGCAAGAGTGTCATCTTTTATAGCCCTTATCCCACCAGTGACAAAGTGCTTTGATCTCCAAAACCGGAGGGAGGAAGAGCAAAGTTTTCAGAATGGAATTGTTCTTTATTAGAATTCTTCTCCACTTAGATTGTTCAATTTGAGTGCACAGTTAAACCCCACAATGCAGGCAGTGCTGTTATTCCAACCCTTTAAGCATTTGCAGTCAGATGAGGAAAATTGATGATTTCCTCAATGCCCAGGAGGGAGAATGAATGATCCAAGTGTGAGCCACAGATCCCTGGTCCCTATTCCAGCACGCTCTGGACACCTGACAGCCAAGGGAAAGCCTCAATTCTTCCACATGGGAAAAATTAATTACAAACAAATATATTAACACTGACAGGGACTGACTATTGTCACAGGCATTGTACAAACCTTATGTTCAAGTATATACTGTGGGTATTTTTCTTGTATATATAGGTGTAAAAGCATTAAATCAACCTAACTTGTGGATGGAACAATTTTTATACTGGTTAAATCTCTGACTAATCACATTTACAGCTGTGAAGAGGCTGGCTCCAGCAGACCACCTCTCATTTGGAAGCATCTGGATCACACAAGTGCAAGTGTGAGGAATTAGCCAGGATGTGAATATGGAGAGCTGACATTCAGGAACAGAAGGTCTGGAACTGTGAGTCTCCCACTCCACTAGACACAGAAAAATAAAGATATACAAGAAAAAACCCAACACCTCTAAAAATCCAAACCCTGTCTTGTTACAAAGCACTCTGGAAAATAACTCTGAGGAAACCTGGTGGAAACACCTAAAAAGCACAGGTTAGAGGCCATTATTTAAATTCAAAGGAATTTAATGTGGCACTTAGTATGACAAGCTGCTGTACTGCTCCCACCGGGCTCGGCAAGCTCAGTGTGCTTTAGCAGCTTAGTTCTACTCTAAGACTCCTAAATGTCTGAACTGTCTGCTGAAACCTCTTGCATAATACATAAACTTCCCTCTGAACACATTCTGGCATTCCCCTCTCTTGATCTTTTCTGGAATCAGGAAGTATCAGGGCATGGATAAATAAGTGGATGAATAATAAGATAAATTTTAAAAACTGTCTCCAGATTTTATAGCAGCTCCCCTACCTGCTTCCTCCTTAAAAAGAAAAAAAAGCCAAACAAAGTGGTGGACTTGTGTTTCCTGACAGGTTTGAGTGGAGCTTTAACAAGTTGTGAGGTGACTCAGAAGAGTCACCATGCTCACTTATGGCACACAGCAGCTCACCTCATCCCAAAAGCTGCTCCTGCTTCTCCTGATTTCAATTTTAGCCTTTCCATCTTTGATAAAGGTCAGTAAGTTTCTACAGCTTGCAAAACAGAGAAAAAGCAGAGTCAGCTTAGTTATGGCTTTAGCATGGTGAGAAAACCCCACACACAATTTTACTTTCATTCAATTCACTCTTCTGGATTGTGGAGATGCCTGATGGCTCAGCGAAACCTTGCACAGATTCCACTTGGTGGAATATCAGCATTTGGGACTTGAAGAGTCCCAAATGCTGATATTCCACCTCCCAGGGAGCTCCAGGACATCTTCCCCCTCTCCCCCTCTTTTGCACATTATTGCAGTGCCAGAATCCTCCAGGAGCCTCAGAATCAAAGCTGTGTCTCTGTTGAATCAAAGCCTTCTCTCTCTCTCAGGCTGAGTGATTCTGTGCACATTAAAAATCCCAGTTATTGCATTCAGAACCAATTAAAAGATAATCTCCTTTACCTGAGTGCCCACTGTACCCTGGCAAGGCTGGCATCACCCAGCCAGCTCTGCCATCCCTGCCCTTGGATTGCCTCTTCCCTTCTGGCACATGCACCCAGCCCCCCTGTGAGTAACAACAATGACTATTTCCACAGGGCTTTTCTGCCACTGAGTCATTTCCCCAGAGAAATCATAAGGTGGGCTAAGAGTGAGAGCATAGGAAATATTAATTCTGGGATGCTAAAAGCCCAAGGAGAAAATTCAGACTTGATACACCAGCGCAACACATTCAGGTTCTGCACTTGGGTGCACTGCAAACACAGCAAGCCAGGAAGGCTGTACCTGCTTAGGTATGGGGAGAAGGCAAAGCCTGACATTTGATGCTGTTTCCTAGACCAAAGCACAGCCTGTCACTGAAATAAAATCGATGCCAAACTCACAACACAAAGGCAGCACAGCAGGCTTGGGAACCAGTGTCAATTAGTGACCCACAGCTGCAACCCAGGGCAAGGAGCACTCAAATGCCTGAGAGAGATCTCAGGGCTAACCATAGCTTATGGATAAGGTAGAAAAAACAGACACTACCCACTAAAAAATGTAAAACTAGCTGGTTTAATGAGTTTAAAACTAATGTTTAATGAGATAGACTTGAGGGATCGCTGCACAGTTCCTGCATTTCCCCACATCACGTTAGTTAAGCTCATTTCAAAGCTATGAGATAAACACTGGTACCCCAAATACCCATCTTCTCCAATGAAGGGTAAATGGAGTTATCTGCCTTTAGTAAAGGCCAGCACATTCAGCTTATTACAGTGCTCTGCTTCCAAAAAAGCTTTTGCTGCTTAGGGAAAATGGGCAAAAGCACCCTGTCCACTCTCGTGGCTGCACTGTCACTGAACAGGGTTTTCTCCTGGCTAATACTGTGTAAATATCAACTTCACCACAAAATTTAAAATTAAAATTAATTTAAAATTTAAAATTAAAAATTAAAGTTGCTCCAGAAAAGAGCATTGTGCTACTTCTTAAAAAGAGACAGCTGACAGAAGGGAGGGAGGCTTGGATATCCTGAGGCAGACAAGCAACAGAGAGGTAACTCATTAAACACACACGAGTGTACACACAGATTTCAGCTGAGACATGTAACAAAAGGAAATACAGCAATAATATAAAACAGCTTTAGTCTACAGTTACACCTCCTGTAATTAGAGTGTTTCTAAAAAAAAAAAAAAGAGAGAGAGAAGAAGAGACCAGAAATAAAAGTGGGAATCTGGAATGAAAACTGAAGAGCAAACCAAATACCAAAATGTTTTCAGAGCCTGTGGGGAAAAGTGTGTTAACAGGGAGACAAGCCATGCCAGAAAGGTAAGGATGGAGACACTGGAAAGGCAGAAAAGGAAATACCAAAAAAATGTGGAGCTGTGACAGGATAAGCTCAGTGAGCATCCTCAGTTACCTCACCCTGCAGTTATTCCACAGCTCCTTTCCACCACTCCTGCCCTTTCCAAGCTGTTCATTACAACCTGAGCTACCTATTGGCCACCCTCATTTACACCTACTTTGAAAACTGCTTTATTGTACTTTGTGCTATGTTTAATCATTGCAATTTAAATTAGCCGTGTTCACATGGACAATTTCTCTGCTGATAATTTAAGCAGGAGAATTGGTGCCCTCACTGCACATGCTGTGGTGCCTGTGCAGGCTGGTGCCCCTCCAGTTCACTCCTGATGGGATGCACTGACAGGGACATGGAGTGTTTGTATTTTCTGCTGCTCATCTCAAAGCCAAGTGAATTAACTAGAAGATTTGTCAGGTTCTTAACTGTTTGGGATGCTGACAAGAAAATGGCATTCAGCAGTAAATAGATAATTTCTGAGGAAGAACAGAGAAACTGAAAGTTAAAAGCATGATTGGCAGCTTTTGGATATACAAGATCTTTATTTTCAACTCTTTTCATGTTATTCTGAGCAGAGCTCAAAACTTCCATCCCAGCCCTTGGGCATTTTTTCTAGTAACTACAATTATTTTCAATTTAAGAATCTCAGAAGGAAATAAACCCCACTTATGACCCACCAACTCAAATTTGCTGTAGGTTTTTTTTTTTCCTTCCTATCAGCACTACCCTTTGTTTTCTGAGGGTGGGAATTCATTTAGATTGCACTTGGGGTCCTTTTCATAGAGGAGCAATTATCATTACTCTGCAGTAATTTGAATTAGCATGCAATAAAGCACCTCACACTATCTATGAGTCATTACATTCTCCTGCAAGTGATCCACAATGGGCATCTCCCATTATGCATGGAAGGAGAGTGCCACTCCAAAATACAGTGCAGTCAGCAGGAAAATGAGCAGGAGCTCTGCTGAGCACATTAAGTGTACAAATAAAGGGGGAATATTAAAAAATGAGAGTGTGGCAGCTTATTGCTGTGAGTGATTCTTGCAAGTCCTGCAGTTTCTGTAGGTGATCACTAAAACAATACTGCAGAGCAATTACTGCTTTCTGCACAAACAAACCAAACAGTTTTGAGCTCAGCCCACCTCTGAACTTAGGAAACCTTTTAACTCAACTCTAAATTTTCCTTTTTACTGAGGCAGGAGCTAATCTTGTAAGTCTCATCCTTATCTATCAGGGTTTCTCTCAAGCAGACACAAAGAGCAGGACTCTGCATTACTGCTGTTTCAGGAGGTTCAAGACCAGGACAATTTGACCAGAGTTACAAATCTTCTCTGTTATTTGGATATCTTGATTTCAATTGAGAAGGCTCCCTCTTCTCTTAAATCATACTAAAATAAACCTAAAAAAAAGACAACAAAAACAAAAAAAACACCCCAGCATCTTCATTGTTTTTCACCATTTCTTGAAAGAACAGCTACAAGAGCAAGAAAATGGACAATTTCCAGACATAAATATTTTCTGGTTTTTGAGCTTCCCAAGGGACTTGGGCACCCAGTTTCACTGCTGCTCATGGCTTATTCATTTTCCTTTTGGAAAAAAATTATTCCAGCACAAGAGCAGAGGGGAAATCACCTTACTGATCAAACTGACAGCTGTGGGAAAATAAAGCATCCTTTCAGTGATTTTGTTAAACCACACCTGGGACAACCCCCACTTCAATTAGCTCAGGGAGCATTGGGGTTAAGTGGCTTTGAACAGGGAAATTGATGTGGGTATTTATTCTCAGCCCACACCACTTTAGGAATAGGCACCCATTGAGCAACTGGGCAATCAGAGGGATGAATTCCAGCTTGGAAGCACAAGAGCACAGCACCACACTGCTCTGGCTGACAGCAATTCCTCATGCTGCCTGCCATGGGTAATTCCAGCTTTTCTCTGCTGCTCCTGTAAAAGCTGTTCTGCTTTGCACATGGGAAGGGCAAGAGAAAACAACCCCATGGCCAAAGAAATAAAGCACCAAGAAAAATGGGACCATGAGGGCTGGAGAGAACAGCCACTGTTACTGCACCTAATGAAGTTTAATTCTTTATATTAAATAATTAAGAGACTTAGCTTTTGTCTGCTTTAATAAATATCTCGTTCCTCTAAAGTGTTTAATTTTTCACTTCTGAGTGACCACAGCTGGGCAGGGAGCAGACTGAGGTCCCCTCAGGACAATTCTATGATGTGACCCTGGCCCTGACCTCCTTTCCTTCCCCAGCCCCCAGCAGCCAGCTGGGGTAGAAATGGGATTGTGCAGGAGCAGGATCTCAGCTCATTTCCACACTGAGCAGGGCTGGAGGAGTCAGGCATTACCCACAGCAGGGTTACACACAGACAGAGCCTGCAGGCACTTCAGACAATCCTGTGGTACCAGATGGATCCATCAGTGCTGGGCAAAGGGGCCAAAATCATTCTCAGGTTGTTCTCCATCCTCTGAAAATTCATGGTTAACAAAGGAAGACCCCAATTACTGGGAAAAAGACAGTGTCCTGTCCTGTGAAAGGGCAAGAGCCCATCAGAGCTTGTTTCTAACCCAAATGACTCTTTCATTTAAACTGCAGACCTCACATTTTAGGTTTATTTTCTAACTGTGAGATAAATGGGATCCACCCAAGCAGTGTCAAATATTCCTTCCAGCTGGAATTCTGTAATGAAGAGGAGCCAGAAATTGATGTTTTGTTCAGATAATTTTCAGTCTAGAACACAATATTTGATCTAAATTTTTGAACTGGGCTGTTTGTCCTTGTGTAAATCTTCCTTTCTGCTTCTGGTCTGCTCAACATTCGATGGATTTCTGTTCTTGGCAGGAACTAAATGTAAAAGAGAATTCCAGGTAGAAGGATAAGGGAGATCCCATTCCTTCTGCTGCCTCTACAGATTTCTCCATTTAAGTGGTCTGCATTGAGCTCATGGATTGCCTAGATACTCCAATAACTTGCTTTCAATCTCATTATCCAAGTAATTTATATACATAATAAAATGCTTCAGTCTTGACATTAATTCTTGCAAAATTTTACATTGGTATTAATTTTACTTCCTGGATTTTAATTGAAGAGAGTATATTTTGTCACAAGGGAAACCGAACATTAGTTCTTCTACTTAACAACCATGTGGTTTCATTAGAAATTACATTAGTTCCTCATTAAGCAACAATAATAGCGTAGAATTGGGATCAATAAAAAAATACATTGCCCTAAGGTGCTGAATAGTTTGGTTCATTTATACTCTCATGAGCCAAATACTTCAGGATCCAGAATTAAAAACCCTCAAACTTGTATGCAATGCTTAAGAAATGTCATTTTATTTCAAATAATACAGATTCAGATTGTTATGGAATAACTGCACAGGCTCAGGCACAGCTCTGCATCCTCCAAGCAAAGTTTTCATAATTAGGAGCTTGCACCATTCTAAGAACTCACATAATTAAGAGAACTGCCCCACTAAACACAGCACAGGTAATTCTGTCAGCTCTGAGGAGGAAATGGAAGTTTTTGCTCCCACAGAACAAAGCACCCTGGCTGTACCATTTGACCCCACAGCAGCACCACCCAAGGGCCAGATGGGAAAGCAATAAATCCATAGTATTAGCTTTGGAAACAATAAAACTTTCAAGATTTTGTTTTATCCCTCTAGTTAGGCTTGACGTGACTTTGCCTTGGGGAAAGGAATTTTCTTTATTTTTTTATTTAAGAGATGTATCATCACTCTGAGGAGATGGGCTGAACATACCAACAGACTGGGAATAGCCCAAAGACACCCAGAGAGACAAAAGAACATCTACAGAACATCAGTGGCCATCTGCAAACATCTCCCTCAGATTCCACCTCTGGCAGAGCTGGAGACATCCAGAAAAGACTGGTAGGAAATCAAAAGACTGATAAGAAATAGAAGAATGAAGATCTAATTAATATCAGAGGTGAGGAGATTCAGATCCAATGGGAAACTGAACGCTGTGGGTTGCTCAGCTCTGGACCAATGGACTTTGGAACAGAGCATCTCGATGGGTTTTGACTGTACAGAGTTTGGGAGGAAATCCTGCAAAAACATGTGTGTTTGGAGTATTTCCCGTGGCACATCCTGACCAGAAGATAAAGTAATGCCTGGTTCTCTATCACTTCAGATATAGTGCTAGAGGGGTTTATCTTGTCCTCAATTTTTGGTGACATTAGGTTTCTGGGAATTTATTTACAAAATGGACACTTACACAAATCAGAGCAGACCTTTAAATCACTTCTGTCAAGTGAGTGAAAAGCTCAAAAATGCAGTGTAACCTGCTATCTTCTCCCTAAAATCAAGCTTTTAGGGAGGTATTTAGGGAGGTATAACACAGCCAGGCTCCTTCCTCTCCACAAGTCCTTTTGGATTTACCATCAGCTTCAATAACAGACTTGTAACCAAGTCTAAAGCAAGCTCCAGGAAAGACAAGGCTCATCCCTGAAGGTGATCCTGGGGTTCACATCATACACAGTGACATGTGTTGAGACTTGGACACTCCCTCTGTGCTCTGATTTCCATGGCACAGCCACGAGCCCTCCTCCCTGCCAGCCTGTCCACACATCCCACCGCAGGATTCCTCATCCCCTGGGAGCCCACACGGCTCAGCAGCCTCACTGGAGGTGCTCACACAGTGCCATGGGAAATAAACCACCCTACTCCAAGTGTAGGACAGATCTCCCCTCAGCAGGGATGTGAGGAGCCGCTTAGCCTTGATTTCTGTCTCAGTACCGGGTGCCAGAGGCACGTAGGGGGTGCACATGTGGCACTTGCAGGAGGCAACCAGCACAAGAGGGGAGAAAGCCTCATCTGTCTCTGGGGACTTTGCTTGGCAACCATCTCACACCTCACATGGGGCAGGCAGGCAGCAGCACAGGGGCCTGCAGAGATGTTCTCCACTCAGATGGTGCTCCCTGACCCTCTGCTGGTAATTCCTGTTTTCCTCTCTGTCTCCCCTTCTCTCTCCCCCTCATCCTTTTTCATTTTCCTTCCTCCTTTTCTGTATTTTCTAGTCCTCTTTAGTAGGGCAACTCCCCCTTTTTCTCTTGTTTTTGTTACCAATAAACAGTTCTCAGATACTAATCTATTTTAAAATAACTCCTTGCAGTTCCCCATAGGGGAACAAAACAATAACACAAAAGGAAACAATAATCCAGTTTTCACAACCTTTTGGGAGAGTTCAGCCTGGCTTTTGCACAGGTACCTGAGGAACCAGGCAAGGGTGTTCCAGCTGAAAGAACAAGACTGGCTTCCTTCCCAGGCTGCCAGAGGTGAAAAGAAAGAAAACACATTTTTCTACTTCCAAACTTGCAGCACTTCAAAAAGAACAACCTTACTGCAGCTGTTTTGTAGTAAACCATGGGATGTGTAAACAGCTCAGCTTCAGTTTGCCATCCAATAAATCTCATCAACACTTTGCTACTTCATATAGCTCAAAGCAAGAGATGTCAAATGTTCCATGCAACTACATTTTCTCCTCATTCCCCCTGTCAGGTGTTTCCTTTGCAGCAGCACCTTCAGGGCACCAACCTGCACCAGACCCCCTGCTTGAAGAACCACACACCTGCATTGAAAGATGCAATATTTGACTCAGAGATGGCTGTAAACCACAGATAAAATAAAGTGTCGGGGAGCACTGGTAGAGGAAGGAGACAAAGCTCTTACATCCCACCAAGAGGACAAGTGAAATGTATTCATGGCCTATCAGGATATTTTTGAGAGAAATGGGATTAGTAGTAGTAGTAGTAGTAGTAATAGTAGTAGTAGTAGTATCATTATCATTATCATTATTTTTTATTATATAATAAAATATAATATTTTATTATTATATAATAATATAATACTATTATATAATAATATATTCTTAATTAATTATTTTTATATTTATATTTATATATTTATATTTATATTTTATATTATTAATTATTTAATATTAATTATTAATGTTTATTATAGAATAATATAGTATTTTATTATTATATTATAAAATAATTATTATACATAATATTATTGTGATTATATTATAATGTTATTATAATATAATATAATTAATATATAACATTATTGTATAATAATAATGATAATAATAATAATAATAATAATAATTTCATAAAAAGTAATATTTGTGTTGTCAGACCTTCTGCACTATGGGAGGGACCAATTTTAATTTTATGTGTGCCAGCTTTCTGCACACATATTTTCTTTGTTAACTGCAAAACTGGGGAAGATCTCAAGGAAACTGACTGTCCCTTCTCGTGCAGCCTGCCTAGCTGTTTAAATAAACACAGGCTGAGTAAAGCAGAGGTGTCATGCAGTAAGATCTCCCCTGCAGGCTGTCCTGGCAGCGATGACTGCTCTGAGTGTCTCTGACACCTCCCTCACACTCTTTCATCTCAGTGTATTGATGGATGCAAAATTAATAAAACACCTACAGGCTCACATATGTCAGCCTTCAGGAAGGCCCTGGAGTTAATGGGGACTGACAGTGGCATAAATGAGGGTGAAATTGAACCAGGACCCTCAGCTGCTGCTGTGTTTGCAGCATGTTCTGACAATCTCACGCCACTGATGTCGTCAGTGCTTATGACGTAGGAAATGAAACAACACAATAAAGTTCCAAACCAGACATGCCAGGTAACCATGGAGAAAGACATAGTTCTGGATAGTAACTAAATTCTCATTTGAAATGCAACAATTATTACAGTTTAAATGGGTTCCAGATTAGCAAACACAGGGAGAGATGAAACAATGAAAATATAAGAACAAATGATATCAACAATATAAACTCAGACTGTCACGAGAAGCTGAGAAAAAGCTTCATTTCTCTACAAACTTAATGAATACTTTGAAGAGGTTTGGGTTTGTGCTGTTTTTATATTTCCTTTCAAGCAATAATATATTAGACAAAGGCAGGAGACAAGATGAGAAAGCTCAAAAATGCAGTTTCTACTTGACCTACATTGTTCCAATTGATCACAGACAATTATAGCTGTATTTTATCTGCTTTCCTGAAGCTGCCTCATATATTCTCATATATAACCCTCCAAATCTAACAGACAAGCACAGAGGTGCAGGCACACAACTGTAGTTTTAATATACAGCAGGCTGCTGTCCTTGTGATTGTATTGGATATTAAATAAAGCTACTAGCTCTGTTTTCTTTGAGAAAGGCTCGAAAGATTTCATTTCTTCAGTAGATAGGAGAAAAGGGGGAAAGGGAAACAATGCAGGAAAGAAGAAAAAACATCAACCAGAAAAGGAGAAAAAGTAACAGAGCAACAAAGGGATCCCTTCCCATCAGGCCCCACCACACCCAGTATCATTAACCACAGCACTACAGAAATTTTCTTGCTCAGAAAAATAGTGAAAATCTACATTATTCCTTTGTTTCAAAGTCACAACACTTAAAGAGACTTATAAATGTTAAAATAACAACATTCATGATCTTCAGTTGTGCCTTAATACAGTAGCTTTTTTTCCTTTTTTACTGCCCTCCACCACCCACACCAAAGTGACCAGAAAGTGATTTAAAAAGAAAATGTTTTTTTTTCAAATGATCATTCAGTTTCTGAACTCAGTTTTCCAGTCTTTGACTGAAAGGGCCAAACCATGTTCTGGGATCCTTCAATAACTGTGTTTGTTAATACAGCAGCCCCTTACTGCTCATATCTGAAAGTTCTACATCTATCAAAATCCAGAGGGATGTTTTAAAAGATTGGCAGGGGAAATGGCTTCCAGTGCCAGAGGGCAGGGCTGGATGGGATATTGGGAAGGAATTGTTCCCTGGGAGGGTGGGCAGGCCCTGGCACAGGGTGCCCAGAGAAGCTGTGGCTGCCCCTGGATCCCTGGCAGTGTCCAGGGCCAGGCTGGATGGGGCTGGGAGCAACCTGGGACAGGGGAAGGTGTCCCTGCCATGGCAGGGGTGGGAATGGCCCCTGATCCATAAGATCCCTTCCAAGCCAGCCTGTGACTCTGTCTTATTCAAACAGAAGCAGAATAAAGGTTTTCAGCTATCTCCACAGCTGACCAAGCAGGCCTCCAGAACAAGGGTTTGCAATGCAGATGCCAAAAGATTAAATATTGTCAACCAAGTGCCAGTGACCTGGTTCCCTTCAGAAAGTTTCAGGAGTTACCACATGTGCTAAAGTGCTGTGCTTCCATCCAACCATTTACCTGCTTTCCCCACCTTGACTCAGCATCTTTATGTTTCAGCTCAGCAGCTTCAATACATTGGTTGGAAAAGCACAAATGTGTTCTGAGGATGCTCGTTGTGCTCAGAAAGCCTGACTGAGAACATGATTAAACCCTTTGTTCCAGCCACTGTTCAGACACCTGGCAAGACACAGCCCATGGTCTGATGGGTCCATCACCTAACCAGACATGCCAAACCAAGTGTGAGGAAGGGACTTGCTCAAGGACAGAGCAGAGACAATCCAAGTCTTTGTCAGCTCAGACTGGAAACTAAAAAAAAATATTATGAATCTGCAACTGTAGTAATTCCTTCCCTTTTAATCAGTTTCTACAGAGAAATCACTGTGCAATCTTCCTGACACAGACAGAAGCTCATTTACTTAAAACAACAAGACTTATCCCAAAGGAAAATACTCTAGAGAGGTCTGATTCCCCAGAACAAACTGTTAAGCAGGTCTTAATTCAAGAACAAACAAAAATGTCCTGAAGCTTGGAGTGCTGGTCAAAAAAAGTTGTGCTATCAGTAAAACCTAACTGAAAAGAAGGAAAATAATATTTAATAATAATTATTGAAACAGGCATGGGCACACATGCATACAGAAAATATTCTCTGAGTATGCAAGCTGAACCTTGCCAATGCATGTTGTTACTGTTGATACTTGGGACCAGGATCTGTTCTTTCCAATTTTGTTTTTAATGCATCTCAGGGTTTTAGGTTTTCCTCAAAGCACGTGACTTGTGCTTATTATTGGAGCAATCTGCATTTAAAACTCAACAGATCTTTGACCAGGTATCAAAATACCCCTCTTGATGTGTGAGGCATCAGAAACCCACCTGTGCCAGTAGAAAGTTCTTTATGCCTTTTTGGGTTTGTTCCCCTAATTTTGAGGTTTGTAATTACCTTTGTCTTAAACACTGTAAACTGACTCCCAGGTGGATTACCCAACAACTTCCCCAGTTCAGAGGCCTTTACCTTGAACTGGAAAAACCCAAATAATCAAGTTGGATATCTTTTATTTTTCTCTGTGTTGCAGTAACATATCAGTGTTATCCAGAGGAGTAACAGCACACAGACCTTGCCCCATGCAAGCACCACTGGATTTGAGGGGGGAAAAATGCAATTCTCATTATTCACTGCAGCCTATGGTCTAAAATCTGTATTTACAGCCTGCCTCCATCAGCGAGAGCCAGTGAAAGGTCACGGCTGTTTGCAGAGCACTGCTCATCATGGACCACTCTGAAGATGCAAAGATAGAGCAGCCTGTAAATTCAGTGTTTTCCCTGTTATCAGCACAGGGCTGCAGCTCTGGGGAGGAAAACCAAAGATTCTTTAAAACACCCTTTCCACATCACTACACAAAAATCAAACACCGTGCGCTTGCTGCGTGTTTGACAAGTTCACTGAACTCAAAATTTAGAAGTACAAAACTTTGTGACTGTCACCACATGTGTTTTTCCCCACTTCAAATTTAATGAAGTTACACAGCAGAGCTTTGTGTTGTTCCCACTGCACACAAGCACAAAATGAGATCTCTGGATGCAGACAAACAACTACTCAACAGTATTTTGAGTCAAACAGGATTTGGGCTCTAAAGTATCAAATAATGGAATGTAGTCCACCAAATTAATCCTAATATTTGACTATCAAATGCAGACAATTAGACTCTCAATCTGGCAAGCTATTAACCTCAATTGAAATAAATTGTATTTTAAAATATACCTAAAATCAGGGTTTAGGTTGTCTCATTTTGGATTTCTGAATGAAGGATTTCACTAAATAAACACATCCATTAAACATCTTGCCCACATCAACTACTCTTCTACAAGATTCCAACAGCCAATCCATTTCTCTCTTCCTGTGTGATTTTATAATTTTATACATTGTCTTGTTGTCAAGAAAGCTGCTGCTTTTATTTTTCATTAGTCTCTGCCAAGAGTTCAGACCATCCTTTAACTCACCTTTAACAACTCATTTTAACTCCAATTTAACTTCCACAGAACTTACACTCATTTTACTTAGCGCATTACTATTAAAATCTCCTTCTCTTAATTAAAATAATAAACAATCTTCCAATTATATGGTCATTTTACTAGTCACCCATCAAATCCCTAATTGTTGTAAAAGACATTTTAGTGAAAAAAAGTATTCTTTGAGTGTTTAAAGGAAATTTAGTGTACTGACAAGAATATTTCTCATTAAACACAGGGGTGGAAATTCCTGGGGAATGAGCTGTAGATTGACTGAGTGAGGCCTCTGCTGTCTTAACTCTGCCTCTCACACAGAATAAAATGAACACACAGCTCGAGGAACAAAGAGAGAAAGTGGACAATAAATATTCTACAATCATCACCAACCCCTCATTCTGCTGTTGCAATTAATGCCTATGAAATCAGTGCATTTATTAACCACAGTCAGTTGGGATTAATATCACACCTGGGAGGCACCAGCTGCACACAAGCACTGGTTAAAAGGGGAAAAAAAGCATCCTTCAAGAGATGTGGTTATATTAAAAATCTGGATTACAGTTAAGAAGCTTATATCAGGAGGGAGTCTGCAGACAAGTTTATGGTTTTGCTTAGAAACTTTGATTAAAAATAACTGCAGCTAAGAAGTGTCCAGCTTCTAAAAACTGTTCCAAATTTCAGGACTTATCAGTAACAAGCAGTCAAAACATAAGTAGGGAGATGAGATGATCCTAAACCACACTGCTTCATTTACTTACCAGACAAAAATGAACCCAGCAGGAATTCATGGCTATTTCTAAGGACTTCCAAAGATGAAATCATTCACATCAGAGGGGAACTCCAAAAGCTGGGTCAGAACAAGTAGATCTTTGAATCCCACAAGCAGGGAATTCCACACACTCTCTGGGAAACTTCTTCCAATGATATTTTTTTTTATTTTTCCTTCTGCCCAGTGAGATCATCCTCCTTTTCCATTTTTTGCCAGCCTCTCGTCTGTACATCTCACTGTACAGCTCAGAACAGAGCCCAGCTCCATCTTCTCAGCCACTCCTCATGTGCTGTTCAACAGCTGGTAAAAAACAAACCAAATTCTCTCCCAGCCTTTCCTCGTGGTTCACGTGTCTCAGATCCCTTGGTGTCCCCTTTTTCTGGGCTCTCTCCAGTTTATCCACACTTCTCCCATCCTGCACCAAGCACACACCAGACCCAGTGTTCCAGGCTGGCTGCAAGGAGCAGCAGGTGAGTCCTGCTTTCCCTGCAGGCACTGGCTGTGCTTGAGCTGATGGAGCACAGGACACAGCCCCTGTCACTGCCAGAGCCACCAGCTGAGCACAGGACACAGCTCCTGTCACTGCCAGAGCCACCAGCTGACCCAGGACACAGCTCCTGTCACTGCCAGAGCCACCAGCTGACCCCAGGACACAGCTCCTGTCACTGCCAGAGCCACCAGCTGACCCAGAACACAGCTCCTGTCACTGCCAGAGCCACCAGCTCACCCCAGGACACAGCTCAGCCCCTGTCACTGCCAGAGCCACCAGCTCACCCAGAACACAGCTCCTGTCACTGCCAGAGCCACCAGCTGACCCAGGACACAGCTCCTGTCACTGCCAGAGCCACCAGCTGACCCCAGGACACAGCTCCTGTCGCTGCCAGAGCCACCAGCTCACCCAGGACACAGCCCCTGTCACTGCCAGAGCCACCAGCTCACCCCAGGACACAGCTCCTGTCACTGCCAGAGCCACCAGCTCACCCAGGACACAGCTCCTGTCACTGCCAGAGCCACCAGCTCACCCAGGACACAGCTCCTGTCACTGCCAGAGCCACCAGCTCACCCAGGACACAGCTCCTGTCACTGCCAGAGCCACCAGCTCACCCAGGACACAGCTCCTGTCACTGCCAGAGCCACCAGCTCACCCAGGACACAGCTCAGCTCCTGTCACTGCCAGAGCCACCAGCTGACCCAGGACACAGCCCCTGTCACTGTCAGAGCCACCAGCTGACCCAGGACACAGCTCCTGTCACTGCCAGAGCCACCAGCTCACCCAGGACACAGCTCAGCTCCTGTCACTGCCAGAGCCACCAGCTCACCCAGGACACAGCTCCTGTCACTGCCAGAGCCACCAGCTCACCCAGGACACAGCTCAGCTCCTGTCGCTGCCAGAGCCACCAGCTCACCCAGGACACAGCTCCTGTCACTGCCAGAGCCACCAGCTGACCCCTGCTCTGCCCATCAGAACCCCACCAGCACCATTTCAGCAGCAGAAATTTGCATTTGCTTTGTAAATCTCTATGATATTCTTATTTCTTTCTCAATCCCTCCAAGACAGCCCTTGAGTTCATTACCTGCACCCCAGTTTGGTGGCATGAAACCTCCCAGTCCCAGGATGGATCTCAGAGGGCTCCATTGGAACTGTTATCCAGGCAAGGAAATGTATGCATTTCCAGGTATATGCAGCAAAAGTAATGGAAAATCAGCAGGGGTTTATTTTTCCACTTCAATCTCATTTAACAGATTTCACTAAAGTGCATTTTTTGGTTAATTTTAAGCCAGGCTTTTTAAATTCAATAATAGATTGATGAATAACACTCTCAGGTCACTCCAACAAAATTAATTTTGCCAGGTGGAACAAACAGGGGTCTGTTTCACAGCACAAAATGCCAGTGCAGAGGCAGGGGTAGGAGTGAGTTCCACAATCATTTCCAGATAGATTAGAGCACTGGGGCACACACTGTCCTCTACAAATAACAGCTGCCACTATCACTTGCCCTTAGTCAAATCTGCTAATTACATCCCGTTATCAAATGATGATGCAATTAATGAGGGGCACCATTCCTCTTACACTGCATGCTCCTTTTGTGACCTAAAAGAATAAATTTAGATACACTCCTGCTTCTTAAATTTCCAAAGTCATGAAATACAAAGGTTCCTCCAAGCATTGCCAAGACTTGTGGCTTCTTGCCTGAGACACTGCAGGTCACCCAGGCCTCAAGGTTAAGTGAATGCAGTCATTTGTCAGAGACCTCATACACATCTTGAAATATTTTTCTCAAATTCAGAAGATGACATAATGTGGAAGATGTAATCTTCTTTCATGCAACATTTTCCTAGGGTTTCAAGTCCTATAAATCCCAGCTACTTCCTTCATTTGACAGGATTTTACATGGCAATTTTGCCTTGCAAGTTAAGAATGGTTTATTTGTGAACTTGTCAAAGGTAACTGCTGCTACTTCTGATTTTTTTCAGGAAGTCTGCCTAGTTTTCATGCTCATTAACACTGCAGTCTCCCAGACCTTCATGGTACTCAAGATAATTAATTCCTGAGAGAGTTTCCTTCATGCACTAAGGCAGAAACTTTGAGCTCTTAAAAGAAAGACACCTATGGCCCTCAGACTCCTGCAATTAGTCAAATCAAAATCTAACACATCATCCCTCACCCTTCCTTTCCATTAGCTCTACTTCCAGCAATAACTGGTAAGTAGTTCCTCAACATTTGACAGCTGGACCAAAACAGTGGCTTATTACACAAAAATATTTGTGGGAGAAGCAAAGAGGACCAAAAATCTGCTGGCACATTGATAGATACCAAACATACCTCAATACACTCTAAATACAGAGTGACAAAATCACTGCAGGCATTTTCAGACTTTTCAATGTGCTCCCAGCTTACAAGATTCAAATAAAGCTGAAAGAATGCAAATGCAGGCAGCATTGAGAGCTCCAGCTGACTGAGCAGAGCTGAACTTTAAAAGCTCTGGGGAGCCCAGGATGTGATCCCTGGGCACCTGCACTGCATTATTTACAACCAGCCCTTCATCTCACCCTTCCAAACTTTCAAGTAAAGCAACACACTGAACATTATAGAACAAGGCAAGTTAATTCAATACCAGTACGTCTAACTAGGTGAATGTTTTTAACACATCAACCTCTAGAAAAGTCCTTTCTTCTGCAGTTCTAACATCTAATATTAGGGCAAAAAGCCTTGAAGCCTAACCTGCCAGCACTGCTGGAAGAGACAAAGCCCCCAAGAAGCCACAGCCTAAGAAAAAAAGAAAAATTGGCATCCAGATGATCCTGGATGAGCCCCACTGGGAGCTCCCAGAACCTTGGGACAGCACAGCTGGAAGCAGCTGGATGCTCCCACAGACACCCCAGCAGGCTCTAAATACAGGGATCCTCTGCACATTCAGTGCTTGGTGTTCAAAACCAGAGAAGCAGGCCCTGAGCAGCTCCCAACTGACAGAGAAACAAGTAGAGAACAAAAATTCTATGATCACAACTGGACAAAAAGAATTCAAGCAAAATTAAATGCTTTGCCCTGGATCAGACAGGCATTTAGTGGCAAGAGCCAGGTGTGTCCTGAATCCAGTCCCATCTCAGAACACAAAGAATCTGTGCTTTCTACTTTGGCAAATGCTTTTTTTTTTCCCATACAAAGCTAATATATTCCCTAATTTTCCTTAAAAGAAACAAGTCCTTACTGCCTCTGAGAGTCGTGCTGCTGGGACACCCTCAGGCCTCAGATCCTGCAGCCAGCACACAGGTGTGACATTTCCAAATGGAACTGGTGCTCCCAGTAGCCACAGCATCCCACAGGACCTCATTTTCCAGTTACCAAACTGAGTTATCACCTGCCAATCTCTTTGGCAAACCCTAATTGTGTACCAGAAGCAAACTGAATTCCTCACTTGCTTCAAGCAGGGCCCCATCTCTCACCATGTTCAAGTGTTACTTGGCCTGCAGAATCATGTTACTACATACAGAGAAATAATTTCCTCTTCAATCAAAATAAACATTGCATGGCAGAGTATTAAGAAACACAGCACGGTACAAAGCAGTAAATTTACCGTAATACATTTTGTCTGAGCAAAACAACAATGACAAAAAGCTCCAAACAATTTATACGTTCCCGAGAAAGCACAGAAAATTTATAGAAACATAATTCAATCTTACTACCTTGCTTGAATAAATAAGAGATTAGTTGATGTCTAAATTAGTATAAAGATTGTTTTCATAATAATAAACCTATCTCGCACCAAAAAAGCCTCTGAAATACACTTCAATAAAAGTTCTGTACAGATTATAGTAAGTGATTATGTAAAAGCATCATAGCACAGAAATGGATAAATAAGAAATTAGTCACATTGGTCAGAACCAACAAGAAGCAGGCTAAAGATGATAATGGAAAATAATAACAGGGTTGATTAAAACCTCTTCTTTTAAAGTTGTTCAGAAGAAAAGTAAGAAAATATGGCCAGTGAAAAAAAGTTTACTAACACAATTACAGGCATTTGGGGAAGGGTTCTATGATTATGGAGAATTATCTTTAGCATGTAGTGGCTTGGTATTGGGAAATATAGGCAAGGAGTTTAACTTGGTCTTTCTAGTCCTACCATGTGTACAGACCTGCAGGTAATTTTCTTAGCCCTTTTATATCTCCTATTACACTCAAAACTCTTATTTTAGGATACAAGGATTGTGTAATGGGCGACAGATTCATTAATGTAATGAGTCAGGCTGCTTTAAACGCAACAGCAACAGCTTTAAAAGAAACACCCACAGCCAACCAAGCAGCAAATCACTGGGACATGGAGTAGGGTGCTCGTAGTCGACTCCTGGAGTGGATCCAGCAACACTAACAGACCTTTCCCACAATAATATTTGTGATAGTTATTACAATATTTGTGAATTAAACACACTTACAATGAATCCAACAAGATGGAATGAAAAACTCCAAAGGCTTTGATTTTTTTTCCATAGATGTAAAATAGGGAAAGTTAGACATATCTAGTTCCATAATAAAAGATGTAAATCATTTCAGATGGAGTCTTGGATTGAAGGTTTAGGCACAACTTCTGACAAGTGGCTTTTCTCTGCAGCACTAAAGTGCAGAGAACTCTCAGCACAAAGCCAGGACTGCCACACATCACAGCCAGGGACCTGTGGCGTGAATCCTTAATCACAGGAACATGGAAGGCCTCGAATTGTACCTGTCCCAGCTCGTGCAAGGCCAGGAGCTGTGATTCCTTCCAAAAGCAGCTCAGCAGAAGGCAGGCAGCCTCCCCTGCTCCCAGGCATGGTGTCACCAATCAGATATTCAGCAATATTTCATAACGTTGAAAGGCAGCACCTCGTGGCTCCTGAGCATATTGAAATTCTAGATTGAGAAGGAAAATAAACCCCAGTGCACTTCCAAACCTCAGTTTATACAACTCCACAAACAGGAAACTCTCTAGAGACCTTAGCTTTTAAAGAATACACACCAGAAGCAAAGCTGGAAAAGCAGCAGTACATCTTTAATGCACAACTTATTGTGCCTGTCGAGTGACAGTCACACACAGCCCTGCAGAGACATCCTAACATAGCACTGGGGAGTGGAAAGAAAACCAAAAGAAAAAGGAAAAAAAAAAAAGGAAAATGGAAACTCCAGCAACTTATTATCTAAAAAAGGAGAAACAGCCTGGGCAAACAGCAAGTGTTGTCCAGGAGTGGCATCAGTACAGAAGAAAGCAGAGCAACAATGAAAGAAAACAAGATGTTTGCCGAAATAAGTGAAAAGCACAAAGTCAGTGGGACCTCTTAGGGCCCTGTTTTCCCCCTGCAGCTGGACACAGAGGCAGGAGCTGCACTTGTGGAAGGCAGCTTGGGGATTTGGTACATCCATATGCACACACCAGAGTTATTTAACCTTCAGAGCTTTCTGTGCTCTCCTGTGCAGAGAGCACTCTTGAGAAGGAAGAAATCAAATCTGAAAGCCCTTCACAGAGATAAAAAGTTCTATATATTATTTCAAGCCTACTCTGAATAGCTGATACTCCTCTTGAACAAGGACATTCTAACTGCTTTAACAGGGTGGAAGAGATTTGAGTGTACTTCAACAGAATTAGAACAATTACGTGCATTAGACTTCTGTAGGAGCTTAAAGCACTTTAATGGGATAAAGAAGAATTTAAGTGCTATGAACTATAGAACAGTTAAAAAGAGGGCCATTTGATAAAGATTTAAACTAAGTTAATGGATACTGTAGCAATTCTCTACAGAGCGAGCTGCTAGAAACCGATTTTGACAATAATCTTCTTTTCATGAATTCAGGGGAAAATATATCGCTGCAGTGTACTGTCCACACTTAGCAAGGTAGTGAACTATTTCTTCCAAAACCAGAATTAAATTAGCACAGATCCACCTAATACATCTAGTGCAGCTTAGGTGGTTCCTAGTTCTCTGATCATCCCCACACTGGCAGCATTTATGAAGTGACATCATTAGCAGGAATGTGCCAATGTTCTTCCTCAGCCAAATTTCACTGCACAAATCACTTCAGCATGAACAAAGAGCAGATGAGAGGGGAAAACTAATTATTTCAGTGCCTTGTTCTCTCTCCTGCATACACACAGCAGATAGAACCAGCACACACAGGCACGAGGGTGTACAGGGAGATCTCTCCAGGTTTTCCTTTTCTTTAAATTCTTTAAATTCTTCTGAATGTGTCACATGTGTCTGTTTTTGGTGCTCTGGCTCTGTGCATGAAAGGGTTGTGAGCTGATCAGATGCTGATCAGAAGAGAGGGCAAGTGAGGGGGAAATTTGGCAGCAGGTAAAGGCTTTGTGCAGAACCACATCCCTCTGTTTATCACTGGATCTGTGCAGAGGATAACCTGCTCCTCAGGATTCTCCCTCAGTGCTCTCAAAGTCTGACAGAGCAAAGTGCCAGTGCTTGCAGGGCAGGCACAGGGCCGGGGTGTCCCTCAGAGGGACAATGACCGGGGAATACAAACCCTGGGGGGAAGTGGATGGTGAGAGACAGCTCTGATCAACAGGACCTCACTCATTTTTACATGCTCACATTTTAAGGGTCTTTGTTTTCAGAAGACACTGAACTCTCCCATCTGGAAATCACACTTCAATTCCATCTCCAAATTGGATACCCAATTTGGGAGTTGAGTAACAACATCAACAAAAAAAAATCTTTTAGGAAATCCTTAGCCTAAAATTTCTAGTCAAGGCTTCCAAGTTACATTTCCAGCCAACATCAAACAACATGAAAAACATGTGCAATGTGGCATAGAAAAACATTTCTGGTTTGTAAATCTAGCTGTGGTTGTTAACATGAAATTGTGGGTGAACCACAATGTTGTTATTTCACAATCACAAAACAGAATGCTACTAGACCTCAGTCATCCCACCTTCCCAAAGAACAACATCCATGTGATCATCTCATAGGCACCTGCTTTAAATACATTTTGGACGAGATGCTTTTTGAACAAGAAATATATCAAATTCTGTATGTTGAACACATTTAGTGAAAGCCACATAAGTGTTATTAAAATCCAAACCTATCTTATTTGCTTAACATTATTTAATTATTCACAGAGCTTATACATGCCTTTATGGTTTTGTGGTGTAGAACTGAGCTGAGAATCCTGCAGCTTGAGTCTAATGAGGTAAGCACAAAATCAATTAGTGCTTCATGAAATGAAGAACTTGAGTGAAAACATTTACATTTCTTCTTGCCTTAGCAGCCAACTAACCTGTGCCAGCTTTATACACACCTGCATAACAGCTTTTAGATTTTAGAGCAAAAGCAGCAGCTTCATTTGTCATTGTCTCCTCTGAATCACATTCACAGCGTTATCCAGAATGTCACCCCTGTGTCTCTAGTCTGTTTTTGTTACCACACCAGGCTAGGATCACTAAATCACAGAACCATTTAGGTAGGAAGAGACCTTTAAAGATAGAATCATAGAATCCTTAATGTTGGAAAATCCCTCTAAGATCATCAAGTCCAACCATGAAACCTTCACTGCCAGGTCCACCACTGAACCATGTCCCCAAGTGCCACATCCACACATTTTTACCCTCCCACTGCCAAATCCACCACGAATATGTTCAGATACATTGACTTCCTTCAACGAGGAACAGAGAAACACCATAAGAACTTTACACTAACCTTCTGCTTCAACAAGAATAAAATATGTAAATGACTAAATCTGAATTAACAGTTCACAAAACGCTTCTTAATGTCATGTGGCACATGCATCTTAATTATCTGATTGCTCCATCTCTGTTTGCAGGTGGAAAAAGGCTTCTGCAAATTTTCGACTGCTTTTCATTCCTTCTTCCTTTCATTTTTAAAGTAACAGAAACTGTTTCCAGTTTCCCAGTGATGGACTAACCTGCATTTGAAAGGGGTCGATGTGTTTTAGAACTTCTACTAGACTCAGCTGTCATTAAAAGCTTCAATATTTTTGAGAACTTATCCCAAATCAGCCCAGTTTCAACTTTCAAGGTACTACGGAGTTCTAGCTGACAGCTTTAGCTCTCCTCACAGTAAAACCCCCCAGGGCTGGTTATAAGTTACAGACAGTTTTCATAATGCACTTGGCTGTAATTGTAAATTGTTACTGGCTGAAAATGCCAGCCTGAAATGAAACAGTCACATCTTGGACTCAGCTCACTCTGATCAAGATTTCTTGACAGTTTCAATACTTGAAGAAACATTTTTCACAAAAAGCAAGGACTGGCCATTTCCCCCCCTGTAACCTCTAATGTGGATACCCTCTTAGAACAAAAAAAAGGAGGATGAAATATGTAAGTCAAAATTCACAGCTACACATGTGCAAACCCCACTAAAGTTGACAAAAAATACACTGTATTGCATCTCCCATGCTAATGGTTGATGCAACTGAAGGTACCTAAGAAAATAATAAATATATTTCTCTATTTTTTTTCTCTATATTTTGTCAGCTGACAATAAAAATAAACCCTGCTGTTGCCCATTCAGGTCAAAAAGATAAGACATAATAAATATCTGCACCCCAAAAAAATACAGACTGTCCTGTGTTTGTTGTACTCCATAGGAAGAGCCTTTTCCAGGGACTGTTTACTGCAAAAGGAAAATATCTGCATAAGAAATGTGATCTCCAGCACAACATCCTGATGTACAGAATTCAGTGGGAAGGTTGTTAATGGGGAACACTCTTTTCTTAATGTGCTTCTGCATATTTTCATTCCCTGACCTCTTTCCATTTCCTGCCCAAGGTGAACCTCATCACAGTGATGCTTTCTGAAATGCTAACAGCATCAGAACTAACCTGGAACATTGCATTTCTTAGCTTCAATTGAATCCAAAGAAGTAACGAAGCTAGAGAAGCAGAAATTTGTGACAAATTAGGTGCAATTCACTGGACCCAAAAAGGAAAGCATAAGTATACAAATGTGACCTCTCCAGAGACTCCGTGTAGAAGAGAAAGCGATTACATTGCACTGATGTGTTTTTAAATAGTGATTTCTTTACATGACATGAGTTAGGCTTTACTTATTTTAAGTTATGCTACTCCTGGTACTTTTCATACAGCTTTTTTTTGGATCCTAACAATGCCAAAACCAAACACCTGAGCCAAATCTGTTGATACTTTTATTTTCTGTTACATTCATATTTGGCACTTTCCACATTTTACTTCATATTTCTTCTTTAAAATCACTGGAGTTCATCCAGTAAAAATCTACAAGGAGAAAAGCAGGCCTGTACAATAAAAGGGAATTATACACCCAACACACACAATTAAAATCTTGTTATTTTCCATTCAAAGAAATGGGAAAGCTGAAATATTCCAAATTCCACCCTACAAAAACTATCCAAAACACATCCATTATCTTTGAAAACTCTTGTGAATTACTCTCCCGTGTTCACTTGTGCAGAAATCAGGGCTAACAAGATGAAAGCCTTGTTCTATAAGGTTTACTTAGTACTGATCTACTGTCCAAAGCACCTCAGCCACCTTCTGCTGCTCCCAGGCCACACACAACATTCACTTTGTGCAGCTGTACTCCAACCCTACGAAGCCCAAAATCCCCAAACTAAAGATTGAAGTGCTGCACTTGTCTCCAGACGATGGTAGATACAGAGCCTTGCCAGGCTCCAAAATAAACCTAATTATCTTGTGCATTGCCCCAGCTGAACTCTCTCTGCTTCCAGGAACACAAGCAGAAGTGCCGGGTAGCAGAGTATTCAGATCATGTCATCTTCCAAGACTTAAAAAGAAAATAATTATCCTCTAGTAATTGAAAATACAAAATGAGGTTTAACATCGTGTTCTGATCTTTTTATTTCATGCTGTGAGAGGATTAATTGACTGAAAATGGAAAGTGCTCCCAGACTGCTGTACCTGGCCCGATGTACCCCTCGTGCTCAGAGCTGAGCAGGTGTTTGGGGAGCCAGCACAGCCTTTAAACCTGACCTGTTTCATGCACACAGGGCTCAAAGTCAGCCTTGCCCATGGTGCTGCAGTACAGCTTCATTCCACCCACCGGCTCTCACTGGGTCTGGTAATTCTCCTGTGCACCAGGATAACGACCCAAGCCTGTTCAGGAGACACTTCACTGTTTTCTGGTGCTGCTGAGGTACTTTTCCAAATCAGAGAGATTTCTCTGTGCCATTATCCAACTGCCAGACAAAAAATCTTTTCCCTTCTCTACAGAAATTCAAGATTAACTCTTAGTTAAGGTTCTTGCAAGTCCATGGATAGGTTTAGACAAGACCCTGAGTTTGCCAAAGCTCTCACGGAGATTCTGCTTAGTCCATCCAAGTGACCTCCTCACCAGTGCCCTCTTAAGCCTCTTTTTCTTATTTAGCCCAGCAATTCTTTGGCTTTCCAATTCACAGAAAACTCTAAGCAGCCCCTTCTCAAGCTCCAGGAAGGATCTTTCTGTCACCTCTGAGGCAGCAATTCACGTTTTCTCCTTGCTCTGTGGTAATGACACCTCCAGACTCTCCTGTTTCACCACATAACCCCAAGTGAGTGTAGCTGTTCTCAAGGGCAAAAGAAAACACTGTTCACTTGAAAGAACAGCATTTATTTCTAACCCATTAACCACTCTGATGTAAAATAAACACACAAATCAAATACCATCCATCACATAAGGAAATCAAAGGTAGTTTGGGGCGATTTCAGTGAATTATAATTAGCTATGCAATGTAATGCTGTTAAATCAAAAGTAAACAGGAGAAACCTTGACTTGTAATGAGACATGAGTCCTAAAAAACATACACAAAAATATGCAGAAGCCCAAGTTGACAAGATGTCTTAAGTATTTTTACTTTATTCTTTCACTTTACAAAGCTTAATAAATGTTTGCTATATGCATCTCTGCAAACCTGCCATTAACTCTTTTAAAATTTGTAATTTATCTTTGTAATTCTGACTTTCTAGAAGACATTTTACATTTTCTAAATTCAAATGTTGTCTGCAAAATGGTTTTCTGACTCTTGAAAAGTATTTCCTAGATACCTTTTCAGGAACCATGGTTATCACTCCACAGCTGCTGGGTGAAAATGTCAGGATTGCTCTCATTTTCCAAATTGCCCAAATCACAAATCAAGCTGTAAAGCTAAAGAAGCCTGCTGGGATCTCAACAAAGGTTCTTCAACACCAAAACTTTTCTGAAAAGCAATGTTTTTTTAACAAGCCAGCACTGAAAAATCAAATCATGTCTCAATAAAACATTCCCAGGAGGCCCAGAAACTTGAGATGGCTCCTGGGCTCAGCCTGAGGCAAAGCAGAGCCTGCAGCTCAGGGTAAGCTCTCTGTGTGCACTGGCCTTAGCAAGGACTTATAACATGTGTTTATAAAATAAATCAATCAATCTGCCTTTTTTTATAATTATGGACTTGATCAGGGTGTCTTACACACGTGAAACATTAAATCTCACTGAGCTTAATACCCCTCTGAAGGAGTTTCCATATGTAATAAAAAATATTGCTTAACATCAGGGCTGCAGGCTGTCATTGTAAGCTGCCTACGCCTCCCAAAGCTTTCCTGGACCTGACACATAGAACTGTAAAAGAAATTGGAATCTGGAGCTTTTGGAATAGAAACAATGGATAAAGCACTCCTTACATTAGGAAAAGAGGGGTTTTTTTCTGAAAACAGAAGCCTAGATAGGAGAGGCATTTTTTTCCCTGAGTTTCCTGGGGCTGTCCCTGTCCCCATCCCCTCAGCGTTTGTGAATTTCTGGTAACCTCTGTATTTATCCTCCCAAGTAGCTTTTCTGAAGAGCTCTGAAGGTGAGGAGAAACTTGAAAAAGCTCGTTCAGGAATACTTAGGGAGTTGTGTGAGGCTCACAGAGCCCTTGGTCACAGCAGCACGCTCTCTATAAAATATTTCTCTCCGTAAAAATAAAATGTGATTGTCATGAGCTGGTTCTTTTGCTGCAGTCAGTACAAACCTCCTGCCACCGTAGTTTGGAAAGAAGCACAAAGCAAAGGAGCTTCTATCCCCACCTCTGCTTTAGTGTGTCCATACCTTTCTCTTCTCCTTTCCTTGATCGGTACAGTCTGAATTCAATAATGATTTAAACCCCCACACCTCCTCACTCTCTTTTAGGCCCCATATTGTTCTTTTTTTCTGATGAATACCAAATGCACCTTGAAAGCCTGCCTGTTTCACTTTCCATAGGGCTTAAAAAGGTGGAGTGCCTATAAATGTCTTTTTTGTTTTGTTTTGTTTTTTCTTTAATGTTTGATCAAGAGGGTGCTATGTAGAGAAGAAACAGCATATAAACCCCATATGACATAGGAGGGTGGGAAGAAAGAGTGTTCTCTACCCTCAGAAGGGAACAGAAATATTCAGAATTCATACACAGGTTTGCTAATGCTGCTAAACCTTATGCTGCCAAAAGAAAAAGCAATGAAAAGCGTTCCCAAATCACAGCTCCCCTGTATTTTGAATGCACAGATAGTTCTTAAAAGCTACAATCTGTTTTTCATTTCTTTTATTTTCCAGGTCATCTCTTGATAGTCTATTCTACAGCAAGCCACAAAGCGCAGTCTAGAAATGTATTTATTTATAAAAAGGAAATAAAAGGGTAAAGAGTCCTGCAGAGGTGAAAATGCACCACTGGGCTTCTACTGAGACTATCCAAGAACATCCTTAGAAACAAAGATCTTAAGAATTGGAACTCATTAGCTTTAAAGCCGATAGAAATACAGACTTCTCACCACCTTCATCTGTTGAAATTCATTAAAACTCAGGTTCCCAAGAGCTGACAGCATTTAGCACACAGGACTGAGGAGCAGCTGGGCACTTAAAGAAGGGTGTGTTTAACCCCTTCAGCAGGTGAACTTGTGGAAATCATCTCCAAAATACATGGCACCCTACAGTGGTCTAAATTAGCTGATCAGTAATTGTGCTAACTGAAGATTCCCACAGGCTCTTTCTATATCCCTGAAGATGAACTCTCATGCTCTTTACTTTGGTTGCAGGTGGCAGTGTTCCATTTTCTCTCTGTGAGAATTCTGCACAAATCCTTATTCCCAAGCCACAAGGAGAATGAACTGAGTTTAAGCAGTATGTGCTGCTCTCAAACTGGTCCTTGCCCTGTCTCACCTCACACCCACCCTGCCCAGGGCAGCCCCTGAGAGCTCAAATCCAGTTTGGACACACCCTGGAATGTTGGTGACAGCACTGGACAAGGCTACAACATCCTTGTGCCCATCACACACCAAGGAGAGCGAGACAGAGAGCACAGAAAATCTGCCAAAACCAGGGCAGAGCTCCACAGCACAAGGGAAGTGCAAGTTTAGGAGAGCTGGGTACAGAGAATGGAAGTTGATCTGAAGGGATCAGGTAAATAAATATCCTCTGCCAGAGGTCGTTTCCCACAATACATCACAAAAGGACTTTACAGAGGCATCTGCAACAGCTGTATCTGTGTTTTTCAGGAGCTCCACCTACAGCTGATGGCACTGGAAACCAAGGAACTTCCACTTACCTTTAAATAGTATAAATTCTTGGGAATGAAAAAGAAGGAACCTACAAGGCACATGTGAATGAGCAGGACAAGCCTGGTGGATTCTCTCTATATTTTAAACACAAAAGAGGGATGTAACATTTCTGCTAATGGTTGTTGGATTTTTCTGATCATCAGGGTTTAATGTCAGGAGCTCATAATGCTCAGATGGATCTATAGTCTGCTTCCTGTCTCCTCCTGAATTTACAGTTGACTGGATTTGATAAGAATAAGTAGCAGCAAATTGAAGAAAGGAAGGGAAGACAAATGCCCCAGAGTTGACTCAGCCTCCAATATCTAGATCAAATAATTATTTATAGGTCAATGCTATTTCTCTCAACCTGTTTATCAGATTGTGCCATAAATAAAGCAGACTGTCCTTAATGAAAGGTTGCCTTAAAATCTTGGACTACAAAGCCATATGTAAGGAGTTATCATCAAGGTGGGGAAGTTTTTTGACCCATTTGTTGATACTTGATACATTATTGATAAGCTAAGGCACCTTTGTTGCCCAGAACATAAACAAAACAAAACAAGTAAAAAAGAGCAAAGAAATGTCTTTTTAGCTGTCTCTGATAACAACCATGTATTCAACATCTGAAGGAGATTTACCACTGCCAGAGCCTAACATTTGTAACACCTTAAACCTCTTTTGTTTTCCTTATGGCAACAGGGAGACTAAAAAATATTTTTTAACGATGCCATCTAAATGAGCAGGAAATTTTATGCAAACATCATAAAAGACAAGGTGTTGAATTCCTGCTGAACACAAACTCTTACATCTGTCTTTAAAAATCTCTTCCAATACTTTAACCATAAGCAGCCACTTACAAGTTCAGATGAATTTTACCACACTCAGAGTGATTTTGATCAACCTGAAACCACGGTTAAGTGCAAAGCAAGTGTTTGCATGTCAACACAAAGAAAGCCTAAAGCTCATTAAAGTAGGTTATGGGACTGATCCTCATCAGTCTAACAGCCTCAGCAGGTCAGAGAAATCTGTGCTGCACATGCAGGCTTCCGTGCTCCAGACCTCAATTCCTGGCTCTGAACAGGCTCTTTCTGAGCTCTGAAAAAGGCAGAGCAGACCAAGAGAGGAGGCAAAGCAAAGGTATCAGGGAAAGAGCAGCATTTTGTGTCTCAAGCACCTGAGCACTGAGGAATAAACCCTGCCTCAAGCCATGCCAAGAACCAAAGGGGTGAGAGGGGCACAGTTCCTCTTCCCTTTCTCAGCAGAAGGACCAAGAAGCAGCGAAACTGGCTCAGCAGTCTTCAGATGTGGGCAATGGACTAACGCTGAAGGAGAAATCATTCGAGGACCTGTTTGGCTACACATGAAGCCCTGGGTCAAATATTTTGTTTTCAGGATTTATATTCCAGGAAGCAAATGTGTATTCTAACTTCTACCAGAGGCTGGGCACCCCCCGTGCCTCAGCAGGGGTCTGCAGAGGAGTATCTGAGCAATGTGTGCTCTATATGAAAATTCCAGAGGAGAGGGATTTCCATTTGGGATGGAGATCTAAGAGCACTGTGACTACAGGACATTATAAACAGTGTGTATGGAAAACTTCAGTCAGTCAGATCTAGTTCCCCCAAATTAAAATATGCTCAGACTCCATTGTCATAAAGATCACACATTATCAATATATGTGCTACATGTTTTCACTGAAAATTGTCTGGTAAGGGGAAAAAAATGCTCTATTTTGCAAAATACATAATTTAATTAATTAGCCTGTGATCTTAACCAGACAAGTACTGGAAGGGCATGACATCATTTGTACTATAGGCACTGCTCAGAGTGTTTTACAGATGTGCCTCGAACAGCTCATGCATTTTTAAGCAGAATCACACAGACAGAAATTGTGAAAGCCAGATTTAGTCACTTTAGAACACCATGAAAAAGAAAAGGAAAAACCCATGCCTTCTTCCTTTCTCTTCTTTCTTTAAAATACAAACCAACACATCTGTGGAAGAACCAGGCAATCCATATTAAAGTGTAGGAATCAGGACAAATGTATAGAATGAAAACAGGATTTCTGTGGAAGTGAAAATAACAATTACTTTTATTTGTCACCATTTTTAGAAGAATGAGCAGCAATCAAACCTTTGCAGACAAAGAGCCTCATTGCAACACAAAGAGGCTCTGATGGACACTTGTTCTGCCTGCAGGGATCCTCCTTTATTCTGTGCCCAAACTGAGCTGCATGATCCGTTGTGGCAGCTCCAGAAATTGCTAAAAAGCCAACCCAACGCCCCAGGCTCCACAGGTGACTGTCCCCCAGTGCACACATGATGAGGAGGAGAGTCAGAGCTGATCTGGCTGATCACAGCCAAGCTCTCTCACCCTGTGCCGTGCTCTGCAGCCTGAAAAACCTTTGCTTTGACACTTTGGTTCTCCCGTGATTTTTAAACTGCAGCAGCATTTGCCACAAGTGTCAGCAGCAAGAATGAAAAGCAATCCTAGGAAAGGAAGGGATTTCAGCTGTACCCCACAGGCTCTCAGGGTAGCAGTGCTGGGAGAACAAGCACAGCCAAACCCTTCTGCAGCCTCCTCGAGCCTCTCCAGTGATTCCAGGTAATCACATTAACAGCTTCAAACATGATGTAATGACATCACTCAAACACATTGCTCCCAAAGGCTTGATATTAGATCAAGGAATTACCATTCCTCATGCATTTATGACAAATCTAATAGGAGGAAATGATTTGTTACACAACACAGCTTAGGCTGGTTGCTCGCCTAACAGCAAATGTCTGCTCTTAGCTGAAGCTTCTAATCTTGCCTGGAGCAAAGATGCTGAACAGTAACCCTTAATTTGATATCTGAATTAAGAGGAGGACTTTACCTGAGGTCGAGAATGGGTTACTTCAGTGCCCTTTCTATGTCTGATGTATGAGTTGTGCTTTCCAAAACTGTTTAAGGCCCCCAGGAAGACAAGTACTTTTAAAAGCTGATAGAATTCAGGCATGGAGAGTGGGGATTCTAAAAACCAGTGCTGGATCATTTTTTGAAAACTAACAAAAACAAGCCAACTAAAAAAACCCAAGAACAAAACCTGTCCTACAGCCCATGGATGCTTTAATATCCAGAGCTGTAAACCTGTGGATGACTAAATAGGCTGAGCACTGGAAAGACACATCTTGCAGTTCTCTATCCAGAAGATTAATTGAAATTATCACCCAGAAACGTCCAAAGTGCCAAAGAGACATACTAAAACGCAATTTTTGTGCCTGCACCTGCCCTAGAGAAACTTCTGAAGGTTTGGTGTAATTCAAAATTGCTGAAAGCAAAAATTAAGTGCTAAATATTCCAGTAAAAATACTCCTTTGGTGTGCAGCACAGACAAATTTCTATCCAAAAGTATAAAATAAGAAAATCTCAGGAGTAATTTGATTCTGGAGAGTTCTTACACCTTTCAGGGATAGGGAGTGTAAAAAGTACCATGTAAATATTAACTATATAAATACCTGAGCCAATAACCATTGTCTTGGTTCTGGAGGGAAGTACTTTACTATCCCTTACCTATTTACATAAAATATTCTACTATTTCTGCCTCCATACATGAATACATATATAATATATAGGTGTTAATACTTAGACAATTATCTGCATGAAAAGTTGGAAAGAGAAAATGGTGTTTGTGTTACTGTTCAATTTTCAAATTAAAATATTACTGCTATTTTTCAAGTTGTGACATTACTGCCTTTTTTTTTTTTTTTTTCTAATTCCATGCACATTGGAGAAAGAAGTTGTAGGGGGGGGTTCTATTGTTAATTTTTCCTTTGCTGACTTTCTTCTTCTTGGGCCTTATTCTCAGGAATATTTGCTCTGTTTTACAATTGTACTCTATCTTGCCGTGTGTCTTATGACTAGAGCCTACTTTTCACAAGTTCCATATTTCCCTTCCGTGCCTATAAAATGAAGATTTGTGTATTCAAGTGACAGAGAGGCAAGGACATACAGAGAACCTGTGCACTCATTCGACCATATTCTTCATTAATTGCCTCAGAAGTGACCTCTTCCCTCTGGTTTTATTTCAGCTCTTGCCTACATGAGGACAGAGCCTTTTCCTTTTTGTTTTGCAGCATGTTGGGGGCTATGCAGAAATGTCACCTCACGAAAGCAAAAGGAAAAGGAAAACAAGCCAACTGAAATTCCGATTATGACACTTTTTGCAAGCTGCAAGGAAATGATGATCCTTTACCTCAAACTGTCAGATGCATCTTCCCAAATCCCTCATTGCTCTGTAATGTATTACCATAGCAACTCGTCTCTGCAGTGATCTAGTGCTCCCCATGGGCAGCCTGTACTTTGTCAGTGCTGCCACTCCTCTGTGATGCAAGGAACACTGAGCAGTTAAATACCAAATCATTAAAGCAATGTTTCCCCAGTGACCACACTGAGCCACACAAGGATTCCAACCAAAATTATGGTGGGGAAAGAGAGAGGAGCTTGCAGCACTTGGTGTAGGAGGGAAATGAAAGTGTTGAAAAATAATGAACAAAGCAAGAAAACAACTTCTAATGCTTGATTCCCTTAAGGAAAGAAGAGCACAGCATCACTGTGCTGTAGATTCTGACTGTATGAATCCTGCCACTGATACACTTCCCTCACCAGTCTTCTACTCCCAGTTTTACTCTAAGTAATACAAACCTTGATTAATATTTATCTTCTCAATGACAGCTGCCACCAAAATGGCCAACCACTGTATCTCTTACTTCAGGCACCTGGCTGTGTGTTTTGAAGGGCATGAAAAGAAGATCAAGACCAAAATCTCATTTTTCCTCCTTTGCCTTTTATATTTCTTAATCTTCCATCTTCTTATCTATGCACATAAAACTTTACTTGAGCTGATCTCAGTGTCCTGCCTCACAAAATAGGAATTAATTCCCACTCTGGAGAGAAGCCCTGCTCCTCATACAGCCTGATGTGTGCTCTTCAGCCCATCTGCAGGGATGTAGCCCCAGTGTGCCTTATCCAATATACAGAGAACAGCCTCAGAAACATCATTACCCTTGTCCCACAATACACAAACAATCAAAGGTGGGGACAAAATTCCAGTTTTTCTAACTTCCACAATAGAAACCTGAAATCCCCTTAGTAGGCATTCATGTTCCAGGTTGTGTGACTGCAATTATGATGTTACAAGGAGAACAGTGGAAGTTAGAAAAACTGGAATTTTCTCCCCACCTTTGATTGTTTGTGTATTGTGGGAGAAGGGTAATGATGTTTCTGAGGCTGTTCTCTGTATATTGGATAAGGCACACTGGGGCTACATCCCTGCAGATGGGCTGAAGAGCACACATCAGGCTGTATGAGGAGCAGGGCTTCTCTCCAGACCCTTTGAAACTTTATTTCCTGTGTTTCCATGGAATTGCAGAATCCAAGGCTCATTCTCAAAAAGGTTTCATTTATAACAACTAGGAAGCATTACCCTTTTTCTAGGAGTCCACAGAGCTTTACACAGTTTGGGAAACACACACTACTGATCTGAAAGGGCTGATCCTATATGCCCCAGACTGACAGAGTCAGGGAGAGCTTTTCCATCCTGCCAAGCTGCAGGTGCCTCCTCCCACGCTCCCTGGCAATGAAGCCCATCCAGAGGGTTTCTCCATCTCCCATGCTGAGGCTGTGAAGCAAAGCTGCTGCAGCTGCAGCACTCTGGATCTGACAGACCTTGGCCGTGGCAGGGGTGCTTTGTGAGGTTTCCTGTGTGCTGCACAAAAGCCAATCCCTGCTCTCAGCTGCTCCTGTTCCACCATGGAAAACAAAGATTATCATGGCAGGGCAAGGAAACTCACTGTCTAACACCTGGAGTTTACAGGGGACTGGGACTCTGGCATGCTATTTTATTAATACTAGCAGGGCATTTCTCTTTTATATCAAGTGTTCAGACTGCTCTTTGTCAGTGTAAAAGGTTGCTGCAGCTTTAACATAGTGAGGATTGGATGAATGATGGTGGTTCTGCTCTTCAAATTGCCTCTCTCCCCTCGTTGCTGGATTTCATTCTAATGAAGCAGCACCTTACTTTGCAGAAAACCACTTGTTTCTTCTCCATTTTCTTAGAAATAAAAATCTGCCTAGGCTGACTGCAGAACACCTCAGGGGAAAACACACCAACCAGCAGAACCGGAGGAAATCCAGTGCCACTCCTGTTTCCTGAGGGGAGGGACAGGCAGGAGGACCAAAGGAATGACAGGCTGGACAGCCTCACCTCAGCACCTGGAAAGGTGATGGAGAAAATAACCCTGGAAAAGATTTCCAGTCACATGGAGGACAAGGAGGACATCAGGAGTAGCCAGCATGGACTCACCAAGGGGAAGTGATGGTGGCCAACCTGAGAGCATTCTGGGCTGAAGGATGGCTTGGCAGGCAAGAGGAGCAGTGGAAATTTCCTGCCTTAATTCATCTGCACTTCTGACACCAGATCCTCACAGAGGAGCTGCTGATAAAGGGGCTGGGTGGGCAGACAGAGATGGATTCAGAACTGGCTGAACATCCAAGGGCAGGGCTGGAGATGAGTGCTGCGAAGTCCAGCTGCAGGCCAGTGATTGTGCATCAGCTTCCATGGGTACTTCATGAAAATTCACCTGCCTCAATGTTTTTAACTCACATTGTTTAAAATCCTGACAGCTTTAGGTTCTTTTCCCTTTGCTCTTTCACGCTGTACTAAGCACAGACTGTCCTGGTATTAAGTCTCTTTTTCTAGAAAACACCCTCTGGGCAATTAATACTGAACTCCCTCAGCTGCTGAGCCCTGTGTGAATGACACTTTGGTTGTTCTACCCTTCCTATGTTGTGGGAAGACAGCTCGTGTGTACAGCACAGGAGTCAAGGGACTTACAAATCCATTTGCTGGATTTAAGACAAAGCTGTCTTAAAATATTATGAGCCTCAATTAAAATACAGCTATTTTATATAAATGAGGGCGGCAGGCTAAAGTGTGGCTGTGAGAGATGCAGAGCTGAATGCTGGCAGGAACAGGGATGGAGTGCTGGAATTCAAACCAGCTCCTGTCACTGATAAACACAGGCAGAGGCAGATTCCCCGTTCAGAGCAGTTCACTAACTTCAGCCAGTTATTGCTGTCTGTTTTCTCATGCAGAAGTCAGAAATCCCTTCTTTGCTTGTGGCTCAGTTCATGTTAAAGAGATTCACAATGCCTGATGGAGAAGATTCCCTCCCAGAGAGGTCAGTTTGCAAACAGCACACATTAAATACAGCATAGGCTCGTATCCAATACAAATATGCTCCAGAGACACATTAGGCCATAACCTTGACTTCCAACTCAGAAGCTTTTTCATTTAAAGACTTTCCAGCTCTGTCTGTCTATTACATGACCTGCACTTGGCCAACCAAGTTCTCTTCCCATGTTTTACGCAGCCCTAAAAAGGAGTTTGGTTCTGAGCTTTTTTACAACTGATTGTTCCTGTGTTGTTCTTTTAGCTATGTTTATGGATCACAGGGGTCTGCATAGGTGAACTGAAATATTTTATTACAGCCATTACCATTGAGCAATCATCATCTTTGAGACAGAAAAAGTTATTTCCCACACATGTTTGCAGAGAAGTCCAGCTGCAGGATATATATGCACTGATGGTTTCAAAAGACTGAAATAATTCAAGAAATATAAAGAAACTCAGTGTCATTCATTCATTCATTCATCAGAGAATGACACTGCACCTCATCCCGAATCCAAAGCCAGGGTAGTGTGCATCGAGAGTGTGAATGAAAAGGAACAGAAGTTTTCTCCCTTTCAACTGCACACTTGTACCTAATGAAGCAGGAAAACAGGCTGTCCTTTTTTACCAGCACAGATAATTATCCACTGTAACCCACTGGGCAGAATCTATTCCCTGCATTTGCAGGGGTCATCACTGTGATTCCAGCCCTTAATAGAAAACACGCTACCACATCAGGAGGGATAAATGGAAATAAAACACAGATCTACAAAGGCAACTTGGAGGAAGTTGAAACCTCTCTGCTGACTCCTTACGCTAGTTCTAACCCCAAGACCTTTCCTCCTGCCAGTAATTTACAATATCATTGCTAGCATGTTGCTTTTTTATTGATTTCTGTTATGAGGCTTGTGGAAAATGAACACCAAGAGGACAAGAAGCATCCTGTCCAGAAAACACCCTTCATGATGAGCTGCACCTTGCTCCATGTCATCTCTGCCACTGCAGTGAGGAAAAGGGAAAACATCAATACATGACTGGCTTTGGTCAGAGCAAAACGTTCCTTGAAAAGTCAGAAAAATGCATTTGGCAAAAAAAGCAAGCAAGAGAAGCAAAATAAACAGTTGTACTTGTTATAAATGCTATAACTACATTAACCTGAAGGAAAAAGAGGGGAGGGTAAAACACTTGACAAAGTGACTTAATCCAAAATTTCAAAATATTCATTTCCCTCTTTTTAGCCCCAGGGGGGCAGGAATAAGGCACAGCAGGTTATCTTACACAGCTCTGCTCTGCTCACCAGGCTGCTCAAGATTCAGAGTCCTCACTCAGCTGTGGCAAGTTCACCATCATTGTTTGTAAAAATAAATTAAAATTACGTTAAGGGGTTGAAAAGTCATTCCAAATATCCCATGGCTCCAAGGAATGTTTCCACAGGAAATGTGCAGTTCAGGTTCATGCCCTACCATCACTCAGGTGGCGAGAACCAGACCTCCTCTCACAGCTGCTCCTTACAGCAGTATCTCCCCTCCTTTGCAGCCTGGGCTGTAGGATTAGAGGATGTCACCTCATCCCTTTGTCTGCAAAGGTGAAAGATCAATAACCCAAACCTGTTTACAGGTGTTACAACTGTCCAAAACCAGGCAAGTTGCCTTTACTCTCACCAGTCTAAATTATTTTCCTCCCTCTGTCTCCAGCTTTGTGAATGGTCTTCACACACACTGAACTACATAATCAACCTCCTCCATGGGTCTAATTATGCTCCACTGCTGAAAGAAACACAAATAATTTATTTTCACTGAAAAACACCTACTGTCAGAAAGCAGGAGGGACTGCAGTTTAGAAGAATGCTGCTGTACATTTTAGTACCCTCTTCTCTGTATTTACTCAATAACTCATTCAATAATGCCAAACACTGGAATACAATGACAGAGCATGCTACTCCCACTTAGTACCAATGGGAAAAGATGTTTATTCTTAGTAAAGAAGATCCAAATTCAAATCTGCAAGTGGTTCCCTGGTTTAATGATTCCATTTTATCTTCCCTTGTCACTGCAGCAGAGGAGCAGTATTTGTGACAATGATTCATTTTCCTCCTCCCGATTCTGCCATCTTGCGTCTGACTTCAACTCTGGGAATCATATTTTCATTTTAAGAGCTGTGTAGACATCACTGATGTCAAAGAAAACCTAAATTCTCCATGCACACAGAGGATTAAAAGTTTTATTTCATTGCTCAAGTTAAAAAGTCCAGGCAGTTTTCTATATACTGCTTGCATCACTCCATTTGAGAAAAATAGCAGCCTCTGAAAGCCAGGGGGAGTTCAGCATAGTTTAGAGCAGCAGCAAAAAACTATTCCCAGCTTTACAGGGGAGGGAAGCAAGCTCTGAATGAGGCAGAGTCCGCAAGAGTAGCAGGACATCACCTCTTGTCTCAGAATCTGGCCCTCGGCCGGGTGCAGCTGAGCCAAATCAGGCAGCTGGAGACGGAAACTTGGGAAAGCAAATCAAATCCTGGCTGTGTTTCTGTCACCAGGGAGCAGCAGCTTGGGCTTTGAGAGTGAAGTGAAGTGAAGCCAGGTCCCCTGCACCTCTTAGCAGATCCCTGCACCCCTCAGCAAATTCCTGCACCCCTCAGCTGATCCCTGCACCCCTCAGCTGATTCTTACACCCCTCAGTAGATCACTGCACCCCTCAGTAGATCCCTGCACCCCTCAGCTGATTCCTGCACCCCTCAGTAGATCACCTGCACCCCTCAGCAGATCACTGCACCCCTCAGCTGATCCCTGCACCCCTCAGCAGGTCCCTGCACCCCTCAGCAGATCACTGCACCCCTCAGCTGATCCCTGCACCCCTCAGCAGGTCCCTGCATCCCTCAGCAGATCACTGCACCCCTCAGCAGGTCCCTGCACCCCTCAGCAGGTCCCTGCACCCCTCAGCAGATCCCTGCACCCCTTAGTAGATCCCTGCACCCCTCAGCAGATCCCTGCACCCCTCAGTAGATCCCTGCACCCCTCAGCAGATCCCTGCACCCCTTAGTAGATCCCTGCACCCCTCAGCAGATCCCTGCACCCCTCAGTAGATCACAGCACCCCTCAGCAGATCCCTGCACCCCTCAGCAGGTCCCTGCACCCCTCAGCAGATCCCTGCACCCCTCAGCAGGTCCCTGCACCCCTCAGTAGATCCCTGCACCCCTCAGCAGATCCCTGCACCCCTCAGCAGATCCCTGCACCCCTCAGCAGGTCCCTGCACCCCTCAGCAGGTGCCTGCACCCCTCAGCAGGTCCCTGCACCCCTCAGCAGGTGCCTGCACCCCTCAGCAGGGTTCTGCACCCCTCAGTAGATCCCTGCACCCCTCAGCAGGGCCCTGCCTGGTCCAGGCTGAGCAGCACTCGGCAGTGCAAGGAAGGGCCAGCAGCTGCAGCTTCATCAGAACTGAGCAATGAGCAGAGTTAAAAACTGCCTGGTTTTCAATGAAGAAATGCCAGATATGCCCAGGGAGCTGCTCTTTCAATTGGGCCATGATTAGAGAAATTGGCAATACAGAAATGAAAGGAAACACAGCGTGGCATGGGAGCCTAAAGCTGCTCCCAGAGAGCTCCTCAGCTCCTCCCTGCACAGCACCTCCACTGCAGACAACCAGGCACCCACATCTGAGCTCCAAAAACCCCCATGGACACAAATCCTGAGGATGTGCAGGAAGAAATCTGCAATTCAAAGGAAATCTCACTTAAAGGAAATGTTACTAAGCTGTTACGGAAGACTGGTGCTAGTGTACTGTTGGCAGTAAAATAAATAGATGAATTCATAAAAGCAAAAAAGACAGGACACTTTTTAATTCTCATTAGAGGAATGAAGGGATAATAACTATTTTGAGCCATCTTGAACATCATAGTCTGGACTTTTATAAGAGCAGGCAAGATCCTCAGCATAGAGGGAAAAGGGAAAAAAAACCAAACTCTGCTAAATTACAGCACATTTCCCTTCTAGTGCTGCTTAATGGTGGTTCCACTGCCTCCAGGAACTGCCCAGGCACAATCCTAGAAACACTCCAAAGGGTTCAGACCCTCTGGCTGTCCCTGCTGAGGGCACAGTCTGAGGCAAGCAGGACACTTCTGGCCAGACACTGCCTGCAGTCAAGGATGTCCTCCCCCAGCATATTAAATGGCCTTTAGAGCAGCTTTAAAGGCTACAGGAGGAGAGAAAATCCCTCCCAAAGGTACACTACACTGCCAAATCACTCTATGATTCTTACTTACAAGATGACAGCCATAGCTCTCGGTGTAATTGATGTTTTCTTTAAAACCTTCTTGAAGAAACAACCAGGTTCTTTGGCCAGAGTGCACTGGAGCAAGGCTTCCTGAGCTTTTGATGGATTTGGGTCCTGATATGGCAAGCAAAATTCTGTGATCTGTGCTAGGCAGAAGGTCAACAAGATACATATGATGGTCTATTCTGGCTTAAGAGCTTATGAACAGCAATCCTTTACAATTCATCTTACACATCCCCACATTGCCTTGATTAATAAGAGTGGACTCCAGGTCAAAATATTCATATCTGATATACTGATATATAAAATACTGAACTTCCAGTCCCTGTAGGCAGGAGTTTGAAATGCCAGAGCTCTATGTGAACATTACACATCACTGAGTTCAGGTTTGTTAACCTGATTTACACACAGTAGGTTCTGTTCTGCAGCACTGTACCCTCAATAAGTTGATAGAAACAGCATTGCTGAGCCTCCTTCCTCCTCCCAGGAATGCATTTATGGCTGGGTTTAACAGCAAGTGTAAGGCTTTTCCTGTATGCCTGCAAAGATTTTCCTCATGTCTCACTGTCTCCAGGTCCCAGCCCTGACAGGTGACACATCTGTGGGTGCCAGAGGAGAAATCACGGAACAGCCATAGGACAGCACCCTCCTGACCCTCAAACTCGGCTCACCTCCACCTTGCACTAGGCCAGCTCTGTACTGGGACAGTTTCAAAAGTCAGAAAGTGCCAGTGAGGTCTCTCCAGGTTAGCTCTCATGTCTTCAGCAAACACTTTCTAAAAAGATTAGAAGGGGAAAAAAAAAAAAAAAATCTATCTGATGTGATTTTTACCAGGGGAATTCATCTTGCTCTGGGCAGAGATAGAGCTGTGCCACTTCAGCTGAGCTGCCAGAGCTCAGCACCCGGTGTCACAACCACCTGATCAAACAGTGCCAGAAACTGGAGCTGTCAAGTAGAATTCAGCCAATATTTGAGGCATCACATCTCCTGCTCTATGCCTAGGAGGGGACCAGCCCTTCACAGAGCAGAAATGCCACTGGACTATTTAATTTCAATGAGTTTGCTGTCTCCTAAGTGTAATATCTAATTAATATCTAACCTTCCTACTACATGGGGTCTGGCAGCATCATTTACACATTCAGTGCATGGTTAGCCATAGCAAGTGCTCAGATTGGTGAGGATAAGAGGTCTGTTATGATTGTTTAGGAAACTGGCTTAATTTGGAGCAGCTAAAAGATTAACAGCCAGTGACATCACCAAAACCATAGTTGATGGATATTGATAACAATATTGATGTTTACTGATACATTAGTGTTTACTGAAAATGTAATTAGCAGGCTCAGCTGAGATTCTTGTGGGTTAATCATGAGTTAGGGATGAGGGTTTGGTAAAGGAGGCACTTTGGGGACGGGAAAGATCTGCCTTGTGGACAGCTGGATGAGGCAAAGAAGGTGGGACATTATCCCCAGAAGTTCTTCTGAGATGTGCTGTGGGTAAAAGCAGAGAACATTTATAGAGTTTTCCCATGAAATCTCCCCATGTTTTTCTAAAACCATTTTGATCCTTTTGGGTCCCTTCTGACTCAGGATATTCTATGAGACATGTGGATGTCCCAGTCTGAGTGTCCTGAAAAGGAAATCACCACTGTCCTCAGCACATTCCATAATCTGGTATGTCTAAACATTAAATTGGGCCAAATCTAATTAAATAGATATTTTAAATCTGATCTATAGTGGTGCAAATGAAAGCAGGTCATAGCCCTCTTTTAATCTTTTTTCCTATATTCCTAACTAGCAAAAGAAAAGTTTTCTTTTCACCCTTGGAAAATCTTTGCAGTTGCAACATATGACTGGTTAGAAAAAAGTGAAAAATGACAATTTGTTTCCATGAAAAGTTTAGGAAAATATGTGTCCTCTCCATAGAGTTTTTACTTGCTTTTAGTTGATTTGGTTCAAATACAAAATACGGTAAAAACGTAAATTTTAAATCCCATTTATTTAAATACTTTGCTTTTAATTGTAAATAGTGGGAAGCTTTCTGTGCTATAAGCTCTAGAGTTATATCCCATAATATCTTGCATTAGTAAAAATATTATTTATCAGCCCCTCTGAAGAACCTCAGACACTTCCGTGCTAAACCCTTAAGAATTTCACTCTTTTTTGTTTTTTAGGAAGGATTATTGATAAACTTCTAGAATTGGAACTCTGTTTATGGCAGCTGGCAGATCCCATGTAACCATCCATGCAAAGTATGGATAATTTCCTGTGAGAATTCCCAGTCTCCCAGGAGCAGATGAGGGTGTGGAAAGGCATGGAATGTGGAATAAGAGAGGGTCAGGGCTGCAAACCCCAGCTCATGAGGGGCAGCTCCTCTGCAGACATCTCTGAGCCTCCTGAACTCATTACAGTCTCTATAAACTAATGAAGATCACTAATTATATATTCCACCAGTTACCCTGACAGAGAACACCCCTGCACTTTGTCCTTCCTGCTGACACCAAGCCCACAGAGCATCCCCACCCTGATGTAAAGTTATTTTTCTCTAGATTTACTCTGGATAAACTATACCATTCCCTTTCAATAACACCATCAAGTAACTCACACTTTGCTTTTTCTCATTAAGAGGCATTTAAAAGGAAGCCATTAAATTTATAGAGGGTTAAAACCAATAAGAAAACTCAAACTGCTCACTCATTAACTCGTTCACCCTTGTGCCTCCCAGGCCGTTACTTCCCTTCTTATTACCAACTCGCAATAAACTTCTTACTTTACTGCCCTGCAATGGCAAAAATGGAATGGTGGCTGCACTGTGACCTGATTTATGGGCAGAGGAGAGCAACGGCTCAGTGTGCATCGCATTATTGAGATCTATGGTACAGCTTTCCTAATGCAAAAAAATGATTAATTACTTCATGCACTAATACAAGTGTTCAGGCACATTGTTTCCTGCATCTCGTGGCGTTTGTAAAGTTGGTTCATTTATCTGTGGGCCCAAGAACAGGGAGCCTTTTGTGTTCAGCTAATAGAGGCAAGGCGAGTCTGAGTTAAAAGCTGGGTATGTCCAAACAGCCCCTTTTGCCACGAAAATGAATTTTACAAGATAGTTGCTGAGCATAATATACATGTAAGTCATTTTCAAAGAGGTGAGATTGCTTTAAAACAGTTTCATACATTAATAAATGTGAAAGGCAGATTCAGCTTTTTATTCCAGGTAGATATTAAAAATTAGTGCTTTTACATTCCTCAGAATTCTAGGAGCAGCCTACCTTGATGGTAATACATTTATTTAATTTCTCTTAAAATTCTGTTTCCCTTAAGCCACCTCTTAAACTTTATCCTTCAGGCAGTGAATCAGGACCAAGCCGCAGCCCTCAGTCCTATGAGAAGCAGAACGTACTGACCTGAACTAGGAAAGAAGAGAAAGCGAGCTGGGAGCCTCTCAGTGCCGCAGGGAATGAAAGCAGCCCTGGGACACACAGAGCAGAGCTGCTCCAGCCCTTCCTTCCGAGCCATCCTGCTCCTGCTGCTCTCCGGGATCCCGAGAAGGTCAGGGATGCTGTGCTCCTGACACACACACAGCTCCAGGATCCCGGGAAGGTCGGGAATGCTGTGCCACAGAGCTCCGGGATCCCGGGAAGGTCGGGAATGCTGTGCTCCTGACACACACACAGCTCCAGGATCCCGGGAAGGTCAGGGATGCTGTGCTCCTGACACACACACACAGCTCCGGGATCCCGGGAAGGTCAGGAATGCTGTGCTCCTGACACACACACACAGCTCCGGGATCCCGGGAAGGTCAGGAATGCTGTGCTCCTGACACACACACACAGCTCCGGGATCCCGGGAAGGTCGGGAATGCTGTGCTCCTGACACACACACAGCTCCAGGATCCCGGGAAGGTCAGGGATGCTGTGCTCCTGTCACACACACACAGCTCCGGGATCCCGGGAAGGTCAGGAATGCTGTGCTCCTGACACACACACAGCTCCGGGATCCCGGGAAGGTCGGGAATGCTGTGCTCCTGACACACACACAGCTCCGGGATCCCGGGAAGGTCAGGGATGCTGTGCTCCTGTCACACACACAGCTCCAGGATCCCGGGAAGGTCAGGGATGCTGTGCTCCTGACACACACACAGCTCCGGGATCCCGGGAAGGTCAGGGATGCTGTGCCACACAGCTCCGGGATCCCGGGAAGGTCAGGGATGCTGTGCCACAGAGCTCCGGGATCCCGGGAAGGTCAGGGATGCTGTGCTCCTGACACACACACACAGCTCCAGGATCCCGGGAAGGTCAGGAATGCTGTGCTCCTGACACACACACAGCTCCGGGATCCCGGGAAGGTCGGGAATGCTGTGCTCCTGACACACACACAGCTCCAGGATCCCGGGAAGGTCAGGAATGCTGTGCCACAATGCTCCAGGATCCCGGGAAGGCCAGGAATGCTGTGCTCCTGACACACACACAGCTCCGGGATCCCGGGAAGGTCAGGGATGCTGTGCTACAGAGCTCCAGGATCCCGGGAAGGTCGGGAATGCTGTGCTACAGAGCTCCAGGATCCCGGGAAGGTCGGGAATGCTGTGCTCCTGACACATACACAGCTCCAGGATCCCGGGAAGGCCAGGAATGCTGTGCTCCTGACACACACACAGCTCCGGGATCCCGGGAAGGTCGGGAATGCTGTGCTACAGAGCTCCAGGATCCCGGGAAGGTCGGGAATGCTGTGCTCCTGACACACACACAGCTCCAGGATCCCGGGAAGGTCAGGGATGCTGTGCTCCTGACACACACACAGCTCCGGGATCCCGGGAAGGTCAGGGATGCTGTGCTCCTGACACACACACAGCTCCGGGATCCCGGGAAGGTCGGGAATGCTGTGCTCCTGACACACACACAGCTCCAGGATCCCGGGAAGGTCAGGAATGCTGTGCCACAATGCTCCAGGATCCCGGGAAGGCCAGGAATGCTGTGCTCCTGACACACACACAGCTCCGGGATCCCGGGAAGGTCAGGGATGCTGTGCTACAGAGCTCCAGGATCCCGGGAAGGTCGGGAATGCTGTGCTACAGAGCTCCAGGATCCCGGGAAGGTCGGGAATGCTGTGCTCCTGACACATACACAGCTCCAGGATCCCGGGAAGGCCAGGAATGCTGTGCTCCTGACACACACACAGCTCCGGGATCCCGGGAAGGTCGGGAATGCTGTGCTACAGAGCTCCAGGATCCCGGGAAGGTCGGGAATGCTGTGCTCCTGACACACACACAGCTCCAGGATCCCGGGAAGGTCAGGGATGCTGTGCTCCTGACACACACACAGCTCCGGGATCCCGGGAAGGTCAGGGATGCTGTGCTCCTGACACACACACAGCTCCGGGATCCCGGGAAGGTCGGGAATGCTGTGCTCCTGACACACACACAGCTCCGGGATCCCGGGAAGGTCAGGGATGCTGTGCTCCTGACACACACACAGCTCCAGGATCCCGGGAAGGTCGGGAATGCTGTGCTCCTGACACACACACAGCTCCGGGATCCCGGGAAGGTCAGGGATGCTGTGCTCCTGACACACACACAGCTCCGGGATCCCGGGAAGGTCGGGAATGCTGTGCCACAATGCTCCAGGATCCCGGGAAGGTCGGGAATGCTGTGCCACAATGCTCCAGGATCCCGGGAAGGTCGGGAATGCTGTGCTACAGAGCTCCAGGATCCCGGGAAGGTCGGGAATGCTGTGCTCCTGACACACACACAGCTCCAGGATCCCGGGAAGGTCGGGAATGCTGTGCTCCTGACACACACACACAGCTCCGGAGATGGGAGCATTTGCTTCACTGGGAGCTGTGGTGGAACCAGAGCAAAGAGAGAGGTTTTGAGCACACTTTTCTCTCCTACAAGGCCACTGTGTCTCTGCTTTTTTAACACTAATTTGATGTGGGATGAGAGAGGTGGGGAGGGAAAAAGAAGAGAGGTATCTCCTCGAGAGTAAAATTCAAAATTGAGAGGGGGTTTGAAAACACATGAATCCTAAAGAAGAGAGAAAAGTTACACTATCCATCTTGTAGAGTTCAGTGTAAGGACAGAAAACCTGTCTTACTGACTGTTTTAAAAAGAGAAAAGAAAAAATTTATTTCTAATTGCAAAGAAGTGCATCCTACCTACTGTGGATTTGGGATAATCCTCATGTACATGGGTTCATGCGCTCTCCATTCCTACAGTGATTTATCATTAAAATTTGACTTGGAGGGGACTGCAAAGTAGCTTATTAGACAATTGAATAATGGAGAAGAGACAATAGTGAATTGATTTCTTTAGCACAATGAAAGCTGACAACAAGAAATTAAACATTACTAACTTTTATTATAAAGTACTCGATCAATACCTCTGGCCAGAATGCTCCGTTCTCCTAATTACATCAGCAGACCACAAATGTTCTGATTGATGAGAAAGAAAGGAGACAGAAGGATGGAGGGAGAAAAGGGAAAAAAGCGTCAAAGAGGCAATCTGGAGAGTCTGAAGCAAGGCTGGGACTGCTGCTCTTATAAAGATGCTTCCAGCAGCTCTGAGGGGAGTCCTGCACTGAGCCTTTCTTACAGCGGCTGCCGCAGCAGGGGCAACACTTTCTGTGCCACCCCCGGGCCAGTGACACTGGAAAAGCCTCTGCTTCTCCTGGGCACAGCTCTCACAGAGCATGAGGTAACTCTTGGCAAGGCTGACAGCCCTCATGAAATAAAACAATCCCAAATAGGAAGCAAAAAAACCTCTTAATGCAGAGCCCAGATGAGGTATTTGTGTGGCCCCCAAGGCCCCAGCACTGCGGTGTCTCAGCACAGCTCAGGACTCTTCTGGCTCCAGCCTTGCTGCTCTGAGGTGAGATCCAAAGCAGCAATCACGGGACTCACTCCAGCTCATCCACCTCAAGTCTGGGGAAGAGAGAAGAATTGAGATCCCATGTCTGCAGGGTACCAGGCTAGGAAACAAATTTTAGTAATCTGCTTAATTGTCTGTGCCTGGAACCCCCATCTCCGAGAGACGGTCACAGTCTGCCAGAGCAGGACAGGGCTTGGAGACAGCAGCACATCATGGGGACAGAGCTGGCCCAGAAAATCAGGGACACAGCTCCTAAAGCCCTGCTACAGCAAGAGGAGACAGCAAATGCAAGGCTGCTGTGCTGAGGGAATGGGAGGAGGGAGAGCAGGGGCACTGGGGACACAAAGACACACTAAGGAGGGGAGAGAAGGAGGGAGAGTGATGGAGACACATGTTGGATTTTCCTGTGATTTCATTTTAAATCAAAATTCTCTTGAAACTAATTCTGTTCTTCTCTTCTTCTTTTTGACCGGCTGCTTTCTAGGGAAATTGGTTTAAGGGAAAGATACCAGATCAAATATATGGAAAAAAATAAACAATTACCCATAAGTTGGAAAAAAAAAACAAAACCAAACTTAAAGGATAAAGAAGATATTTCAAACAAAAAGAGAAAAGAAAATCAATAGTGAAGTGGCAAGATCTGTAAAAGTGGACAGAAAAAAGTATCAGCACACAGAATAAGAACTCTCTAATGATTCAGATCAAAGGGAAACAGGAACATGAATTTGAGGAATTGAAGATGTTCTGAATGAGAAATACAATATCAATATATAAGGTATGAATAATTGTAAAACATCAAAGTACCACTCAAAATTCACTCAAAAGTCTCAGACTTGAGATTTATGAAGTGGTGGGTAAAAGAAGACCCATCAGGAGCAGTGAAATTCGGGCTGAATACTGAAGGGGGAAAGGTTAAAAACAAAGCAATGGTTACAGAGTAGACAAGGTGGTCCTGGAAGGATGTAAAAGACAAATAAGTTCCTACATTGAACTTGATAAACACAAAGAAAGAGAAAACTCACTGTTGGTTTTAAGCTTACAGAAGCTTAAGAGAAGAAATTACTGTAAGCACTCTGGAGAAATAAATATTGTTTTATCCAGTACACTGTAGCTTCTCTAACACAAATATCAGCTCTTCATTCATTCCTGAACTATTCACATCTGAAATCTGAAAATTCAGGTTACTGTGGCAGGTTTTATCATTTCACAAATGTTCTCTGGGTACTCTGCATGGAGTGGAAAATTCTCAAACTAGTTTTTGCATTATCTGTCTGTTACTTCCTGAAAAGCACAGAAAAAGAGCTATCAGAGTGGCTAGAAAACAAGATTATACTGTTTAGGTCTTTTAAAAACTTCTTACACAAGAGAGGCCAGACCCAAGTGTCTTTGAAGGAAATGGGAATCTTGCCATAAGCATAAGAGATTTTATTCAGACAGAAGGGGAATGTTGAAATACAGAAAACTGTGAGACACTAAGTAATCACTGCTACAGTAAATCCAATTAGTAAACAACACCCCTAATGCCAAAATCCTGTTCTTTGAATGGCTAATAGAATGGTTTTGCTTCAATGGTTTTGTTGCATATATTCCCCCTTTTACTTGCTTTTTAAATATTCTGTTCATTTAATCAAGTTGAAGAAGCGACTCAGTAAATATTTGGCTGCTGCCTGCTAATTTGGGTAAGACAGATTTCATCCACTTGCATTTGTTCTGTGTAAAACACAGAAGGATTGGGCTGGTAATGAAACAGATCTCAGGTGAGCAACCTTAATTCTGAATTAACGAGTTTTCTGGGTAGCTAATTTGTGTTTCTTAAAGCCTTATGGCTTTAGCCTCTGTGTTTCTGGAAAAGCCAGGTGACAAAGAGAACTGATTTTAGCAAGACTTTCAAGCTGGTGAGATCTGACTGCAAAGGGCTGGCAAATGGACTGGAGGGGTACAAAGTGTGGGAACAAAAATCAATGGAATTCAACACTGATCCATGGGAAGTGATGCACACAAGAGGAAAAGCCATCCTGGACTGATGAAATCTGGCACCTTGTTAGCATTTGGGGAAAAATAATAGGTATCTTGAAGCTATAATGGGTCAATTAAAGTGTCAATTCAATGTTCAATAGAAGTGAAAGGAAATAGCATGATAGGAATTATTAGGAAGGAATGAAGAACAAAACAGAAATCATCATTATAGCATTGAATAAATCCACAGTGAGTCCACAATTTCACCATTTTGTGCAGCTCTGTTCCTCATTTTCTGCAAAAGGATCACCTAATAAAAGCAGAGGGCAGAACAACAATGATAATCAAAATTATCCCAAGAATATCTAAATCAAATCCACTTCATCCTGGGAGGGAGCAAAGCAAAGAGGAATAAAAACCTGGGAGCAGCACAGACAGGGGGAAAATGGTTGCTCACTCTGACTATCAACACAAAAACTAGAGAGGAAGTAGTAAAATTATCAGCATGAATGTTTGAAGCAAACAAATACTGCTTTATGCTTCCCTCAACTGCACTGTGGAATTCTTTGTGTCAGGATGCAAAAGGTTTAGTTGGATATAAATTCATTTGATACATAGGGGAAAAGGCTACTGACACCTTCTGTTTTTCCCACCAAGACAAGGGGAAAACCCTCTTTTCAAAGGAAAAATTGAAAGCAGGAGGTTATTAAGGGTGAAATGCATGTTCATATTCTTTCTTCTCTCTAGAGCCTTAATGGTGGCCTCAGCATCTTCTCTATAATGGGACTTCAGGAATTCTTAGGGGAAACTGCAGGAACAGTAATGGGGAGATTTTTTTTTTCTCTAACCAGTTCTTCCACAGAACTGGTGAGCTGCAGGAAAAGGGAGCCTGTGCTAGGAACCATGGTTGAACCAGTGAACATGTCAATAATGCCAAAGATCTGACATCAATTCCCAGCTTCAGCCTCCTTCCACAACCTCAGGCTGATCCTTTCATTTGTCTGTCTTCCTTTGCATAAGGAATTCTAATTCTGATCCACTCCTCCTGATTTACTATGCAGCCTCTTTGTTTTGGGGCTCACTTGCCTGGCACAGTGCCTGACACGGTCTGAGACACAAAGTTCTGTCTTCTGGATACAGCTGGAATTCAACTCTGTACACTAAAGTAATATTTAACTCATTTTATATTATATTTCTATTTGAATATGATACTTGGACTGTCTCTGGGCCAAAAATAAATGCTGTCCTCCATTTATTTCCCCAGCTCAGCTGCTGGTCAGCTTCACGGGTGTGAACCAACACATTGAAAAATCAGGCTAAGCCAGACAAATGTCAGATGCTGCTCAGGTCACCCTGCAGGAAATAGTCTGTGCCTGTACAGCCTTCAGTGCTGTGAGTGCCTCAGTGAGGCTGGAAAAGCTTCTGAGGCCACTCACAGCCCAGCCCCTGCAATTGCACTTCCATTCTGGGATACTGAAAAGGTGCTTGGATGCCAGACCAATGCAAGAGGTGCTTCCTTTGCACCAGGGTATGGAGAAGGTATTAAATGGAAGGATTTGATCTGAATCAGGTTGAGAAACCCCAGCTCTTTTTACATGCCCTGAGGAGCTCTGGGGCTAACACAGAGAGAAGTGCACTTTGCTGTGCTTCAAGTAGGTTCATTCCAATAAAGCTAAAGAGTCCATCCACTCTGAATTACAGGTAATTAATCTGCTCAGAAAGGCAGAAAGCAAAACACATCTACAGTACCCACAGTGCCAAAGAGACAAGGGCAAGCTGCTCAGGAGGAGTAGGGCCAGAAATTCTCCATCCAAATGCATTTGCAGAATAAAAATCAGGCAAAGCAGAAACAAAAACCCAAACCAGAAAACCTCCATTTCCAATAAAAGGACAAATTAGTTGATTCTACGCTTTATCCATCATCATGAGCTCCCAAGCAGGGGCTGAGGGGGCACAAAGCAGGAAAACCAAAACAATTTTGGTTGCACTCTTAACTCCCATACACACCAAAAGGTGGTTCTGGCTTTTTGATTTCTCTGTAAACAGCCACCCTGCTCATTCTGACCCAGGGATCAACATCAACTGAACTTTATCAATAGCTAAGGTCCAGGGAAGGCAGTGGAAGGTTTTTGCATTCGTAGAGCCAAGGGTTTGGTTCCAGATTTGTAAAATGCTTCAAGCTGAGTATTTTTGCCCCCCAGTTGCCTTTTGCAGAGCTGGTGAAGCCTTCATAAAACCTAATAAAATTCCAGCCATTGCTGAGTTCTGTACATTCTGTTCTTGATCATAAAGTGGGTTATGATTTACTGTTGCCTTCAGGCAGAGTGTTTGTTGCAATTAAATGCCCTGATACTCTTATCAGAAATAGAAATAACCAAGGAGGAGTGGCCCAGGAAGCTTTCCAAGGGGTTAAAGCCTCCTTGATGGGCTCATGGCTGAGTCCCAGGCTCACTACACATCTCATCCTAGCAAAGTTATTCCCAAAATATTGAAAAATCTATTCTCATATTATTGACACCACCTTCCCCTTCTTTTCAACACGGGCATCAGCTCAGCCCTGCAAAAATTTGAAGTCAAACCCAATTTGAATTCAAGCCAACAGCAGAGATTTGCCATAATTTGTATTGTTGCAGTGTTTGCAAGCAGGAGCAGCTGCCTGCTCCTATTCCCACACAAAGGAAAAGCTGGTGCCTCTCCAGGAAGTGAGGATGTAATTGTAGAGAGAAGAAAGCAAACAACTGGAACAACATCAGGTAGCAGTGAGCTGGCTCTGAGCACAACATCAGCTATGGAATTGCTGCAGGAACCCTCCCTGCACCACGCTGACCCTGGATCACAGCACACTCATTCCTGGGTGCTGGGGTGCAGGGCACCCAGCCTGGGCTCAGAGACTGTTCTGAAGGACTGGCTGAAGGATGGCAAAGGTGGTGGTAAATAAAATCAAACCTATTTCATTTGCAAGTCTACTCTTGGATAAGGTACATGTAGCAGAAATCAGGATGGTGAGAAAAGGATATATTTTAATTTTCTTGAGCAATGTCTCAAGTGATCTCCAGAGAGAGAGGAAACCTGTGACAGCACAGTGTAACCCCACACTGATCAGCAGAACAGCAGCAGCACTGCCATGGAGACTGGACTTGTTTTCCTATCATGACATTTGTGAGAATGTCACATGGCCCAGTCTTTGCACACTGAGATGTCAAGGCTCAAGGACATTTCCTGGTGCCTTTCAATGTCCAGAGGCATTAAAAACCAAAAGTAAATAACCCCCAAGCATTTACAGCTGCTGTAAGGCCCAGACTATCAGTCAACAAACCATTTATCAAGATTTTCCACACTGTTTGAAGACACACACAGAGCCTGCAGGCCTCAGCTGTCATCACATCCAGGATTCTTCACAACAAGACCCCACTCCCCAGCAGATTTTTCCAGGAAATAGAAATTTTTCCAGGAATGGAAGAATCTCAGCATTCCTGCTGATAACTTCTCTCAATAAAATAACTGGAACAGGCTTGGGAAGGGCTTTGCAGGCACTTCAGTCTGCATGTCTGCTGTCCCTCTCTGTGGTTTATGATCTCCAATACATCACTGGTGGGAAAACATTGCAGTGATGTATTACTAATAAATCATTAGAGTATTGTCACCTCGGTGATGAATTGCATGAGCACATTGCTAAAGTGCTGTCCCTCTGAAGACATATTATGTAAAAACAATTTCCTTGGATTTTATGTTTTTTTAGGGAGTTAAGGTGCACACTCACAAGCTTATTTCTCAGCCTTTTTGATCCCTCAAGAGTGAAATCACTATCCAGCATTTTTCTACACCTTGTAGGTGAAATGCTGTGAAACCACTCCAGTGCCAACCCCACTGAGCAACAGAAAGCAGAACCACACCATATTAAAGGAGTTTCTGGCAGGGTGCAAAACAAAGGTTGCTTGAATATCAAATAAAGGCTGGATGGTATGAATTTGGCAAAGTATAAAGTGTTTCAAACTGCTTCATCCAACAGAAGCTTTAAACCACACTGCAGACTCCCCTTTTTCACTGCTGGTTTCACAGCAAGAGGAGGGCTGGTTATTCCCAAGCAATGCAGGTCCTGAGAAGTTTCTAAAGTGCCAGAAATGCAGTTGACTCCCCAGGCTGCATTGCACTCCTCCTGCCTCGGTGTCACTTTGAGGAAGGAGCCACCACTCACATAAAGGCAAACCCAGGCACAGAAAGGTCGGGTGATTCACTGAGATCTGAGAGCTCAGAGGAGGATAAGGCCCCCTAAATTCTCTTACCCGCAGCGAACAGGAGCATCCCTCAGCTCCTCAGTGCTATTTAATGCCAAAGAAGATATTTACTTTAACACCTGCACCATTTTCCATGTATCACAAGCAGCTCCTCTGGCCCCTGTGGCTGGGATGTCACCTCTCTGAAGCACAGCATCGCAGTCAGGGCACGCTTGTGGCCCTTCTGAGGAAGGAACTGTTACTTCCTAAGGCTCAGTTCTAACTTGGTTTGATTTACAGAGGTTCATGTTGGCTTTTATCTTTGTTTGTAGCATCCATTTGAGTGTCTCTTAAAAGCACAGCTTGCACCCTTCGTGATTGTTGGGATAACTCTGCCTTCCCAGCACCACCTCTTCCTCCTTATTCTACACTTCCCACTTTTCCCTTGAGATCCCAAATGGGGTTTTGTCACCTGATAGGGTAGAATGTATAGAAAAGTGGGTGTTCTCAAAATCCTTTCTGCTACCCTCCTTTCCTGAGCAATGCTGTACCCTGGCTTGCACAAAAATGGAAATAATCACAAAATTAATTTGCCATCTGAAAAATATAGCAGTGGCTAATCTAATTAATCTCCTTGATTTCATATAGGTCCTTTTCCATGCAAGAATACTCCCTGTGTTAATCTAGAGATAAAGGAGATTACAGTCTCAAAAGCTGTGCTTTTTCCTTTAAAGCCAATTGTCTGTCTGTCTTCCAAAGAGATTAATAAGCTGCTTCAGTTCCTGAAGTCTGATGTCCAGATAAAGACATCAAATCTCAAAAGAATGAAGAACAGGAGAAGAGAACAAGGCAAAGTCTCAAGCTGAGCAGGAGGAATTAATATCTATATTTGCCTCAAACTCCTAAAATTACATCACTCTTAAAAATGACTCTCACCCTGCTCTTTTGGCCTAAAGGAAGAGTAGGTAAGATGGGGTTTATTTTTTTGTTATTGATGCTCAATGAGATCTGTTTTACAAAAAAAATGGGATGTTTGGACACAAGATGAAGCAAATACTGAAATAATAGGAGTACAAAAAACATGAGTCACCAATGCCTGAGACTGAGGGGGTCCAAAGATCTGCATTGAAAGCCCTGTTCATCACCTGAACACCTCAATAAAAAAGTGGCAATCAAATGTAAGGCAGTTCAAACCCACTTAGAGCTCGCTACCATCGTTTGGTCTCAAATCAGTAATGAATTTATTCAGGTAACTTACCTCCTTTTTGCAAGCTCAGTTATAGGCAATTCCAAGGTATTTTGGGTCTTGACTAATTCAGAAGGATGCTTCATTTCAGGAAATAATAAAATCACTCTCAAACTAAACAAAAATAGCAATTCAGAGAGCCTAGTGAGAAACAGAGATGAAAAAAAAAAAGCCTTGAAAGGAGAATATCTTCAAACCTGCTTTTTAAAAGCAGGATTAAAAGACAAAAAGCTCTACTGCAAAGAGAAGATGCAAAGCACTTAGAAATGCTATATTTATTCTGGGCAGAATGCAAACTCTCTTCTTCCTTGCCAAGCCTTTTGATTACATCAGACATCGAGTTTTCCAAATATAGCTTGCTAATTATTGATGGCTTTTTTTTATACCCAAGATAAAAGACTGTCAGGGACTGTTTGAGAGCTCTTCCAAAAAAAGCCTCGAATTTCCCTTTATCTCCAGGATGTGAGTTTTGGATACTCTGGCAGGAAGTACGGATGCCCAGATGCTGCTCCTAGAAAGATCTCAACATATTCCATGTATTTTCCCAGACTTATATTTGTGATCCTTTGTGGACACCTAATAGATCAGGTGATAGTCCATGAAGGATTTAAGTCTATGGAGAAACATGAGTACAAATTCTCTGCCAGGCTCCCAACTCCCATCAGTAATATACACTTGTAAGTCCAGACATTTTTCTGAGGGCTCATACCCAAAACAAGATTTTGCAACACAAATTACTCAAGAGAGAAATCGAGTTATTTGGGCATATTTAGTTGAGTTGCAGTTTTCAGATCAAATTGGGCATTGACTTGAAGAGCTCACTTAAACAGCATTCAGTTTTTCCCAATTCATGAAATCTAAGAGTGCGTTTTATTGACCTTTAATTCTGAGGACAATTAAAACAAAAATACAACAGGCTTGGAATATACTGCACTACATCACATTGTGTAATTGTGATTGTGTAATTGCATAAATTGTGTCTCTCCATGCCAGCAAAGATGGGAGAGGAGGGTAAGGACAGGAAAATTATCATTGCTTTCAAATTTCAGCCTGTGGAGTTGCCAAGAACCTTATTAACCAGAATGTTTAAGCAAGGTCCTCAATTAAAGAAATCCTGAGTTTATCCCCTCTGGCTTCACTTGTTGCGTTCAAAACTTAGATGGCAACTGGATGAGTGTATGAGGCACAAGGTTCTACAAATAATTAATAGCCCTGATCTTAGAATGAATCACAGAGACCAGCCCATATTCCTGAGGTATGTCTTGGAATAAAATACTTATTAGGAAATATTATATAATGCTGGCATGTATTAGTTGCAGTGGTAGCTCTTGTACAGGAAGCTATGTTGATCATTTAGAATTTGTTTACTCAGGCTAAGTAAATTAAGAGTTTTAGAAATACCTATTACACTTCAATAAATCCCATGTTTAATAATTAGTGTTTATTTAGCACACAGTACAATAACTGTCTAATTAAATATAGATTTGCAAAACTAATTTTAAAGCAATACTGACAATGAAAGGACTGCCAAACCCTCTTTTTTATTTTGTTCAGTGTTGATTTTGCTATCAATTTCTCTCAACTTTTGCACCGCTAGGGAAAATTCCTCTTTACTACATCATAATGTCACACTCAAGTCCTGAGGTTTTTCTGCCTGCACTCTCTTCCTTCCCACAGATACACTAACATAAGGTGTTTGATTAATTTGAATTCTAATTTTTCCAATATGCAGTTCAGCATACATTTCATCATACCACAAGCAGAAATGAAAACCTGGACAGGGCCAAGAAGGCAAAAATTAAACCAGGCATCAATTACCATAAGCACACAGCGAGGCCATGATCCCACAGTAATGGGTGCCAGTTCTGAGCAATACTGAATCACTCACAGGATTTATTTGGTCAGAATCAGTCATCATATCCAGACACACGGTAAGAATTTATGCAAGAGGATAAACAGTATTCTCTCAGCAAAACCTTGCTGTCACATTGATGGGGCTTGATCTGCCATAAAGCCCCTTGAGACCAACGTAAGCCACTGTGGGGTTTTGCTTGTTACTTCAAATTTGGTTTCATATAAACACTCAGGGTGATTCAACAGCAGAGCAGCATTCTCCCTCAGAAGGCCAGTCAATTTTCATTCTATTAATATGAACTAAAGCCAGATTTATTATGGCTGAGTGTAACTGTTCAGCTCCTTCCAGTTCAGCAAAGGTTCTACCTTCGATCCGAGCTCAGAAGCAAATTAGACTTTACACTCTCCTGAGATTCAGGAGCACATTATAGCTTTATTATTGCTCTGGAAAGGGACAAAACTTTCGACCCCATTTAGCAGCTGGATGAGCTTGCACAGCAAGTCTCAGGGAGCATAAAGAGGTGACTGGTGACAGCTACCACGGCTTCACTGAGGGCACATTTTGGGGCTGGCTGTGAGGGAGTTACAGAGATGGGAAACTGGGGAAGAGTGACTGATATTCACCTGCCTGGACTAGGGCAAGGCATTCAACACTGTCCCACACAACACCCTTGTCTCTACACTGCAGGACCGTGGATTGGCCACAGGGACCACCTGGGGGGGAAGGAACTGGCTGGAACTGGGAAGGAACACACCACTCAGAGGTGTGCAGCAGAGCAGGGACCTGTGGTGTTCCTTGGGGTCTGAGCACAGAGCAGGGACCTGTGGTGTTCCTTGGGGTCTGAGCACAGAGCAGGGACCTGTGGTGTTCCTTGGGGTCTGAGCACAGAGCAGGGACCTGTGGTGTTCCTTGGGGTCTGAGCACAGAGCAGGGTCTGTGGTGTTCCTTGGGGTCTGAGCACAGAGCAGGGACCTGTGGTGTTCCTTGGGGTCTGAGCACAGAGCAGGGACCTGTGGTGTTCCTTGGGGTCTGAGCACAGAGCAGGGACTGTGGTGTTCCTTGGGGTCTGAGCACAGAGCAGGGTCTGTGGTGTTCCTTGGGGTCTGAGCACAGGGCAGGGACTGTGGTGTTCCTTGGGGTCAGCACTGGGACCAGCAACATGGGCAGGGGGTCACTGCACCCTCAGCACATCTGGCAAGGGCACCGAGCTGTGCTGGCACACACAGGAAGGAAGGGACACCATCCAGAGGGATCTGTCTCTGGCCCAGAGAAGCTGTGGGTCCCTGGAAGTGTCCAAGGCCAGGCTGGATGGGGCTTGGAGCACCCTGGGACAGTGGAAAGTGTCCCTGCCCATGGCAGGGGTGGAACATGATGATCTTTAAGGTCCCTTCCAGCCTAAACCATCCTGTGGCTCTACAATAAGTGATCAGTACCCTCCCAGCAGTGCTGCCCTGCAGCCTGTAGCTGCTGCTGAGCTGTGACTTCAGCACCATTACTGTGAATCTACATCAGTGTATTCCAGCCAGGCTTGATCCCTGCCTCCAGCAGGTTTGTAAGCAATTAAAATTAATGACATGCAGATACCTACAGAAAAAAGCTCCAGAAAAATCAAAGTAGAATTCATGTCAGATCAGTGTAAAGCTCTGACCCCTAACCTGACATCCCAGGCACAGCCTTCTCTCCTCCACACTCAAAACAAAAGCAGCTGGGTTTTGTCTCCCAGTAAAATACTGTTCATATTGCTCTACAGGTTTTTGCTTTTGGTTATAATCACCTTAACATACCAGTTTCCTTTTCTGTTCCTTTTTCTGCCATCATTCCCTTCTCCCCTGCTCTCTGGAGAGTCAAAGTGTTTATGAACCACCCAGAGCAAAGTTTCATCTCTTCTATTCTGGAGTCAAGAGGCAGAGTCACCCTCTTGAATGATTTGAACTGGAGCTGATTCCCAGTGGTGAGGGTCCCACTGTGGCTGGGTTCAAGCCAGCTGGTTCACATCTTTTCCTGCAGGGATATTCCTACAGCTCCCAAAATACCCCACATGTCAATGACTTGGACTGAAGAGATTTACAGGCACTACAGCAAAGCCCTCACTGCCTCATTTCACTGGCCAAACATCCTTAGAAACCCTCCTGAGTGGATCTCATTGCTTTTTTTGCTGGTGTTTTCAGGTGTAATGCTGACTTACTGATGTGCATGATGAAAGGCACTTTAATGAAAAGCCTCTGATCTGGTATTTCTGTACATCTCTAAAGACTGGCAGCTGAACTGCACTCACCTCTACACCAGTCAGTGGAGTTTGTCAATTGGTGCTGTGCAGGTGTCAGCTGAAATAACACAAACCTGGGCTACTGCAAAAGGGAACATTTCCTTTTTTCATTTCCCCTTTGTTCTGAACGTGGCCTTGTGGTGGTTTTTTCAAACAAACAAAATACTCACTCCTTTGTTCATGATCTGAAGGCTGGACTCAAAGCCCTTATTAACAAGTACGTGGCTTCAATAAGATCACTTCTGTTAGCAAAGATTGCTAACAAACAATAAAGATTTGGGATTGAGCCCAAATTCATTTTTTCCCCAAAACTCTGCAAGTACCCATCTCACACTAACTATATCTCTGCTAGAGAGATTACAGAGAACTTGTCAAACAGGAAATAGAAACCAGACTTATGTTAAGTAGGAATAACTACAGCTGACATTTTCCATCAAATGCTGTTATTCAGAATAAAAATACCTGTCCTGAAATGGAATCAGATTATCTAAAATAAGGCAGCACCTTTGCTGAATCAATGCCCTGACATACAAATCCTTCAAGAGCTACCATAAATGAAGTCCCAGAGACAGAAGCCTCGACTCCACAGCAAAACAATGCACAGAAAATAAGGTATTTTGATGAGCAACAAACCCAGGCTCTTCCTTACACTTGTAATCATTGAGGAGCACATGCAGAGCTGACTGATTAGCAGCCTGGAGGTGACATATTAATTCAAATTACCTGGAGTAATTAGAGCCAATTTGCTCAGAACAGTTAGCAAACAGGAGACAGGACAAAGCTGAGCCCAAAAGGCAGTGCCTGGGAAAGGCCTGTCCAGCCTGCCTGCAGAATGTGACTCTGCTGCTGCAATGGAGCACTTGAGGATGAATTTACTGAATTAAACCTTGCCATGGCTTTGGTCTGCCAGAAACCCTCACGGGAATTTGGGCCAGTTTCACTTTTTCCCTGTGTAATTCCTTCCTAGAGCAAATTCCCTTGATAACCACTCACTTATTCTGCAAATTTGTTTAAAATATTTCTCTCAAGAGCCATCTTAGGAATGTGATTTTGAACAAGACACGTTTAGATGTCTTTATACACTGAGAAAGTTTTGCTGCATTAAATATGTGTGAACCACTCTTAGTCGTGTTAAAAGTTACACAAAAATTTGCAGATGCCCTTAGAGAATACACTTTATAAAGAATGTAATTATTTATAAATCTAAGTGCTGAAACAAAAACATCTGAAGAGACTGACAGTGAAAAGTTGTCTTATACTCTAAACCAAGATGTTTCAATGATGTTCAGCATTTCCATGTATCAAAAAACAATCAGTGGCTCTGCATATCTAATAAACCATATTGATAAGGAGGTAAAATTTTGTGAAGTACATTGAGTCAAGCTGATTTTGAAACATACATTTGCTTTGCACTTTTCAACCTCCAAGAGCACTTTTTTCCCTGCTTTTAGCTCTGACACGGACAGATGGATTAGCTTGTAGTTTGGGGAGTTTCTTGTGGATAATTTCATACAGTGGAAGGAGATGGTTTCACTTCTGGCCTGGAAGCAGCTGCTTCTAAAGGAGTATTTTGTATGATTACTTTGAACAACTACTTATCACTAATTTGTTTTCTCCTAAAGGTGAGAAGGCTCAATTTCCACTGAAGTTTCTTTGGCAAGAGACAGGAAATTTCATTGTAAAAACAAAATTTGTAAGGAGATGGCATTACTGACACGAGTTGATGCCATTTTCCAATACTGGTTCATTTGCCCAGAACAAAACGAGTGTTATAGCAGACCTACATTGGAATGTACATATTTAGGATAAAACTCAGTGGTTGTTCTCTGTATAACTGAGAATACAAATTGATTAATCCAATAGGTCTTCATTGTCCATGAAGGGCTTAAATCCCTACACCTCTCACTGGAGCCACAGCCTGCCTTCAGCTGAGGAAAACCAAACAACTCCTCCATGCTGAGCTCAGCTCCAGCCAGATGGATGGATGTGCCTGGAGGAAGGGATCGTGCCAGGGCAGGGCAGATGTGGTGGAAGCACAGGAGCAGCACAGCTCCTGCAGGAAATGTGAAACCCAAACCCTGATGCCCCCTGGCACAAGAGTGGAGGGAGGGGAACCTGCGAGGCCAAGCCATCTCCTCCAGCTGCCTCCAAACAATTCCCTGGAGCTGCAGAGCTGGCTTGTGAATCCATCCCAGAGGCTTTGGGGCACTCTCTGAGGCTCCAGAAGAAATCCATCCCTCTCTGCATGCTCCCAGAGCACAAAACACTCCTCACACCGCAGCTGCTCTTCCCCTGCGTGGAGCACAGCAGCTGTGTCTGCCCTCTGCCATTTATCCAGCCAAGACAGAGTTTTCCAGCACCTCTCACTTATTTCCCCACCAGCAGGAGCCCATCCAGGCTGCCAGACACGAGCAGCACTCACAGAAAAATCAGGAGAAGACTTTGCTTATCCTCCCTTGCTGCTGGCCAACACACAATTTTGCATTATTGCTTTGGAAAAACAAAACAAAAAAATCTATCTTGAGTGTGCCGACGTTTCTTCCTATACAAATATTTGGGTTGTAGTAGCTGAGGGTTTTGGTTGAAATTAAAGATTGTAAACAACCCAGAGCTATTGGAAACTGTTTCAAATTACAGGGCAGTTGAGAATAACAGTCCAGAAGTTGTCACTACAGCTAAAAGATGGAAAGATATTTTTAAAGTATAAATAAAGACATAAGTAAAATGAGTAAGAGAATCCGTGGAGATTTCTGACTTTCAAAGACAAAGAACATGAAGAATATGTTTCAAAAATTAATCTTCTATTTTTTCTCTAAGGTTTGCCACACAAGCACAGACAAAAAACTACTGGGAAATAGAAAATAAACTGGATTTGATAATTGGGATGTAAGTTTCAAATAAATTGCAGGCATTCCTATCCTAAATATAGTGAACTCAGATGCTTTAGGACTCAGGTTCAAATGTTAACTGCACAAACTATTACATTAAATGCTGCAGGCTCAGTGGAAATTTAAGATGAATGTAACAGGAAAAGCATTAGGAGTCCAGAGAGTTCTGGAAATGCAATAGGGAAATTATTTTTAAAGAATCAGAAGATATACACATATACAATGTGAAGAAACAATGGTCTCAACAGGAACACAGATGTAGCACAGATCTCTGGATCTTACCAAGCTGCAGCAGTACCAGACCCACAAGGGAAAGCAGCTGGAAGACAAACTGACTTGTTAAAATTTAGTGTAAATTTCCCTGTAAACCCTTGCCACTCAATAGCAGCACAAGGTATTTGAGACATTTTGCATTTGCGTCTTTGAGCCCACAGTATTCACAACATGAGTCTTGCACAGGAACAGCTGGAACTACTGAATTACCCAGGAAACCATCACAGAGACCCCAGATCCTCTGTGGTCTCCTCTACACTCCCAGAAGCAATATAATCCTAATTTGATTTAGATAAACAAAAAAGGGTCAAACTCTTTTTTTCTTATTTTTTATTTTCAAGAGTCTCTGCATTTACTCATTCCAGAGGAGCCAGAATCAGGAGGCAGAAAAAAAGATTTTTTTTCTCTGTGTTTTTCTCCCAACTGACTCAGGAGAAAGGAGCACCACAATTCAAGACACAAGGACATTTTTTAGAAGATTTTCACTTCACAGCCTCTGATTCAGACACCTCAGGTGAGGCTGCAAACTGAGCTAACCCAAACAGTACCAGGACAACTCAGGACTTCCCCTTTGTCTAATGTTATCCTGTCGCCTACATGATGCAATTACTGTCTGAAAGCATCCAATTCTGTTGGGAAAATTGCCTTAGGATTGTGACCCTGCTTTGTGGAAGGGTAGAACTAGGACAAGACAGGGGCAGTCACAGGAACTTCTGGCTGATAATTTGGCCCCAGAAGTCCAAGGTAAAAATTTAAGGTTTGCACTCTAAACGTACAAAAGAAAGTACTGCAGCAGGTACATGGACCAAATTTGCTAAGATTTGTTTAATTAGAATTGCAGGTGATGGAGAAATATAAAAGACAGTAGTTACATAAATTTAAGGCAACTAAATAATTTAATTGGGAGAAAAAGAAAACATGAGAAGAAAAAAAATTCAAAGATGCTTTTGCAGCACAAGGTTTTGAATGGATGAACCCAGGTTCTTAATGAGCACCAGTTACTGAGGGACACCTCACTAATGGGAAATTAGCAGTTGTACCACGGTGCACATTCCTGTGAACCCCAGAGCCTTTGATGTGTTCTGAGGCTGAGGCTGTGACCTCTGGAGACAAAAAGATCAGCAGCTCTGTGTGACCTAGCTGAATCACCAGAGATGGTGCTCCAAATGCACCAACACATGGGCCAGCACAGTCAGATCACAGAATCACAGAATCATCAGGTTGGGAGAGATCTCCAGGATCGAGTCCAACCCAGCCCTAACACCTCAACTAAACCGAGTGCCACATCCAGGCTTTTCTTAAACACATCCAGGGATGGTGACTCAGATAATTCCAATACTTTATTGCTCTTTCCCTAATAAATATTTTCCTAATATCCAACCTATATTTCCCTTGGTGCAGCTTAGACTGTGTCCTCTCATTCTGTCAGTGCTGCCTGGAGAAAGAGACCAACCCCACCTGCCCACAGCCACCTTTCAGGAGTTGTAGAGAGTGATAAGGTCACCTCTGAGTCTCCTTTTCTCCAGGATAAACACCCCCAGCTCCCTCAGTGGTTCCTCACAGGGTTTGTGTTCCCAGCCCCTCACCAGCCTCGTTGCCTCCTCTGGGTGTGCTCAAACATCTCAGGGTCCTTCCCAAACTGAGGGGCCAGAACTGGACACAGCACTCGAGGTTCAGCCTCACCAGTGCTGAGCACAGGGGCAGAATGAGCTCCCTGCTCCTGCTGGCCACACCATTCCTGATCCAGGCCAGGGGCCATTGGCCTTCTTGGCCACCAGGGCACTGCTGGCTCATGTTCACCCAGCTGTCACCAGCATCCCCAGGTCCCTTTCTGGGCACTGTCCAGCCACACCATCCCCAGCCTGTGGTGCTGCAGGGGGTTATTGTGGCCAAAGTGCAGGACTCAGCACCTGGACTTGTTAAACGTCATCTTATTGCACTCTTCCCACCCATCCAGCTGTTCCAGGTCTCTCTGCAGAGCCCTTCTCCCTTCCAACAGATGGACACAACTCCCAGCTTAGTGTCACCTGCAGATTTACTGATGAAAGACTCAATCCCCTCATCCATGTCATCAATAAAGATATTGAACACAACAGGCCCCAGCACAGCCCCCTGAGGGACACCACTGCTCACTGGCCCCCAGCTGGATGCAGCACCGTTCACCAGCACTCTCTGGGCCCAGCATCCAGCCAGTTCCTAACCCAGCACAGAGTGCTCCTGTCCAAACCTGGGCTGCAGCTTCTCCAGGGAATGCTGTGGGAAACAGAGCCAAAGGCCTTGCTGAAGTCCAGGTACACAGCATCCACAGCCTTTCCTGCATCCACCAGGCAGGTCACCTGCTCATAAAAGGAGATCAGGTTGGTCAAACATGACCTACCCCTCCTAAACCCACCCTGGCTGGGTCTGATACCCTGGCCATCCTGTCAGTGCTGTGTGATGGCACCCAGGATAAACTGCTCCATTGTCTTATCAGGTACTGAGGTCAGGCTGGCCCATAATCACCAGCATCCTCCTTACCGTGTTAGAGTGCTGTTACTGCTGAAGATGAACAGATCACAGGGACACAGGTCGAGGTGTGGTGAAAAGAAGAGAGAGGTTTATTTTTCCCCCCAGGATTTATAGGCTTCTGACCACAGCCAGGGATTGGATGGTCAGGATAACACTTTCTCACTGCACTGGCCATGAGAGATGCCCATCACAAGACGTGGAACAGAAAGAATGTACACATATCTATGTTTACAGTTACTGTCCTGGGAAAGGCTTTAGAAAACCATGGCAGCAAGCTCAGAAGCTGAGTTTTCAGGGCGACAGAGTGCATTTCTTTACTTTGTTCCCATTTTCAGGAATCCTTATTTAGAAAACACAACAGCACTTTGACAACAGCAGCATCTAAGCATGTTTTCAAAATGGCTCAAGGCAGCAGTTAGAAAAGTTTGAATACTTTCAATAATATAGGTGCTCTGTGTATTCTTTCAGGTTGAGATATTTGAGCACAGAGGACACCTGTGTTGGGATTAGGATTTTGTTTTTAAACAACAAAAGGCAACATGGACAACTGTTAATACTGTGATCTTTAGAGCATTCCAGGCAGATGTCAACTCTGGTGAGCTATTTCCTTCTGCAAACAATCTGGTCAATGAGCTGTGTCTGGGTCATGACTGAACCTGCTCTGGAGGGGACACTGCTCCCACCCCAGGGACCTGCATCCACTGATTTCTGTCTTTCCAGCTTCATGATGGATCCTCAACAATCTCCAAATGAGGACTTTCAAAATTAGGATGTTCTCAGGCAGTAAATCTCAGCCTGCTTGTCCAGCTTGCTACATTTTTCTCTGGAAGAGCCCAATTCCAGTGATCAATGGCTGTATCATCATGATCCAATGGCATCCCCGTGCCACAGGAGCACAACCCACCTGCTATTGACAGCAGGGCTCAAACCTGCTTTCCCAGCTTTAATATCTGCATCACTGTGCTCTCTGTCCAACCTGCACTAATCAATGGAAACAATACTTAGATTATAGCTGGAGCAAATTCCTGGATGTTGTTGGCCTGATCATTGAACAGTGGAGTTAGAGAGCCCCCAGTAGGCTGCAAACACAACCCTGTTTTACCCTCAGGGTGCTTTACAGGAGGGCAAACAGCAATTTGAATCCACGTTTACAGAGACTGGTAGCAGCTACAGACTGAAATATAATTTTATTTTTTTCAGCTTTCTACAGTGCACAGAATGCACAGCCTTGGGAAAACATTATGGGTTAAAGTGATTGAGGTGAGATTAAAGTTATTTTTCCAACTAAACAGATACATTCACTTCTCTTAGATAAATAAAAGTCCAAAGTTATGAAAATAGTCTGTTCCTCCAAGAGGGTGTCCTTCACACAGCCAGCTTGTCTTCATACACAAGGTTTGCATCTGCAAACCACAGAGATTATCTTTTAAACTCAGACACAAATTCAACTCTGTGTCTTTAGTGGAAAGTCAGCACCTTGTGAGGCAGCTTTAAAGGCAAGACCTTAATCCTGAAATATTAGACATCAGCCTCTCAAAGTTACATTCCAAAGAATTCAGAAGTCCTGTCATGAAAAATGTATCACTTTTATGATACAACTAAACTATACCCTTTATTTGCTTACAACGTTGTGTGGACAAGATTGTAAGGAAAGTTCCCTTAAATCCATTATCCTGTCTGTCTTGTTTCTCTGTTTCTGGCTCTTGCAGGTCACCACTCTACTGATGATTATTTCTGTCACTAATAAAATGCTTGAGGGATACTAACAACTCAAAGGGACACCAACCCACAGACCTGAATTCCTGCATTTCTTGCTGCCTCCAGATGAATGGAGCAATGGTCTGAAAGTGTAGAGACCAAGAGTTTTACTGGAGAGTTCTCACTGCAACATCAGATGCTCCTCAGGACAGCCACAAACTCAAGCAGCTGTACCCTGCAGCTTCACTGCACTTCAATTTTAACTTCCCCTAGAGTCTCACGACAAAATCAGCTCAAAAGCCACGTTGGCTGTAGATGGAGAAACACCAGATAAAACCAGTTCATAAAGGGGTAGGTGAACCTGCCCTTATGGCACCTCATTATAACTGAGAAAAGAAAAAAGAAAAAGGAAAAAAAAAATTCAGTCTGACCACCTTGGAGTGAAACCCTATATAAAAGCACTTCCTCAAGACAGCATCTCTCTATAGGTTGCTCATTTATTGTAAAAAAAAAAAAAATAAAAAAATAGGAAAGTAGGGGAAAACAAAGAATCACCCACTCCCCATCTTCAATTGTCTTTATTCTGAAGGCTCACACAATGTATTGATGGAGATTACTTCCAGAAATAGAAAATCTCCCCTAAGGCACTCTTTTCCTCTTCATATTTTCACATTCACTCAGATGAGATAAAAATGTGCCTGGTATCAAATTAAGACTGTAGGGCTGGGAAACAGATGATGCCAGATTTAACTGAGGCTTAGAAAAAGACACTTCAAGGTAACGGGAGCATCTGTAACTCCTCATGCAGGAGTGTAACAACTTCAGAACCTAAATGACAGCAATACATGTCATTGGTACCAGCATTTTCACTCACACTTCCTTGTTAATGTTGCAATTTTGGCCAACCATAAAGACAGCATATTTTATGTTCTTCTTCAAGGCTGCAAAAACAGAGATGGCAGCCTAAGAGGTAAGAGAGACAAAATCCTCAATACGAAAACACAAATGCTGATGGGCAGAATAAAAATAAAACTTCCCCATCAGCTGTGACAGGCTGAGCTTTCTCCTGCCCTCTCATATAGCACAATTATCCTTGAGGAGTTTTCTGTTGTCTCCTCAGTAACCAGGTATTGCTAGGGCAGCATTTATCAGTGCTTAGCTTTTTTTATGCTGAAAATCAAAAGGGGCTTACTAGTGATATCTAGATTAAAAATACCCTGGATGCACATTAAAGATGATCTGCTGCATCTGTCTGCAATGCTGTGTCTTACAGATTCAGAAGAAATAAGAACAATAGCTTTGACTTCCCTAATCTGGAGGGTCAGGAAACTAAAATGTTATTTTTTTCCTTAGTTTTATATATTCTTGTAACTTCAACATCTAACAAATCACAAATATCCACCCTGTGATTCAAATAATTATTTTTTTCAGACATTTTCCTATGTTAGCATTTTCCCAAAAATTAAGTGGCTAAGAAGACTCAGCTTTAAAAATCATGAGAGACAAAACCTGCAAGCAGCTCTGACAGAAATCCTTTAAACAGCTTCCCACTCCAAGGCACCACCTCCCATAAAACACCACTCACATCAATCGATGATTATCACAAATAGGTTGATTGACTTCTCATTTTCCAGCAGGTTTGTTTTACTCACAGACCTTGTTAATGCAGGTGGGGTTTCCCTTTTCCTTTACTCAGTGCTCATCTTCATCAGCCTTAAGTGCAAGAACTTTTCATAGCTGTGTTTCTTGCAGAGCCAGCTGCGTTGGATCCGTGTAGCACTGGGCAAAACATTCAGCATTTCCTTTTCAGAATCTCTAAAATTATATTCTACTCTGTCTTTCCACAGTTTGCAGAAGGGGAACTTGCACTCAAACCTGAGAAATAAATGCAATGTTATAGACTTGATAAAGAAGATTGGGATGCATAAAAAGGAGCTGAAGACCTGTATCCTGAAAGAAACTGTAAATGATTCTCTGGAAATGTTTTACTCTTTGATCAAAATAAGTGATGTAGCACACAGAAGAAAAACAAATATTTTTTTCTTCCCCTTCAACTTCTACAAGGAGTATTAGCCCTTATCTCTGCAAGAGGAGGAATATGCAACAGAGATTTAAGGATGCTAAAGGTGTACAAACCTTCCTGTCTAGGTAGGAGTAAGTGCTCTCCTGCAGCTGAGGGTCCATACAGGCATATGGGAAACCTTACAAAGAATGCTCTCAGAAGTGGCTGAACTGTGGAAGTGCAACCTCATTGTTGCTCCAGAGGATCAGAAACTAAGTTTTCATTTAATGCTGTGGCCTACTGATAATTACAAAGCTTTTATATTTGTCTTACATAAGTATTTAGCCTGAATTCAATTTAGAGGGTTTGCAGTGCATAACTCAGCCATCAGCTGCATGTTTTCTCTGCTTTATTTGATTTTCTTGTGCAAATCCCATTCACTAAAAGACAGGAAAAAACCTATTTACTACTTTTTTTTGTTGTTGTTGTTGTTAATCAGTGTGTAGACAAATTATAAATCAGTCTGGAGATTTAGACAGAAAAGCCTCTGTAGAATTTTTACCTGCAGGTACCACAGAGAATGCCTTTGATCAAGGTTTATGAGCAAAGACCTCTTCCCAGGGATGCATGCCAGCTCCTTAAAGGAAAATCAATACATTCTGGGAGGGAGCATCTGGAGGATTGGCTTTTGGATTTAACAAAGCATCCCTCACCCAGGGACTCAGGTCTGTTTGAAGCTTCCAGATCTTAAATCACACTTTGAATTTTAGAGTGAGCTTAATGTGTCCCTAAATACAAGTCCTAGGAAAGACTTTTTTGGAAAAACATTGTCCCAAGAGTTGATAGCCTTAAGATTTCCTGTTTTGTTATATCCAGATCCAGCTGAATTATTTAGTCTTTCCATAGAATTATTTCACAGGAAAAAAACAAAAACACCTAGACTACCAGAACTAAAGCAATTTTTTAACATCAGGTCATTTGTTAATATTGGAATGGCTTTCTTTCCAGTGGGGGAAGTGAATTCTCACCCTTTTCTAAGGCACCTGCAGAAGGAATCCCTGCCCCCTTTCTCTCCAGTCCACCATCCTGATGCAGTGCTGAGGAAGTCTAAAAAGGGACAAAATTATGTAACATCTATTGAAGCCTCAGTGTTTAAACTCCCTTCCACCAGACCTCTAAGAAAAAAAGCAATTTTTATTGAGCTCTGGAATCCCATAAAACACTGCAAAGGCTCTGACACTGCATTGAGTCATAACTTATGTATGAGTAGGAAGTCAGTTTTTACACCATATGGGTTACAAGGTTTTTTTACTTTTAATCTAGATTTTAATTTACCTTTTCTGCAGGTAAGAACTTCATACAAAGATTGATACCTAATTAGGTATTAAAACCTTGTCTTACTGTCAACAGCAATAAGGCTTCCAAATACATCTGAAGATCTGGAGCAAATTGACTCAGAAATACAAAATCACCTCCTTTCCACTGAGGTTTTAAACCTCACATATCCAGATCACTTTTGAAAATGCAGCTTAGGTTTCTTAATAATTTAGATTTTATGTATTTATAAGTGAAATATAAACCATATTATTATTAAGTGTTGGCTTAAAACCCAACTATTTTATCTCCTCTAACTAAGTACGAAATCTACATGCTGGGTTTGAAAATGCCTTTTTGCAGAGGATCTAATTTATGGAGATGATTGAATGGCTCACAGCAGCTTGGATCACACTGTACCTGATGAAACACAGCAACTCAGCCATGCTCTGTGGCAAGGAGTCTGCAATAATTGGTTATTTTTCCTGCTGACCCATAAAATACTTCTGCTACAAACACTATGTAATCAAGTTTTATAGTAATGAGTCCTCCCCTAAGAAGATGGTTGATTTTACTGCTTTGAATAGCAAACAGCACCGAAAAAAAGGTTGTGGTAGGAATTTATCAAAAGGCAGAAGTAGCCCACCCTATTTTATCAGCATCAACATGTTCTAAAATGAAAGGGGAAAAAAAAAGCTATTGACAGCTTTTTGAGCAGTCCCCAGTGAAAATCCTCCACTATGACACCACAGCATGGGAAGCACAGAACAGCATCAAGGAGTCTCCACAGAGCTGTTACTGAATTTAGAGAAGTTCATCACTAGGGGAAGGCACAGCTCATACCACCATCCCTGCTCTCCTGCACTGTCCCTGGACAGGAGCTGGTACCTGGGCTCTGGTGGCTACAAAAACCTTCTGCACCTGCCCTCTGCACTCAGTTTTGTTCATCTCCCTGCAGTGTCTCTCCACTAAAGGATTTCACAGGGATTGTCCATAATATCCAAACTCTATGCTGACCTCAAATTGCTTTTCCTTCCAAAATGTGCAACAACGAAAGCCCCAGGTTATGGAATAAAAGCAAAGAGGCCAAGGAGTGACCCCCTAATGCTCAGAATCTTTCCACGTGCATTGTCAGCTCCAGATTTGGGAATAAGGTACTTTAATGTCCTTTCTTTAATAAATAACTTCTTGAGCGTGGCAGCCACGTGAAGAGGTGTCTGTGGAAAGCAGGAGGGCTCCCCTCAGAAGACAGCAGGGGTCAGTGGGTGTTATGGGCACAGCAAGTGCAGATCTACAGCAAGAAATGAAATCAAATCCATGCTGCTCTGTCGAAGCACAGTGGAGCTGAGGAGCAGCTGCAGCCTCCCCACTGCTGGACTAAAAGCAGAAATACATTTGCAGGGCTTCAGGTCTGAGCAGGATGTGCAGAGCACAGCTGCACCCTCTGCCCTCCAGCTGTGCAGTGGCAGTTTCTGGACACAGCATTCCCATGGATGCGTTCCCATGGATCTCACACCCAGCAGGGGCTGCCTGGGCTCTCCCAACAGGCACCTCCTGCACTCACAGTCCTGAGCCTTCAGTAAAAGGGCACAGCCTGAACTCTGCACTGCTCATCCATGACATTCAGTCACTATTTCATTCTGCTTTTAGTCTCCCCTTTTTTCCTGAGCCATGAGGTTCTTTGGCTTTTTCAGAGAAATGATCCAGCGAGGACAGCACAGGCTGTGACAAGGTAAATCACAGCACAGGGCTGGTGCTCCACACCTGCCCCTTCATCCCCTTCATCCCATTCTTCATCTGCTCCAGTGCTATGCAGACCAAAATCCAATTCCAGATGCCACGAGCAGCAGGGAATAGTGAGAAGCAGCATGGCAGGTTAGGAAAATGGAAAAGAACATTATCTCCCATCTTAGCAAGCCCAGTCTTAGGGCAGAGTTTGGAGTTGTGGGAGTGTGTGCAGGTGTGCTGCTCCCTGAGCCTTCAGTGAGTGCTGAATGCAGCGTGATAAAACAGGAATGCCAGAGGAAACACTGCCTCTCTCTTCACAGAGATAATTGGGCAGTGATAAACTCAAGCTATTATCACAACGGTCCAGCTCCTGCTAATCACACTGCTCAAAGAAATCCTGCTTAAGAGAAATGGCTTGGGCTGAAAACTGAACCTCAGGAACAACCAGGTGACTCCAGAGCCTCTTTCTTGTCCACGACAGGGACAAGAGAACCAGATTCTGACATTTTTCCAGCCTTAGCCAAGTTTAGTTATTTATACAACGTGTGACATTTCCTGCACAAAGGAACCTCAGCAAGAGCTGATGTGTGGCATTGCTTGGTACACAGGTATGCTGGAGGGGATATAAACCTGACAGGAATTAAATAAACACAGCCCAAACCTGGAATTCCTGCTCTTCACATGCCATTTACTGATTACTCTGAAGCTCACCTATCTCTGCCTGGCTTTAATTCAGGATGAATACTGGAGTAAGACTTCGCTACATTTCAAAAACAAATCTGGAAACTCAACATTTGTTAATGTCCATATTCTAGGCAGGGTAAGTCTCTAAGAACTCTACAGCTTTAAGTCACAGGGCTTGGGGAAACTGGGATGAAAGCAAACACTGCTTTCACCTGCTGGAGTTTCTCACTGGAATAGTAAAGGATTCTTCAGGGAGTTGTGAGCAAGGGAAAGATACAAGCTACATCACTCAGCAGCCTCATGGCTGCACAACTGACACCACCTCAGTTTAAAGTCAAAAAAAATTCAGGGAAATTTTAAAATTTTTTCCCCAGAATAGAAGCTCATTTTCCAGCTAACTTTAGTGTCAAATCAGAAATCAGCACATGTAATCCAAAGTGACCTGGAAGCATACGCTGCCTCTTTTGATCCCCACTCCAAAATTGTTTTAAGATCTCAAGACTAACACTGACAGATCTTTTCCACATACTTCCCATATATTTTAAGAATGAGAAGCAGCAAAATCCCATTAAATCACAGCAGAAAAAGGTAACAGTACAGGAAAAAAATGCTTTAAATAGCAAAATAAACTTTAAAGCACATTTTTCAGAGACAAGAAATAGTAGTTTTCTTTAAAAGGCAGTTTGTCCATTATGATAGAGCCAAGTAAAATTGACACCCTTTTTAGCATACTGTACTCAAAAGCCACTGTGTCATATGCATTTTTCACTACAAATGTTAATTCTTGTGGATATATTAATTCTGGAGTTATTTGCATTACAGCTACAACACAGCCTAAAGCTCCAGTATTTATAGGCTAGGAAAAAGCTCTGAGGGCAGCACTGGAATTTTTTTCCTTTCCAAATATTTCAGAGTCATCATTAGAATCACCTGACTTCCCAGAGCAACACAACATAGCCATCATTATTTCAACTAATTCAACAGTGTCATAAGTATTTGCTCAGTGACAGATATGTGGCCAGGAGGAAGATATCAATCAAGCAAATTGATACCACTGCCTACCTTGGAAAGGAACTTGATGCAATTTCCATCACAGACATTAGGGCTGCTGAAGTTCCAGGCATGAACAGATTAGATTTGCAATTACACCGCTCATTTCCATCAGGCAACGAACCATTTGTGACTCCTGGTAATTAAATCCCTCTCAAACCAGCCTAGCTTTGGATTCCTTCTACATCAATTTGCAGGGAGTCCCCTCCAAAGCACATTACCTGTGGAATGAAAGGCTGTTTTCATCCCAATGAAACACTGACTGACGTGAGCTGAATCAACAAGTGCTTCGGTGTTTCTGAAGCAAGTCAGTGGTGTCAGTGGGTCATTAGCAATAATTAGTTTTGCTCTAATGAACCACTATCTGGGCCTTGCTATTTGCCAGTGAAAACATAGCCATAGAGGGAGTTTTCTCTATTCCTAGATCGATAGAGATAGATGTACTCTCATTTCTGTTTAAATATCTGTAGTCCCACTACATAAAAATACACTTAATTCAGTCTCCAACAAATTCAGTGATGGTCATAGCTTGTAGCAACCCAAAACTGAAAAAAAAAGTGATACATTTTAAATACATTACTAATGTTGTCCAGTCTAGGACTCACTGCTGCAGAGCAGGAGTTTCCTATTTATATCAGCTCAAAGGCAGCACAAGAATGTCCAATTTAATGAATTAACAAACTTGGTCTAAGACATCTTAACAAACATAGACTACAAGAGCTACACAGAGAGTATAGATAGAGCACCTCACTAATTACAGAAGATTATTTGGGCAGGCCCAGAACTATTTCCACAGGCACAATAAATTCAGAGAGGTTTCACATCACTGAAAGAACACAAGGAATCCTTGAATGCTCTTAGTTCCAAAGCAGGGTAGAAATGTTTGCCTGTGTGGTGTGTGTGTGCTGCAGGCTCCCCACCATCCAACACCCACTTGCACATATCCAGCAGTGTCTATTGCTGCCTCGTTATTAGGTTAATATTGACTAATTAGCAGCATTTGAAATGCAGGTGTAGTGTGATATAATGGCAGCTGCTGTTCATTCTCTGCAGGTCAAACAGACAATTCAGTTCAGCTCCTAGACCACACTGCAGAGCAGAACACGAGGAGCAATTACTTTTGGATCACACCTCCTCTGGCACAGTACTTCAATTACATTTAATTAGGTGGTGGTTGCATACTAATGAGTCAAAGCAAGATTTATTATGATGAAAATATATTTCCATATGTACTTTAACATTTTCCACCTCTGTTATACCAGAGATGTAGGATACAGGCTTTTGCAGCACTTAGTGAAATATCTAAACTTAGTGGAATATCTACACTTATTTCTGTTTAGATATCTGTAGTCCCATGACCTAAAAATACCTTTGCTTCAAGCTGGGGCTCTGTGATATTCAGAAGCTAACATTAAATGGTCAAATGCTCACAGTTTTATGCAAGACAAGAATTCTTGAACAGAAGATGTGTTCATACGAGTCCTCACATCACTGCAAAGAAATAGCAACACAAAAAAAAAAATAAAAAATGCTTGTATTGTCAAGTGCAAAGCCCAACACTGAGAAGTAAAAAAGTCTGCTTTAAATTTTACTCAAACAAGCAACAATGGGTATATAAATGCAACGAGAATCTCACTAATTATTTCTTTTGATTTTGTATTAGATTCAAAGTTCCTGTTACAATATGAGAGCCATATTTAATTTCTAAAAAGAGGATTTTGCAGACACCACCCCCAAATGAATACTAAATAGCAAGGACCTGAAGTGACTTCCCTATTCAACAGCAAAGAAATGAAAAAAAAATTAAAAGAGGGAGAAAAAATGAAAAAAAGAATATTAAATCCAGAGATTTTATTTGCACTGAGTTTTAAAAGAAAGTATGGTCATGTCACTCAAAGAAAAAAATAAAGCACGGCTCATATGAAACGTTTGCTTAATAACATGGTGAATGTCAGCTATAGATTTCTGCTGCAATATTAAACCTGAGGAGTAAAAACAAACTGTAAATCCCCAAGCGTTATTACTCCACAAGAAAAGTGCACACACTGAAAAACAAAAGTTCTAAGAGCAAAGCTCACTCACCATATGGCAACTCCAGTGGTAGCCACAGCCTAATTGTGTGGCCAGCCCCTCCTCTTAGAGCTCAATATTCAAGGAAGACAGAAAACCTGAGAGCCTGAAGTCTGCTCTGAGAATCTTTGAACCTCACCAGCCAAATCAGATTTGATCTCTGTTTTCATACACTACAAGGAGGGTTCAGTACCACTGAATCCTTGCCATTCTTCAAAGCACTATTTTGATAAATTACTTCTGCTAGGAAGGGTGCAGTTGCTTTCCTGAAGTCAGCTCTTCTGCATTTTCCCCCCCTAGGGAATAAACTGCAGCAAAGGAGAGGGGTTCGATGGAAATTCCTGTGTTTCTGCATCTAGGATTGGCCTCCACTTCCCAGCTAAAAGGGGCTCGAATGTTAGATCTCATCAAACTATAAATTTCCTTTATAAAAGTGGGCCATTTAAGCTGTCTTGCAGGTCAAAAAATAATAGATTTCTCAATGATCAAAACTGCTATTAGCCTGCAGTTCTCTCTGAATAATAGGTCACACTCCCAGGCATGTTCATTTTCCCAGTGTCAGCTGAACAAGGATCTCAGGAAAGAGATCTGAGCTGTGTCAAGCAAGGAGTAATTGATTTGTAATCTTGTTTTCCAACACAGCACACTTTGCTAACTAGATTCTACAGGCTCTATAAAGTGCAGAGTTATAAACTTGCCATTTTTATGGCACACAAACCATTAATACACACATTTGCATATTGTTAGACACCTGAGTAATAAAGTGGCTTCATAGATCAGCAAATATTGCAAGCAGGTGGTGCTTCTATGATCCTCTAACACATCACCCAGTGAGCCCAAGGCTGTGGGAGCACGTGGCACTCAGGATTCATCTCAGTTATTCAGCTGAGTTTTAACACAACCAAATGCTCTCCTGCTGATTGACTGAGGAACCAGAGATTAATTTTAACCTGCTGGCAGATGAACACTAAACCTGAAGCAGTCGTGCTCTCAGATGTCAGCTATTTCTTGTCAGTGCTACCAGTGCTGTGGAGGGACAGTTCATTTTGCCTCTGAATATAACAAAGAAATCAACCCAGCAGGCAGAGAGCCAAAGGGCCTTGGAAATGAAGACCAAAAGCTGCAGAAGGCAGCTTCTTAGACAAGGCAGTGAGCAGGTTTGAACCACGGTTTGAGTGCAGGGGGCATTTGCATCCATCTTTAAATACTGGAGTCCTGGAAACCACCTCACCCAGAGCCTGCTGAAGTTTTCCACCAACAGATTTCCTAATATTATGTCCCCCACACACCAAGCATGATCCAAAATACACTTCACTGGAACCACCCTGCCCCAGTTCCAGACTGGGACAGGACCTTCTTCACCCTGCCCGTGACCCAGGGGGAAAAGTCTGCTGCAATGTGCCCAAGATTCACTCTCCTCTTCATCAGAGCAATGAAAAAGGGACCTGACTTTGAGGATGAGCTCACATCCACCCTATTTTAAAGTGATTTTTAAGCACCGCTGATTGAAGTGGAGCTTACACAGTGCTGAAAAGCACGGGCGCTTTCTGAGGCCAAAGCAGGGCCTGTGTGTGAGGAGCTGTGTTCCCTTCTCTCTGTCACCTTACAAACCTGCCCTCGGTGGTGATGAAGAGCCAAACCAGGCTGTACAACTGTGTGGGAGAACAAAAGCAAGAAAAAAACACTTAGAAATGCCTTTTTCTCACTCTAAATGGCACAGAGGCAGGCAATGCACAGGTTAGGCAGAACGGGGGAGATCACAGAACTTTGGATTGGTTTAAAAACTGTGGCAACACTCAGGGGGTTTTGAGCACATAAAGGTCAGACACTTTCTGTAAATGAGGCAATGCCCAAGAGAAGCAAATTATCCCTTCTGTCCCTGGGGAGGAGAGCCCCAGCTGCCACCACAGCTCTGGGACCAGCCTGCTGAAGGGGATGGACAACCAGGACCTGAGGAACTAAGGGGTTTTTTAGCTTTATCTGGTTTATCACCATTTTCTCATTAATTGCTTCCACATGCATTTTATCCCAGAAATCACTTTTCAAAGGGTTTTGCTTTGGGTTGTCTGGCACATTGTTTTTTTCCTTGGATAAATGGAAGTGTTGTACTTATGTAGCAGAAACCTCAAAGAGAACGTAAAGAGGTTGGGGATTCTCTCCCTCAAAAATGTGCTATTACCGTGAATTAGTTTTAAAAATCCTAATTGTATCTGGTTCACCACTTCACAGATGGATGGAGCCTTTTTTATGAAGATGAGGCCAGTGCACAGTGAGCCCATCAATGCCATCACACAGGTCAAATGCTGTCTGAAGAGCAGACACACACCAGTAATTGATGTTGAATAAGTTATGTCAAGATTGTCTTGCTGTAATAGTTCCAAGAGTTTACTTGAGCTTCCCAAACCATCTAAATCTTTTATAAAGAGCAATGGAAGAGGAGAATGAAGAACTTATGGAAAATGGACATTCAATCTTAATCTCAGTAAAAAATTAAAATTTCTCTTCAAAGAGCATTCCAAATAGAGACTGGAATATTTTAGCACTTGTCCTCCAACCCTGCTCAAAAAAGAAATCAAGTCAAATCCCTATGAAGTGCTCGAAATCATCCTGCTTCAAATGTTCTTAAAGTTCCTAAAATTATTTTGTAAATCTGCTGAAAGAAAACAAGTGATCCCCACTTAGTGCCAGCAGCTGCACATCCCAGGTTTGCTGAAATAGGAGGTGAGGCCACCAGTGCTGTGAGCTCACCTGCCTGAACTCAAATGTGATTGATAAAATGGATAAACAAAACCATTTTTCACAGTAAAGCCTGTTCTGGTAATCCATTTAAAACTTCCCTTGATTTAAAAGAGTTTTCTTTCAAGCAAGTATCAATGCTGCTAAGTTTCCAGTTTTTGAATCTAGTCTCTCATTAACATTTTGGTTTATTCTTGAAATTCTATACAGCTGAAGTGATGGAATTATTTCAGAAATTCAGCTTTACTAAAAATTCGGTTTTCCATTTACATTCTTGTGTAGCGGCTTACATTCCTGTTTGCAGTCTTACAGATAAATCTGTCACTAAAATATCACCCAAACAGCTTAAAATGTAGAATTTAACTGGAAAACTGCATCTAAAATTGCTACTTTTATAATATGATTGAAGGCAGATTCATGAAGGGACGGAAAAAAAAATAGGTTCACTTACAATTTAATACTTGGAGTTGGTAATCCAAGAGTAGCTTTATGATAAATCCTACATATTTCTTAAAAGATTGAGATAGTTTCCATATATATACACACACACACTCTTCTCATGCTAATTGTACAATTTCTTGTATTTCTTAATGTTAATCTCTTGGCAAATTTTCTAATGCTTAAGGTGACATTTGGCAGTTGAGTCCCCACAGATACAACTGTCCTCATTCTTACAGAAACTAATTTATATTTTTTCCCCCACAAAAGGTGTGGCCCAAAGACCATGATAGGAATCAGCTTCAGGATTATTTAATTCCTTTATTTTTCAAAGCAGGTAGTGCTGGCTGCTTTCTTTTCCCACTGCAGCCTTCCAGCATTTACAGTGGGAAGGTAAAATGGCTATTTAGTGTTTATAATAATAAAGCAAAGCAGAAGAAAGCAAACTGAGACTGCCACGATATAATAAAAGCAGGCTTGAAATTTAGCTCCTTAATCACCCAAGGAAATTAAAATATTCACATCTTGCAGATGAACAGGCCACAGAGGTAGAAAGGGAGTCCATTAATTAGCAGCTTCTCCTTGCAGCTCCCAGAGCGTGGGGTGAAGGCAGAGCCCTGGAGAGCTGGGCTGGCTCCTGAGCACAAAGGCACTGGGACAGAGGGACACAGAAGGACAGGGGATGCTGAGGGAGGGAGGAAAGCAGGAAACAAGAGCGAGGCATGGGGGATTCCTAAATACCAGGATTCTAAAAGCAATTTCAGAAAGGACAGCGAGGATGAAGCATTGATTTGTGCCCTCACTGAAGGCAATGTGATAACAGCCTCAGCGCTTTGTTTGGGTTTCAGAGTCCCCTGTGTTATTTTGGGATGTGACCTGTCTGTGCAGAGGCACAGTGAGACATCTTTTATCAGCTCTCACACATCTCTGAGTCTTACTGCCAACCTCTCAGGCCAGTGCCATGCAACAGGACTCAAACTGAGCAAACCAGTGAGACTTCCCAAAGTGCCTGTATCATAAAAGGCAATTCTAATTCTCTCAGTTCCTTTAGTAGCTACAAAATACTGGGACACAGATTTACTCTCTGCCCCAGATGCTAAACCTGGTTTGTACTGCCAGCCTGCAATGTCAGTCCTCACCCACACATCTGCATCTCACTCAGCTCTAACGATTCAGTCATCTGGGGACCTTTTTGGAGCAACTTTTTCATTCCACCTGCCTGCTGCACGTTGGGAAATGTTTGCTTGGAAACATCTCATCACATCCTGCTTCAGGTCTCGTGTTCTAGAGTTTCTGGCCACGTTCTACGAGGCACCTTGTGCTGCAAGGAGGAAAGAGGAAAGGAGGAAAGGAGGAAAGAGGAAAGGAGGAAAGGAGGAAAGGAGGAAAGGAGGAAAGGAGGAAAGGAGGAAAGGAGGAAAGGAGGAAAGGAGGAAAGGAGGAAAGGAGGTGCCTTTGCTTTATGTTGGCTGTTTCATCTCCATGAACACTGTGAAGGAATCTCCCTCAACCCTGCTCCTAATCCATAAACTGAATGAACCCACAAAAGAAACCCCGAACTCATCTGCCTCAAAATGAATTTGAGAACGAGGGTCAAAGTTGAACAAACACTTTTATCTGAGTGAGATATTCTCTCTCCAACACTGTTTTCCACACACACTAAAATCCTGTGCCAAATATAACACACAAGGCTGCCCTTGGTGACTTTCCCCAAGACATCTTCACAACACCCACAGAACTAAAAGCATACCTGATCTGACAGCTGGGACAAGCTAAGAAAACAATTCATGATGAGGGAGGGAAACCTTCAGGGAACTGCAAAAGCAGTTTAGTTCTTCCTTCTCAGTCTCACAGAGTTCAAGTCCACACTTATCAGAGCCATCTGCTGCATCTGTCCAGGACAGAGGTGGAACTGAGGGGCTGGCACAGACACCTGCTCTAAAAAAATCACTTTCCCAGAAGATGCAGTTGCCTCAATCCAGATCTGCTCTACTTTCTCACTGAATATGGGTTTATTTATTAATTAATTATGGGTTTATGGTTTTAGGATTTTAAACAATGTTAATACAGTTGTGTATTGTTCTGTTTGAGAGGTGGGTTTGGTGCCTGGCTCAAGCCACCATTCTTATCCTGATTCATACCTCAGGAATTCCTAATTCAGACCATGAAGTGATGATTTTCTCCCCTAGAAAACAGAAATCCTGCTCCAACCACAGGTATCCTAATCAAGTTAAAATAGTCTGAGAATACCTCTGGGCATTTCCTTGCAGGCTCCAATAAACTTTGTTCCTTCTGCAGCACAAGTGGTTCCCAATTTGACACCAGCATGATGAGAGGCAGGTCAGGGATGGAAACATTTTTAAGACCATTCCACTTCATCTGTGTGGTTCCTCAATTTCATCTTTCCCCCAGTGTGTGTAATTTCACAGAGATCTTTGCATAACACTTGGGTGGTTTAAGTGTTCATCAGCTCCTGCTGCTCCCTTTCCACCCAAGAGCAGAGCACCAGCTCTGCCACTGCATCATTTCCACAGGAACTAATTGCAAATCCAAGCAGAGATTGTGCCTCCAGGTGAGGGACTGGCATCAGGAACAGATCACTCCTCAAAAAGCCATTTTCATGCAAATGCACCATACAATAAAGGACAGGAAAAAAAATTAAACACAAGAAAACAAACATCATAATTTGTTTAATGAAATGTTTCTGTCAGTTCTGCAGAAAGTATCAGGGGAGTCAAAGTTTTGAGCATATGTAAAAATCAGATTCTGGCTCAGGTCTTGGGAGATCTGGGAGGATCCCACTGTCACTTCCAGAGTTTTTGCCCCCTCGCTTTAAGTGAAAACAGAATTTGTGTACTAGGTGTTATATAGGAATCAACCAGCTCCCTTAAGCAAAACTAAAGGAAATTAGATGCTGTGTTTGCAAATCAAACTCTGCTGCAGTCACACTAAAAAATTAATTTTGAAGGTGGGGGAGTCTGCCTGGCCTTTGCAGGACTTCCTGGCACTGAATGAAAAAAAATTTACATTGAATATGTAAAGTCACCTTTAAGCTGTAGCTTATCAGCCCTTCAGAAGAAATTGGGCTTTTATTGTCAGCAATACTAAACACATTTCCTAAATTTACATGAACCTTTCATCAGAGAAACCCATGATACTTGTAAAAATCAGTTTTAGTTGAACCTAATGGAGATGTGTATGTTCAACTTCTACTGTTGCTGCTTAAAAATGGCTAATCCTAGAACGTGAGAATCTGAACTACTTGCTTTATGTGATGCAACTAATTCTTGGGAAATTGTGCTAAGAAAGTGCTCTTGGAGTCAGGGGATCCTTGACTGAACTAATATAAGTACAACTAAAAGCAAAGAGATTGTAACTTCTTTCTAGGTCAAAGATACAGGAGGAAAATCACCGTGCAAAGGGAGAAAACAAAAGATGAGTCAGGTCCACACATTCTTCTTGGTGGTTTCCTGAAGAATGGATCCTGGGACAGGACACACTGAAGCACTGGCTTCTGCCATCCATCTGCAGAGCAGCAGCTGGCAAACACCTCAGTTAAACACTGCCATCAGCACCAAATTATCTGAACACTGGCAAGGACCAAGCAAAGCTGATTGAATAAAGCCTGACATCCAGCCCCAGTGAGACACAGGTCCCCTCCTCTGCTGCTGTGACTTCAGTGACTGATTTCCTTGGTTTCAAGGGAGCATCAAGAACACTGAAGCACCTTGAATTAGTTCCCTCTCTTCTTGACACCTCTGAGAAAAGCAGATTCTTCCCCCAGTTGATTCTCTTACATTTTGTCTGTATTCCCCCACCAGCCAACATCATCTACTGAGAGGTTTACTTCATTAAAATACAATTACTTTGTGAGGTGAAAGCAGTGACATTTCATCAACCTGCCTCCAAATCCCCTTTAAGGTCTCTATAAATAATAAACTGCCTTCATAAGGAAGGCTGTTCAGATGATTTTATATCATTTTTTACAGATGAGACTTGAAGTTTTTGATACTTGAAGCTGTTGATCACTTCTCTGGCACTTGAAGCACTTCACCAGATGCCTTTTGAGTTACTTAGCTACCAGGCACTCTATGGAAAGTGGAGGATTGTGGCTTTTGAGTGCTGTTTTTGTGAGGAGAATGATCTGGATACTGCCTCGGGCCAATTTCAATATTGGGACAGCAGAGAGAGCTGGTGTCACCTCCCTGGCTTAACATTGCCAGTAAGGGACACACAAATGTCCATTTCTTTGAAATTGTTCCTGATGCCATTGCTGAGTAAATAAACAGCCCCAGAGCTGGGGTCAGTGATCTCTGGCAGCTGGAGCCATGCTCCACACCCCAACGTGCCCATCCATCCTCCTGATCCCAGGGAAATCAATTTTAAAAGTTCAAACTAAAGAGGAGCAGAAAGAAAAGATCCGTGAATTTTCAAAGTCCTAGCAATCTCTTGAGATGACAAAGAACAGCTTTTACACCTTGAAAGGCATCATTTTCTTCAGATAACAGCTCTTCAGCTCAAGGAGTGGGGCCAGCCATTGAGAAAGTCGAAAGCTTTTGTTTATAGGCACATTTCATTTCCAGGATTCCTTAGCTCAGCACACCAGAATTAGGCATTAATCAAGGAGGGCGTTTTGGACTTTGAGCTCAGGAGAAGAAAAGCATTCCTGGCAATTACTAAAACTGATGCACGACTAAAGCAGCACCAAGGATGTGCACACATCTGCACAATCACATAAAACATATGGGACCAATTCTGTCCTGCAGCCTCTCTCTGCTGGCAGAGCTCAGATCTCAGGACTGATTTGATAATCTCTAACAGCTTCCTCAGAAGCTCCAGATGAAGGGCTGAGGCAAAGCACATCAAAGAGCCCCTTTCCTTTAGCAAACAGATTTAAGAGCAGAAAGCTTAGCAATTATGCAGCTGGTATTAAAAAAAAAAAATCTGTTTTAGCAATTTAAGTAATTGTTCATTTTACAAAAAACAAGGTTTAAGAAAGTAAACCTTTAAAGATAATGGGGTGCTATCATTTGTGTATGTGGAGTTCTAATGAAGACTGCCATGAGAGAACTGAGCAATTGGCAAGAAATATCACGAATTACTGATTTTTATTATTTTTAATGGGATTTTAAGCAAAGATATTCCTCTGTGGGATTGTTTCTTCCCCAGTGGAAAATAAACAAACAGGAAAAAAACAACACAAAACCACCAGGCACTGACTTTGCTGAGCTTGTGCAGGAAGTGTTCCTAAAATCCAAACACAAACCCAAATCCTCTCCCCAGTTCTCTCTCCCGGGTTCTCCCTGCAGTGACCAAGCAGCTGCAGACCCACATTGGCCCCAGATTTATTTCAGCCACACAGCTGGGCTTTTGCTGGGCTTTTTCTGGGGTTTCTTTCCTCATTTTGCTTTGGTTAAAAGCTTCCCTGCTGATAATCCACACCAACCCCCAAAGGAACAGCCTCAGCAGCTTCCAGGTTGGAGGACACAGAGTCTCAAGGCACCACACAGGGTCTGAGGAACAATTATCCAAACTGAGCTGACTGGGAAGATTGAGGCTCTTGGAAAGTTATCACTGGGGCAAATTTCATTGGTCAACAAGGTATTCATTTTGGTTTTATTTTTTTTTTGCTCATTTACATGATTTTTTGATTTTTTTTTTCTAAATCACAACTGAGGAACCAGTCAGGATTGCTGACATACAGCTCCAGATTGGTTTGTGTGCACAGCTACACAGGACACTTTAAAATGAATTAAAACTGAGCAGATAGAGGGGAAAAACAATAGGATCAGGAGCAGAGTCATTCCAATTAAGATGCCTCTGCAATTAACATCCCACAAGGATCTGTTCTTCCATGAATATTATTCAGTGGGGTTTTTTTCCCAATGAATTGGAAAGTGGATATGTGTAAATCAAGGTATTGGTAATTTTCAGACCATTTTAATCAAATTGCAGTCATAAATTCTGGGCTTGTCTGGCAAAAATGCATTTCCACGTGGACAAACACAGAAGGTTTTGTGCCACTGGCAGTTGTTGGTAAATGAATGTGGAGCCCAGGCCAGAGCAGTACCTGAACCATTGATATATGAACAGGGGACATCCAGCAGAATCAGCTTTCTGTAAAAACGTTGAACTTGCAAAGAGCCAGCGAGGGCATGGACGAATTATTTCAGATGGGGAGCACAGACCTGCAGGATGGAACACAAAGCACAGGGATCCAGATGCTTGGCTCATCCAGGAGGAGGAGATGAGTTTATTCCCATCATGGGAGTCAATAACATCTGGTGCAAAACAATCCACTCAGGCTGGGACGAGCAGTTGGGCACATTCCAACTCCAGGCAAGGATTTATATTTTTATTCTAAGAATAGTTATCTACAGCAAGAAATTTACCTGGACACTTGAGGAATTTTCCATGACCTGAAGCCTTTAATCAACAGTGGCTGTTTTTTGTAAAAAATTCCATGTTGTAAGCTCAATCAGAATTTAGGGAGATTGAATTAACTTCTACCAGAAACCAGGCTCTAGCAGTCAATTCCAGCCTTGAAATCTAAGAAGCATCTCTAGATGAATGGCCAAGAACAGCAACCTTTATGTAACATGTGTAACACAACACTGGTTAATTAGAAGAAAATATTGTCACATCACCAAAAACTATTGTTTTTGTGCCTGCAAGAGTTGGAAACCAGCCTACATAGTGAGAGAAAGAAGTTTTGTTCTGCTGGTTTTCCAAGAATCAGTCTTTTATTTGGAGCTAATGCAACAGCTTTCTGTAATGTCATTATTTATTTTAAATTAAGTAAAAAGTGATTAATTGTTCAATCAGCATTCTTTCCATTTTATAGGGACTCTTGTAATTCACAGACAGTTTCTAAACATAACAGTCAATGATTCTGCCCTCTGGAGACAGTGAAAAGATTAAGGTTTTTTAGTTGAAATAAATATTTTAGTGAATGAAAAAACAACCTCTCAGCATCTCAGAACAGATGTTACTTCCCCAGTGCATTATTGATAAGAATGCTTCATTTCCATTTAGTTGTGGCCCAACTCAAGGAACTAAGCCTCAGTGTGGTGACTTCATAATTTTACATCCTAAATCCATTTATATTTTTGTGATTAACCTTTATTAATGTGGAAAATAACATCCCCTGAAGATGATACATGTTGAATGCACAGTGCAACTCAGCTAAAAAAGGAATTTACCAAACTATTCCTAGACAGTAAAAAGAATGGAAACTTTGTGCAAATCTGTTAGTTTTTCACCATCTCATTACGCTTAAGGGTAACCAATATAATCAAAATAATTACAAGAGCTGGGGAAATAGAAAACCCTTTCAGTGCATCCATTAATGGCTGGTCCTGTGCTGCCCTTGCTCAGCTCTTCAAGGGAAACAGAGATTTAATGGGATAACAGAGAGCCCTTCTGAGCCCATGCCAGTGGTTCTGTGGTCCCTGCTCAGTTCTTGAAGGCCATTATGATCCTGCACAATCCTTGATATAAAACCTTGGACAACCACACCTCCACCCTTCCCCTTGTGTGTCCAGGGACCAGCCCAGTAAAGAAAAATCTTTCTATGAACTGAGGGACCAGAGTTGTGTCCTTTCCCAGGGATCCTAAAGCCATATCCCTGTGCAGCAGGGCTGATATCCAATGTATGGGAAACATGCAGGGATGGAAACAGCAGGTGAAGGGAGAACAGACTGTGCAAGAATTATTGTGCTCAGGAAATCTCCTTCACTTGAAACAAGTTTTGCTTCTCAGACTGGGATGGAAGTATCCTTACCAAGGACTGCAGACACTTCTCATTGATTTGTGAATCTTAGATGGAGCTTTATTAATTAAATATCAGTACAACTAATTGAGAATTACTTCATTATCTAGCACTTAGAGTCAATGTTAGACACCAGGTTAAGTCACTTAACTGTTGCATTTTCCCTCACCAAGCTATTGGAAGTTTTCTGGCAGCGACCACAAGTGTTGAACCAGTTGTGCCAATTTCAAAGGGACCTTTAGGTGCCAGAAGGAGAGTTCAGAACACGAGAGAGCCATCAAAAGCAAATGTTCTGTGTTCTGAATTTAAAGGGTAAGATCCTTTCTAGTGTAGACAAGAGTGCCTGCAACTCCTTGGGCTGTTTAAGAAGCACAATGCAAAGCATTAAACATCAGAGCACATTAAGGGAGTTCCTGAGGGGGAAATTACATGGGTGGCAGTGCAGCAGATCCTGCAGCCTAATTTAATGGAACAAAATAGACAACTCTTTAGTGATAACACATCCCAAATGAGTCTGAACATTGAGTGCTCCACAGGAAAGGGACAGCCAGTGAAGCACCAGCCTGATTCCATTTTCAGCTTTTGCACAGCTTCTGGGGCTTATTCCTCATTGCTGTAGGCTGGACTAATGACTAAAACTGCAAATATTAATAAAAAAAAAAAAAAAAGGAAAAATAAAGTAAATAATTTTATTACTCTTTAAATCACAGAGACTTGAAATAAAAATATTTTTCGTGGCTGTAATTGGCATACAGGAGGAGAAAGCGTAGCAAATAAGAGCAACATATAAATAACTTAATTTCATATCTCCTCGAATTCAACATAGATCACAAATGTCTTCCTTTGCACTCTGGGAGATTTTAATGCATTTGTAATTTCAATCAAAAGTAATATTCCAGTCACTCTACAAAAATTGTAATATTAGGCAATTGATTAGTCAAATTGGGATAGAAATGCTCCACAAATGTTCCTTATCAGTGAAATTGAACTTCCAAGAAATATTCCACAAATGTTCCTTATCAGTGAAATTGAACTTCCAAGGAGTAAACACGACTGGCCACTGTTGCTCCTGGTTGAAACTGCTTGAAAACAGGCAGTTATTTGCTGAATTAAATTAAATTTCCATCATGACAAAATAATAGGATAATGCACACAAAGCCTTTCTCTTCACACACTTATCCCCTGCCATCTCGTGCAGCTCCAGGAAAAATGGCAAAGCAAGGTCACTCCTGAGGGTCTCTTTCTGCTGCCTTTCCTTGTCTCAGGCAATTCTTTGCTGCAATTATTCCTGCTCAAGCTCCAGTGCCATTGTTTGCTGACAGTTTGCTGACACCAGTCAGAGGTTAACAGGAGGATGAATCAGTTTTAGGGAGAACATTTTCCTTCAGCTTGTTCTTGTTCTTGGAATCAAGTCCAAACCAATTTTTGATTTATCCACACCTTTCTACCCAAGCTCCTTTACTCTGATTTAGCAAATATTCCTGTGGAAGTAACTCCAGCACCTTGCATCAGTAGCACCAACTGACTTCTAAAGAATTATCATCTCCTTTCTGCACACTTCCAAAGGCAAATCATTTTGTCTCTGTCCTGGATCACAGAATTTGATTGTGTTCTGAATCAAAACAAAAGCAGTAATTCCAGCATCCATCACAGTCTGCCTAACAAGTCAATAGATTAAATCCTAAAGTTATCCTCTAAGGAGATAATCAGACCCAAAAAAGGAGAGAGAGGAAAGGCAGATGCAGTCTGCAATGTTCCAAATGTCCTGCTCTTCAAAACACTTTAAATCTATGGTCTTCTCCTAAAACACGTCCAATAATGTCTGAGGACAAAAGGAACTCAATAGATTGAAACACTTTTATAAAGAGGAGAGAAAAGGAACTAAACCACAGCCTTGACAGCAGAATGGTTCAATCTGCTTACAACCCTGAGAGTCAAAAATCAGCACCTTCAATTGGACTCAGTCCAGACAAACCCACCATTCCACTTTGTCCCTTCTCAAACACATCTCCTCTTTAAAGTAATATTTATAAATGCAGCCATGATCACAAAGCCATACACACACAAATCAGGTTTGTAATAAACCAACTCTAAGGAACAAATAAATGTCCTAAGCCAGAAAATCCACATGAGAAAGAAACTGCACTAACACAGCATAGCCTTGTGTGGCAATGCACAGAAAGGTCAAATTGTCAGACTTCAGATCCAATTCTTACCCTCAGTTTTGCTTTATGAATGTATTTAATGGAAAAGGCTGGAGTTATTGAGTCAAAAATTACTTTAACCCAAGCTAAACATGAGAGATAATAAATGTGTGCTTCACTCATCGAGATTAACACCATTCTCACTTTCAGTGCCTCCTAATGTCTCTGTTATTTACCCCAAGCCCTCCAGGACAGCAGCTCACACCTCTGAGCACACTGAAGTCACTGCAGTGAATCCAGGTTCAGCTCCTACATCCACACCTGCTCCTGACAGAGTTTTAATTTGATATCATGAACCCAGACCCACCCTTCAAACGAGGGAATTTTATCTTCAGCCGAAGAAATCTCAATCTCCAGAAAACCCTTCCTCTCCTCCTTTTAAATGATCAGCTTTTCAATATGTGTTTCTCAGCTTTCCAAGGTGTGTTCTTCTACACTTTAGGAATACTGGAATAAATTCCTCACAATAATGACAAGGTTCAATTTGTTCTCTATGCAAGGTCAAGGGCATTGCATAGCACATCACATCCCCCCCATCTAAACTGGATTTACAATTCCATCAACATCTGCAATTTACAAGGCTGGATTTGTCACATGATACAAGTTTGGTGTAGTCAATTCTTCAGAGTTGATCAGCAAAACCAGTTTTCCCCTCCTACAAAAGTACTAAGCACTTTTTCAGATACTTTTCTCACATTTTCTTTTACAACATGGCAGTCCCAAAACTGAATAAAGATGTTATTTCTGACGTTAGCAGCAAAAAGTTGCATTTTTTTTTCTTTGTGGTACTTCTACCCTTTCCTCCTTTCCAAGTATTCACAAAGGCAATTAAAAAAAATTAAAACAGTACATTAATTCACAAATGCATGAAAGTCATTCTGAAAGTTGTTTAAAAGGTGAAAGTTCAAAGTTGTTTAAAAGGTAAAATTTCAAGCTCTCTCCTGGTACAGGTGGCATTACAGATGAAAACAAAGCTGGATGCTCTGGGAACACTACAGAAGTCAAACCAAACCCAGGAAATTTAGTCTTGTTCTCTAAACTTGGCACAAATATTTATAGGGGGGAAGTTTGGTTCATAACAAAGGAGGTCTTGTGGATACAGAAATATCTTTGCACCAAAATCCCAGGCATGTGGACAAAGAATTGGTTAAGGAGAGATAAAAAGAGACCATTCCTGGAACAGAAGGATGCATGGATTAAAGGAGCCACACTCCTGATCACCTCTCTTGGGTCACTGTGAGTCCATCTCATTTCTGTCAGCCCAGAGAGGAGTCAGCACTCCCATCTTTCATTCTTCATTCCATTTCTATATCAGGAAACACGACTTTACCCTCATTTAACAATTTCCAGTGCATGGTCACAGGCAGGGTGACAATCTCCACTGTGGCATCACGGAGCTGACAGCTGTGGTCATGCTCCAGACACAAACTGGGAATGGGATTCTCTGGCTAAAGACTTTTACCCAAACTCTTGATGAAAGCAGTGGCTCACCAGCCAGTTCCCCACCATCTGCACCAGGTGAAGGCTTCTCAAGCTGGACCTCACTCAAAGGCTGCAGCCCCTTCCTCTGAAGCAAAGTTTCATTCACCCCGATGCTCTGCCAGGAAGGAACATTGCAGAGGGAAGAATTGCAGAGCTGTGCAGTGTGTGATCCACACCTGCAGCCAGCAGCTCCCCCGCCAGAATGAAGGCAATAAAAAGAGAAGGCAAGAAGGAAATTACTTGAATAGATACCTGAATTAACAATTCCAGTTTCACCCCAGCTTACTGCACTAAGGGAAGGAGTCACTCCAGGTGCTGGTGGCAAATGCAGCCCCTCTTTGCCAAGGCAGGGGGGAGAGCTCTGTCCAGGGGCACAAAGATCCTCCTGCAGCCCCCCTGTGCCCAGCAGCAGCTCCTGGAAATGCCCACATCCCCTCAGCAGCCTCGTGTCTGCATTCTCCAGAACACAACACTCCATAATAAATGGAATAATGAGCTGGAGCAGCTGACCAAAGCAGATTTCTTCCTTCTAAACCCAAGGATGATGTTGGATGTGGCAAATAGCAGTGGAATAATCAGAGAAATAGCACACACACCGTGCTGATTTTTTATTGCTAATCAAAAAATGAGTCAAAGCCTATAATTTTTTTTAAATGTCCTTCTTTAAAGTGGAAGACATAATGGACTATTAGGAAATGCTCCTCCAATGCATGCATTGATTACCCATACCACTATGCCTATAAAATAAAGGTTCTTCTAAGCACAGAAATGAAGTCATTCCAGTGTTTCCTAAGGGCACACAGTCCATCTTTTCCAGCAGCTCGCTCTCTACAAGGTGACAGACACAGTCATTGTTGGACAAGCTTTTATTGCTTTGAGAAAATATTTTATGTTACCAGAATTTCAAATGTCACATAATTAATTTCTAATAACGCCTCCAAACCAGACAGACAGATTTAAATGGGAAGAGGAAAAATATTACTGGAACTTTATACAAAATGTAGTGCAACATCCCAAGCCAGAATCCACTCAAGTGAGGGGAAAGAAGAGCTTCATTGAGTTTTGAATCAAACTCAGTTTAATTTAAGAATTATTATTAGAACAATTATTTAATTATAAAAACTATTTCAAAATTGATTTTGGGAGAGACAAGCATTGAAACAATTGTTCATTAACGGATTGTTTTGTTAATATTTTTAATAATCCCCTGATGAATAGCCAGAATGTAAAGTTGGAGCAGCTCTTCCAGGTCCTTGAAAGGACAAAAAAAAAAGGACAGGTATTCACCAGCACAGAACTTTGCTGCAAGAGCAGAACATAAATAAGGGGCTAAACCAGGCCTCACAGCTGGGGCAGAGCCCAGTGATTCAGGTGTGCATATTCTCATATATTCTACACTTATCCCTTAAAAGACAAAGTAAATTTACTCAATTAAGGCTTATTTCTCAGTAACTTCCTAATTAGGGATTACAGTAACATGTACCACTTTCACCCCAAGCCATAGTGGTGCTCATTTCTTGATATTTATCACAAAGTAGAATGGTTTAAAGCTTTTACTCTCATGTGAAAAAGACAAAAAAAAAAACAAAAAACAAATAAAAACCCAGACAAAATCAAGGCTGGTGATTTGACCAATTAACTTGCCTGTATTTTGCATTTCTTTTGGGGAAAATAGGTCTCTACCAGAAGTGGTATAAAAACAAGAGTGGTACTTCACTGTCTGAGAGTTAGAAAGAACTGAGCTTCACAAAGCATTGGAAACCCAAAACACAGAGCCAAGTGCAACACTCTGCAGTTACATGGCTTGATAAAGGAGATTTCTGCTTGGATAAACAGACCAGCACTCTGCACACATTTTAAATTCTTTTGTAGCTCAGGAAAACTGTTGCATTTAGAGATGACCTTCCACCAAGAACAAACTGAATAAACTAACTTTCAAATGATTTAAAAACGTAAATCCTACCGGAACACTGAGCATCTACTTAGCTCCTCATTTGAAGAAGGATGTCTAAATTCAGGATATCAATCCCAGGAGAGAAAAAAAGCCACATTTCAGAAAACTTCTGGATAAAATCAGTGCACTGGAATCTCCAGGAGCCCTTAAGTGAGCTTTAAAGCTACACTCTCCCTCTATGACAACTCACACAGGAAACATCCTGCACCCCAGACATTGTTCCCACCAGCCTTCCCCTGCATTTCTGACCGAGGGAAGCATCCAGGATGTGTCCAGGAAAAGCACCTGGCCCGAATTTCACCAGGAGGGGCAAAGCTTCAGCTGCCTGGGGACCCAAATGTTCATCCCCTCTCTCTCTCTGCTGTGCCTCGGGAGCTGCTGGCAGCCAGGCAGCAAAGTTACCCTCCTGGAAAGATCTGGGAACACTGATATTTATTTATACAGGCAACTGCTCAGCAGCTCTTTTTTGGCAAAATCTCACCAGATGAGATCTCTAACCACCAATTCCCCTCCTCTCCTGCAGGCTCTACCCCCATCCCCAGCTGTAAAACAGTGCTACCCAACATAAATGCAGTTGAAAGTCTGAGTGGACAGACTGATACACAGCCCAAACTGTCCAGTTCAATGCACCAACCCTTACCCAATTTCTGAATGGATATGGGGGGCTGAAAAGCGAGCTCAGCTGTTAATATTCCTTCTCCCTTCTCCCCAAGAAAAAAGAAATCATTCCTCTGGCATACACATCTGTCAAGCAGCTGACAGTGAGAGCCAGATCAAAACACACACTCCTGCACTGAAAAGCGTGCAGGCAAATCAGGAATTAAAGAGGAGCAGGCTCATGGTGAGATGGGACACTGGACTGCGTTCCTCCTGCTCTTCTTGATGTCCAATTACCAACTTCAGGATGACAAATAATTTCAAAGGTAACCTCCCGGCCCTTCCCCCTTCCCCTGAGCCACTGAAGATCCTCACTTACACTTTTGCCTTCACCACCTCCTTCGGGCACGGGCTCTTCTCTGCCTGAGCAAGGCATTATTGCATCTTCTGCTGCTGCTTCTCTGTCCTTTCCACCGCTTCCTCCTTCATTCCCCAGCTTCAACCTCTTTCCCTCAGGCTGGGAATCATCCACATCCTCCCTCCTTATCTTGCCATCTCTGCCTCGCTGCTTCCCCGGCTCTTCTGGGCTGCCGCAGGAATTTGACATTTTCAAAGTGTTGCGGACTTTTTTTTTTTTCCCTGAAAAAAAAAAAAAAAAAAAAGGGAAAAAAAAAAAAAAAAAAAAAAAAAGAGGCTGCTGAAGCTGCCGTTTTGAAAGGGGATTTGCCTTCCGAGAGCTGCGATGTGCTGTCGCTCCTGTTAGAAATTTGGGTGCTGTGCAGGCTCCGGGAGCTGTTTCTCTGCCGCCCTCTCCTGCCGGCTGCGAGCGCACGGAGCTCCGCTCCTCGGGAAAAGTAATAACCTTTCCTCTATCGATTATATGCACGCTGCTGCTGCTGCTTCCAGCGCCAAAACCTCGGATTTCTCTTCTCCCTGATCCACGGAAATTGGCTTTCCTTAAAGTACAAAATATTAGCTGCGCCGTCGTTAAATCCAAATTTACCTCTGTCCCCAGGGATGCTGTGGGCTTTGGGTATAAACTGGTAGTGATGCCAAGAGTAATTACCCATTAAAATGCAAAGGTGGCCTTAACTCCAAACAGCTTATTTCAAAATAATTTCACTACAGGTTTAAGGTTTGGGGTTTTTTTAATAAGGTTTTTTTAATAAGGATATCCTTGCTCTGTAAATTAACTTTGCATCTTCTAAATCCACATTCCACTGTGACACAAATTTCACATGACATTCTGGTCCTAGAGCTGTAGAGATGAGATTAAAATGAGATTAGGACAAACCAACAGGCAGTTTCGAGGTTCTTTTTGCTCCCTCATACAAATTTTTAAAAACACCACCGCACATAATCAAAAGGTTTGGTGCAATAGTCAAACCCTGAAAAAAAAAAGTAACCAAGTGCTTTGACATATAGATTGCAATGTGCTGCTCATTCTTCCAACAGAGAAGGCAAGATGAAGAATGGGCTTTTTTTAAAAAAAGAAATAGCAATTGGAGTCCTGTTTTCTCCTGCTTAAGTGCTTGTAGATTTAAACAAAGCTCTTTATATCTTGCAGGGGGAAGTGAATCTCTAAAAAGCCCACTGCACATATCAGATATGTTCCAGTCAGGAGCTCAGGGGCAGAACTTCATGAGTGGTGCCAGGTATGGATGAATCCATTGAGCCAAACTCCATTTTCTGCTGTTTTAACAAGGTCTGTGTGGCCAGAATCCTGGAGTTAATCTGTGTCCCAGCACTGATTTCACTGACATTATGAAGGGGGGTTTACTTGGAGCAGGTAACATTGTGTCAATTATTCAAGAAGGAACAAAGGGGAGGAATCATTCGTTTGAGACACTCCAGATCCACAGGAGGGTGAGGGAGCAGTTCTGAGAGAGCCAAGATTTCTGCACACCCAGAACTGGAGACATGAAACATCCACTGCTCACACTGGTCCCAGCAAAGGGCACTGGCTCTAAACACTTCAGACTTGGATGAACACAAACCAGGTGGGCTCAGCAGAGGAAAAATAAAGCTGAGGGTTTTTTTATATGGTGCTGGATCAAACCTCACCTGCCTTGTAACCCACACTGGTCAAGTTCCACAGCTTGGCCCTCAGTTTGGAGCCATGTCCACTTGTGATGAGCCTGCAGAAGAAAGCTGCTCAGCTGATGAATGATCCTCTCCAATAAACAAGAATTGTCAGCCAGAGCCCAGCCAGGCAGGTACTGCAGGAAGGCTTTCACCCCAGATGAGCACAGATTAACACAGGTCATGCCCCACTTCTTAAATCCATGAGTTCCCACACCCATATAAGCTCAGGAGAAAAGAAAACCATTAATAAACCATTAATAAACACCTCTCAATATCCTCATCACCAGCAGTAGAGACCAACAACAAGGTTTCTACCCTGGACTGAAGAAGCAGGGATTTTCTTCAAAAGTCACACCCCCTAGGCTGAACTGTTGACTTCAAAAAATCCTTCACCCTCTTTCCCAAATTGTTAAAAAATGACCCACCCCTTCCAATCTTCCCTTCTGCTTGAAGCTGCTGAAAGAGTTACACAGCTCATCTTCACCAAACTGCAAAAGCCTTTCTTAGTTCTAGGGCTCACTCACCATTCATACCTGCTTTTTCCATCAGACAAGCCATTTAATTCTCTATTTCAACTTCATTTATTCTTTCTTAAACTTCCCATCCTCACCTAAAATACTGAAAGACAGAAATAATTCTGAGACAGAAGTGCTGTTTTAGCTACGATACACTTCAGGCTTATTTGCACAGTAAACTGCATCAATTTCTGTTGGAGCATATCTCCATTCAAAAGCTTTGATTTCATGAAATTCAAGTGCCTGGCAAGACCTTGCCAGTGGTAGCAGTATTTTATTTGTGTTTGAAGTGGAACCAGGCGGCTCAGGCTGCCTCAGTGACCAGCCCAGCCTGCCAGGCACTGCTGGCTCCCTGCACATTTCTGTCTCCAGATCTCAAGCACAGCCAGCTTCTTCCAAATCAGAAAATAAACACCCACTTCCTCATATCTGAAGCACAGCCTCTGGTTTTGAAGAAATGAGAATTTATGGAGACAGAGAACGCATTTTTGTTTCTAATTAGAATCAAACATTTTTGAAATGTCAACATCTTCATGCAAAGAGAAGGAGAAATGGCAAGGCAAGAAATAAATTCTGCTGGTATTTGGGAGCGATGGTTGGTCAGGCCTTTGTTTTCTGTTATTTCTACACAAATACTGTATGGCAGGAATAGGCAGTCATTGTTTTGTGTTCCTACAGGACCAAAAGGTTCCATGGTGTCAGAAAGTTCTGCAGCACCCAAGCCCACACTTGGCTGGGGCTTCATGCAGGGAACTCATTCAGGAACAGCTCAAGTCTCTCAGATCATCAGAGATTTCACAAGAGGACAAAGGGATCAAGCTGAGAGTCAATGCCCAAGGCATGTCCAGCCCCCTTTTTTATCCTGTATGACACATTCCTTGCCCAATATCAGCCTGATTTACTGTTTCACCTCCTGAAACCCTTTAGCATCAGAACTTGCCTCTTGGCCAGAGCCCAGCCCTTGCCTTCTGACAGAACCCACTTTATACCTAATGAGCAGCTTCAGAGTCAAGTCCGTGTTGATTCCCCACAGAACCCCTCACAAAAACCAATCCTGAGCCAGATAAAGCCACAAGTCACTAAAATCAGAGAGGCCCTTACCCAGGGAGACACGTGAAAGTGAGTAACAAGTGCTCTGAGACCTCGAGAATCCTTGCACAAGCTGTTTTCAAGAGATTTCAGCTTGAAAACACTGCTAAAAATGCAGTTATACCCAGAACTGCCGAAATTCCACTGGTACCATGTGGAACACCACTCTCAGCCATCAGTCCAACTCCAGCCAGCATCTCCTCCTGGGCTGTAAGATACACTAAATGAAATAAAATAGGTATGTTGAGACTCAAACTGAGGGATATTCCCCTTTTGTGCACCAGCAAAACACTGAAACAAGAGGCAGCTGGAGTTGTGCTGTTCACTGCAGGAAAGCCTGGCCTCCCCCAAGTGCCACCCAAAAGCCATTGGGATTTGAATACAAGGAACCAGGGGAGAGATAAATGGGTTTTTAGGGGGTTTGGGCACAGGTGGAAAGCAAGAAAACCCAGCTGACTGAGTGTCATAAAGCTTAGATGTAAAGCAGTTTATCTTTTTGTTCCCACTTGCTAAACAAGCAAGTGAATTACCAAGGCCGTGGTCTCAGCTCAGGGGTGAGCTTGCCCTGCAGGATGGTGCATTAATTAGATCCAGCTCCATCTCTTTGTTGAATTCTTGCAAGAAAACAACACTCACTGTGAATTTCTTGGTTCAAGGACAGATGAGCCAAGAGATTTTATATTGTCACCTAACTGTGCTGCCATCAAAACCAGCAGTTCCACTGTAAGCAGAGTCAGAGCATCCCCAAATAATTTTGCAATTCAGCTCAACCAGTTCACCATAAAAGAGAAGTTCATTGATTTTAGTGTCTTAATGAGTAAAATTATTGGAATTACCTCAGAATGGCATTTATATCCGAGCACTATGATGTTTAATTTAATGGAATACTTGTTGCATTCCCTTACCTCACCTTAGTTTGCAAGCCAATGTAAAACTAATCTGATTTAAAGCTCTCTGATGTATGTCCTCTCTGCAGTGAAAACACAGGTTCTGTAAGTCTATTCGTGTGGCAGGAGAACATAAAATGCCAGTTCTGCAAATGAAAGCCACTATAATCAGCAGTAAAAGCTCACATCTCTTTTCATGTGTTCTCTGATTAAAAAAAAAAAAAGGAAACAACAGGCAAGTTTCCCCACTTGTACAATTACTTTAATAGGTGGAGAACAGAATTATAAGTTTACATTAATCAGGTAATTTGGCACATCTTAGTGCTACAAAGAGGCCAAGTTATTAAAAATAAGTCTGAAAATGAACCAGTAAGTCTAGAAAATTAATTTTTCATTTATTTTGCTATTGCTTCCAAGTTAAACTCTGCACCTCATCATTGTAATTACTTCTGAAAGTTTATAAATGTTTCATTTTTTTTATCATTGTTTTATGTCCACCAGCAAACATTAGAGACATTGACTCCATTGTTTAAAGCTTCAGGTTCCCCTGTAAACTTACTCTGCAGTAACATCTGCTATGATGGCCACAAGAAATAAACAAAGCAGAATGTGCTGCTGACCACTGAATCCTTCAGAACCTCTCAGACACCAAAATATCCCCTTAAACCCTACCAGAAGTGTGCCAGGCCTTCACTAGCTATTAAATATTCCAGACCATGGAAAGGCTCATCCAGCCGGGGATCAAGTGGTGGATCTGGTTTCTCCCACCTCTCCTGAAGGATCAGAAACAATCTCATTTTTATGTCCTCAACTTTCTCTCCAAAGCTGCAACATAATAATAAATTTAATTTATTATTAAATATATTAATGAAGGCAGCTCTTCCTTTTGCTGACCTAGTACTTTCCTTGCTACAAACCCACAGGATGGCTGGGATCTCTCTTTTATTTTCCTTACTCTGCCATGAACTCCACATGGAGGCAGCAGGCACAAAACCCCTCCCAAGACAGTAAATTATTCCACATAGTTTTTGGTAACACTCCAAAATCCTTCTCAGCTGGAAATCTTGCCATCAATTCACACTCTGGGCTTCTGATTAAAGAGTGTTTAACATCCCAGTCCACTACTGACAATCCTGAGCCTCAATAATGTTGAATCAGAGTAGAGAAAGGAAGGATTCATGAGCTGGTTTGTCTAATGTCACCAATATGCCCATGGGTAATTAATTGATTGATTAAGGGGATTAATATTCAATCAAATCAGTGGCTGTTTTCTCTGTGGTCTCCATTAAGCACATGAGATACATGTATATATAAATTATTATAATATATGTATATATAATCCACCTCCAATTTCCCATTAGCACACCCAAACATATTCATACTTTAAATAAACTTTCCAAACCTCTCTTCAAGCAGGCAGTTCCTGGTAGGAACTGTGAATGTCACCTGCTGCCTTGCCCAAGGTTTTCAGATCAAATTCCAGTCTACACTTAATTTATAACAACACCCAAGATGTTCTGAGGAATTTGAAGGTTCAGTTCTCAAGCTGCTGCAGTTGCAATCCCTCTTTGGGGAGCAGAGTAACAGCATCATCTCTTCATCTGCTCAGGCCAAAAAACAGTGCTGTAATTTTCACAAAACTATTTCAAATTATCCAAATACTCTGCATTCACACCTGGTAAGTGCAAAGCAGATGATTAAACCCCCTCCATCACTTTCCAGCTGTGTAATTTTTTACCAGCTGGAATAGGTTTAGAAAGAGAACCAATTAAAACACAGATTATTACTACAGGCTTTAGAAACACAGCCTATCACATTGCAAATTTTATAGAAAGCATCAAAATTCCAGGTCTTTCCTGTGCTTTCTTTAAAGAGAATCTTAAATGTCCAGAGAGGACCAAACCAGTACTGGAAAGCTGCAAGAGCTTGCAGGGGGTAGAAAATAAAACAATTTTGAAAAAATTCTTCTGGAAAAAAAAAAAATTGTTGCATAGGAGAAAGGTTTAAAACAAGTAATTATTAAATTAAAATTTAAAAAAAAGTCCAGGATAACAAAAGGTAAGACAGAGTTACACACTGGTGGACAAAATGCTGTAGGGGGCAGGACACAAAATTCAAATGTCAGCCCGGAGCAGGTGAGGATGGATTTGGGCACAGCTGGAAATGCAGCGCATGCAGGGGCAGCCTGGTGGTGCTGTGCATGCCTGGCAGAGCTGCACAGCACCAGAGCTGCTGCTGCAGCCAGGACAGGCACAATTCCCTCCCTCTCTGCAGAGGCACAGGATGGGGATACAGGCAGGAATCCTGGAAACATTGCTCCAGCTGAGCTGGACACACACACACTAATGGAAAATGCCCAAGCAGATAATAAAGTGCCTATATTTTCTCTCAGGATGTTCTAAGTCCTCTGGAGGAAAGCTCTCCTTAGACATTTGCAGCAGACTGAGTGCTTTGATGTCAGCTCACTGGCTGGCATGGAATATTGCTTACACATTAAACATACCTGAGAAATGTTAACTTTCAGTTTACATGCCCTTAAACTGTAAACTTCCTGGCAAAAGAAGCATTTTGAAGGATTTGCACTCCTTATTTGAAAATGAAGAGAGGACAAATATTCAGTAGGGACCTGAGAAGCAGCTCAGCATCCACATTGTTGGCAGCAAACTGCACTTTTCTGTACAGGACAAAGGCACAAATCATGTCAGTCATGGATTGATAACTTCATCATTTGAAAGGAGTTTGGACTTGGATCCACCAGAACGACAGCAGTTTAATACAAGTTTCTAAGCAGCCCTCACACTGCAGCTCTCACTTGTTTGCTGAGGGTTGGTTTCATTTTTGTGCAGATCAGCCAAAAATACTCCAAACATTTTCTCTGTGCTCCTCTTTGAGGGGAGCACAGGCCACGTGCTGGGCATTCTGAAGGGAAGCCACAGCCAAGCCTGCAATTCTTCACCAGCTTGAGGAGTGTAAAGTGCTATTTCCACTATTGCACCAGGCTGAGCCATGGCATTAAAATACATAATACATGTTTGTTTCAAAACACGTACTGTCTTCTATCTTGTGTAGAAAAGCAGTAAAAAGCTGAAGTAATTTGTAACTGTTTATATGCTGAGAGTGTATTTATTTATGTGCTCCAAGACATTAAGCCCTTTTAAAAGGGTTACATTTTAATTTGACATCTTCACTCAACTATTCGGAGTTCCTGTTGGAGATGGTATTTTCCCCAATCTCAAGCTAGTTCACAAACCTTAAGGCCCAAACAACTTTCAAACTGAACACTCTTTGCAACATAAATCCATTTAATAACAACCTCACCAAGACACCCATCCCTGGACAGATCACCCAGAACATCTTTTGGAGGACAGGAATCAGCAAAAGGCACCTCAGCCAAAGAATGCTCCACAAGAGGTGGCAGCCAGAAACCCTCTTACCTCCCAACACCTGCTCTTACAAAGGCTGAATTTTTATATTTATATGAATTTTAATATTTTAATATATTTCTCAAAACATTAGAAGGCACTAGCAAGCTTTTATAATTGGGAAATTCTTGGAATCTGTCCATTGTGCTGAGAAATTCCTGGGGCTGCCCCAGAACAGGAGGGAGGGGATCTGCTGAGTTGGCTCTGTGCTATCAAGGTCCATTAGTGCTCTCAGGGCCCGGATGATTCCTTGCTGCAGGCAAAACAGACTGAGATAAGGATGGCAGAAAGGAGGACGAGGATATATCTACCTCTGTCTTATAGCCTTTTTTAATACAATATAACCAGTACAGGAAGTTATTAGGTTCTTCCTTCAGCATCCTCGGTCATAAAATAAATAAATGTCCTCCACTCAAGCTCCCAGTAACGGGTGTAGTCAATATTATCTGCTTGGCTCATCACACAGCTCAGCCTCAGGCAACAGGACAATTGGGTTTTTCTTTCTTCCCTCTTTTCCTCTCCCTGGCCATGCTTTAACACCGCTGCCTTTCCCAGTGAAGCAGCACTTTTCACCACCACAGCAGCTTGTCTCCCTTGCCCCAGACTGACTCCCAGCTCACTGTTCCCCAGCCCAGCCAGGCAAGCACAAACCAGCCATGAAGAAGTTGAATTTTCCCTTTCCTTGCACTTGCTCATCCTCAGAGTTTTGAATAAGAAGTTTTGAATGTGGAGAAATGTGGACCAGCAGAGACCAGCTTCATGCAAGTCTCCTTTCTAGATGTTTCTAAACTTAGTTCAGGCTGTCTCCTCTTGGAGGGAAAAAGGGTGCACAGGAAAATTATTTAAAGCACCAGATACCTCTGTAAAGATACAGAAATCTCTTGCTTTCTACATATTCAACATAGTACCACCAAGAAAACTACTCTCCACAAAATCTCTCCTTAAAGATTTCTGGGTTCTGATGTTTTCTATCACACCATCTGTATCTGAGGCTTAATAATGCTACTGGCAGCTCCAAAACCTTCATTTCATTCATCATTACATTTCATGCTAGGAACAGACCCCAGAGTTTCAGCACCAACAGCTGTCACGCCTTGGAACAAACTTATTTGTATTACTCAGGTGTGTTTGTGAGGGAGCCCAGGCTTGCAGAGCTGCCCTTTGCTCTGTTCTCCTCCGTGTTTGAAGAAAAAATTCCCTTTGCAGCTCTCGGGTGTGAGCTCCTGGCACATCCAAACAAGCAGAGTGAACAATGCAGCAATTGGCTCTCCTAAACACAGCAGGGATTTCGTTCCTTTTCCCACTACTGCACCCCTTAACAATGGCATCTTGATCAGGAGAGTCAAGAGAAACGATATCAGTGATTTCAGGGAGGTAGTCAGCTGAAAAACTGGAATTATCATCAAAATACTGCAGATTATACCTGCTGAAGGAGGAGCAGAAGACAAAGGTACAAATCAGATGGTTGCAAGAGAGGAAGGAGCTGCTGTACCATCGAGCCACCCCTGCAATGATGACTTGTCCCTAGTGGACACAAAATAGGAGCGTGGATTCAATCACAGCAGCCAGAGGTTTTTCATCTGAAGAAGGTAGAAGGCTTTATTTTGGGGGTTTTAAGCCCCTTTTACAAGGTGTTTCGATACAGGTTTAACATGATTGGTAAAAGGCACCTCTCTCATCCCATTGGTGGGATGAGAGAAAACACTCAGGACATCTGTATAATATTGTTTTGGGAATCAAAAACCTATTTACAAACAACAGTCCTTGAGGGAAACATGCTCTCAAGAAACTTTCCTTTGGGAACAGAGAGGCTGAGAAGTCAGGCTCAGGAAATTGTGTCCACAGTGAATATCACCTGGGTATCCTGCAGCTCCCCCAGCATCTTCACCTGGCACCTGTGCTGTGTTCATGCCTCCCCCTCACCCCACTCCCTTTTTTCCTGCTCACACTCTGGGGGTCTTGCTTTGCTTGAGCATCCCACCCCTGTGCTCTGGGTGTCCCTCTGGAGGAGCCAGGCCTCATGCTTTAAAAACTTCATGCAACAGAATGCAATATTCTCACAACACTCTGTGATTCCACGAGATACCTGGGGCCAGCACACACCAGTGGAATCCACCACACACCAGTGGAATCCACCACACAGTAAACGGCTCTGGAAGCCAAAAACAATATTCTTAGTGCTGCAGGAGTACAGAGGGAGTCAGGTGAAACCCAAACATGTTAATAAACCCTTCAACCAAGCGCAGAGTTGGTAAAGTCCAAACGAAAAATCATCAGTTTAGGTCAATCTGAAAGCAAAAGTAGGAAAAACTGAGCTGCAGCATTTGTTGGTAGAAGACAGAAATCTTCCCATCGTCACCAAAGGAAGAAAATTAAGTGGAACTCTGAGTGTCTGTTACCACCTGAGCCACAAAAACAGAGCGAGATCCACAGCAGGAGATAAGCTGTTATCAAGGGTACTCCACAGGAAATAAAATGCAATCCCAACAGGTTTTCAGCAAGTTGACTTTCCTCCAAGCATCACTCCTGGAAGGAAGAGATCCCATTTCCTTCAGTCACGAGGCAGAATGAAGCTGTCTCTGCCTTTGGTGAGAGCAGCTGATGACTGATGGGGGTTCAGCTTTATGTGGGATCACAAGATATGTCCCGATCCATCAGAGCATTTTACAGCACAATTATAGAAACCCATTCAGTGTCTAAAAATCGTAGGGAAGTCGTTTGTCTCCTCCTGTTATCAAGCAGCAAAGGCAAGGCTTTATCTCATTTCGTTTAGACACACATTATCTCAGAAGTCTAAGTGCTGTATGAGCAATTTATAATAGAGACAGCAGAAATTTCAAGATACTACCACAGGAAGTATCTAATCCAAGGATAAAATGCAGGTTTTGGTGGCACAACTAACACCTATCTGCTAATATCTGCTATTATGTAAAGCAGGATTTTGCTTTTAAACCTGCCTGAGGGCAACAGAGCAGAGCAATGCAGATCTGCTCATATCAGCCTCAAAATGAGTCCAGTATTTCAGGTAAAAGACTCTTAACCCCCTTCAGTGCCCATTGATCATTCTTAGTATCACTTATTTCAATGATGTGATATGTTCAGAATGCAGCTGTGGTGAAATAAATATTTTTAAATAAACACTGAAGTGGAAGGTGACAAAAACAAACCTGGAATACAAAGACCTTTCACATCTTGTGCTCCTTTCCTGTGCTGTGTAATCACAAGCCTTCACTTAATAAATGCCCTAAACATCCAGGATGCATTTTTGAAAGTGACAGAATTACAATCTCTTATGTTCATTTATGGAAATAAATCAGTCTGGCACCCTCTACAACACAAGCAAGGGGAGGGGTACCTTAGTCATTGTTGGGAGGGGACAAAATAATCCTGCCATACCTCTGTGGAACTAACTGCTACAGTAAAGGAGGTATATTGAATTTATATTTCATTTCCACACAGGACCCAGGTAAAGCCAGCCCTGCACAGCAATGCCAAGGAGCCAGACAGCTCTGGACACTGGATGGTTCCTGCAGGAATTCTGCTGGGGGAGAGAAGAGACCAAGAAATTACAGATGTTAAAGGGTGCAGTTGTGCCAGGCTTTGCATAGTTCAGGTGAAACCACTGGGCCTGCCTGGCTTTACCCTGGGGCACCTGCTGGGATAAAAGGGGCAGACAGGTTCCCTCCTTTGTGCTGCCAGCCCAAGAGGCCCCTGCAGGTCAAACCTGGCTTTGTGGCTGTGCCAGGGCTGGGTCTGTGGCAGGACCTCCTTCAGTGGCTGCAGATAACTGAAAACTCAGCTTCTGAGCTTGCTGCCATGGTTTTCTAAAGCCTTTCCCAGGACAGTAACTGTAAACACAGATATGTGTACATTCTTTCTGTTCCACGTCTTGTGATGGGCATCTCTCATGGCCAGTGCAGTGAGAAAGTGTTATCCTGACCATCCAATCCCTGGCTGTGGTCAGGAGCCTATAAATCCTGGAGGGAAAAATAAACTTCTTCTTCTCTTCACCACACCTCGACCTGTGTCCCTGTGATCTATTCATCTTCAGCAGTAACAGGGACCCATCCCTGGGGAAGGACAATCCCAGATGGGCTGAGTGAACAAATCCTGCTTCAACCTCCTCAGCTCAGAGCTGGCACCAAAGGCACACCTGAGCTGCACTAGTGCTACCCAGTGCACTCCTGTGTCCAAAGGGCTTTGTGATGAAGCTGGGTTTGGATTAAAAAGCATCTGGCTGGTAATGGACTCAGAGAGATTGATGTTTAAATTGCATTTCAGTAAAGGACAGCTAAAGACACCATGCTAAGAACACAGGCAAGGTTTTCATTCCATGGTTCCACTGAAAGTTACAAAATTGTTTGTCATTTACTGAATTGGTCACACACAAATGGTGTTGTTATAACAGATAATTTTTCTTCCCTTCCAGATAAGGAATGAAAATGTGCATTTAAAACATCAGTGAATGTTTTCAGAAATTCATAGATAACAACACCAAACCTGTGCCCCAAAGCTGCCTGGTGCCAGGGAACCAGGTGTGCTTGGAGCACCACCACAGTGTCTGAGTTTCACAACACAGGAGGGTGCTTTGCTGAGCTCTGTTCTACATCACAGAACCTTTCATTTATTGCATTTTAACCAGGCCTGAATGATCTGTTTAAAATTGAGATACAGCCTCTGCATCTCCCAGCTTCAAAGGTCTCCCCTTTCTTTCTCAGGCATGTTTAAGCAGCTGTAGCTTTGTGGTACAAACCACACGAGGATGTAACTAAATGCCATAGAGTTTGAAATCCTGGAGAGAAGCCATTAAATTTAATAAAAATGCTGGTTATAACACATGTACAACATCAGCTATTCTGTGTTGACTGATCATTTCTGTACCACCTAGGCAAACCATTAAGTTTAGGCATCAAGTTGAAAGCTATTAGTTAAAATCTTTTAATGAGGACTGAATGCTCTGCATTTCTGCTTCTACAAATAAATAGAGGGGTTTAATTTTTTATAATAGATCTGTAGTGTCTACATGTTCAAAGAGACACATCTCACCTCTTGTTCTCAGTACACAGCACATCCTGGATGATTTTCCTCAGAGCTGATCTTTTCTGAGAGGTCACAGAGGTCTGTAGGCACTGGAACATCCCTCCTCTGTTGAGGGTACAGCCCAACAGATCTGCCAAGACCTGGTGAAAAGGTTCCAACATCTCCTGATGGTGATTCAAACAACAGAATTCCATCTGTCAACAGCACAGTTGTACAAATACAGCCCACCAACTTATACTATAACACATCTACCTCTCTATATTTATTATATTTATTATATTTATTATATTTATTATATTTATTATATTTATTATTAAGAAATTCTGCTTGAATTTCTTCTATTATTTTCTTACCTTCTTATATAGTATCCTTTGTGTCTAACTTTTCCAGTGCACAATTTTTGTATCAACAGAAACACACAGACTCTTGAAACCCACCTGCAATTATTCCAGGAATTTGTACACAGAGAAACTGAAGCACAAGTTAAGACACTGCCCTGTTAATCATTCCAGGCAAACACCAAAGCAGAAAATAGAATCCAAGTCTCAAAAAATAAATTTTCTACATAGGTACCAAATTTCTGTGTAAGCTTATCTTAAATAAATACTAAATTTCATCTTCTTATCAAATGCTTTGATAGATCTGCTACTTCTTCCCCATCTTTAAACATTATTTTACTGTAGATGTGCAAAACCATCTTGAATGGTGTCAGCTCAAAGCACTGTGATTAAAAAAACACAGAGCAGGGCGTTGAAAAGGAGGCTTTGGGGTCTAATCCCACATCTCCCTTGAAAAAAGAAGTATTTCAAGCAGTTTATCATATCACAGGGGCATGAAAAGAGATTTCTAAAGGCCAGGTTCTGTAATAGAACTGGGTGTTCCTAATCTGACCCTGTCCCCAGGGCTCCCAGGAGGGAGCTGGAGCCATTCCAAAGGTCCCAGGTCCCACTGGAGATCCCCCAGGTCACTCGTGCTGCTGCTCCTTTCTCCCCTGCAATGAATTTCTGCTGCTGTCCTCCACAAATCCCGTTCATGTCGGGAAAAAGCATCTCCAAATGGGAGCTGAGGGCCTCGAAGAGCAGAGGAGCAGCAAGAGCTCTGCTGTGACACACAGAGCACAGCAGGCTTGGCCGTGGAAAATCCAGCAAAACATTGGGAAAGGCCATCAGGTGAGCGTGGAACTGAGCCAGCAGCAGGGCTGGGGAAAATCCACATGAAACCCTTGAAAGCTGCTCTGCTGATTTAAAGCTTGCCAGCAGGAACAGGGTCCATTTGTACTGAAGAGGCACTTTGGTCAATAAGCACAAATACTTAAGGCACAAATTGGGCTGGAGGGATTTCTCCAGAAGAAACAATTAAAGCCTTATTGTGTAATACCTTGACTAAATAATCACAGAGGGGAACAATAACCTTCTTGAAATACATGGAGGATGAACACACCAAGAAGGGAGATGACTCTTCAGGGATCCAGCTAATAGGATTAAAATTCAGAATATCAGAAACTTTAATAGTGCAACCTCCTAGACCATGGAATAATTGGTATCACCAGAGCAGAGCCATTTCATTAATACCTCATAGACTAAGGGCTCACAGGGAGACTGAGGAGAAAAACAGTGAGATTTATACTTTATTTGTGGTACCATTACTAAATAGACTTACAGGTCCATTATTGGATTCTTTTAAATCCTTTAGAATCATTAATTTGGAGTAATTGGTGAGATTTTCAAGTGATAGTGCAACAAGACTTTTCTCCCAGTCATCCTGTAGGAAACTGCATCTTTGGCAGAGAATTCTCCTCACTGTGAACAAAGAAACTTCCACTTTCAAGGGCAGCTGGACTTTTCCCCAACTCGACAGCAACCCTGGGACCTCAGCCAACCCTGGCAGGATCCTCTTCCACTCCTCAGTGAAAAGAAAAAGTGCAACATTTCCAGAATATATGTACATATATATTCTGTTATGTACAGAGATTCTAATAAAGTTTATTTTTTAAAGATCAAATCTTTTTTTGCCACATAAAATTTTATAATTGAGAGGCTCCAATAAACTGAAGGGGAGTTGTAGTTTGAATTCCAAGCCCCAGGGAAGATATTGGTTGCTCCTAGCAGGAAGAGTATATACTTCTAAAATACAGATACTCTGCATCTGTTTTATATATCTTAAATTCAAACAAACTGACTGAAGTTATCTACTCTCATTCAACTTGATTAAACTCAGCACACAAATTCCCCAAATCAATAGTTAATTAAAATTTTTACATGCTAAATTAGCTCATGCCTAGAATTCTGCATTCCCTGTTCCAGGTATGTGTTAAGCACTGGAGGAAAGAGGATTACTTCAATTGCAAGTTATTTATTACATCTTTGAAGGCTCCCTCTGTTAGGGGCAACAAAATAAAACCAGACCACAACAACAGCAAAGACAAAACAAAACAAAAACAACAAACAAACAAAAAACACTCAAAAACCCAAAAAACTTTCCTAAAGCTGAAGTTTAGAAAACAGTTATATCATAACAGGGAGGCATTGCAGAGCTTGGCAAGCCTGTACAAAACAGACCCATATAACCAAAACAAACAAATTCCATCTTATTCCTGGATTTCCTCACGAGCTTCTCTTAGAGATGTGAAATTCCAAGAAAGCAATGGCAAGGTTTTCATTGCATTTGACATCCAAGTACAATACTGAGGTGTGAACTTACCACAAAATGCCTCATCCTCCTGGGAAGTTTTTGCTATTTTTTTTCTGGTTTCTATATCTAACATCTTTTAAAGCTAAAGAAAATCATTATTAAGCACCCCAGGCTGGAGATGGCAGACGTGGGGGTTTGTGTTATTTGTATTATGCCAACCTAGGCCAGTTCAAAATGCACAATTTAATTGCAAGCTCAGGAGGCACATTAGGTTCACCCCTTCAGGTCTCTGTTTGTAAAGCACAGCCCAATGTCCTCCCCTACCTTGCACTAAGTCATCTGCTCTGAAGACATGCAGTATTCTCTGCTGCCTGTTTTTCTCTTGCAAAGACACATCTTCACTTCAGCTGCTGTTTCTCCTCCCGTACCCCTCAGGGTTTTCAGGCTGGGGAAGCCCATGAGTTATTCCCCAGATAGCAAAACTGTTCTCGTTGCTCCTGAAGCACAGCCATGGAGCTTCCATCAGCCAGAGGAGTTCTCCTGCCATGGCACCCCCAGGCCAGACCCCACAGCTCTGGCCATCCTCCCTCCTTGCCTGGGGAAACACCAGGTTTGGAGAGGAAATGTCACCTCAAAGCATCTGGCTGCCCAAAAATCTTCCCAATCCACTCTGTTAAACTAGCCAGCAACAATAAAAACCGAGCAGCTCACAGTACCTTTCACTTTTGCACAAAAACCTTCCCCCACACACCTTGTAGAGATTGGGAGGGATTTGAAGAGAGAGTCTGCAATATCTCATTTATCCCAAACAGAAAAATACAGCTGGTGTTCCTAAATTCAGCAGTCTTCTCACTGATTTTTCAAAGAGCCATTTCTTGTGGCTCACACATCACACAGTGTCACAGGGAAGCTGGAAAAGTCATTTGTGATCTGGCCCAAGCAGCTGTGGATGGCCAAATTCCCATCCCAGGGTTTGTTATGCTCTGACTCTGTTGTGCTGTGTCCAGCAGGTGTAAGAACAGGTTTATTTGTATAAATTAAACAGTTTGAGTGAAGGAGACATTCATCATGCTTCCTTGCTCAGCCTCACACACTGTTTTGTCTAAAATGCATTGTTCATATGCTGAAATGATGTTTAAGAGAAAGGTTGGTGTGATTTAGTGGGCTATCCCTGCTAGCAAAAACACTGCAGGAGCACTGTGTATAGATACTGCAAATAATGAAAGAAACAAAAGGTATATTTTGACAAAAGGTTACATGAACTGAAGCGTTGGCAGCCACAGAATGGCAGCAAAACACAAATCAAGACTGCAAACCTTAAGTGTTGGTTTTAGAGACTTATCTCTGCATAAGCTTGCCTAAGAAAAGGGACATTCCCATGTGCTACAAGTGGACTTGAGCCCTCCTAAAATGAGATTTTTTCATGGTGCATTGCTAATTCTCACTGAGTCACCTTTCACTGCCTTTTGCTTTGGTTTAAACTGGGAATGGAGCTTGCAGATCAAAATGGGAGCTGCAGCTCCTCTGCTCTGACACAAATCATCAGGTAAGAAAGGGCATTTGCCTCTCCCTGTGTTGTGGGATGATTTGGGAATCAGGAAGGTGGAACTGGCATTCCAGGGTGGATGTCATACAGGATTGTGTGGACACATCAAAGCAATCCCTGTTTTGCAGAAGACCTCTTCCAACAGACTGATTGAATTATTTCTAAGTGAATAACAGGATTTCTGGGTGAATAACAGGTGAATTGAAATATTTCTAGGTGAGTCACACCCTATGATTTATGGGGAAGAAGAAGGTTTGTTTAATCACTACAGTGTTTTTTACATTCCTTGTGATCCACTGAGCAGGCCTATTTGCATAACTAGGTTTTAAATGCAAATCAGATAAAGAATTTTACTAAGTGGATGATTTGTACAATACAGCCTCTAGGTCTGTTGCAGAATTACTTTGATGAGGGAATGGTTCTTTAATTACGCTGAAGGCCGATTACCCCATTACAGCCATATTGTTTTGTGGATTGCATATAATTTTGCTGTTTCCAAAGATTCCCTGCCATAATTCTGAAGAAAATGCAAACAGCAAGCAGACACTTGAGACACATTAGGCAAGAGATGCTTTAGTGAATTCAATTTAAGCTGCAACATTAAAGTGATTTTGTTGAATAAAACATAATGCAATAATGAGCCTGTGTATGTCAACTCTGCAAAGATAATAGCTGGAAACTTAGCTTTGCTTTCCTCTTTTCCAGGCTTTTCTCTTCTTAGGCTCATTAGTCAGAGACAATGCTGCAAAGAAAAACCTCTTCTAGATGGGCTTTATTTCAGTTTATATTCCCTACAATTGTATTTTACAGTTGAATATAGAGTTAAAGGAATTAATTTGTGTCTGCCTCACATCAGCACTAATGAGATTACACATTATATGGGATTTTTATCCTTTTATGCCTAATGTTGGGGACAACATAATGTATAGATCATTTTAGATGACTTGGTGATGTTTTCTGCCTTTTTAGAGAAGAAATATTTCCAAATTTATGCAATTGAAGGGAAATCATCTCAGTTATACACTGTACAGTTTTCTTTTACTCTGCTTTCTGACACCCTTCTTGTCTTTACAGGTAACTGCACCAAATGTAACAAGGCAATGAGCTGTCGATGCCCAGAGCAGGGTACCCATGACATTATGGAGGCTCTCTTGGAGCTGCTCAAATCTGAATTACATGCAAGTAAGCTATTTATATTTTATATTTTATATTTTATATTTTATATTTTATATTTTATATTTTATATTTTATATTTTATATTTTATATTTTATATTTTATATTTTATATTTTATATTTTATATTTTATATTTTATATTTTATATTTTAAATTTATATTCACCTTTACCAGAAACAAAAGAATTAATAAAAGTTAATATTTAATAAAATAAATAGAAGATGAAAATGATATGGTTTGTTTACTTATTTATTGTATCTTCCTCCAGAGCTCTTCTGATTTCCAGAGTTGGCCCAGAGCTTCAGACAGGGCCAGCACAGCTACCAGCTGCTCCTTTTAATATCTACCAAAATATCTCTAATCTGCTTTTTTAGGTGGAAAGGTGACTCCCAACACTTGTACCAGCACTGGTTTTCAGTGATGGCTGTCCTGGGCTTTCAGAGCTTTTATAGCTTTTTATACTTTTACTAAGAGCTACCATATGGTTTGATGACACAAAACCCTTTGCTACAGAGAACTCCTGGGATTCTATGATTGTAGCATACTGGCAGCATTTCAGCTTTCATTTATTTGTGGAGTCATCATTTTATATGGAAAAGAAAGGTAATAAATCAAAATCTCAGCCATTCATCATTTAGAGGGGTGCCTCACCTTATAAATTTGCATTGCTTTAATGGTTTGGCACCTTTTTATTTTGTTTTCATTGGATGAAGAATAGCTAAGGAGAACAGCCAAGCTTATGCATCACCACATATATGAATCAAAGGAAAAACCAGGAGTGAAATGTTTTATAAAGGCAAAGCAGTGAACAGAACAAAAAGAAAACATCATTTATAAGGGCGGAAAAAAGGTAGACAATCTTTGTTGCTTGAATTTAGATGTTATGAGATCCTGTGCCTTTAGGTGATGAATAAACACCTCAGGGGTCTGCAGGGTGGAAGCTGGGGGTACCCCAGATGTTTCTAGCACAGCTGTCCCTGGCAGAGCTGAACATCTCTGTTTTGGGGGCAGATGGGTGAATTTGGTTGATGTGGAGAGTGGCTTTGCCATCGCTGCAATTTGGTCACCAAACTCTTCCCAGCCTGTTCCCACACTAAAGGTGCAGAACTCAGGGGAGCAGCAATCCCAAAAGAGCCTGAGAGCTGATCAGAGCTGCCTTGCAGAGCTCTGTTTGCTCTTAGCTCCAGTCCTGTTCTCCTCTCAAGCCCCATTTCCTCGCTGGTTGGGCCTGCAGAGTTATTTTCACTCAAAAAAATAAAAGTCAATCATTTACATTCTGGGTTACTGAGAATGACTTTCTAGCCCAGGTGGAGCAATAAGAAAGAATTTATGAATTCCAGGGGGAATTCTTAGGTTCTGCTAATTAGAAGAGTGAAGCTATAGCACAAGGAATGATTTGCACTGCTAAGTGAAGGTTGTAGGGATATGTTACTTCAGTGGAGAAATCAATGAGTGGGGCTCCATCCTCCTTTCTCTGCACCTGAATTCCTGATGAGGTAGAGTTGGGTGAGAAGCATTCCCTCTTCAGCCAGAAAATGCTACATTTTCTACATTTTCTCAAGGTGAAGAAGGCAGGGAGACTTTTCAGTCAGGTTTAGCACAGGAAGGTTAAATCCACACTGCTGTCTGTGGCATCAGCTCCCCTCAGATGGCAGCAGGGAAAAAACCTCACCCATGGACCAAGAAAAGGGTGAGATCTGGGCATTAACCCCTCTAAAAAAGCACTGCAAAGGCTGCTCTGTCTCCTGTGCCACCCTTGGGAGCTGGGGCATCCCCAAATTGTTCCATTGAGGTAGCCCCAGGCCAAAGATTATCCCTTGTGCTTTGGTGGCTGATGGTTTAAAACCTGAGGTTTAAACTCCTGAGGTTTTAAATGAATCAGCTTTTTCCTTCTTCTACTGTGCAGCTAGCTCATCTAACAGTGCCCTTTATTTGTACTCACAGTTTCTTCATTTTATGATTTTTAGACTATTTTTCAATATTTTAGACAGTTCTGAGCTGCTTTTGAAGAACTTTGCAGCTTTACTGAACGCTTCTGACATCTAGATTAAAATATGCAGCCCAAAAATGAACAAACAATACAAAACCAAGGCTGTTTGAGTGTCCACCCTTCTGTGAAAGAAAAAGAGAATGGAATCTGTACTAATGAAGCAATATCAGCATCTGGAGTACTTGTTCACAACATCCACAAATCATTAGTTTTCTTTCTCTCAATTCATTCACCCTACTGAAAATGCACTGATAATCAGCATTGTGGATGTCTTCAAGCTTTTGTGTGCTTTGCTGTTTCATCTGTGAATCAAAATCTTTATTATTTATCACCAACAAAACAAACTCTCCACAAGATTTAAAAAACTGATTTTAAAATAAGGAAAAATAAGCCAACAAAACCCCCCAAGTTATAAAGAAGCCATGCATTCGAAAGGAATTAATCACATCTATGAAAGCAGAAAATGGGCTGCAGTTTGTCAAATAATATATATTTTTTTTAGAAGGGGTCCCTCAAACTAGAGGGATCCAGGGGCTGTTAGTATTCTGCAGCAATATTCAGGACTTGGCAGACTATGCAGACTTTTTAGAGACTGATTATGCATTCTGTTTTTATTGGTGCCATGTCTGTAATATTTGTTTGTCCCTAGCTGATGCCACGGTAGGTGATATAAAAAAAAAGATGTATGAATAATTTAGAAAAATACTCAGAAGTCACCAAAGTGCATTGCTCTGATGATGTAGTGTGCACAAGGGCCCTGGATAATAAAAATAGATTATATATCATAGTAGATTCTATAGAATAATAAATTAGAGTGGAAAACATCGGAAGGATACATTTTGTTCTGTGTTTTGTGCTGCATTTCTAGAATTCTGATCAATAAAAACACCTTGAGCTGCAAAGGAAATTTTCCAAGTAAAAGCATTTTGAAGGCCTGATAAACTTGAATGAACTTTGTGTTAAAGATCACTGAATTCCTGTATTGTCTTAGCAGGCTCACTTAGACATCTTCCTGGAACCTTCCATCAGAAAGGTGAAATTCTGTTTGTAACTCAGCAGAGACATAGGTAGATGGTTATTCATAATCAGCAGGACCACAATTTAAAAAAAAATAATAAAAGCCCTGTTATTACCTTTAAAATGGAAATAAAGCACTATGGTGGTTTCAGTCCTGCATCTCCACAGTGGAGCTGCTGTCACTCAGAACAGAAAGAAGGGATTTCACTCCTGGATTGCAATGGAATTATTATTTGAGGTGAAAACCTGTCTGGATACAGAAAATGTTCTGCTGGGACAAAATCTGAAGGTTCCTGGAGGGGGTTCCTGAGAGGGAGGCTCCTCTCTGGTCCTTTCCACTTTGAGCCGTAGGAAAGAGACGTGGCACAATCAAAGGCACCAATTCAGAACTCCTGAGAGGGGATAAGCAAAAGGTGGCCAGAGAAATCACAGAACTTTAGAGTCTGTATCTAGCCTCAATTTATTATGAAAATGTCACAACATTTCTCTGTGCATGCATTGCTCCTTGTACCTTTGGGGAAGAAACCATGATCCTTTCATGAATGATTCAAGGTGGCTGAGGCTATTTTGAAACAAATCAATGAAAATTGACACTTTGGCCCTTGGCAATTCAGGCTTTGCTCAGAGATAACTCGAGGTTGCCTGAACTTTTCTTCTTCTGTGGAAATATGGAGAAAATTATGGTTTAATATTTATTAAAGTCATTTCCACTGACTTGAATATCATAATTTAGTGTGTTCTTGCTCACATGGAGGGATGAAGAATTGTGATGCTTATGCCAAGGTATATTTTGGCTGTGTAAAGTGTGGGCTTGTGCTGTAGGGTTTGAACAGAGTGATGGTTTGGGCTCCTTTTCCCTCTTCCCTTCCCTTCTCCCCCTTTAATTTCACGTGCAGTGTCTCACCTGCAGCCACCAGAGCAGAAATCTGATGGATTCATTTACCTGGAGCAGGGACTCACTCTGTGCACGGCTGAGAATAAAAGAATCACAAATGGTTGAACTTCAGCTCCTGCCCCATGGCAGGAAATTTCATCCCAAGTCAGGGAGCCCTGATCCTCCCAAAGCTCAGTGGTGTGAGCAGAATGGCATTTCAGGAGCTGAGATCAATGAACAGCAACAGCAGAGAATCCAGGCCAAGGTGCTTTGAGCAACAGGCATTAGAGACTGGAGGCACTAATTCTCTATATAGCAACTGCAAAACATTCATTACACAGCAAAACATTCCTTAACTCCTCACCCCACAAAATGAAAAAAATATTCTTTGATAATTGGAGTTTTGTTGTGTCTTTTCCCTGTGCTTGGGTATCTCGGGCCAGTTTGAAATATTTAAATATTCTTTTTTCAAACATGGAATTACTAATCCTCACTAGAACACACATTAGGGTTTTTTTCTCAAAATTAAAGCTCCCAGATAATCTTTTTGCACTGAATTGCAGGATGTGCTTCCTAGAGGTTCCCATAATACAATCTAACAATTAAAGGTGCTTTATTTTGTTTCTCATACTGATTCTGGGGGGGAAAAAAAACAAACAAACAAAAAAAAAACCACACCAAGAGCAAAGCCCCAAACCCAAACACTCCAGCACTTTTTTCAGTTACACTAGGCTTGCTAGATTTATGATTTAAGAAAACATACCAGAAATCAAGTGTTTTTTAGAAAAAAAAGGGCTTCTTTTTTTGTTTAACCTCAAGGATAGGTTTAAAAAAGTTCTTGTTTCTCTAAAATGAATATTTTTTCTGGATGAACTGGGGATAGGTCTCATGCAGATGTAACAGAAATTAATTCTCCAGTTTGCATTGCAGCTTCCAGAGGTTTTGTCTTCAAAGTCAAATTATCCATGACAAAATAAGATGCCTACAGCCATTTTGTGGAGCAACAGTGACATTCAGTGGTGACTGAAATAATTCCTAAATTTTGTTGATCCTTTAATGTCTTGATGACCCTGGGAACATGTAGCAGATGTTGTCACTCCCACTGAAATTCACACTTAATTTCTCTCCTTTTTCTTCTGTATATTGTAGGCAGTGTTTGCAAAGGGGTGAAAAGCTCTATTACTATAATAAATCAACATAGATACTTAAAAAACATAACTTCTTTGAGGATCTTCCTTGAAAATCAACTCTTTTGCATAAATTGATACAACATTTAGCAATCAGAGAAATTTGTCCTGGTGTGAGAACCAGAGTGAAGCAGAGCATTGTACAGGTCAGATTGCAAGGATTAGATTCCCTTTATTTCCATTATTTATTTATATTTTTAGACATTTATTTCCCAAATGCTTGTGGGTGCATTCCCATGTGTTGTGAGGTGTCAATACACCTCACTGTTCATACAGAAGCTGTTTCTGTGAGGGTTAATTGACCATTGCATGGGAAATTAGGCCTTGGAGCACCTTTGGGATTTCAAGAACGAGAGAAATGAATGTTTCTTCTGGCTTTTTTCACTCTGATTCCAGGGACTCCATCTATAACAAGAAAGGAGATCAGATTTGGCAGTGATCACAAGAACCTAAAAGGGCTTTTGGTCCAGTTTTCAAACAGAATTATTTAGCTTAGCCCATTGACAAGGTCTGCATATTGAGAGATGAGTAAACTCCAGAGCCCACTCAGTGTCCTGTGCTGGATCTCTAATTCTCATGGAGCAAATGCTTATTGGGAGAGCAAAGGAGAAAATCAGGCATTCAGGTAATGCCATTTCCAGCACAGCAGCAGCAGCAGCTCTTGTACTCATCTTCTCCATATTACAGGCTGCCATTCAGTGGAAGCAGCAAATTAATATCTACATGATTGGAGGCATTGAAAAAGGAGAGATCAGAGGCTTGAGGGAGAGTTGGATGGGTAAAACAGGTCATTTTGCTGTTTGTCTAACCATGGGAAAAGGGATGTGACTGCCTCTTCCTGAGTGCACTTATTTAACTGAGCACATCATTCCTTGGTACCCAAAAAGCAAATATTTGCAATTAGTGTCTCACTTTGGAGAAAGCTCCAGGATACCTTTATGCCCAAGCCTATAAACAACTATAAAAACACAGCACTGCAGCTTTTCCAGCCATGTATTTAAGTTAACATATAAAATTCCTGAATTTAAAGAGCTGGCTTAGGGCTCCATTTTCTGTCATGACCAAACTTCTTCCCTTTAAAGTTTAAAAAAGGTTTTCTAGATACACAGCAAGGAGTTACTCTCAGGGAGCACTATAATGTCTCTTGGAAGAGCTCAGCATTGTGTTTTATTACACTATTACTCCCTCTGGTAATTTATTTTCCTGTGCCAGCCTTGTCCCCAGCTCGTGGTTCAGGGCAGGGACCCCTGGTGTGGCCAGGTCATCTCTGAGCAGCAGGAACCTCCCAGCTCTTTTATGCTGATCCATAAATTCCCTGAACTTTGCTTTGCCCAAATAACCGGTTTGAGGATCTGAATCACCCCACTCCCAACCAGCTCAGCCAAATGAACCCTTCAGCTGCTTCCCAGCAGCACTGCAGTCACCAATGTCTCCAAAAAGAGACTGGTTTGAAACTGTGAGTACATATTTTCCAAGGGAAAAAGGGGTGGGGTTTTTATATTATAATAATATTCAGTTAAGCAAAAGTCTTCAGATCCTCAGATGTGCAGGAGCAGCACAATCAAAAATCCCCACATTTTCTCCTTCTTTCCATCATCCCCCTTTTTCCTTTCATTTCTTCCTTCCTTTACTTTCTTACCTCCGCTCTTCCCTTTCCTCCTTTCTCTCCTTCCTCTCACTTCCCTCCTCCCTCCATCCCTACCTCTGTTCCCCTCCTGCATCCCTCCCAATCTCCCTTTTCTTTCTCCTCTCCATCTCTGGGACAGGCTGAGAGGTCTCTGAACATTTCCCAAACCTGGGCATGTTTTCCTTCCATGGCAGGAGGATGTTCTCTGAAACACCTTTCATGTAATCTTTTATCTTCTTGCTCTTCATCATCCCAATTTCATCCAATATCTGTTCCCAATCTCTTGCTACTTTTATCCAATATCTCTGCTGATAACCAAAAGGTGGCTGTTGTGGTGAGTGACTTTATTATTGTTGTGAAATAATAACTGTGAGAGCAGTTCCCAGACCTGTTTCCAGACACATGCTGCCTCCCAAAATATGGTTTTCCCTTCCCTCCACTCCCACACAATGGTTTTGCAATGTAGGTAAATCCTTCAGCAAGGGCTCTGCACTAACAGCAAGGTCATGGAGAAGCCTCCAGAGGACACAACTTCTACACACACTGGTCACGTTTGCAAGGCTTCAACTCTTCTCCTAATCACAGGGGATTTCTCCCTCAGTGACTTGGTCCAGATAAAAGATTTTTCTATATTTTTCACATTTATTTAGCTCCTCTCACAGATTGGGATCTCAAGCATATCACAGTACACACACAAATAAATCAGTTATTTAAATGTTTTAACATCCACCTGGATATCTGTGTATAACAGAGGATGCCATAGGGAGTTGTATAAAACCCTGACCAGCTGCTACTCAAATAACTGAAACCTTTCCCTTCAAATTGTCACCTGTGTCTTCTCTTTTCTGTTCCTTCAATCCATTTTCCTTGGAAATAACCTCACATGGCCAACCCAAACTGAACTAGGCATGGATTCCACAGCAATTCCACAGCATCCTGGCCTACTGGTGCAACTACTGGCCTGAATAACTTGAAATGCAAGGCAAGAATTGCAAAACAAAGATAATCAGACAGATGTTTATCTTTAGAAATACATGTTTAGTACCTTTTATCTTTAGAAACGCATGCTGAATAACATTAAAATATTTCACAGGACAGAATTGGGACCATAATTGATAAGGAAAAGTTATGAAAATGTTTGTTTCAGCAATTTCAAAAAGGACCTGTAGAACTGGTACAGTTCTGAAAGCAAAACAACCCAGCTGGAAGAGTTCATTTGATCTCTATAAAACCATGTGTTTCCATACAGCATTTCAGAACAGGGGGAAATGGCAGAAGGTGTTTTGCCACTTTTATTGCTGCTGCAATCTAAATAATCCCCTCTATTCCAATCCTGATGTCCTGCACCCCTCAGCCCTTCAGCTTCCACTCGAGTTTTCTTTACACACACCACATTTGATGGCTGTAATTAAGGCAGGAAATATAATACAGGGTTACCACAGCTTTTGTTTTGGAACCTTGCTGATAACTCAGGGCAGCTGCAATCCTCATTGTTATGGCAGACCCGCTCTCCCTTTCATTGCTAATCATTGATTAATTAGGAAATGGGCCTGCATTCATCTTCCCCCCTCCTTGAAAATGAAAAGTTGTCTGACTCACAGAAAGGGAGAAATCTTTGGAAAGCAAAACTTTCCAAAGTGGCTGTGAATTTGATTCCAGTAAATTTTGTGCAAACTGTGAAAACAGTTCATAAAAACCCTTTTCTGTGCATCTGTTTGAGTAATAAAGTGAATGGTGTGAGGCACAACTCTTACACATTATTCAGGCTCTGAGATTCTTCTCAGCTTATGGCTGAATATTTAATCATGTTTAATATATACAAATATGTTTAATATTTAATATTTAAGTCATCCACACGTTTATGGCACCACAAGAACAGCCTAGTGAAGAACAAGACATTGCCATTCAGTTCTAACTGAACAATACTTCAGACTTGCCTTATTTATAATTTCTTGGTACAACAAGAGAACAAATTGGTGGCTTTTCCCACTGACAATTCAATTCTGCTTTCCTTCTGTAAATCTTTCTTTTACTTCCCAGCAAAAAGCACATTGTCCTGTTGCTAATACTGTTAAACACATCCATGTTTTCCTCTTGGACCTCATGATTTTCACAACAATAAAAGTCACTCATCACAACAGCCACCTTTTGGTTATCAGCAGAGATATTGGATAAAAGTAACAGGAGACTGGATAAAATTGGGATGATGAAGAGCAAGAAGATAAAAAATTACATGAAAGGTGTTTCAGAGAACATCCTCCTGCCATGGAAGGAAAACATGCCCAGGTTTGGGAAATGTTCAGAGACCTCTCAGCCTGTCCCAGAGATGGAGAGGAGAAAGAAAAGGGAGATTGGGAGGGATGCAGGAGGGGAACTGAGGTAGGGATGGAGGGAGGAGGGAAGTGAGAGGAAGGAGAAAAAGGAGGAAAGGGAAGAGAGGAGGTAAGAAACCAAAGGAAGGAAGAAATGAAAGGAAAAAGGGAGATGATGGAAAGAAGGAGAAAATGTGGGGATTGCTGCTCCTGCACATCTGAGGATCTGGAGACTTTTGCTTAACTGAATATTATTTTTATTCTTTCATAAATAAAAATACCCCACCCCTTCTTTCCTTGGAAAATATGTACAGGGCAAGTTTTGACCGATCCCTTTTGTCCACCACTGAAAACAGAAGTCATGTATTTGCCATTAAAAGGTCTTAGGGAGAAAACAGATTTTTGAGAACTGAAAGCCCCTTTTAAGGTGGCAAATGCTGAGGAGGAAGAAGTTGTTTAGAAGGGAGGTTTCTAATGTTTGCTTTCATCAGAGCTAAAAGCATTTCATGGGATTTGGTGGGATTTGGCCATTGCTTACCTTATCTGTACAGACAGGCTTGCATTTCATTGAAATGACCTTTTGCAGAACATGAGGAGCTTCCCCCTAAACTTTGCCTTTCCCTTGGCTCTGAAGGACCCAGCCTGGAGGAAAAGGGAGCTGCTGCTGCTGGAGCCTGGCGTGCTTTGGGCTTTGGGCTTTGAAAACCCTGCCTTCACTCCAGGTGAGGGGGAAAGCAGTGGACTCTGGAAGATGGAAAAACCACGGGATACCTGTGCCTGCACCAAATCAGACCTGGAAACACAATTTCCTGCTCATCACACAGCCAACACAGCCAGAATGGCACTGGAGATCAACTGGAGGACACAGGTCCCTTCCATCAGCCCAGAGGTGCCAGCCCTTTGTGCAAGGACACAAGACATGCCATGGGAATATGAGGAAACCTTCCTGGTGCTTGGAGGCATCAGCATTTATCTAGTTTGGGGCTGAGCAGAGGAGTGAGCACTTAGAGCTGTATGGAAAAACCCAACATATCCTTTTTCCTCCTTCCCAGGCCAGTTTAAGCTGTGTAATCTCCCAGGGAGTGGAGCAGGGTTGCCCCATCCAGCAGAGAGCTGCACAGACCTGCACAGAGCTGCTGGCAGCGATTTCCCGGGCACTCCCTGCAGCTGCACCCTCCCAAAAAACATCTGGGCCTCTTTGCAGGAGGAGTTTCACTCTGCTCTGGAGTCTCCACTGGCTGCCCACCATGGCTGGCTCAGAAAAGGCTCCCTGGCTGGGAGGGGAAGCTGCTGGGATGTGCAAAGGGGTGTGAATGTGGGGAAAACCTGAGCAAAATGCCACCAGAGCTCACCTTCTTCCTCCTCTGTGCTCTGAGTGCACCAAATCTCTCAGGTAAATGGCTGAAAGAGCTTCACTGACTCCAGTCAGAAGACAGAGAGGCTGTGAGTAACAAATTCTTTTGTCCTTTTGTTCAATATGCCTCGGCAGCACTGAAGCCAAAGGAGAACAAGGTCAGGCGATCCTGAATTTTTATTCTTTTTCTAAAATGAATATCAGAAAAAGCAAATATCAGAAAAAGACAACCTGTATATTCAGTTCTGCAGGTAATTTCTGAACTCTAAAGGGAAGTTTCAGTTGGAAGGAATTGAAGTGATGCTGTATTTGTCTCTGCTCTTTGGCTGTTCTGTGAGAAGCTGAACTCTCTTCTTCTAATGCTGATCACTGAGCACAGAGGGATGCTCTGTCTGTGAAGAGGATGCAGGGTCAGAGAGGAAGGATATAAACTGCTAATTAATAGCTCAAATCACTTCTCTGAGGGTCTCCTTTACCCTGGAAGGAGGCTGTGCAACTGGCAATCTCTTTTTTCAAGTAAATGCTACACCCCAGACCCATCCAGAGGAGTCTGGTCTCAAATCTCCTGAGTGCATCCCAGTGTTTGCAGTGGCAGTCCTCTACAAAGCAAACATGGCTTGCCAGACTGCTTGGGTTTTCCCTGGTCCAGGTTTCCTAAATGTGCCATTTTAGCTTGTGCCAACAACATTCTGGTTGTCTTGTGCTCCATTTTTTTTCCTCTGCCTCAGAAAAAATAATTTTACAGCTGCTTTGTTATTTATAATTCTTAGATGCTCAGACAGAATCCAGTGACAGCATCAAGTGGAAAGTTTGTTCTGTGCAATAGGGAAGATCATGGCAATTGTGTTTTAAAAGATGACACAGCTGGGGAACTATTCTTTAAAGAAATGTGGGGTTGTTTTTGCTATGTTTTTGCTGAAGGCCTGGCTACCTGAGTGCTGTTTCCAGGCAGGAGCCTGCTGCCTGTGTGGGTAGTGACTGCCAGCCTCTCACACCGTGACAGGGAGTGGGAGGGAAAGGTGGGATAACTTACACTGCCATTCTCTTGGCCTCGACCTGAAATACAAAAATTCATGTCCCAGTCTTCTTTCTGAGCAGAGAACATTTATTTGGTTGAATGTTTCTGCCCTCAGCTGCCCCTGTGGATGTGCAGAGCAGACACCAGCTCAGAAGAGTGTGTTCCTGTCTAGCCCAGCAGTCTGGGTTTGATTTGGGGGGCTGGGCACAGGAAAAGCCAAGGGGATGTAGCAGGGTCTTGCCCTTTGCTGTGAGTTTGAGTAATCAGCAGATGAGGGAGGGATGTCCCCAGAGCCTGCAGGCTGGAGTTCTAGCCAAAAAGATTTTAGCATCATTTATTATCTTTGTTTAAATTGCTATTTTTAGGACTTAGAGATGTATGGCTTTCATTTTCAACATTTAGCTAAAAAAGAAATGCCTTTATCTTCTCAGGATGTTCTAGACATTATTTTCTTGTTACCAGTGTTTAGAATTCAGAATTCCCTTGTCAGATTCCCCTCCACTGAAATTTCCTCAAATGGAAATAAAATGAAATGGAATACAGACCATGCTGCAAGATACAAAAAGCTGGTGGCATTGTTGCCCTCCAGATTAGCAAAAGAAGATTAAACAACACCATGACTGGAACTTAAAAAGCCAATGCTTGTTACCACACCAGGAAGGATTTCTCAGCCTTATATATAAAATTTTAAGGGATATGCCAGATAAAAGCACTCCTGAACACTGTGCAGCACCAAGTCTGAAGTTGCTGCCTGTTGAATCCCTGAAAGGAGATAATATTATGAATAAAAAGGTAATTGTATTAATATTTTTACAGTGTTCACATACACTCAGCAGTAAGTAGTGGTGATAGTAGTGATGAAGTAACAGCAAGAAATGGGGAAATATTATATTTTTCTATATTCACAGAGCAACAAGGATATTAAATCTATCCCAGAGGAATGGAACTTTATCAAGGTTTATTTAAGGTATTTTAAATTGAAAAGCAAGACAGACGAACGTACTAGACTTGACCATGGTTTTTCCTTAATTGTAATTCTCTAACACAAAGAGAATAAAAATACTAAATTAAAAGGGTCATCACCATTCTAAATGGAAATGTATTCTCCATGTAACTCATTAAATAGAATATACTGCTGATAGGGTAGGAGACAAAAATGCTATTTACAGAGAAAATGCCATCTCTTTGGCATGACTGGAGAAATTAGGGTGAGAGCCACTACCCTGGCTTGAATGAGTGTAGTTTGGCTTTTCCTGTGAGGCTGCTGGTGAATCCAAATCCAGATGGAAATGTGGCAGCCCTGGGCTCTCAGCCCTCTGGGTCCTGCCTGTGCTCTCTGTCCAGTTGTCTCCTGCACTTTGCATGATTATTGTTTCCTCTTCTTTCAAAATGAACAAAGCAGAGCTGATGGATTATTTCAGCATTCAAACAAAGCACTTCACTGTTTGTACTCAGTGCTGTTTATATAACCTAGAATTGTCTTTCCTCCCACTGTTAAACTTGTATTTGTTACAATTGCTCTGTGGGCTGCTGCAACAGATGGGTGGGAGAAACCACAAATATAATTTGCTTGGCTATGACACAGGATTATCAAATCAAAAGTACTCTGGAAAAGCATGAACCTCTCCTCCAAACTACAACTTTCAGCATATAAAATGTCAAACAGAAAATCAGTGAACTGCTTTGACAGAGGCACGTAGCATTGGGTACAGAGTTTTTTCCTACTGAAAGCAGGAGAGAATCCTAATTTCTGTATGAACTTTTGTGGTTCAGCTGAAGTGAGGTGGCAGCCACTGTGCCAGTAGAAGACTCACTGGTTTTGACAAGAAAAGAGTGCACAAAGCCAAGCATAGCCAGGAAATGAAGATTGGTCTCACCAGACAGGAAATAACCCTTGGGCCACTAAAAGACTGATAGCCCAATTCAGAACTCTCTGCTTTTAAAATAGGTTTCTAGACAGTTTAATAATATAGGATTTAGTACTATTCAATGCCGAAAAGTTTATATCAAAAATGTCCTAAAGTCAGGACTTGAAAAAACAGGAAAACCTTCAGTTCTAGCTCCAGACCTGGAGCTTGGTTGTGTCTGTGAGCCCTGCAGAGAACCAGTGCTTGCTGATGGAAATGAAATCTGGTGTGAAATTCACACTCAGGTCTGCAAAACTCCAAAACAAAACATGGGAACCAAGGAAAAGTAGCAAGAAATCTGAAGGCTGAGAAGTGTGGAGAGCACAAGAGACAAATGGGGGGGTTATGCTTTTCTTTTCCAACCTAGTTCATCCTGTGGTTCTGCGATTCTGCTGCAGTGGGAAGGTCACTAAAAACTTTGCTTTTTTCATTTTTTAAAGACTAGAAATGCCTTGACTACAGTGCTCTGAGTGTATGGACCCTCAGCCTACCAGAACTGCTGCTGTGGCAGAGAGTGACCCTTCTGTTTTCTAAAGGATAAGGAAGAAAATTTCTCATCCCAGAGAAGCCTGAATTTTATTTCAAAGAGCAGCTGAGTATTGTGTCAACAGACCTGTATGATTTGTGCCAAAGAATCAAAAGACAGCTGGCATAATAGTTCCTCACATCATTAGTGATTTTATAAAGATATGATACAGAAAATTAGACAGATATTGTTCCAATGCTTTAAAAAATATTGCTCATGGACTTGTCAGCCTGGGTTTGATCCTGGCTAGAACAACTGACAATTTACTGGTTAACTTTGTAAAAATGGCTCAGAAGAAAACACTCTTTTTAGTGGCAGTTAAAGACTATTGAATGACCAACATGGTTAAGTGAAATAAATTGAATCAAAAAGTAATCATTAAGCAGCACATTGTGACAGCAGTTACCTTGTTTTGGGGAGAGTGCTCACAGGTGGGTTGATAGAAACCAGCCCATCCATTCCCTCCTCCCAGTGGCTCTTTGGGAGCCATTCCCTGCTGAGCAGAGAGAATGGGATTTTCCTGGGACTGGAAAGAAGCAGAAGTCTGATAAATTCCCACAGTGCAGTGTTGGATGTGTCCGTGGGGAATCCTGGCTCCTGTGCTCCAAACATTGCCAAGGATTTTACATCGAGATACCCTGGGGTAAAATCAACCACCACCCCAAGCCGTGCTGTGGAGACCTCTGAGAAAATAATTCCAGTTACAGAGCGTGGAATCAGTTTATTCTATTATCAGAGCATACAGCCCCTTCCACTGTCAGAACCCTGCAGTGTGGAAGGAGCTGGGATCTCCCACAGCAGCGAATCCAGCCTGGAAAGGAGCAGCACATTTGGAACCATGACCTTCTTGGAGCAGCTTGTGGAGTGCAACAGAGCCAAGTCTGTTACTTGGCTTTGTTAAATCCAATTGGAGAGCTTGGCCTTTTCCTCCCACCACAAAAACTGTGGGGAAAGCTCTGCTGAGGTCACTTCAGACCCATCAGCTTTAGCCAGGCAAGAAGGTGTCTGTCCTAAACCAGAACTGACCCAATATTAAAAATCCATCCAACTTTGGAAGTTATCCAATATTTCATGAGGAAGCAGTTCTCACTCACACAGAGGTCTTGGTCAAGCTGGTTTAGTGATACAATGAAAAACTCTGAAATAAGGCAAAAGAAAACTTTAACTGAGCTGCTCTGTCCTTTCTTCTTCTCTGTAAAATACTTCAAACACTGAAATGACTGTACTGAAATGAAGCGTGTGTATTTCTGATGCAAAACAGTTTGCACTGTTCTAAGCTTTTCTTTTTCTTTTTCTTTTTCTTTTTCTTTTTCTTTTTCTTTTTCTTTTTCTTTTTCTTTTTCTTTTTCTTTTTCTTTTCCTTTTTTTTTCCAGTAAATACAATTTTTTTTCCTTTCTTTTGTTAGGTATTTTAGGAGGAGATGCTTTGTTGCCAGCACCTCAGAGTATCTCCATTCTTTCAACCAACATGAAACACTTCTTAACTTGGAGTCCTGTGATCGTCCAGGGAGCAACTGTGAGATACTCAGTTGAGTTTCAGGGGTAACTACTCAATTTTTTCATTCTTTTTGCTTTTTGAGCATTGTTTATCTCAATTTTAAATTCTTCATTTTTGGGTGTCTTGATCGCATTCAGATCACGATCCTAAGCGAAGTTTGAGGCTTTAGCACTGTTAATGAGAAGTGGGGGGAAAATTCCTTTTGTTCCAATTCTGGGACAGTTTGCAGGTTAATAGAAACCTGAGCGTGCATCAATTCCATAAAAGAAATCAGCCTCTACCCAAGGATTCAAAAGTTAACAAGATTTGCAACATTTTATTTAGAAGAGGAAGGAGAAAACATTGAGCTTTATTTCTTGCAAACCATTTAAACATTTGACACACACCACAGGAGGTTTCTGATACATCTTGAGCTCTGACTTTTATTCCAATGCAGCTTTGGAATCGGGGATGATCAAGTCAGATGAGTGGGCAGGGCTTGATGCATCAACCCAGCGCTGGCTGTCCCCACCTCCCACAGTTTCGTGCTGCATTTGGCTCACAAACTCAGCCCGGGCTGATTTTCTCCAGCTAAGACCTAAACCACACCCACACAGGTTCCAAACACCTGTGGTGCTCCCTCCCCAGTGCATCCCAGTCCAGGTTTCACCTGGAAAGAAGCCACAAGCAGCCTTAGCTGGGCAGACAGAGCTCCTGCCAGGCTGCTGCCTGTCTGCTTCCTCTTCTCCGCAGGGAATACGAGCGGGAATACGCCAACGGGAGCTGGATCCCCATCTCGGAGTGTTCCCTCACCACAGCCACGGTGTGCAACATCACAGAGGACATCTCAGCCACCGTGGCCTACAAGCTGCGTGTCAGGGCAGAGCTTGGTGCCGCCAGGTCCCAGTGGGGCACCACGAAGGGCTTCTTCAACCGCGCCACGAGTGCGTCCTGCCCCTAAATGACATCTTTGGTGTTCATATGCCAGAGCTGGGTGTTGAGGTACCCTGAGGTGACATGACACTGTTTGTGCCCAGTGCGTGGCACACAGAGCCCACACCGAGCACCCCCTGCTTCTCAGCTCCCCTCACACTGGGTTGGGGGGTTTCACTTCTCAGACAATGTTCTTGGATATGGGTCCATCCCAAGGCACAGCCAAATTCATCTGGGCTTGGATTTCAAGGGTTTCAAAGATAAGCAAGATGACTGCAGGAATTTCCTTTTGCAGACTGGTCATTCTTACCCCTAAATTTAGAGGTTTCTGACCAACTAGGCTTGCTGTCATTTAATCCAAGCCCTGTAGTCACCTCTAAGAGGTCCAGAACCTGATCCTAAGGGAGCTTTTACTCTAGAAAACAGCCCTGTCATGCTCTGTCTGCCCTGTACTGTCCTGAAAATCCCACTCCATGGTTCCCTCTTGCCATGGTGTCAGATCTGTGAAGTAACCTCAGACGAGGAGAGAAAGCTGGAACCCACAGCATTCATTTCATCCTAGCAATGCAGGATGTTTTCTCCATGTCCTTCCAAGTCCTGCAAAGCCTGAGGCCCAGCTCAACCTAAGGATCATGTTACAGCCTAAAATGAGTGTACTCCTTCCAGGATTTCTCTGGAATAATTTCCTCTGTTCTCTGCCATTTAGTCAACTGCTTTCAGCAACAAAAGCTGTGGTGGGAAAGCTCTGCTGAGGTCACTGTTAGACTGCAGCTCTCAGTCTGGGATGGGCAGCACCCATCAGCTTTAGCCAGGGAAGAAATTGTCTACACCAGAACTGACCCAATAGTAAAATTCATCCAACTTTGGAAGTTATTCTTTACCTCATGTGGGAGCAGTCCTCACCCACACAGAGGTCTTGGTCAAAGCAGTACTATCAGAAGTGCCACCTAAGCTGGTGAATGTCTCCCTTTGTGTGGGAACATAGTCTAGAGAATGCTTTAGGTAAAAAAATCCTTCCCTTTTCCAGCAGCTGTGGAGGCACAGACTGCACTGTCAGGCAGAGACAGGGGAAGGACATCCCTGAGACTGACAGGAACAAAAGCAGCAGCTTCTCATGGTTCAGTGAAGTATGTGACAACTGGTCCTGTGTCTTAGGGACCCCAAAAGAGTCTTCTGGCTGGGCTGTGATGGTTCAGAGGCTACAGCTTGCTTTGGGATTCAATGGGAATGTGACAGATGTTTAAAAGAGAAAGAAAAGTCACTGTAAGCCCTTGTCCTTATGCATTTTTACTGCTCTGCTGTCACAGCTCTGAGGAAAGCTGGCAGTGAGTCTGAGAGGAGCTAAGGGATCCAAACACAGCCCATGGGTTCTGTAAGGAGCTCACAGCCAGGGCAGCAGCACAGCCCACAGCTCCTCCAGACTGCACAGAGCCAAAGTCAAAGGGGTAGAAGCACATATTAAACACATTTCCATGTATGATAGCACATGGGAAACACTTTGGAAAGATCTTCCTAAAGCAAACCATTTAGTCAGCCTTCCTTCTTCACTTCTCAACATTCAGTTTGTTGGTATCCAGTGTGCCAGCACAGAACTAAATAGAAAGGCTCCTGTTTGTTTAGAAGCTGCATCTTGAAATGTCCTTTTCTTAATCCATTAGCACAATATTTGCTTTTAATGCTCCAGATGATAACAGTTATAACAGTTTTAACAGATAACAGTTTCTTTTTAATTTTGAGACATGGTGCTGAGGAGATTTTACCCTTTTTTTTCAGCTTTTCATTTAAAAGTACAAAGTAGATTTCCAGGGCTCCCATTTGTGGCACACTCATCATGTACATGGTTGGATTTTATGTTTTCATATTGCTCAGTATTAGTGGCAATTCATTGGATGTAAGAGCAAATTCTATTAAGAGCATCTCATCTATATGGCACTATGCATCACTCTCCTTCCTTTCTTGAAAGCAAAGAAGCTGAAGGGGGTTTCAGCTGCAGCAGAGTGGTAAAAAAATGGCATAGATAAGTGTGAAAAATGGCACAGATAAATAGTGCAAACATGATCTCTGTACTGCCTTGAACTTCCCAGTTCATAAATGTACAGTGCAGTTTCATCTATGCTCGATTGATTCTCGTTTTTTCACTAATATTCTTCTCAGCAGAATCCCAGACAAAACCAAGCTTTGAATATCAAAGTAAGCAGGAAGCAAATCGCCTCAAGATTTACTTGCATACATTTGCCAAACCTGAAGTCACGGCAGATCATCAGCCCAAGTCTGTCTAAAACCATGCAGACACTAAAAGAAAATCAGGATTCATATGAATTACCCTGAGGCTCATAATGTTTTTTCCTTCATGTTTGAATAACTGCCAAAATTCCCATGAAAAGCAGTGGTTTCTCAGCTCCTGTTCTGTGTGTCAGAGCTGAGCTCGTGCCCAGGAGCACAAGAGCTGACCTGATCTGGTGTCCCAGCTTCTGTGGCCCAGCTGCTTCTGCTGCAGCTGCTCTCGTGGTACCCTCAGGCCAGGCAGCTCCTCCACTGGAGAAAATTCAAAGCCTTTCAAGTTCTGTGCAGCTCAGCTGTTGCCAAATCCCCATTTGCAGTAGCAGTCATGGTCCTTCTCCTGCTGGAAGTCTGCTCCTGCTCTTGGACTCACAGGGAGGGAGAGCAGAGAGGTTTCTGCCCCACTGAAGCAGCCGGCTGTTCTTGCAGATTAATGGTACTCCACTGGTGGTGGCAGCCTCTCCTCCTCTCCTGTCTGGGCAAAAGGGGGGATTTCAGGGCTGTCTCTGGGTGATAATGGTGCTCTCTGTGTTGGCAGCTTCCCTGACCCCACCCCTGCTGAGGGTCGTGGCAGAGGGGCAGCATTTACTGGTGGAGCTGGCAGACATGGGACCCTCCTTCCAGTTCCGGCTGCTCTACTGGAAGAAGGGCCAGGAGAGCAGGGTGAGTGTTACCCTCAGCTGTCAGGCAATAACAGAGTGTCCCGAGGGATGCACACAGACATTGCCCAGAGCCTGTCTGCCAGTCCCAGCTCCTGCCTGGGGCTGAAGGACCTGCCTGGAGTGGGTTTGTGACACCTCACCTCATGCAAAAGCTTGTTTGTTCTTTCCACATTTCCATCTCTGGGAAAAGCAATCCCCTCACATACTTCAGCTAGAGCTAGGAACCAGAAATCAGGAGCTAAAGGTGTTTGCTAAAGCTGACTTCTCCCTCTGAACATAATCTGGTCTACTCAGACCATGATTAAGGTGTCACACTGAGGTCCTGATGAATTTTTCTCAGTTTTCTGAGTCAGAAATTCCAGCATTAGTAGTCCTTGATGGATTTTTATTCTATTGATTTATCTGTTCTGGCATTCAATCTATGTAAACTTCTAACTTGTTCAACTTCCTGCAATGAGGAATTCTGCATCTTAACTGTTGTGCAGTCTCAGCCTTGGTTTGGGGATGAGAGAGAGAAAAATTATTCCCCATTCACTTTCCCTACCACTCTATTAGTTTCATACTCTGTATCCTTCTCCAGGCCAAGGACTCCCAGGCTACTTAGCTGCTCCCTGTGGAAGCCCTCACAGGGTTCTTCAGGTTGTCCTTACCAGGGTGGGCAGAGAGAAACCTGCAGAGTCCAAGGTGCAGGAACACTCTGTGCTAGCACCACAAAACAAAATAAGTGTTCCCACTCCCTCGTCTCTCCAGCAATTGTTAATGTGGCTGCCACAGAGCTGACAGTCCCATGGAACCTGAACCCCAGGTTCCTGTTTCTGATGGAGGATGCTGTGAAAATGTAGGAGAAAAATTCTCATGGGCACAATTCCACATTTATTGGTGTTGAATTACATTTGTTGCTTTATTCCCAGATCCTCCTGCTGTTCTTCTCAGTTGTCTGTCATCTTTACTATTGTGAAGTGGGTTTTTAGTGCCACTAGTAGGTATCAGTTTTCATTTTTCTTCCTGATCACCTCTGCTAATATGTGAGTCCCCACCATGACTTCCTGCCATTCTCAATTAGCAATTTACTCATACAAAAGTCTTTAGAAGGAGCCATCAGTAGCAGGACTGCCCACTGTAAAATCCAGCTAAATTATCTCAGCTTTGTCCATGGGCTGACACCTTAAACACAATCAATAGGTCTGTATCTGATTGTGTTTTATTAATAAAATATTAAATCTTCTTCAGTATGTGATCTTAATGACCTCAACATCAATCCCAAATTTCAGAATACTTTCTACTAATTGGACTGTTGCAACCATAAGTTTTGCTGGTCAATACAAGCTCTATGCTGGGACTCTTACTATTTTTTAAGACTATTTTTACATTTGACGTGTGTCATTTGATGTTTTTGCAAGAGCAGACAGTCATAGACTTAATTTTGTCCTTGAAATATTTTCAAATGAATGTCCCTCCATATCATGTTTCTGTGGAGAAGGCTATTTTGATAGTGGGAAGGACTTGCCCTGCCAGGAGAGCCCTCCTGGCTTGTTGGAGGTTTCCATATGTGTGTGGAGCTGGAGGCTGATCAGGCCCTCTGTGAGAACAGGTTTGTATCTGCAGCACAGGAGGAGGAGCAGCTGGGGAGCTGTTACCCATCCTCTCATGGCTGGGGACACTGGAAACAGCAAATTCATTTTGCTAGCCATGAATGCAGACCTCTTTCTGGCAATAAAATCCTGTCCTGCTGCTCACCTGCTGTTCAAGCTTTGCTGGAGTGTGTTAAACACACACCAAATTCACTCAGCCCTCCCTAGCCCAGTCCATCCCCTCTCTGAGCCCTCACACAACCCTGGCACAGCTTTTTCACCCCCAGCACTGCATGGGGATGATTTTGGCATCCATCACACCCAGAAAAACCTTGGATCAGTCGAGACCTCAGACATCCCCCTCCTAGCAGGGCAGCAGGTTCTGGTCTAGTGTTGTGGCCCAGCACCATCATCACGACTCTTTGGCTTACACCTTCCTCCTTCCATCCCCTTCCTGAAGCGTGTGGGCTCGTTCTGCACTCCACTGTGCTTTCCTGTTGACTGCTTTCATCCTTCTTTTCTTCTGCTCACACAGGCCTCAGACATCCCCTGCTGCTCCCTCCTTTTCTCGCTGGACAAGCATCATGGTGATGCCAAATTACTTTTTTGCATTTTCTCTTTTCTATACTCTCTGTATTCTTTACACACATTTTTGGAGCTCTGTAGCCCGTTTTTGCATTCCTAGCTAGTTTTCCCAGTCCTTTTCCTGGCCCTGATAGGCAGAAAGACAAAACATATTCCAAAGCCCCTATCCTACCTTGGCTGGGAACCAAGGCCAAAATCCAGCTCTTAGAGACACATTTTCACCAACAAACTTCAGTTCCATCTGAGGGGGGAGGATTTAGAAGGGTCTGAGCTTGGGTGGGGGGGAGTTGCCTCAGCACTTGTGCTCCTAACTGGTGCTTTTTGTCAATTGTGCTGGTTTACTAAACTTGTGAATCAGCCTGTGGGGGTGGGCTTGTGTGGACACCTTCCATATCTGCCCCTGGAGGCCTCCAATAAAGATCAACCTCCATAGATTGCCTCCTGTACTGATGGTATCTCCACAGTGTGCGTGCTTTCATTCCCAGATTCTTTAAGGCATCGGTAGCAGGGCTGCTGTTTGATGTTAGCTCCCTGCCCTGGGCCCTGATGCCTTCTGCTCTGGGCCTGTGGCAGGTGCAGCAGAAGGTGATGAAGGTGGTGAGCTCCGTGCTTCACCTGGACACCATGGAGGCAGGAGCTGAGTACTGTGTGAAGGCTCAGACACACGTCGAGGCCATCAACAGGAGCAGCAGCTTCAGCCCCACGCAGTGTGTGAGGGCACAGGGTAAGAGCCAGCCTTCCTCCTCCTCCTCCTCCATGCCCAAAGCTCTTCCTCTTGTTTCCACCCCAAACCTCCTGAGTTTGTTCCTTGGGAGAGGTAAAATAGGAGTCAGGAGAGCAGTCCCCCACACTGGAGTTTGCTGAGGAGGGATCTCCCCAGGGTGGGTGGAAGAGCAGCCACACAGGGTTCAGGCTGACTGCAGTGAGTGTTTGGTCTCTGCAGTGTCTCTGAGAAGTTTGTGCTTGTGATAGTAAAAGGTCTTAAAATCTTAGAAAATTTGGGGATTTAGAAAGAAAGTTAGGTTTGGAAAGCCCTGGGAAAAGTAGGCCCTGAGAAATGTTGGGCCTTGTGCTTGCTAAAGACCAGGTCAAACTGCACCTGTGTAGTCAGTAGATGATAAATGATACAATTGTTAGATGTGATTAGATATAATTATAGTTTAAAGAACATGAGGAACAATGTTAGGGGGCTAGGGGGGATCACAAGAAATCCATGCTTGGGTAAAAACAATGCATACAATAGAACAATGTCAGTTTAATAATTAATATGTAAGTTGCATAACAATAGAGTATAAGATATGTTCAACTCAAAACCAAATTGGGTCAGATTTGGGTCTGTGTACCCCTGACACCCAGAGCTCTTCAATAAAGCACCTTCATATAATCATCCTGTGATTATGTGTGTTCCTGAACGCTAACACTTGGTCCCTGCAGTGTCTCTGAGAAGTTTGTGCTTGCTCCCTGCAGTGTCTCTGAGAAGTTTTGCTGTTTCTGTCATTTCCAGGTGACACATCCGTGTGGCTGGTTACTGCCCTCATCTCCTCTGCTGGCTTTGCTGTGGCAGCTTTAACCCTGCCTCTCCTTACCTGGAAAATAAGTAAAGTCTTCCAATATGCCTGCTGCCCTGCTGCTGTCCTGCCAGACACACTGGTAACTTTTTTTTACTGTGCTTTATTGGTTTTTTAGCGTGCTGGGAACTCACAGGAGCATGGGGCAGGCAGAAGAAGCAGATTCCCAGGAAGCCTTGCCCATTCCAGTGTGAGGAGCTGATCTGCAGGGACCAGCAGCCCTGAACTGGCTGCTCAGCTGTCACTGCCTTTGGCCCTGAGCCCTGGACAGGGAAGATGCTCCTGGTGCTTCTGGGGAAATGGCTTGGAAGGCAGGGCCTGACCCTGCCCGAGCAGCTGCTCCCTGAACCAAACAGCTGTGCCCCTGTCAGCGCTGCTCCGTGTCCCCTGCTACCCTCTCTGAGCTTCTCAGCAGCTTGCTAAGGAGAAATCAATCAAAAGCTCCTCAGGAATATATTTCAATGTCCAGTTCAAATGAGAATGCAGGTCAGCAGCTTCTGTGGCTGTGGGTATATGGGCAGCTGTGGCAGGAAGGAGGAACACTTTGTGGGGAAGAGGACAAGCAGACTAACTCAGCAGCCTGAGGGTGTTTGATTTGTTTTCCAGAAAGAATCTGAGCCCCCCACCCATCTGATCCTGCGGGGCAGAGAAGAGGCTGAGCAATGTGACCTGATGGTGGTTGTGATGCCCTCAGAAGAAGTTCTCCAGCTGTGGATTCAAAAAGCACTTTAGAGCACCCCAGAACACAAACAGCCTCTTTGTAGCACCAGAAGCAAGTAAAGGTGACAGCTGCCAGTTCCTGTCCTTGCCCAGGGGTGGGCACAGGGTGACCCAAGCTCCCTTTTTCAGCCACACTGGTGATCCCAAGGCAGAGTGTGGACCTGATTTTGTGAGTCTGAGAGAGTTTTTCTGCCTATCAGTGTCTGATCTGTCCCCAAGAGACTTTCCCTCTTCAGATCAGACACTGACAGGCTGAAAAACTCTCTCAGACTTGGAAAATCAGGTCCACAGCAGAGCTCACCAGAGCAATGCATGGAGAGCCCAGTCCCCTAGTCCCAAATCATTTCAGCCTCGGTGTTTTTACCTCAGTAAGGGTTGCTTATGTGGCTAAGCCAGCTGGAATGAGCAGGGGGAAAGATGCAGACCCTGAAGTCACGTTCTTTGAAAAGGGCAGTGAGTGGATGTAGCATCCCAATCTGTGCATTGGACAGGTCACAATGCTGGGGCCACCAAAACTTGCAGACAGCACCGTGAGGGATGCCTGGCTCCCACCAGCGCTTTGGAAGGAGTGATGTGGGAAAAAGCCAGATTTCAGGAGTGTTTAGAGGGAACACTGGGAACCTCCTGAGGAGCAGAGCTCTGCAAGAGCAACAGCATCACTGACAATGTACAGCTCCAATATCACCTAGTCAGGGGGTCCAAAATGCAAAAGCTGTGCATACATGAAGGAAAAATTTATTTATTTTTAGCCTTTAGGGAGAAGAAAATTGTGGGTGAATTATTTAAAAGAGAGAGGATTGGAGTAAAGAAAGATTGGGAAAAGTCAGAGAAAGGTAGGCTCCAGAAATAGTAAAAGAATTGGGTGAAGAGAAAAAAATATGTGTGAATAGTGGTCAGGATTGTCCAGGGTGCCTCCTGGGCATCCCTGTGGCTCAACACCATACCTGAAACAGAACAGTGATTATTTCCCACAAGGCAGATGTGTTGCTGTGGTCAGCAGAGCCAGGGTGAGGGGCAGATGCAGTGCTTATCTTGGCAAACAGAGGAATGTCAGGCTGGATGGATGAAGCATCACAGCATTACCATTTAGTGACCATCCCAGGCCTGGCAATGCCATTATCCTCCAGGTATCTTGTCCTCTTAAGGAGAGAAATTGCAAAAGACAAGAGTAATTCCTTCTAAATACAAATAAAATACAGGTGTTCTGTATATTGCAATTATGGCTGTCACATTAGAAAAAAAGTCATTTATCACCCTTTAAGCAGAGACCTGTGTCAGCAGGGCATGAAAAGACATAGATCTGAGAAGCTTCTTTCAAAAGCTCTCAGTGGTTTTAATGACACGCAGAACATCTCGAAGAATTCACCTTTTCCAGTCCCATTCTTGCAACCTTGTGTGAGGCCATGGGGTGGCAACAAAGCACCGTGGAAAGGCAGGAGTGGCTCAGGAGCCTGTACCTGTGCTCTGCCCAGGCAATGCCTTCCCTGGCTCCTGCAGCTCATTTTCCTCTAGCACCCCACTTCTCGGTTTATTCCTGTCTCATTAGCTTCTTTCTGGGCACTATTGGAGTGCAGCGCTTCGGTGTTGAGTGGTAAGGTTGATATTGCTGAATATTGAGCAAATTGCAGGGTGAGAAAATCCGTGCACATCTGGGCATTGAAGACTCAGCGATCATTATCAGTTTGTTGATAATTAGCTGGGAAATGCCTGGTTAAAAGCACCCATGAGATGCTGGGCTCGGAGAAGATCTGGAAGCAGAGAGGAAAAGGGCGTTTTTATGGGCTGATATGAAAGTGGCCAGCAGGTCTCACCCTCCCTAAAGCAAGCTGGAGCAGCAAGGGGAGGCAAGCAGTGAGTGATTGTGGCAGTGAGCTGCAGTGTGTTTGGGGAGCACAGAACTTCAGTTCCTTGCAGGGTCAGGGGCTCTTGGCCATAAATCCCCTTGCACAGCTTTGCCCAGTGCTTGAATTTTCACAGGCAGCTCCACATCTGAGAAGCCTCACTAGTGGGGCTGGTTTTAGGGAGCTCCTCACGTTTATCCTTATTTTCACCCCATTGATTCAGATGAGTTCAATGTCTTGATTTCTACCACCCCACAGAGGTGTCCCCATGCAGGAAATTATCCTTTGGCTTGTCCATGCTGTAGCTCCAAGAAGCCTCAGCTACTCCTCCTATCTCTTCCCCCAACACTGCTGCGTCTTCAGAATCACAGAATCAGAATCTTCTGAGCTGGAAGGGACCCACAAGGCCCAACAAGTCCAACTCTGAAATGAACAGCCCACACAGGGATCAAACCCATAATCTTGGCATTATTAGCACCATCCTCTAACCAGCTATGACAGCACCAGCAATTGTTAGGGGTATATAGAAAAGAAGGGAAATAAAAGGCCATTGAATGTGAAGGGCTTTAAAAAATGATTTTAATGTGTATTTTCCAGCTGCACATTAAGCGTAGAGCATATGTTTCTTCCTCACTTGCAATAACAGATTTTATGTCCTTCCTCATTGCCAATAAAGCAGTTAAACTGTTGTAGAAAACTGCACAGACAACATTAAACAAAAGAAACACCGAGAAAAAATTCTTACAGTGGGGACATGGGAGGGAACTGTGTAAGTGCCACTGCCACCTTTAGCAGACTATTCTCAATTTACATTAGGATATTCCAGTTTATGGCAGCTTGAAGCCAAATTTGAGGTGGTGATTGAAAATCCTTTTCAACCTTTTTTTTAAAGAATATGCTGCATTTTGTTGAGCCTGAAAATGATGGTAGAGAACAGGAGCAATTCCCCTTCCCACCAGGTACACAGGAGCAGGGTGGCATTGGCATAGGCAGCTGCCATCAGGGACTCCATAATTCCCTTTCCTGCTATCCAAAAGTTAATTTTGGCGTGGCAAACACTGCCTTTGATAACTGATTCTGCTCCCACCACCACGATAGCGTCTTGCAAAAAGGCCCAGAGCAGTCACCACAATGAGGAATCTACAGATGAGCTTTGCTCTGTTCCTTCCCCTTCTTGAGGTACTAAGTGGCTTCATTTCCTTCAAAATAAACTTTTCTACTTTTCCCAAAAAGTCTTGCATGGAAATAAAGCACAAACCTGCACTGTCTTTTGAGCAAGTTTTGGTTTTGTGCTCTGTCACATGTGGGATGTGAGTCCAAAAACCCAACCTTTTGTGAAGACTTTGTAAGGACAGAAGGAATGGTAATTAGAACAAAGGAATGGTAATTAGAACAGTTTTTAAAGAACAAGTTATGAAGATCAGCATAAAAACTGTTGATTACCTGAGCTTTTGAGCAGAGTTTTGTATTGCTACATTGACAAGAAAGCAAGGAATTCAATTATCTGTTCCATGACACTAACAGGCTGGAATATAGGATAATTTTCCCTCTGAAGTATATTTCATTAGAAGTACATTGTTTTTTGCAATTTTTATTCAGTCCAGCATTTCCCTCTCCAATCAAATGGAGATCTTTAACTTGATAAATTACCATTTTACATGTTTCCTGCATTACTGCTTTATATTTTGTCTCTTAAAAAATCTAGAAGTAACCAAAAGCACTGCTTTGACTGCAAATCACTTCAGTTTCTGGTGAAGCTGGTACTCTGTCCTGCAAATAAACTGCTACAAAAATAATAAACATCCAAACCAGAGACAGATATTTATTGTTTAAAGAATTTGCCTACAGATGATTCTATTGCTATTACAGTGCAAAACTGCAGAAACAGAAAATTACTCAGTTCACATCTCTTGTGGTGTTCCTCAATAAACAGAACTACTAAAAAAAACCCCAGAAATTACTAAATCAAGATATAAAAGCAATTAAAAGATGGCAAGGTTAAGTGAAATTGCCCAAGTAAATACTGCACACGGAGCCCTAATTTGGTTTCCTGCAGCGCATGGGCTATAATTTAGCTGTTATTACAGAAATGGCCCCGTCTGAGGATTTTAATGTCCATGATTTGCTTGGGATCAACTCAGACCTTTGTTAAGTGCCAAGGACATTCTGTCCCTGTGCAGACAGTGGTCCTACCACAGACACCCTGCCCACCCCACAGCCCCCAGCCAGGGGTGGCAGCAGCTTCCACTGGAGTTACACATCCTCAGTGCTGGAATCAAGCAGAGACACGAGGACACTGCCAGCCTGAGCTCTGCTGATGTGGCTGCACCTGATGGTGCTGAGGGCTGGCTTGAGGAGGGGCCTGGGCAATATCTGATTTGTTAAAAAAAAAAAAAATTATATTATTCTTTCTTTGATCAGACATCTGAACCAAGAGCATGAGGCCTGTGTAAAGAATGAGCAAAGGTTTAAGTCAATATATTCTACCTGCCAAACAATTCCCATTTGGCAGAACTATTTTAACAGAGTGCTCTATATCTGTATCAAACCCTGCAGCCTCTGTTAAGGGTGTTGTACTAACACACACAAATATCAGGGGGCTGTGGAACCTGAATGACTTAGGCACTAACAGTGAGAAAAGGAAGGTCTCTTCAAAGATGCACACAACGTCCAAGGTCAAGTGGGGAGGTAGAGTGTTCCCTACCTGAGACCTTGGAGGATAGAAATAGAAATAGAGAATAGAGAATAGATAAACTGAGAATAGACAAGACTTTTCCCCATCCAAAACCCAGTCAAGGAATGGGTTGGAAAGAGGAAATATTCATGACCAGCTGTGAAGCTGGAAATACAGCTCCCAAGCTGAGCAGTCAGTATGATACCGCTGAACTTATCCCTCCTGTAGTTTCATTCCCATTTAAGTTCCCAGAAGATTCATAACATTTTCCCTTTGAAGAATTGCTCTCTCATTTTGCCCCTTTGCTGAGGCCAGAGAGTTCACATGGACCTGTGAGAGTGGTCTTTGATACCAGGCAGCTGCAGCTCTGTACTTATTATCATATGTTCTGTGGTCTCTAAACCAGCCTTTCCCTGCACCATGCCTCCTGCTCTCTGCTCTCACTCTGCTGAGTGTCCTGCTCGTCCTCCAGGTTGCTCATATATCTCCTCCCTCCTGCTGCTCTCCAGACAGGCTGATGGCTAACATTTTCCCTCTTTCTGCCAACTCCCAGCCTTGACTCCCTCTTCTGCCATCTGCTACAACTTCATTGTGAAATTTGACATTGTTCGCAGCACTCTGCTGGGTTTGGTGCTGCCTCAAAAGTCCTGCAGTTTGGAGGATGCCTCTCCCCAGGACACTCTGTGCCATTTTGGGACAGTCTAACCCAGCCCTTCTCAGGCAGTTTGGCATTTTCTTAGTCACTTTTGCATCCTCATTCACTTTCCTTCCAATGCACTGTGAAATGCTGTCCCCAGGCAGGCAGAAGCTTTCCATGCACCAGCCTGTCTTCTGCCTGCTGACCTTTTCTCTTCCCCCTGGAACAGTTATGCAATTACCTGCCTTTGCTCTGGAGATCTTTGTCACTATGTTTTGCGTTTAGTATTGATCTCTTGATTTTTAGTTTGGTTGCTTTGTCTCCTGCTCTACTCCTGGGGGAGAGATTTCTGCTCAAATTGAGGTTTGCTGCTGAAACGTTTAAAACCTGCTGGCTGTATGTATAAATTTGCTGTGTTCTGTAACTTCTCTCTCAATGTAGGCCAAATGCAGTGTCCTGTTACATTCAGCTTCCAGAGCCAGCTTGGCCACCCTGCCTTCCTGTGGCAAGCAAGCCTTGCCCTCATCTTCAGCATCACTGCCCTGATGGGACCATGGGCACATCCCAGGGGCTCTTGGAACACACCCCCAGGGACACAATGTGCACCCATCTTCTGAAAATCTCCATGGCCCCATCAAAAAGCCATCCCTGCACAAAAGCAGCCTCTTCTACTCCGCTCTGGTAAAGTCGATTTCCCCAAGTGCATTTTGCACAGGTTCTAATTTCTGCAGAGAAGATACAGAAACATGAAGCTCCAGGTACAGAGCATGCTCAAACAAATCTCCCTTATCACTCTTTTCTGAACTAAAATCCCACTGCAAATCATAATCTACCTCTTAAAATGCCTGGACATATGGATGAATCCTAATTATGGAAAAAAATACATGGACATACAAATAAGCAACATTATTCTTCGTATAAATGACACCAAATGCACGCAGTTTACTCCTTTGCCAGGCAGAAACTGAAAACTACAGACATTTAAATGTTCTAGCGTCTGTCCCTAAAAATACATTGATAAGAGAAGGGAAAAAATGTCTTAAAAAACACAGCAAGCAACTAATATAAATTAATTCATCTGTAGTTAGTGGATTAGGCACTTCCAAAAGCACAGTGGGATATGACAATATATAACTTTATATGAATATAGAAATCAGATGCCTGGGTTATAAAGGAGCATGTTTGGGTAATGAACCCTTTGACATTTCTCAGCACTGCTCTCTTTGTTGTGGCCACTTTTGCTCTGGGGCTGCTTTCATGCCAGGCCAGGGTGCCCAGGAATATTGAAAGACTCACAAGCTGCCATTAAGGCTTTGATGTGCAAGAATGCTTCTTTAATTGCAGCAATAAAGAATGAAGTGGGTTCTGCTTTAAGAGTTCTTCTTAAGTAGGCCTGTAGCTTCTTGTAATAACTTGGACATTTCAAAGTTAGCCTTAACAAAGAGCACTAAATATTAATTAAACTTTCATCTTAATCCAATCCAACTGTCAATTGCGAGGAAATAATTCTTGTAACTCTAAGACAGAAAAATTTCTAATTCAGGATCAAAAGTAGGAGAACATTTCATTTCATTCACTCCCACCATGGGTGGGCACATGTAAATAGCTCGTTGGGAATTGCCTCAGGAATATCGTGCTTGCTCAGCCCTGACCTTTTGGACTGCCTCTTCAGGCAACTCAGCCAGTCAGCTCTCCCAGACACGAATCAAGACATGACTCAGACCTCTCACTTCTTTTCATCTCCCTTCCTCTCCACCAGCTGCTGGAAGAATTTAACTCAAATAGGAGATCAGTACAAACCTGCTGGCATCCCAGTGCCCCCCAGTTTGGCACAAGGAGCGGTGCTGGATGATGGATGTGGCACTGTTTGGGACAGTCAGGGACCCTGTGTGTGGCAGGAGGGTGCCTGCAGTCCCTGCAGTCCCAGCCAGGATGGGCAATCTGGGCTGGTCACAGCATCCACAGCAGATCCTCTGCAGAGGGCACTCAGGGATGTCTTGTCCACTGGCCACTGACCGAGGAAATTGTTATGGGAGAAGCAACAGTTTATTTTACCATTTTCATTTCTGTCAAGACTGCTAAAGGTCTTTGCTACAGTACTTGTCAGAAACCATTTTTTGCCTGGTTGCTTTAGGAACAGGGAGAATTTCCTGAGCAATCTTCTTGTCCTTGCCTAAATGCCCACTAGCAAAGTACGTGAAAGACACGCTGCAAGTCGTTAAATTAAAGTGGTGACCAAGATTTCCTGTGGTATCAATATTCAGCCCACCTTCACATGGAGCCCTAGGGGCTCCCCCTTTGCTGAGGGCTTCGTTTCTGTCAGAAAATCAGGATTATCTCTCAGCAGCGTCTCTGAGAGGAGCAGGAGTGTCCAGCCCAGCCTGTGTGCTCAGAGTGCCAAGCATCACTGCTGAACACAGACTGCTTTGGGTCAGAGAGCCAAGAAATAGATAAAAACCGGGGTGAAAACAGCAAAAAGGAGCCTGAGTCTGGACTGGAGAGAACACAAACTTCACAGCTGGGTAAAACAATCTGGGGAAATATGGACAGGATTTCCATCCCAACCCTCTTCTCCAAATATCAAAATAAAGCCCATTAAGTGACTGAGGTAAGGAGAAACTTCCCACTTTGCTGGACAGAGCTGAGACAGGGAAGGTATATTGGGGGCACAGCAGTAATTCATATTTACCATGAAAAAGATGAAAAAAGATGAAAAAAGATGAAAAATATGAGCTTTGCAGAGCTCTATGTCAAGGGAGGAAAATTCCAAGTAGAAAAGGAGATTTTGAGCCATTTGCAAGACAAATGAATTGAACAAATGAATCCTGTGGCTCCGTGGTGCTGAGGAAAAGCAAAGAGGAGCTGCCAGGAGGGGTCCAGTCCAAAGTGGCAGGAGGAGCTGGGAAATCCAGTCCAGTGACAGCTGAGAAGGACAAAGTAAACACATGAGGAAGCCCAGGAGGAACAGAGCTGTAAGAAATGCAAATTTAAATAAAAGCCATAGGGGGTTTAAAGCGTTGATTTAAATCCAGCATACAATCCCACGTATTTGACATTGCTGGTTCCAAATAAACAGCCAGACTGAGCTCACCATGTCCCCAGCAGCAGCAGAGGACCCAAAAGTAGGGCTTCCTCTCACTTTAGTGAATGGTGCCTCTGTTTTCCACCAGTGAAAAACAGAGCCTGATTGAAAGATTCCTTTTGCAAAAGCTATCATTATTTTGAATCCTCCGGGTCAAATTCTTTTTGTACAGGAGTAAATACTGAGCAATAAAAATTTGCACTGATCCTATAAGAAATACTAAAGGAAAAGGGGTTACTATAACCTGTGAAGGTAATTTTTCTCACAGTATCAGAGAGAAGTTGTTGCTGCAGAAAGGTTTTTAAAGATTCTTGTAGCCACAACCTGGAAAACTACATCTCTGTAGCATTCAAACCCTTCTACGTTATCATTAAAGATAATACCACATAAATACTCCTTAATCCAGGCATCTGAACTGACTTCTGCAACATATGTATGATCTTTCCATTTTTATACACAACAGATCTGATAAACAGAGATTATATAAAGAGAAGTCGTTGGAGTATTACAGCATGAGTATAGCAAAGAACAGTTTCCTTCTTTTCAAGTAATCCAAACAATGAAAAAAAACTGATTTTCTTAGGAAAAAGAAAATTATTCATACTAAAAAAATTCTCTGACTGAGCCTACTTTACTTTGTGCTCAGTATTTTTAAATGCTTAAGATTCTAAAAGCTCTGTATCACAAAGCAAACCAAATTTCTGCTTTATTTTGCCTTTGTTTCGTTTTTTGTTTTTTTAATTTACTGCCACCATGTCGGTTCTCAACAACTCTGCCAGTCTGAAAAACAAAAAATGAAGAAGATAAGGAGGAACAGAAATAGGAATATCTGTTAGGATTAGGAATAAAAACAAAATGTAAGAAGTTAATAAGGGATAATTTTGTCCCAGATAACAAAAGTCTTGGATGGCCACCCCTCAGGGAGATGGGCACAGCGAGAAGCAGAGTGTGCAGGCGTTGGTGCTGCAGGCCAGAAAACACAATCCACAGGGCAATAGGTAGAGAAAATCTGTGAGAAAAGAGCTGTAAAGACCTATATTCACACTTGGAGAAGTGTGATGATTCAGATGCTGGCAGCTGCTTGAAAGACAGTCCTGAAGAACAGCACCAGCTTTCTTGTGAAGGCTTTCTGTCAAAGTTTCAAGTGTTTTATTTATTCCTCTTAGCGAGTGGATAACCCTGACAAACACAGGAACACCACAAAGGCATTACTGAGTAAACATCCTGCAACTTAAAAATAATTGAAGTAATAATCCTGTGGTCCTCTGTATAGCTATCACTTCGATTTCTTGCATGCAATAAAAACCAAGGAGAGAATGCTGATGATTTGGCTGCAAGATGTAATTCTGCAAGGGCTGGGACAGAGAGAGGTGCTGTGCAATCCCAACAGGACGAGGAGAGGCACTCTGCTAGTGCAGCCCCCAGGGAAAAACCTGGCCCTGAGGAGGTGACACTCATCAGGGCAAGGCAAAGGCTCTTGGGCACAAAGTCATTTCACCAAACTTGCAGAGCTGCCATCACAATTGTTCTCACAGAGCCCTGTGAGTTTTCTCACAAAACTTCTCTATTAACTTTCCAGTTTATTTATAACGAAAAATGACCAAAGCCTAGTGAGTGTAGAAACAGTGGAAAATCTCATCAACAGTTGTGCTCAGACATTCGGGACAGGCACCAAAAAGAGCCACAACGAGTCCTGTGGCTACCTGTGAGGGGGCACCAGGAAGGCAGGAACAGGTCCCAGAAGCCTTAAGGAGAACCCTCACCTCATTCTCGCTGGCTTTCTGAAGGAGCTGGGGAAGCTGCCCCCCGTGTCCTGCCTGCAGGCAGCAAAGCACAGCACGAGCTTTGCCCGTGGGCTCCATGAGCACTGTCCTGTCTGCCAGTATGAGCCCGCTTGGCTACGTAGATATTTCTGGGGAAAGCCACTGCTGGACTGCTCTGAGAGGCCACCAGCACCCCCATGGCCCCTGCACGGAGTCCAGACCAGAAGGAAACACCACTCAGAAGGCACAACAGCTTCTTCACCACAGAAAACTGCCTCCATCTGCCAAGGGGCTGAACTGTTGTGTGACAAGAGTGGCCAGGCTCAGGGCTGGGGTCTCATGGGTTGTGCCTCCACCACCACCGGGTGCTCTGCTCCTCACGGCACTCAGCGCTCACCAGAGAGCTCTGAGCAATGGGCAAAGGGGTCAGAAACTCTACGAGCCAGCTGGACATCATGAGAGGACAATACACTTCTCTGTGGAAATGGAATATTGAGTATTAAGTGTTCCCTGCTCTCAGCATTGCCATCTGGTGAATAAAGCCCGGGGTTTGCTCTAATTAGTTCTGTCTGTCCACACAAAGCAGGACCTACAAAATTTCCTCTAGATCCACTTCAACCAAAACACCTGCAAGAGCAGTGTCTGGGAACAAAAGCCTGGGCAAGGGGCTCCACTTGGTGTTGTGAAAGATGTGGGTTTCACACATCACACCCTTTCAAACCTAAATTCCTCTGGGGCTGCCTGAGCAAGACTCTGAAGAAAGACATTTACACCATTATGCCAGAAGCAGAATCAAGCCCTGGATTTACTACTCTAGCTCAGAGCAGAAATGCTGAAGTATCACTCCATCCCTCCTCCTCCTGGACAAATCATTACCCTGTGGTATACAAAAAATACCTTTCACAGCTCAAAATAATAATAATAATAATAATAATAATAATAATAATAATAATAATAATAATAATAATAATAATAATAATAATAATAATAATAATAATAATAATAATAATAATAATAATAATCTTATACTAATACTAATAGTAATAATAATAGTGATAGTGATAGTAATAATAATAATAATACTGATAGTAATAATAATAATACTGATAGTGATAGTAATAATAATAATAATAATAGTGATAGTGATAGTAATAATAATAATGATTCTTTTCGGGACTGAGCCGTGCCACCTCCCCCTGCCCGGCGTGCTGCAGTGGGCTCGGAGCGGTGCCGGGCACGGTGGCAGCGGGTGGCAGCTGTCCCTGCCTCCTCCTGCCGCACGCTGAGCCGCTCCTGCCCATCCTACGGGAGCAGGGGACAGCGAGGCTGGCAGCCTGCAGGTGTCTCCCGGCGGAGGAGGCTGCGGAGCCCCTGGGGAGGATGATGAGTGGTAGCCGAGCAGATGTTCAGTCGCCGCTGGTGCTCCTCGGGAGGCAGAGCCGCTCCGCTGCCCTCAGCGCGCTGAAGCTCGGCGGCTGCGAGGGACCGGCCCCGCTCCGGCAGCTGCGGAGGCTCTAACGCACAAAGACAGCGCTTCAAGGCTAGGGGAGAATGGGAGCCTGCCTGCACGGCTTCCTCCACCGCTTCCACGGCGCACTGCGAGAGGCTGAGAGTTTTGGTGCCTGGACAACTGGATTCTGAATCGTGAGAGGCTTTGAAACCCCCCCCCCTCCCAAATAAAACAAACCCCTTTGACTTCTTCTCTCAGCAGGAGGGGGAGGGAGGGCGGATTTACCATGAAGACAAATCGAAGATGCAGAGCCCTGCTAGCAGTGAGTCTGAATCTGATGGCTCTCCTCTTCTCTACAACAGCTTTTATCACGACCCACTGGTGTGAGGGCACACAGAGGGTCCCCAAGCCGAGCTGTGGGAAAGAGAAGAAGACAAACTGCCTCAACTACGGCGGGAATGAGACTGCAAATGAGACGAACCAGAATGTGGTTCATTACAGCTGGGAGACGGGAGATGACCGCTTCCTTTTCAGGTATTTCCACACTGGGATCTGGTACTCCTGTGAGGAAAATATCAATGCTGCTGGTAAGTATAAAACAACTTCCTGGCAGCCTGTGTAGCTCCGTGTTCTCCTCGGTGTGATAGGCGGCGGGCGAGCCGTTCCGAGCCCTACCTTAGAGCAGATTCGCCCTGCGGAGAGAGGCAGGGTTCTAACAGTTCTCTGTCGAAGAGCAACCTGTTTCCTGCGGGAGCAGCGATTTGCTTGTTTACCTGCTGGCTGCTGCAGGCTCGGAGCTCTCCGTGCCGGGCACTGCGGCCCCGGGCGGGCAGCGCTCGGCTCCGGCCGCTGCTCGGAGCGCGGCTCGGGGGGCTCTGACACCCCCTGCAATGCCCCCAGCACAGCGGCAGCACACAGCTCACGGGTTTCACCAGCTGCAGCCCAGCCTGGCCCTTTTCCCCTCTCCCTGAAGTAAATGACCACCCGCGAGCCCGCCCCGGTGTGTTTATTGAGCAGAGAAATTCAGCTAAAGGGCACAAGTGGGCACGGGAAAGCTCCTTTCTGTTCCCTGCTCAGCTATTTCCTTGCTGGGAACCACTCAAAAAGACATCTCTCCAGCTTATCAGTGCATTCATTTCCTCTGCTGTAGCCTGGCACTTCCCAAGGAATAAAACACTGGAGGGTGGATGGCAGGCAGCTGCCCTGGGACCGATTTAAGTCTCAGCAGATGCAAACTGACAGCCCCTACTCCCAGAGCTGTCTGCTAGAGCTAACATCCACACTCTGCCTTTGAAAGGGCTCTTTTCTGGCTTATGTGACTGAGAAATAAAGTTTACAAATGTGACACTGTATGAGATGATGGGTTGTGGATACTTGCTCCTCACTGGGCTGTTCCCACCCCATCCTGCCACTGCCCGAGGAGTAGATCAGGGAGCTGGTCCTTCGCTGCTGGGAGAGAGAAACAGTTAACCGTGGATGTGTTATCTCTCTGAGAACACAGTCTCTCTGCTAATGGGAAGTTTAGGGTAGAATTGTGGTAGAATTGATAGAATTCTCTGTGAGAATGTACTATTAAATGGGGCAAACCTGGGGAAGTGCTCACAGCCTGTTTCATCCCAAGGGGTTGTGTATTCTCCCTGGTGTTTTTGAGGAGAGTACTTGCAGAATTAGTTGTTTATTAAAACTCTATTTAATGTAAAAAAAGGAAAGTTCATGGACTCCAGCATTGGGACTGTGACGGCTCCAGGCTGAAATGAGAGCACCAAAGCAACACTCTTGACGTTAGAAAGAAAAACACAGAAAAAAAGCTTATTTGTCTTACTGATTTGGGAATCAGCTTAGGCCACAGCAGCCTGAGTGAGCAGCCTAAGACTCTCTGGCTTTTTGAGCATCTTAGCTGGGGTTGGCACGATCAAGGATGCCCATATTTCTGGCAGATACTGAAATCTTTCCAAGTCCAGATTTATGTGTGAGATAAGTTGTAACTGTGTGACTCTAGCCCACTCAGAAAAGTGAGTTATCTGTGGGAGAAGAGAAACACAGTGATGTATTCTGCACCGGGTAAACAAAGCTGTGCTGTAGCGGGTGATTTCAGGAGAGAGTTGGAAGCCAGCTTTGAAAAGTTATGGTGAAAGCAGGAGGGAAGGGGTTGCTTCTCCCTCCCCACACCCCCACAGCAGCTCAGTGAGTGTATCCTCTTATTTGAAACTCTTCAGTTAGCAAACTAGGAGTGACCAGCCTTTGGAAGTGACCCAGGAAGGTACAGAGATGTACTGGCTTAGACAGACAGCTGCCTCTTTCAGATTTACCGTATCTTCTCCTGGTGAGGACAGGAGCAATGTAATGGACACGGGTCTAAATTTGTCCCTAATAGTGCCAACATAAAATACCCGACAGCTCCTCGCTCAGACTGATGGGTTTGTAATGCCAGACTGTCAGAGTGTTGTCATGGCCTTTTGCAGCCTGACTGATGATCATTTCATGTGAGCTGCAGGGCACCGAGGCACCATCCCCAAGCCAGCAACACAGGGATTGTGCTTACACAGACAGCCCCCAGACATTCCCCTGTGAGGAATCCACCCCAGAGGCTCATCCCCATCCTCAGCACACCTGCTGACCCCAGTCCTGCAGGCATCACAAGTCACACGCTCACGGGTGTGTGTTAAATAGCAGTGCTTTCATACTGTTAAATAATGGTGTATTAAATTAAGCAAAATCCCCAGCTCAAATGCACTGAACACTGTCAGTAGCATCTTTCTTGAAGCTTTACCAGCAGCACTGAAGTGACTGCAGCAGCAGCCTTGCTCCAGGCAAAGTCCCTTCCACAGTCACTCCCAGCCTCACACTTTGTCAGCAGAACATATGGCCAGAGCCCATGGTCAGCACCATTCCCACAGCTCCCAGCCCGTCCCTGATTCCTCCCTGACTCACTCATGGCTGAATTTAAGCAACATGAGAGGAGACCTCATCACAGTCTACAGCTTCCTCTCCTCTTCCTCACGAGGGAAAGAGGTGGGTCAGGCACTGATCTCTTCTGTCATGACCAGTGGCAGGACCCAAAGGAATGGCCTGAAGTCGTGTTTGGGCAGGTTTAGGGTGGATATCGGGAAAAGGTTCTTCCCCCAGAGAATGTCTGGGCGCTGGAAGAGGCTGCCCACGGTACTGGTCCCAGCACGGAGCCTGCCAGAGCTCCAGGAGTGTCTGCACAACACCCTCAGGCACAGAGTGGGATTGTTGGGTGTCTGTGCAGGGCCAGGAGCTGGATTTGATGATCCTTGTGGCTCCCTTCCCACACAGGCTCCTCTGTGATTCTGTGCTGGATCTCACCAGGCACACGTGAATGCCAGGAGCTCTCTGTGTCATCGTGGTACTGCCAAAACTCTCCAGAGCCTCCAAACTTTCACAGCTAGGAGCCACATTCTTCCTCCAGCCACCAGGCTTTTGATTTCTCTCTCCTCCAGCCACACTGTCAAAACTTTCTGCTCCCTGCACTGGTGCAGCTGCAGCACAGCAGATTTTGTGGTGCCAACAGGAGCAGCTCCCAGCAGGTTGGTGCTGCAGGGAACAGGATTCCAGGGCTCCCAGTTGGCTGGAGGAGCTGGGGCTCAGTCACACCTTAAAATGACATTTAGGCAGAAAGCAAACACATTTTTGAGAGTCTTCTCCTTGCCCCTGTTTATCTGCAATGTGCATTTAGATTCCAGAGGCTGAGGTGCAAGCAGCATGCCATCCACTTTGTGCAGAGCCCAGCGGAGCGTGCCTGCCTCTTGGTGCCAGTTTCTGCTTTCCACTGACAGCTCTAACAGAGATTGAATGCTGTGATTATTTCTGAAATAATTTGTGAATCCAGAGTTTATTTTTATCCAGCATGTCTAGGACAGCTCAAGAATTCCAAAAGCATTTAGTACCTGAGAAATGTAATTGTGAATCCCCTCTGGGAAAAGAGGGACTGGAGCATTTATATTTCTTTGGTGGGGGAGTCCTGTAATTATTAGCAATTAGTAATTATTTAGCACAATTTCTGACTCAAAAGTGTGCTGAATCCCAGTCTACCAGAAAGAGGTTCTCCTTCTAGAGTGGGTTCAGTGCTTTGGAGGTGCAGGTGGAGGTGCCTTCTGTAGGAGCAGCACACCCAAGCTCAGAAGGGGCTGAAGATAAAGCTCTGCAGACTGTGCTGCTCATCAGCCCTGTTCTGCCCTCCTGGGCTGTGAACTCCTTGGCCATGGCCACATGTCTCAGAGCCAGGCTCACCAGCATTCCATCTCTTTTTAACCGTGGCTTTGAGCGCGGACCTTGTTGCACACACTCGGTCTAGCTCTGTGCTTGGGCACCTGGCGAGGCACCACAGCAGAGGTGCAGCAGTGCTGAAGCAGCTGCTGGATCCATGAGTCCAGAGCACACAGGCCATGAAAAAACTAACCCATGAAGCAGGCAAGGTGGGACATCAAATCCAGACAGGGGAGGCTGAGAACTCCAAATAACAAGTCAGCCAGTTTTGCTCAATACTGTGTTTGCTTTGATGTTAATAGAAAAGAAACAAACGTGAACTCAGACCTTTAATTGCCAGTGAATAGACAGCTCAGTACTAACATCCACAGCCAGAGGGGAACAGCAGCTGCCCAGTTCCCTTTTAACAGTACTGTCCCATTAAATGAACAAGGATGCTCACCATGCTCCCAAGAAATCAGGAGATCAGGAATGGTAATGCATGGCTTGTTTTGTGGGTTTAAACTGAATTTTTTGGAGGGCAAGGAGTCTCTAGCCCTATGTGTGCTGTGTGCCACTTATTCCTCAGCACTCCTGAAGGAGGAAATGGTAGAGTAGACTTTAAATTGGATGTAAGGATGTGTCAAAATGGGCCAGAAGTATGGGCACTCTGAGGAGGAGCCGGAGGAGAGGGGCTTCTCCTGCAGAAATGAGTAAATCTGTGACACAAACACCAGAACTTGCCACAGCCTTTCACAGCTGCGGAATTGTTCTGCAACACCTTTGTCCCCTGTCCCTGTGATAATCACACATCACAGCGATTCACAACAGGTGGCTGCCCTGAGAGGGGCTGGGGAGAAGTACCTTGTGAGTTTATAATTAAAAGCAAGAGGACTTGGGAATTCTTGCTGGATTATGAGAAATACAATATAATTGGCATGACTGAAACCTGGCAGGTTTATTCGCATGACTGGAATGTAAAAATTGCTGGTTATAAATTGTTAGGAAGGAAAGAGTGGTAAAAGGAATGGAAGAGGTAGAGCTCTATATTAAAGATAAAATTTCCAGTGCTAGAGGAACTGAACCCAGGGGGGCAGGATAATCTCCATCTGAGGATGCTGAAATAATTGGTACATGAAAATGCAAGTTTGGAAGAATCTGTACATCATTGTATTTAAATAAAAGTGGAAAAAATTATACAGGTCACTTGACCCAGGAATTTCAGGACAGTTCTCAGAGAAAGCACTCATTGCATGGCAACAAGTAGGTTTTATCAAAGGTAAGGGTTTATTAAAGGTAAATCTTTTACCAAGATGAACCACCTCTAAGACAAGGGTCATGGATTAGATCCAGTCTCTGTGGGTTTGCAAAAATATTTGGTGGAATGTCCCAGCTCTTTCCAGGAGAGCTGCAGAGAGTGGGGAGGATGGCAGGAGCAGAAGGAGAGAGGCAGGCAGGCTCCCACACTGGGAACACTGAACAGCCAGCCTGTTCCACCACTGAACTGAGCTCCAGGCTGGACAGAAGGCCCAGGGCACAGAGATGTGACATTGGTGAGGATCAAGTGACAGGGACAGAGCTCAGACAATGCACACCCTTGAGTGCTTCCCTGATTCCAGAATAAAAAGGCATAGGAGACAAAAATAAGTACTCCTAGCTGCAGAGCTCCCTGCCAGGGAATGTTGAGAAGGCCAAAACTGGGAATTACATGGATCCAGAGAGGAAACCTTCATTCCTGTCACTGACAGGATGATTTCAGAGCAGCCCCTGACTGGGAAGTCCCCAGACTGCTGCTGCAGTACTGGTGTGACAAGGGGAGCACAGGAGCAGAATCACCTATGCCCACTCCTTCGTTCTTCCCTAAATATCTGTCACTGGAGACAACACAAAGAGGAGCAGGGAGACCTTTAGCATTAACCTGTGTTTCAGATTTACCTTATCTTATTGATTATCATTGGGATAAGTAGACTGTAAACTGAATAAAGAAAAGTTTTACAAGTGGAAACACAAAGGGAGAACTATCCCAATGGAGACCAGATATTTCTAGTTGTCCTCAAATTTGTTTTTGGGACTGATTCTGTTATTGCTGGGATTAGCAATCTAGGAAAAAAAGAGCTAGCTACAATTTGTGTGACCTAAAAAAAATAAAGGTGAGATGAATCCTGCAGGCATCAGCAAATGTGGGTGTCTGTGCCCAAACTGATCAACATCCTCATTAGAGAGGAGAGCAGGTCACACTGCCCCTCCCATGGCATGCACTGAGCCCTGGCATTGCGTGTTTGTCTCCTTGGCCAAAAGACAATCTGTCCAAGACACTGCAATTCCACACACAAATCTTAATTTGAAGAGAATAATCCTGCTTTGAACGCGCTTCTTACGTACGCTGCCGCGCAAAATCTGGGAATGTTGGCATTAAGGAATAGAGATTTTCCTGCATAACTGAAAATGTGAGCTGGCCTGATAGAACTGTAAGAAAAGCATTACATTTTAAAACAGGCTAAAAGCACCAGAATCTGTGGCCTAAAGCTCTGTGAGGTCTCAGGTGGGTACCAGTTGCAGGGGGAAGATAAGAACCAAGTTGGGGCCAATATTTGTGGAGTGTCTGGGGGCTGCCAAGTGCTGTGGCATAAAGAAAAGGTTATTCCAGGGAAAAATCAGCACCACAGGCAACACCAGTGGGTATTGCAAGTGCCATGGTGCATGGGTATGGTAAGAAAAAGGGGAAGGTGAAATAGGTGCAGAGTGGGATTTCCAAGGTAGTTAGGGAAAAGAGAATCTCCTTCAAGAAAAGAAAGTTGGTGTAATGTAGTGTACCAGACTGAATAGCTGAACACATGCATGGATAAAGAAAATAATATGACTTAAGTAACTCATAATCAAGGGGAAAAAAGGACAATGCAAGGACAGGTTCCTGCAGAGAACTGCGTGTCTGTGCCTGGACCTCACCTCCACAGAGGGCAGTGTGAGCAAAGGAAACCCGTGGGCTGAATGGAGCCTTCCAAAGTCCCAGGGAGAACTGCAGGAGGGAAGAGGAATATTTCTGGCATGAGGAAGCTTGGAGAGAGTCCTGCATCGCTGATGTGCTGGTGTTTGAAGGAGGTGTGGAGGAGCCCTCTTGCCTCCCTGGCTCACTCGCTGCCTGCTCCGTGACATCCCTGCTCCAGGGTGGCTGCTGGGCACCAGTGGAAGCCAAGGAAAAAAAATAGCTCCTGACTGGGTGCCCAGCAGCTTGTCTGGGGGTTTTAATGCCTTCCCTAAAGCAGCAGAAATTGGCTCCAGGTGGAGGCAGTGTGTGAGGAGGCTGCTCTGCCACTGCTGACATTATTCCAGCTGCTCAGGATCTAATTGGTATGGCTGCTCATGCACTGAACATTAAACTGATGATCTAATTTGGGATCAGAAGGGAAATCTCCCTCAGGCTGCATAACAGGGAGAGTAACAACTTTTTGCCGTCCTTTACAGCATGGGAAGGATCTATTGTAGAAAAGCACTTGTGAACTCCTCCTAACAAATCCCTGGTATTTTGCTTTCAGGATGAGATAGGTCTGGCCATAGGAATTTACAGATTTATTCATGTTCCTCGCAAGAACTCTTGCTCCCTTCCTGTGGTACATGATAGCTGTGATTTCTGTGCTGGTGATTGCTTTATTGCAGACATTCAGGTTTTTATAGCATGTTGGGGAGATTTTGTGTCTGCGGTGCTCTGGGAGTTTTGGATTTTAGGTCCTCCTGATCCTGCTGGGCAGACAGACTAGCTGTGTGAGCATCTATCATCCATAAAACATGGATATAAAGTCCCTGCAGGCTGAGCAAAGGGACCAGGCAGCTAACTCCTCCTTATTAGATGTGTTACTCTTCCTCACGAGTGTTTGGATGTGTCTGTTCTCAGCCATTCCATTTAACCCAGTAGCCTTAAAGGAAACATCTGAGGAGTTCTGGTAGTTCCTTGTAAATGAGATAAACTTCAAAGTGCTGGAAGATTAACACACAGGTCCCAGATTTCAAAGGGAACTGAGATGCCTTACCCCAGTGTCAGAGCAAAATATGAACAGATGCATTCAGGGCTGAGGAAATACATAAGGGATGGAAGATCAATCACCGTGGTATCCTTGTGGTTTTTAAATTACACCAGACTCAATCCTGATGTTAAAATTTTCCTTATGTGGAGTTAGGAGAACTGGCTGATCTCAAAATTGGGATGTACAGGTTGTTGTGGTTTAACAACTGATAATTAAGTGCTGCTCAGCCCCTCACTCACTCCTGCCCCAGTGGGCTGGGGAGGAGAGCCAGAAAAAGGTAACACCAAATGGTTCAGGTAAAAACAGCTTCATAATTGCCATAAAGTGAAATACAACAAGTAATAAAAGCAGAGGAAAAGGGAGAGAGAGGACTAAATCCCCCCCAAAAGTGATGCACAGTGCAGCTGCTCACTGGTGCCCAGCAGTGACTGGAACCTCCCAGCAAACTCTCCCCAATTCCCACACTGAGCATCACATCCTATGGTCTGGAATATCCCCCTGGCCAGCTCGGGTCAGCTGTCCTGGCCATGATCCCTCCTGCTTTTTGTGCACCTCCTCAAGGGCTGAGCGTGGGACACTGCAAAGTCCTCGACTGGGGCCAGCCCTGCTCAGCAACAACCCAACCACCTCTGTGTTATCAGCATCCTTCTCACCCTAAACCCAACATTTGTAGGGACAAAATGGACTCAATCCCTGCTGCAGCCAGGAGAGGAGGGAATAAGGCTGCTCCTACCAGGACCCAGTGCTTGTCACAAATTGGTGTAACATCAGTGTTCTTGTTGCTAAACCAAAAGGCAATATCAATCTTTGCTGATCTAGCTTAGAAAAGAATACAAAAGCCAGTGAGTAATAAGAAGCAGATGTAATTACTGTGGAATGACATGGCTTGTAGAACAGTCACAGGCAAACAAAATCCACTTTCCTGTGTTCCACCTTCCATTTGGCTGCAAAAAGGACTCAAACCATGCTCACAATGTGGAAAATCAATTGAGAGGTAGAGACATTCCACCATGCTTATACTCAATAGGTTTGGAGAGACCAAAAAACCCTCATCATGCAGCATAATTTCACTGTGCATCACCCAGGCAGACAAAAAACAATAATGAGAATTTGTTTCAAAGTTATTGGGTACGTGCTTGGGAATAAGGTCCACAAGAGGAAATGCAAGCACAACTTTTTTTCACTTGTTTTCAAAAACTGGGTGTTCATTTCCAGTGTGCTTCAGTTCACTTCCTTTAAAAGTCAAGGAGAAAAGGTTAAAGCTGCTTGTTTCCATACCCCAAGCTGGGGGTTCCTGCCTGGAAAAACAGGACATCTGAACCCAAAGAGCAGCCAGGGCAGGCACAGGAGGACAGGAGAAGGCAAGATTTCATACAGTGAGGGACATAGAGCAGCTACATCCTCTGTGAAGAGCACTGGGTTTTGTCTTTCCCGGTTTTCTGGGTGTCTCAGGGATCCTGGATTGCCAACATCAGGTTTATTTTGGCACAGTTACCTTGGCTCAGGGTCAGCACAGTGTGTCACCTCTGGGACGAGCAGGTGAAGCCCTTCCCTTCCCGTTCTACAGCTTCAAACGCTTCAAGCAACTCAGAGCTCCTTGATTTAATGAAGTCAGCTCTAATTTGACACCAAAATCATTGAAAACCTCTCTCAGCACTGCTGTTCCCCCGATTTTCACAATCACTTGGAAACCCAAACTCCTTTCCATCTCTCTAAGTGATGGATGTGTGTACACATCCTTCAGGTCTTACCAAGATAATCAGCTGACTCTTGTGACTTGGCTGGGTTTCAATTAGACATGATTTGAGAGCAGCCCGTGGAGATGTTTGCTTTGAGATGCTGGGTAAGATTTTTCACATCAGGGAGAGCTGCAGCCTTGGAACAAGCAGTTGCCATGGCATAGTCCCAGGCAGCACCAACAGCATTTCCAGCTCTGCCCACACTCCCTGCCCTGCACAGCCCTTCCCTGCTCCAACCCCCCAGGAGGGAACCCCACCGTGGGAATGGGACCTCTGGGATAAAATTAGCAGCATTCCTTTGGGAATGTGCAAACTGAGGAGGGGTGCCCGAAATGGAAAAGTGGGAAGCAGCTTTACATTTTTCCACTTTGAGACGTAGGATGTTGGAAGGGATTGGGTTTGCTGAAGGAGAAGAGCAGCGCAGCTTTCAGGTTTAAAACCAGTCCCAAAGGCGGTGCAGGCTGTGAGTAATCACTGAGAAATTGGGCAAATTCTCGAGGTATTTAGAGGTAGCAGAAACGTTGATGGGCAGCAGAAATGAATGGCAGCTGTCAGAGGAAGAGAAAATAATTATCTGCGTAGTTAAAGACATGTTTTTGTGCAATTCTGTGTGAGCTTGTTTATTTTCCAGAAGAAAATATCGCTCCAGCAAAATCAACAGGGTCAACTGGAAAATGTTGATTTTACAGATTAACAAACACTCAATTTTTCATTAGGAAAAAAAAAAGTAAATTAAGTGCTCTGAGATGACTTTAATCAAAGTTTGAATATTTCAGCTGGTAATTAACCTGATACAACTCAGTTTGAGTGAGCCCATTAACCTGTATTTTCCCTCATGTAGTATTTTTTTTTCACTGAAGTTGTGTTGGAATCCTCAGCCTCGTCTAGGCTGGGATCCCTTGAGGGTTATATCTTTTTTTAGACAAATACAATGATTTTACTCTCAGTAGATGATGTGGGATCTCATCAGAATCACATGATTCCAGATATAATTGGAGAGATAAAGATGTGTTAGGGCCTAGTGGGAAAAAAGGGGACCTTGTCTGTCGTAGGCTGGGAGCCAGGGTGTTACTAAAAGGGAATGTTGTTTAAAAGAAATGTAATCATTTAAATTTCCATCATAAATGCACTTTTGAACTCGTAAAATTTTATGCAGAGTAAGTGGATACAGACAGCTTTTCTTTCTTCTTTTTTTTTTTTTTTGTGAGATGAAAAGCAGAGTTGTAACAGAGTTCAGCCAGAATTACCAGATTTCCTTTAAGTCAATTTATTTAACTCGAATATTTTCAAACCGTGTCATTGCAAGACATACAAAGTAGGATTTTTTTTCAGGGCTGTTTTTATTTTGGTGCTCTCATTCTTAATCAGGCATTTACCCCTGGCTCAGAGAGGAAAGAAATCGGGAATGCAGGACCAATAAGTAGGACCCAGAACATCAAATCCTGCTCTTTGCTATGACAACAGCCACATTAGAAACAGAATATTGTCTTGGAGTTGAAGAGCTTTTTTGGTGTTTTTTCTGCCCTTTTCCTCATTTCCAGTCTAAACCTCCAGGGTTCCTGGCCTGTGTGAGGTCCTGAGGACAGGAGCAAACAAATCCCACCTTTTAGGTGGAAGGAGGAGGAGAACGTGGGTCTCCCAAAGGCTCAAGGGCAGAGGGCACACAGGGCTTGGATGAACATCTGTGTGCTGGAGTTCAGACCCAATTTCTGTGCACCTAGACCTGCCTTTCAGCTGCCTCTGCAGCTCTCCAATTCCATGGGCCCAGGGAGGAATTCCACCAGGCATGTGTGATGTACCCACAAGATGTGCAGGGCAGGGGAGGCAGCCCAGCAAACCGTGGCACCTGATGGTTCTTTAGGACCTGTTTGCCTCGATTATCTGCCAGGATTGAACTTGGGGGAGCTTGGGCTCTCATATTGTGCTCAGACTGGAGAGGTGCTGAGCTCTGAAGCCTGCCTTGGGAAGGTGTGAGGATTTGCCTCCAGCAGAGTCCCAGCTGCCCCAAGTGTGTGTGGCACTGACCCTCCAGTGGAGCAGGAACTGCAGCAGCCCCCCTCCTCCACTCTGTAGGGAAAGGGAGGTGTGTGGGGACTCACCCACCTGCCTGGGGTGAGAGAACCCATGGGTGACCCCTCCACCCTGTGCAGCTCCCACCAGCAGTGCTCCTCCCCTCCCTGCCTCAGCCCTGCTCTCACCAGCTCTCCCTGCCCCAGGCACAGCTCTGCCTCAAGGCCTGCCCTGCTCCAGCTTCTGCTCCTTCCTCAGACACTCTGATATTGCAGCCAGGAGGCAGTTCTCATGGTGAAACACAGGCTTGGAAAGGCTGGGAGCTCAGGACTTGCCAGCATCTTGTGAGCAGCAAGGAGGAGAAGGAGTGTCATGCTGCAAGCAAGACATAGAGATCATCTCCTAATACTGCCACAGGTTTCCCTGTGTCCCTGGCAGTGATCAAATCCACACTTCCCTCTGTTTCCTGAGGCCACACAGTGTCCCAAAGCTGAGCTTTCCTCAGTAGAAACTGCCATGGAGCAGAAAGCATTCATCCTGCAGAGCTGAGGGATCCCCCAGCTGCAGAGCAGGATCCCAGGAAGTTGAGCCTGGGGACTTTAAGGCCCAGAGAATTCCTTTTCCTTCATCTGTTTGCTGCTGAGCCCTTCCCATCCAGGCTGGGCAAGCATTCAAACACACACCAAACACACAGAACCCACAGGAACATCACCCCCAGCACCAAAATCACTCCTCTTCCCCCTCTGCCTGTCCAGGTGTGCAGATCCTGCTGAAACAGCTCCACCTCTTCCCGCTGCAGCTGCATGGGGACATCACACTGGTGGTCCCTCAGATATTCCCATGGGCTCTACATCTATTACCCAGACAATCTCAAGACTCTTCCCCACCCACCAGTTCATCTTTCCAGATGTGCCTCCTCCCACTCTCTGGCTGCTGCAATTTGAAGTTCCCCAGCAAGTTACAAATTCTCATAGACATGCAGATATACAGAATTAGATCAATTAATTAGGATTAATTAGCCACAGATAAATTTTGGACTCTTGCTAGCTCCCAGTGAGTCCTGCAGATCCCTGTGAGCCATGTCCCATGCTTGGGAAGCCCAGCAGAGGCTCAGCTGGGTCTGTGCAGGGTCAGTGTGGTGAGGAGGGAGCAAGGTCTTGCACAGGTGATGTTTCTGCCGCACCCTTGGGAAGCCACAGAAGAAGCTGGTGCCAAGTGCTTTGCTCATGGCTGTTTAGGTGTTGGTCAGCCCTCCCTGCTCAGCCTCCAGCAGTTCCCTGTCCCTGCTGAGCTCCACAGAGCCTCACGTTCACTCTTCATGGCCACTGCTCCTGCGTGGAAGTGCAGAGAATTCCAGCCAGCTCCCACCTCTTCTTTCTGCTTGAGTGAAGTGCAGGAGAGGTCATTCCTTGGCTCTCTTCTCTGTCAGGATCACAGCCACAAAGAGGTGAAGGCAGGACTCTCAGGGGATGAGTCCCAGAGACTCTTCTTGTTGCTTCTCTGAACAGCCCTTTCTGTATTCTCTAAAGACTCTCCAGGAGCCTGGTTAGGGGGAGAAGATGCATCTGGAAAAGGACAGCACAGCAGGATAAACTCTGCCAAGTCTAAAATTAAACTTAAGAGGGCTTAAGAGATCAGTTATACAAGATACCCAAAAATAACTTAGAATAAATCCTAAGAGGAACAGTGAAAGCACTGCTGACATCTTCAGTTCTCAGCGAGATGCATGTCTGCATGTGCAAGTGTGGCTGTGCTTTATAAATACCACCAGTGGTTACCACTGAAAATGGAAGAGGGTTTTCCAGTGCTCCAGCAGCAGGAGCAACAAAGGAGAGGGTCAGGAACTGCTTGTGCTGTTCCTACCATGACCTTCAGCAGCAAACCAGGCACAATCAGCCATCGAAAATGAGGTGACATCCAGGCTCTCCTCTGTCTCCAGTCATTCCTTTTGCTGTGGATCCTAAAGGACTTTTTCTGGACACTCCAGCACTTTCTGTCCATGTTATTTAAACTGGAGGCCTCATCACAAGGAGAGATAGTGTTCTGGGCAAGCTGAATTTGAGGGAGGAAGAGGATGCACATTCCTCCCAACAGCCTGTGACCACCCTCTCCTCTGTCCTGCAGATAAGGCACCTACAGCCAAACATTCTGGTAATTCAGAGAAGCTCTGTCCCTTGCCAGGTGTCTGAAGGACACCACCAGCTCTCAGGACAGCCTGAGCAGTTCTTCCTGTAGCAAAGGCCTTTCCCCTTTGCCAGTCTTGGGATAACATTCTGCAGAGTCAGGTATCTGCTAAAGGTTTCCAGTAATATAGCTTTGGATTCACTGTAACACAAGTGAGGGATGATCACTGAGAGACAGCTTGAAGTCAGGTTCAAATAAAACTGTGATAAAAGTAATAACTTACATCTGACAAAAAAATCCAAAACACCACAAAAACCAGACCCAAACCACAGATCCGTACAGTTAGATTGAAAAATCCTGCTTAATCTGCTTATATCAAGTCCAAATCTAAAGGTCACTCTCCCTACATTCCCTTGATTTTATGTCAATAAAATTCCTGAAAAACCTCATGCCCTAAAACTCAGAGGCTCTGGAGGAGAATGTTTTCTGCTTACACCTTAGTATCTTTTATAGTCCATTTATTTATCTGGATTTCTTGGTCAGGAGCCTAAAGTAAAGAACGTGGGGGAGATGTGCTTGTTCATGTCCCTACAAACAGAGAAAGGATGACTACATTGATGCCAGAGCAGCTACAGAAGTTCAGATTGGGTATAAGGAAACACTTCTCCAGAAGTGGATTGGTGTAGGAAGAAATTCCATCTTTGAGTCACTAAGGGATGGGTATCACCATCCTTGAAGCATTTCAGAATTTGAGTGGGAAAAGTCACGGCCCTGCTCTGAACAGGCTGGTGATTTCTGTGATCCATCAGTTATCTTTCCATGTGTCTGCCCCAAAACTCACTGACTCTCTCACCTGACACTCCTGCTCAGACACACTGCCCACCCCTTTGGAAACAGAGACAGTGCTTTGGCAAGCCAAGTGTCACTTCCTTTTCTTGGCTGTCCTCTGGATTCACAGAGTAGAAATCCTTTCCCTGGACATATCAAAATGTGCATTTCAATGTCAAGTGAACCTTTTCTTTTATAGCTACCTATACACAGACAACGGACTATGTACACATCACCTCTCGGTGGATTCAGCATAGATTTAAAACTGCAAAAAGTAGATAAAAAGAAGTAATAATAGCATTATAATAATAGATTCTTATGTCAGCACAGCTATCATTTGAATGATTACGTTTATCTCAATCTTGCCAGCAAAGACACCAGAAAGATGAACACTTTATTTTGATTTTTATGGATACTGAATTACAAATAAGAAAAATATACACCAGCTTCACCACCACTGTGGCATTTCACTGTTTATTTTTTTTTTAATGGCTCACCTTTCCTAAATTAGTCTTTTGAACTTTATAATTAAAAATTAGCAAAGTTAATTAAAAAACTGAAATCAGTCTGGTCCTATAACTGCCTTTGCATCAATTAAATGCTTAAAGGGCAAAATGAACTCATTCCATGACCTCTGGCAGACGTGCCAGCACAGCTTGGAGCACATGGCATCAAAAGGAGCACATACACTTGCTGGGGGGATCTACTCAGGGCAGAGGAATTATTTTATCCTCTTTGGTTACCTGAAGAAGTAAAAAGAAAGGTCAAAGCATCCACCCTAAGTTACATTTCCTTTTCAGAAACTTCTCAAGAATCCCTGCAAGGGCAAAGGTGGGGTCCTAAGCAGAGAGAGTTTAATTTACAGAGGAGCACAGGGAGTGGCACAGGCTGTGATGCTCAGAGCAAGGCATTTGCCTGTTTTTTAACATTTTTTAAAAACATTTATACATTTTCTTAGCTTCTCTGTGCTTCAGGTTTTGCCTTAGTCACGTATGTCACATCTATCTGTGGAGAGCTCTGTGCCCGTGGCAGTGCCCCAGCACTGGGAGCTTTGGTCACCCTGGGTGGGGCACAGAAATTGTTGGTGATGAGAAGAAGGAGGGCAGAGGTGTGGGTGCAAGAGGCCCCTGCCCTCCCAGGGTTTGTCCCTGTGCCACCCCAGACAGAGAGCAGCCCTGCTCCTGCCCTTGGGAAAGAGCAGCACTGGCCCAGCAGGCAGCAGCCAGCCAAGAAGGGTTTTCTTCTCTCCCTGTGACCCATTCCCTGGATCCCAGCGCAAGGGAAGCTCAGCCCATGGGCACAGGGGTTTGGGCAGGGTGGGGACACAAGGCAATGTCTGTCCCCAGTGTGAGACAGCCCCAGGGTGCTGGGGTGGGAGTGAGGGCAGGCACAGTGACACCAACCAGCTTCTGTCACCTAAAACAATCCTTTTCTTTTAAAGGTGAAAAATGTCGAAGTTTTATTGACCTTGCCCCGGCTTCTGAAAAAGGTAAGACAGCACAGCCAAGGCTTCTTCCCATTTTACAGATTGCATCAGGCTTGTGTCTTGTGGTACCTGAGAGGCAGGGGAAGCACACAGGGAGCCACGTGCCATCCACATTACACAGCTGAAACAAGCACCAAGGCTTTGTGACAGCTCTTTGCTCACTTTATGCACACCTGTCATTTATTTGATCTTAACTCAGATGGCTTTTCTCAAGAAAAATAAAGATTTATACTGTAAGACAGATGTTTCCCTTCTTCCTCTAGTGAGGAAGGAAATGTTGTGTGGTCTCCTCAGGCCCCAGATGCTTCTTTGGTTGGTTTACCCTTGTGAAAAGTTATATATTGAAGTGCACAGAAGCAGGTTGTAACCATTTTTCTCACCCTGATATTGGAGTTTAATTGATTAAATATTGAGATTTCTTTCATTTTCAGAAGCAATTGACCCCACATTTGAACATATATAAGAGAAAAAAAATGTGTACAGCTCAATTAAAGTGAACTGAGCCCATCCTGGTCCCAGCTGATGAGATGCCTGATATATTTTGTCTGATCACTTGAGATAATCCCAAAACCTTTTGGGCACAAGGTGCCTTCCCCAGGCTTGGTGGAGCAGCAGTAAGTGGCGTATTTTAAGCAACAATTTTCCTTAATTTGCCTGAATTGCTGATCCACTGGAAAACGGGAAGAAAGGCAATTACTGCTAATAAAGCAGGGGGATATTGCAGGGAGAGAAACAGCCACAGAGCCTCTGTGAAATTCATTGTAAGCAAACCCAAATAAATTATGCACATAAGGGAAGAGCAAGCCTGGGATTAGTGTCGCTAATGGGCTCCGAGTTAAATCTCACACACACAAATGGGACCTTGGGGCACAAAGACACCAGCTCAACACTCAGCAACCACCAGAAAACAAACTCTGTGCTAGAAAACATTACAAAAGGACTCAGTGATGCCTTTTTGGGCTATCTAAAAACAGAGACCAGACAAAATCAAGGGAATAAAAAGCAGTTGTATTTATTGAAGGGCCTTCAGGTACATTTTGGGCAGACAAAGTCCCCCCAGAGGCTACACCCAAAAAATGCCATTTTCACACTTTTATAATCCTGGTCCATTTGAATACTGAGGGTTAATCTTCCAATTACAGGTTCAGGGAATGAAGTCCTTTACCCCAAGTTTGCTCTCCTCCAATTAACTTTTCTTTAAATTTCTGGGGCCTGAGGCAGTGAGGTGTCCTGGATTGCCAGCCCTGGAGAGGAATTGCTGTTCCTGACCAAAATGGGGAAGCAGCAGCTCACACTGTGTGTGGAGTTTAGAGTTATACACTAAAGAACTGCTGGATTATAAATATATGAAAAATATAAAAGCTCAAATCCTAAGGCATGGTCAGGAGCAGGGCAGAGAGCAGCTGAAAGCTGCACTTTTCTGTAATACAGTGGGGTATTCTGGGGCTTTTTAGTGTAGCTCCCAGAACAGCAGTGAGGATAATCAAAGTTCTGGAAAGTTCTTCACTAGGATGTGAGTAGGGCTGGATCCTGGGGAGGGGAAGCTCCCTGCCTTTCCCATCCCCAGGGCTGTGGGCACAGCAGACACCAGAGCAAGCACAAGGCTCCAAAGGCACTGGGGTGGTTTTCTGCTTTATCCCCTTTCTGTGGAACCTCATCATGGTGCATAATGCTTGGTGGCATCACCCACACACTTTCCAAAACAGCATTTGGTGCTTTACTTTTAGGATTTCTTTTGGTTGTGTGAAATGCTGTCAGCATTTTTTTTTTTTTTCCAGGAGAATTTTAGAGTTGCTGCATGATGTCAGTGCATATTTCTAGATGATTCTATTTTTCTTTTTTGTGGAAGGAAGGTTCTTTCTGTGTAGTGTTATAAAGAAAATTCTATCTATTTCAGAAGACTTTCCATGGAGTTGTAAGGCATATTGACAGAAAGAGAGGGGAATGCTTTGTCAGAGATGGAAAGTGCTGACCATCAAACTCACAAATATAACCAGGATAAATTCCACAACTGTACATCAAGTTGGACATGCAACATGGTTAATCTGGAATTTTCACCATCAGTCTTGTACTCTCCAGAGCTACTTTCACCACATGTGATGAGAAAATTGATGCCTGATTTACCTTCATTGAAGAATTCTTTAATGTCTTGACTAATCTGCTCTTTTCCAGTTAGAAGGAACTTCCCGTTCCTTTAATTTCTTCATCCCCTCTCTCAGCATTGACTTTAGTGGTCAGAGGTTTATCAACTACTCAGTTCCAGCCAGCCCAAGCCAATGAGAAAGGATGAAATACAGTGAATAGCATTTAATAATAGAAATAATAATAATAGAAATTTTAGTTCAGTTCAAACATTGTGGTTTTCACAGGCAATCGTAACTGGGAAATTTAGGACTAAACACCTTCACAGTGAAACTGCAGCTTATTCACTTTCTGTACATATTCTTACCATCTCTTACCACCCAAAAGCGGTTGTTTATCTGAAATTTCTCTGCAATACAAGCTCCATTACTGCAGCTGAGCACTCAGGTTTCCCAAAGTTTTCCTTTTAGTTGGTTTTCCATGATCCAAAGATCCCTGTCTGACCAACTCCTAAGCTAAATACAGGCTCTTGAAGCCCATGCCTTTTTCTGAGAGCATTACCTTTCACTTTTAAGATGTGTTAAGAACAAACTCAGTGTAGTTGCACAGCCCATCTTTGCTTGAGTCCACCACCAATTAACAGCAAGGTGGTGTTAAACTCCTGCAGATTATTTAAAACCCTCTGATATTGGGGGGGAAAAAAAATCTATCGTAAAAACTCACAGTAAATAAAACCATCCATGAGGATGTCTAGTCACATCCTTACCACAAACCTTGCATTCATAAATGAAAATTCTTACAGTAAAAATCTAATAGTTTATGGCTGAGCTTCCTATCTTTATGCATGAGTGCTGATCTCCAGTGTAGCTGGAAGCTGTATCTCTGATCAGTTATTGTACCCTTTTCATATAGCTCACCAACGACATCTACTAAAAGGAGGCAGCAAAATTTGGGGCAAACAGACCCACAGTATGGTATAAATAAGCATTTCCAACCCACACTAGGAGAGCTTTTTCCTGCATTTAAGGCAGCTGCCAGCAATCTGTCAGAACCTCATAAGCCTAACATTGAATTTATTAGCTGTTGCTGGTTCTTAGTGCCAAAGCTGCTTAGCAAAATCAGCTTCATGATGGTAGATATTAACTAGAAAAAAAACATTTACATTTGCTATTGATAAAAATGATAGAGCAATAGCTGGTTACAGTGGCCAGGACTTTTAATGGGCTCTCACAGAGCAGATGTTGGGGTGCACAAACGCTCTAATTTTCACTACAGATGTGAGCAGTAAGACAGCAATTACTTCCAAAAGGAGTTGGAAGGGAGCTCTCAAAGTAGGCTGGACCTGGTATTTCAGTTCCCAATTGCTTCTGGGATATTCTCCCCAGAACTTAATGGAAGTTTTGTTGCTGCTGGATATTTTGCTGCCTGAGGAAGGAAAGGGTGACCTATTCAGCGAGGGACATTTCTGTCCCTGTTGTGGTGCCCCTCCAGAACACTGAGGCTGGCACACTCCTCACCACTCCCCCTCTCATGGTACCTTCTGCCATCCCTTTCCCATGGCCTCACATCTGTGCCCAAGAGAAATCCCAAGAGGCCACAGAGGATACTTCCAAAAAGAAGAAACCAAGGCCAAAAATTGCACCTGGAAACCATGGCACCACAATGGTCCCATCAAATGATCAAATGATCAGATAAATGGCTTCAGTGACTCGATAACACCACAGCTGGACACATCCACAGGTGTTCCTCCCCCTGCCTGGGGCTGTGTGGGGATTCCAGCTCGGAATGCCTCACTGCCAGCTGTCAGCCCCAGCCAGAGGGTGAGCCCAGCCCAGCTCCTTGGGCAAGAGAAATCAGTGCTGGAGGCATTTTGCTGGAGAAGAGCAGGGCTTTGCAGGAAATGTGGTGCCCAGGAGAGTTTCTGGGATGGAGGCTGTGACTCTGCAAGCACCTGGAGTGCCCACAGCATGGAAATGAGGGGCTGTGGCCTGAGGAGCCCTGAGGGGCAGCTGCTGCAGGAACAGGCTCAAATGTCAGTGTTGGCTCACAACTTAGAGATGGCCACACAAACACAGGGCAGGATTCCCAGGGCAAGCACCTCACAGATGTGCTACAGCCTGGTCCAGGTCACTGCAATGCTCTGCAGTACCTGTTTTTGTGGAACAATTCCCACATGGAATGGCAGGGCAGCAGGCCATCAGTAGCTGCACTGCTTCCTACTATTGATAAACTCACATGCAGAAAATAAACAAGGCTTTTCAGAGACCCCAGAGGCTGGAGCAAGGCAAGATCCTACAGAAGCAAAATGCTCATGGCTAGAGAACATTGAACAGTCCAAAATCTTACAGGGGGGGGCTTTTGAAATGAGAGACTGTCCTGGCAGAGGTAGGAGATGCCTCCACACAGCCTGATGGTGCATCCTGGAGAGATGAAGCAATAACAATTCTGTATTGCCTAAAAGGTGGCTGGCAGAGCTAAAGTAGCACATGGCAAACAGCAAGTAAACAAATCAAGTCTCACCTAAACACAGCGCAGAAAAAAGAGAAAGCTAAGCCAGTTCTGTACATGCTCCTAAACCAGCACACCAACAGCAATTAATGAGAAGAGAAAAACTGGATGCCTGATTTTAATGGATCCTGACATAATAGGTGTACCAGAAATTTGATGGGAAAAAGATAATTAGAGGGACAATAACGTCTTGGTGCTGATTACACTGAAAGACAAAGCAGATGTCATGTACTCAAGCTGAATCAGAATAACAAGGTAATGTCATTAATGAGCAACACAATCTCTGTGGATGGATTCCATGTTCAGATAAAAATGCAGAATTATGTTAGTGATCACCTCTTGGGACACCTTCAGAGACAGCAGGGTTAAACTTGATAACAGAGAGGGTGTAAGGACAGAAAACAAAACAGCAGGAGCACCATGCACAGACCAAGAAATGTTATGCATGGTGTAGAGACAGAATTTGGACATGAGCATGGAGAAATCAGTGGGAAACTTGTTACTCTTGACTTACCCCTGCACTTGATTCAAAATGTTAGTAAGAGATCCCTTGCATGGCTGACTAACACATTCAGCATCCTTCAGAAGCAATAAAAGTGTTTTTAGAAGTTGTGAAGAATGGAACCCAAGAAAAACAAGAGCTGATTAAAATACATTAAAATGTTCAGCTAGAAGGACAACTGAAGCTTGAAAGCCTGAAAACCAGTGGATACACTGCAGGCCTCTGAGGCATGCACAAACCCTTCCCAGTCGCTGAGTGACTGAGAGCAAGTGGCAGATAATGATCAGTGCTGATAAATGCGAGGTGGGGAACATGAAGAGTCATCCTACCTTTACATATATAGTGATGGGTTCTGAATTAGCTTTTCCCCTCAGGATAGAGTTCTTGGAGCGATGACAGACACTTCTATGAAAACATTAATTCACTGCTCTGCAGAGATTAAGATGAAAAAGAAATATTAGGATCAACGTAGGAAACAAAGAACAAAACAAAAAAGTCACCATGCCACCACAATTATTCATGATGTACCCACCTGCAGCTCCCTGTGAACACCTCTCATCCCTCCCCTGCCAGCCCCAGCTCAAAGCACTGACAATAAAATTTAAAGACAGAGAGAAAAGTGACATTTATGGTCAAAAATAGAGAAATAATTGTTTGTATGAGAAGGACAACGCAGAGCAGATTTCAGGCTAGCAAAAAGACAAACGAGATTTGCAACAGCCAAGTTAAAAAACAAACCTCCTTTTTCAGATATTCCCAAGAAGAAAAACAGAGGATCAGTTTTCAAAGAGGCACTCTTAGAGACCTGCACCAGTAAAAATAAATGTAACTGGCTCTCCCCAAAGAACTGTACACTTTCCAAAACAAGCTCTATATTCTCCTTTAATACTTCTTATTGCATTATTGTTCATATATCTGCAATAGGGTAAATCCATACCCCCACAGAAAAATACCTGTGCACTTGTCATAGGAGAGCTATGATTAAGTGTGCAGGAAAAAAATGTGTTACTTGTATTTTATCTGTGTTTTCTTACACATCTGTTATGAATCACTGAAGTTAGTTTTAAAAGGCAATTAGGCACACAAAGATCAAACCATTCTTACCAGCAGAATTCAAGCTAAATTCCGAATTACTGAAGGAGGAAACAGTCTTGTTTTTCACCCTGGGGATGTCAAAGACATGGGGAGCACTGGTCTGAACATCACTCATTTCTCAGCCCAGTGCTGAGTGTGGAACTACATCACAGGCCCTGCACTGGTGCTCTTCAAAGGGAAACGTTGAGCCCAAATATATTTAGTAAGGTGCATGGGATAGACCTCCTTTAGAGCATTTTTCATCATCTTTTCCACTCTCTTGCTCTGCTCATTATATTACTACTACACCAGGAAAAAGAGAATGTGGATACAAAGATATCCCACAGTCTGCTCAGTACCAGGCACAGGATTCAATCTGCTCGATGCCAGAGCCATCAAAAGTCACAGAAAACACATCATCACATTGAAGAGAATCATTTTGTGAGTCACAGCTCCACCTCACCTTCCAGAATAAAGAAGCTAATGAAGAGCTAAAGCTAAACAAATTCAAAACTCAGCTTTTCCTCTCTCCCTTCAGCAGCGTCAGGAGTTTCTCCTCTGCTTTCCCATGTTCTGCAAAGTCTCCTGTCGGGGTGCCAGCCCTTTGGCTACCCTTTCTGCCTGATTTGGTTGACCAGAACAGGCAGCTTTAGGTAGCTGAGGTGACACTGAGGGTCAGGAAGTGTCCCTGATGGCTCTGTGGTGTGCCTCCCGCAGCGTTTCCCCTCTGCAGCACGAGAGGCGCGGGCAGATGGTCGGCTCTGCTGTGACGCATTAACCAGCAGCGCTCGGTCCCGCTGCCAGCCACAACAACATGCTCAGGGTTTATTCTCCTCACCATCCTTTATTGATCACTCCAGTGTTTCTGGCCTGTAATTCCCAGTATTGGAGTAGCAGAGGAGAGCAGATGACTAAAGCCATCCGAATGGCACTGGAAGAGAGAGTGAGATTGACGTGAAGCTGGCCTTTCCGCTCTTCCAAAACAACAAAATGTGCACAACATTTCTCAGTGTGTGCCCATTTGCCCTATTTTTTCCTCTCCTCTCTCTTGAAGAAGAGAGATTTAAGCAAGATCCAGGTGTCAGTTCCAAGTCTGAAAAAGCAGAGAAACGAGTCAAGAAACACAAGGACAGAAAAAAACAGATTAGGAGACACATGAGCAGAACTTCTTGTTGCTGCTAACATGAGCAAGGGTAACAGCTCCCCATGTCCCTGGCTGCCATGGTGTGAATGGAGAACAAGGAGGAGAATAAAATGACTTTGCACAAAGAAGAGACGAGCCCTGCGGGGCTTCCTCTGTGCAGGTTCACAGCAGCCAGAGCCAGGGCTGGCCCTCAGACGTGGTTCTTCTCCTCCCACACGGGGTGACATCTGTCTAGTTGACTTCTCACAGCCTCTTGTGGTTTCCCTGTGTGTTGTGGCACCCCAGGGGTCTTGGGGACAATGACTGGGAGCTGCAGGGTGGGAGCAGCACTTTCTCCCCACGTAGCAGCAGCAGTGTCTGGGTTAGCACTGCCAGTGGGGAGCTGAGAAGGTTCCACACTCTCCAGGACAGCATTGCTTGGGCACTGATGTCTCCTCAGCTGCTCAACAATGCAGCACTGGCTTGTCCTTCAAGTGCCACGCTCTTGATTTCATCCTAGTCGGGCACGAGGATCTCAGTGGTTATTTAGGAGCACACATTGCTCAGCTCCACGGCTTTGAGCAGACAGAAGGCTTTTTGTCACATGATGAACTGTGATGCAGAAAACCCCCCAAAGCTTCTTCTTGCCTGCATCAGACTTCCTCAGATGGCTCAGGGCTGAACTGGCAGGGGTGACTGGAGCTGGTGTCTCACCAGACAGACCCTGGCTGTCAGGGCAGACGTGTGACACTGAGTGATGAGGAGTTCCAAACCTCTCCCAGAGCTCTCTGGCTGCCTGCAGCATTGTCCAGCCTGGCCACCTGCTCAGGGACAGCGTGGCAGAGCGTGGCAGCCCAGTGAGGCTGCTTTGGTCACCCCCCTGACCCCACGAGGGCAGCTCTGCTCTGGGAAGGGCGGGGATGCAGCAGCCACAGATCCACAGGGAGCACAGGCTGAGGCAGTGGGTGTTCCTAAGGAGGATGAATTCCCACTGAGGCATTCTGAATGTCAGCTTGCCCCAATTAGGAAGCTAATTTTCTGTCTGAAAGGGCCCTCAGAAATCGATACAGGTTCCAGACCATTTCCTCTTGGGCAGTGCTGAGGAAGGCTGGGCTTTCAGCAGGCAGTGTCACACAGCATGGCAGGTACTACACTCATTTATGGGTTTCTTTATGCTGGATAATGTCCAAGCCACTCTCCAAAATGCATGACAGACACTTCAAGGCACACAATCCCTGCCTTTGCTGGGTATGACATGGTTAACATGACTGAGCAACATTCTTCAGGAACAGCAATATGACTTTCCCTGAAGAAATCCTTTAAGAGCAAACAGCTCATGTTTATGGATTCAAAATGCTTTGAACTTGCCTAGCAATCCCTCTGCTGGCCACCTCTTCAGTATTTCCCTGAGAACATGCACCAACACTGGATCTTTGACAGTCATTTCCATGGCCTGACCAGCCTGAAGGAGCCTCCAGAAGAAGATTTCATTATTTCATCTGGAGATAGGACCTCTGGCGTCAGATCCCGTTGGCATAGCGAGCTGGCACCAAAACCCAACTTTTCTGATGTGACAAGTATGCATCAAATTCCATGGCTGCATGTGACTGTAGGTGGTAGGAGGTATAGATGTGATCTAAACTCTCCAGAACTGGTTTGTTGGCCACACTAATCTCAAAAACTCAACAGTAATTGAAATTATGGAACTTTGGCATTCCAGAAAGAGCAGCAAATGTTTCTTTATCATCCTGTGCATAATCCAGATGTTAGCTGAGTTTTGGTGTTTCAATCCAAATTGCTAACAAGCCTGAGAATGGTTTATTTAATGCAACACAAGAACCACCTTGGTGTTCTGTGGGGAGGGAGCACAGAAGAACGTGTCAGGCTTGGCATGCCTCAGTTTAACCAGAGCTCTCATGGAAAAGATGCAGTGAACTGTTGCAGGTTTGTGTCAGGAAATGGCAGTGGATTTGAACAAGGAATGAACTTGGGGTCAAACTCAGCTCAAACCTCCTGGAAGTCATTAACAACGCTGTTCTTTGGGTTCCTTCATCAGGAACTCACTGAATACCTCAAGTTCAGCAGAATTCCCATGGCTTTTCCCAGAGTCCCTGTTCCACAGGAAGCTCAGCACTGGAGCTCCCTGCCTCAGGCTCCATGGTGGGAGGTGACAGCGTGCCCACCCACAGCGGCCAGGGCTGACCTGAGATGGTTTCAGGCTCTGGGAGGAACTTTGAGACTCATTGCAGGCTGAGGTAAAGGTTCTTTCTCTCACTGGCAAAAGGAATGTTCCATTTGTTTCACCCATTCAGGGCTGTCTGCAATATCCCTTTTCTAACATCTCGGTTCAGGTGGATGCACTCAAGTTGATCTTTGCAGAGACCCACTCAGATCTATGGACCTTCCTCCAAAATGCTGCTGCTCTCTGCTGTCAGACAGCAAGGCAAGGCACTGATCCTGCCAGATGCTTCATGGAGTACTCGAGTGCCTAAAACCCCCATGATCTTGTGGGTGACAGTTCTCCTCTCTGTCACAATGAAGAGGATGTCCACTTCACTGGAGAGTGCTGGAAAATTAATTTCCTTGTAACAATGCTGCTGCAGGGGCTAGGCCCTTGAGGAGGTGGCACTGGTGCTTCCCACCAGGAGCTCTCACATATTGATTAGGAAATAATAAAGCTCAGAGACACAAAGTTCTTTAATGTCCCAGCTACTGCACTGATCTTCTTCCTGCCATGAGGTCAGATGTGAGGAATGTGATATGATTCCTTCTGATGCAGGAGCCCTATGATATAAGTTGATTTGTATGAAATCTTTTGGTGAGTCCCATCTTTTTAATCTCAGATTCTGAGTGAGAAGCTGAGCCCAGGTCCTGGACTTTCAGGGATTTTGCTTCACAGGCAGCTTGTCCTGAAGGAAAAGCCTCACAATCGGCGGTGCTGTCTGTGACATACAGCGTGTCTGTGGGGTGGGAGCAAAGATCCAAGGTGCCCCACAGGACACAGAAGTAGCTCTGTCATTGTCAGCAGCACTGCTGAGGAGTGACAGACTGGCTGGTGGAGAAGCACCGGGGACAGAAATGGCAGGAAAAGGTGTGTTAGAACAGGAGGTGCTGACGGTACTGATATCAGTGGTCATCCAGATCACAGTGCCCATCTCCCTGCAGCTTCTCAGACACCAGGATGACCAGGACAACAAGCTGATGTGCCACAGACACGTGTCAGGACAGCCAGACAGGTCCCTGTCAGCTCCTGGCCAGCACAGAAGGGAACATGCAAACCCAGCAGGTTTTTCTCACCTAAAAAAAGCCCAGCAGGCGTGAGGAGGACTTGACAGCTGTCATCCTCTGCATTATTCCAGGGAATCCTGGAGAGATTGGCTGAACACATCGTGTCTCTCAGTGCCTGCACGCTGGGTGGGCTCCTGGCACACAGCCACCCTCGTGAGAATGTGCAGGAGCACCACTGACACCATTTGGGGCTCAGTTTTGCTTTCAAGTCCAAGGCTCTCCTTTCCTGGGAGAGCTCACGTTGGAATGTCCTGGGGACATCCCAGCTGGGCTCCTCCCCAGCCCCTTCCCTGCACAGGCAGCAGGGGGGTTGTTGAACAAACAAACAGGCATAAACAGGATGAAGACCAAAAGATGAGAGGAGTCTGTTGATGGATGAGAGGACAGATCCTCATTTACAGGCCATACAGGTAGAACTCTCTAAGTGAGCCAAGAACTGACTCTTCTGAAGGAAAGATTTTTCATAAAAGCTGAGTTAGGCCAGACAGATCCCTGGGGCAGAGGACACAGGCTGGAGGGGAGCAAGCAGACAGAAAAGATGACAGCAGAGAAGATTGGAAAAGAGAAAAATCCCCTGGAGATCTTCTTCCCTGTCACCTGGAATGACTGAGGTCCCCTCAAGAGAAGGAGCTCTCAACTTTGCAGGAAGGAGGCTGTAAGAGGTTGTGAGTGGAAGTGATGCCAAGTGACTGCCTCATGAATCTCATGTTGAGGGAGGAGCAGTGGGAGATCACTTCACCATCAGCACAGAACAGAAAGACTCTGTCTCCTGAATTAATAACCTGAAGCAACTGTTCTGCTTCAGGCAGCCACAGGAAAATGCAAAATTCAGACAGAGGTTGCATTTTCTGGGTGTTATTATTTCAGATGAAATTCAAAATCAAAGCAGGACAGGATATAGAACTATGCAAATACTGCACGTGGGACTTGTCTTTCCCCACACTGGATGCACTAAAAAAAGGCACAGAGCAGGTACTCAGTTACACCAATAAGACAAGAGAGTTCCTTGGTAGATATGAACAGGGCCCCAAAAAAGTAGTAATTGATTATGCCTCCCACAGCAAACTCACCCAGCCTTTGTGTCTCATCAGAAAAAACGATTTACAGGAGAGCAAAACTCACGTCTCATTGAGCTTTTCATCATTTCCTTGCAAGGGTATGCCGCTGGCAAAGCCACTCTTGTCCCAGCCTGTGGGAAGGGAAGCCAAAGCACTCCCTGTGGCACCAGCCACACACTCAGGTGTTCCTCCCTCCTGTTCCTTTCTCCTTCCTTAGGAGAACAAAGGACACCAGCAGGGCCCCCAGGCCCTCCAGGCTCAGCTCCCCTGTCCCTCTGAACGTGTCCCCTTGCAATGGACACAGGAACCCAGGTGCTCCCACAGGGACATGTGCACCTCCCCATCCCCCTGCCCTTCCCACAGCCACTGCACTGGAACCTGCAGCACCAGCTTCAGGCACTGCCTCACAGTGGGCAACAGGCAGAGTGTGTCTAGATAGCCCTGAGCCCACCAGCTGAACCCCCAGAACCATCCACCAAACCCCCAGAACCACCAACCAAACCCCCAGAACCATCAACCAAACCCCCAGAACCATCAACCAAACCCCCAGAACCTTCCACCAAACCCCCAAAACCATCAACCAAACCCCCAAAACCATCCACCAAACCCCCAAAACCATCAACCAAACCCCCAGACCCCTCCCACGGGGCTGCACTCCAGCTTCTTGCTCCCCTCTCTGTGGGTACATCCAGGATTACCCTGGCCCAGGAGCAGAAGCCAGCATCTGTCCTTGTTAGATTTCATGTGGCTGGTGACACACCCAAATCTACCAAGATCTCCTTCTAAGGACTGTCCCCTCTCAAAGGACTCCAGGTCTCCTCCTGATATGGGCTCATCACAAGAAAACCTCCTTAAGTCTCACTTCCTTAAGTGTGTCCAGATCATTGATAAAAACATCCAAGAGAATTGTCCCTAAACCTGAGCCTCACCAGCCTGGTGCTACCCCATGGGCTGCAGCTCCCTGAGCCCTGTTGTTCCCCCAGGGAAGCAGAGATGGAGCCACACCACAGTGGTGAGCTGCAGACACTGTCTCAGCACTGCCCTGGTGTGCACAGAGCACCTGTGAGGGTCCACAAGGGTCCACTCAGGCCAATAAACACCTGGGCAGGTCTGTTGTGCATTAATATTTCAAGTGCAGACCAAATGAATTACAGCTCATCAGTTAGGGCTCTCTGCAGGTTTACGTCATCTAATTCTTCCAAACTCAAATCATTCCATCATTCTCTCATCACAGATGCTGCTGGTTTGAGAAAATGAGGCAAAATCCCTTCTAAACCCTGTTGTATCTCAGAACAACACCCTTGCTCTCTCTCACTTGCATTCCTTTTTGGAAGAGTGTGCCAGTTGCCTGATACCAAATTGACTAAGAGGAGTGAGATAAGCAGCTGTTTGCTGTTGATGGATGCAATATTGCACACACAGCCGCTGTGAGCAATTAAAAGCTTTATTTATTGCTATCTCTGTAGTGTGGTTTAAGAACTCAAAAGGTCAGCTACAGTGGCAACAACGAATAGCACATATTAATTAGATGTAATTATAAAGATGAATTCCCAGACAAAATATGAGCTGGGATCAGCCTGGTCACCAAGAGGACACTCAAATATTTGATAGAAGTGAGACTGCATATCTGGTTTGATAAGCTGGACTGTAGGCTTTATCACACATGTGCTCTTGCAGTGAGGAGAGAAGGTATTAATATAAGTGAAGCCTGTAGCAGTCTCTATGGTTACAGCTAACATTTTCTAATATAAGCCATTGTCTTCAGATGCTTAACTTTCCATGTTTCAACTGCTTAGGCTGAAATTTTCCATCACTGCTCATTGTTTCCAGGTGAATTCTCTAGCAATCAGGTTAGCAAATGTACTGGAGAATTCGAGCAGATTCTCATGCTGAAACAGCAATTGGAAATTGGGCAGGGACTCAATCTTATCATCTGTTCCCATCCTCTCCAATTTACCCCATGGCTTGGTGACTTTCAAAGACTCAGCAGATCCTGCTGGAGGTTTTGTGCTGGAATCCCAAAGGTGACATCTCCTGCTGGTGCATCAGTCCCTGCTGGGCACTGCCCCGTGCTGCCAGAGCCCTGCCCTGAGCACTGCCCCCGGGTCCTGCAGAGCCCAGACACAGCCCTGGCTCTCTGGGGCTCAGGAAACTCGAGCCAGACCCAGGTTTGCATCTGCAGCTCCTCAGCTGAGCATGTTACAAACATCTGTGCCCACCCTGCTGCAATTGTGGCAATTTCTGTGCACAGAGCCTGTGAGGTGGATCCAAACACCCCCAGAGAGAACAGCCATCCTCCAGTTTCTAATAACTGCCCCCAGCACTAGGCGGTGGCAAGAATTTTAAAACATGGATTGAATATATTTTCTTTGTGGAAAAGCGGTATCCAAGCCTGTCCAACTCCCACCAGCACACAGCCAGCCAGGTGTCCTGTGCCATCACCTCCCTGTGTGGTGGATTCTGCTCTCTAAACTGTGGCACAGGTGGGAAAATTAATTCTGTGAGCTGTGCCTTGGCTCAGAGGAGCCAAGAGGTTCTCACACGTACCCACAGAGGTTCTGGAGCCAAGCTGAGCAAGAACAAGCAGCAGCTTGTTCTTTTTGCAGTGTCTTTACCACCCTGCCACTCTTCACATCTTCATTCGCAGCTTTTTCTGGTTTTCAGAGTTTGGGCCATGGTTTGATGAGTTTAAACTCTGTGAATCACAGAATCATTAAGGCTGGAAAAGACCACCAAGATCATCAAGGCCAGCCTTTCACCAAATGCCCCCATGCTCCCAAACCACATCAGGCAATGCCACCTTTACTTGTTTTCTGAACACTTCCAGGGATGGTGACTCCACCACTTCCCTGGGCTTAATAACTTTTTCAGTAAAGAAATTTTTCCCAATATAGAGTGGATGTGATAAACATTTAAAAAAAAACAAACCAAAAAACAAAAAACCCAAATTACAATTAGCGACCTTAAAAACCAATTGTTTTACAAAAATTCCTAATACACAGTTACTCCTAGATATTCCCAGTTTCCTAATGAGTTTGTGCCAACTTTAACCTCTGGAAAGCATTCCCCAAGTAACGAGTGGTTGCTGCTCTTTGCCCCCAGGTGTGCTGTGGCTCTCAGTGGTGTCCGAGGTGTTGTACATCATGCTGTTGGTCGTCGGGTTCAGCCTCATGTGCCTCGAGCTCTTTCATTCAAGCAGTGTCATAGATGGGCTCAAGTTAAATGCCTTTGCTGCTGTCTTCACTGTGCTTTCAGGTATGAACCTCCCCTTCCCCTCTGACCACCACAAAGTAAAATTCTACAACTTTGAAAGAATAAAAGACCGGAGGCTCCAAGACTCTCTTATCCCCATTTAGCTATCGCAATTTTTCACTGTAATTTTTTGTTCCTTTGGCACAAAGACTGCATGATAAATTCTCCTCTTGCCAGGGAGAAGTGAATATCCTCCTTCCTGATTTCACAGCAGCAATGCAGTAATTATCCTTCCCGCACAGCCATTACCACAGCTCCAGCCTCAGCTCCATTTGCAGCATCATCACACTCATTTTCCAGAGGAAAATTAAAAACACGTAACACTGAAAAGTCTTTTTTCTTTGCTAATCCTGAAAGTAGGTGAAGGCTGGAAAACCAAACAAAGGAGCTCATCTTGTTAATTAACAAAATTGAGACTGAAAAGGGTTCTAATAATGGCACTGAGGAGCAGCCCCAGGAGCGGTCTGGGACATGTGCATCTCTCAGAACAACTCCTTCGGGCTGTTTCTGTGCTCAGGCTGAACCTGGGGCTCCTCACCATATGAACTTGAGAAATTCACTTCTCTAAAATAGGTCAAGCCATGTGGTTAAGTGCCCCTTCACTTCTGTGAGGCTTTTTCTGGCTAAAACCCCCACTTTCCAGGATTTCTACAAGCAGCCAGGGTGCCTGTGCCAGTGCTCCTGCACGGACCTCTGTGGAGGAAAGAATTTCTGCAATAGAAATGCATTTTATTCTGCTGCATTTCAGGCTGGAAGACATTACAGCAGGCAGTGCATGTCCTGGGAAGGACTTTGTATCTTCAGGGATAGCTGCAAATGGTGAAATAACAACAAAGAGGAAAGGTCAGAAGTAGAACTGAGTGACAAAGAAATCTGATTAGAACTGCCAAAGCATATTTTTCAGCTTTGGATATAATTTGGAACTTAGGAAAAAAAAAATCAGTTCCATTTTCAAAATCAAACTATGTGGAATTCTTCAGCATTCAATCAATTACTTCCATGTTGTTCCTCTCTCCCTTCACCACTAACTGCAGTTTTAAAGTTTTGTAAGAAGGATGAAGTTTTCTTTCCTACACAACTTTCTATTTTTATTTTGGCCTTCCCTCTTTCTAAGTACATTGCCAAGATAGTCCAAATATAAACTTCAAAATTTTACAGGGAAAAATGATAGAGGAATTGAAACAGGGATAAAACCCCAAACCCCAGAACACTGCTAGCTGTTCTGTTCAATGACAGGGATATCAGAGGAAAGAAGAAAACTCTATTTATTTAAGCTTAGCATATTTATAATGACATAGCTTAATAGAAATTAGGTAATGAAAAGGACTTTCCATTGGAGCATAACACTCCTCATTAAATTCATGCTTGAGTTCCCTCATAAAAGTGCAATGAGATCTCCACATTCTTATAGCTCAACATGTAAAGGCCAGGAAAAAATATCCCAACAGTGTGGTCACTGTTGCTGTTCCTATGAGCCACTAAAAAATACCCCACAACATCACAATTTTGGTATCCCCCTTAACCTTACACACACTAAAAAACTGCATATGTCTCTCATGTAATATTAATAATAAAACTTTTTAATTAACATTATATATTCCACAAATAGTATTTCCAGTAAAAAAGATCAGAAAATGCTTTAAAATACATTGTCTTTTCCAAATTTCCTTCACCTCCAGCTTTCCAAAGTTCCTTAATTTCTCCCATTGCTGACACCCCCAAGCAGCTCTGCTCCTGCAGGGCTCAGGATCTCAAGCCATCCCTGAACGATGGGAGTTTCTGCACTGCCAAGCACTCCAGCATCACCAGGATTTTCCATCTGCAAAGCCTTCCTGCCCTGGAGCCCGGGTGGGCACAGGCTTTGTGCCCTCCCTGCCCAGCCTCAAACAACCAGCTGGGGGAAAAGATGATGCTGGGCACGGAGCTTTTGTTAATTTGTGTTACAGGCAGCTCATTGCAGCTCATTAAAGTGTACAGCAAAAAGGACCAGAGGGTTTCCCCATGGAGAAAACTTGGCAAGGCACAGCTAAAATAGACCAAACCAAAAGTGAATGAAGCAGCACAACAGAAGATTTGCATTATTCTGTTTTAGTTTGGATGAGGCATAACAGCACCAGCAGCTCTGCCAGCTGCAGGTCCAGCCCCATCCTGCCCCAGCAGATAAAACAAAACATGTTTCCAGTGTTTTCTGGTGACCCCCTCCTCACCTTGGACCTGTGAGTGTCACCTCAGCCTCCCACACAGGCACAGGGCTGGAGGTGGCTGAAAGCCTGTGCGAGGTTTGTGTGACAGAACCCAGCAGCTCAGCCCTGCTGAGGCTGTGTCAAACCTCCTGCTGCCTCTGAGTGGCTATGACAGGTCTCAGGGCAGGCTGTAGTATTTTATTAGGGTTGAAAAATTACTGACAGGACATATAGAAACAGCAAACTCCAAACTTAAGATCAAGGCATAACTGTCAGCTGAAGAAAAATCCACTGATTTTAAAAGTTCAGCAAGCTCCCAGTGCATTCCAGAAATTAAATACAACCAGAAAGAAGCAAGGTGTGCAGCACTTTGCTGTGCTCCCATTAGGCCACCCACCCTGCCCAAATCTCATTTCTCCTGGAGTGAATTGCTCTTTCCACCTCCTATCTTTGCAGCGTGTCACTCCAACACGAGGCAGATGAGAAAATCACCCCAGCTCCCTGTAACACAATGTCTTCCCTCAGCCTCTGCAGTTGTTTGTATCCAATCTGACATTTGTCTTGCTGAAGGTCCTGTTCAACATGCCCACAACACAAATATTCCCCAGCTTCCCTCCCCCATAAGTGCCCTGAATCATCCACATGGCTCGGACTAATGGAGTGGTTTCGGTTCTGAGAGTAGGAAGGAAAGAAGAGCCAAAAATTGGGTGTAGCTGGGGGAGGGAAATCAGGATCTTCCAGGTACAGGAAGGGCAACTATGGAACAAGTCAGATGGTCAGAGAGAGCAGTGAATGAGCAGTCAAAGTGTAGCACACAGACCTCACGGTACCCACCATGGCAGAATATTGATATTTCTAAGCGCCTTGAACTTGCCACTGCAGCACAAGAGGCCTTTGCACTTCTGTAGGTCCAAGAACTATTTGGGATGTATTGATCCAGCCCCACCTCCTTAGCCTGAACCCTTTCCAGGGCTCACTGGGATCATCATTCTGCAGTGCCCAGGTGCCATGGCAGGAACATCCCAAATTACTGTAGCTAGAAAATTCTCCAAGCCTTGGAGCTGCTCCTGACCACCACTGCTTGAAAAGTGGGCTTTGGTTTTCCTCAAAGGTGTGTTTAAATATAAAGTTCAGGTGGGTTTTTTTGTGTTTAAAATGCAGGACCACAGTGGTCAGCTAAAGGCAGAGGCACCCAGGCCACCCTGTGGTTTCCTGCAGCCTTGTTCTTTAACGTGTCACTGAAAGTCTAACACATTGATCCTCACCCAGCTGCACTCCTCCCAGAGAGCTCTAACAGTGTCAGGAGAGCATCACCAGCCCTGCACCACCAAAAGTGCCCCAGTGGTGTCCTGTCACCACACACCGGGAGAACCAAGCTCACTTCACTTCCTGGTGCAACTTCCAAGTGTTCTACAAGTGTTCAAATTCATAAATCTGAGCAATTGCTGGGACAAAATACAGTCGTGTGGTGTGAGCACACTGAGCCTGCACTGCCTGCAGAAGCCTCTCCCCATCCTCTCACCTGTCTGTGATGGGCTGTGAGAGAGCTGGGGGTGGCACAGCCCTGCTTTGCAGCAGCAGGGTTGGTAGGGATGCTCATTGTGCAACATTTTCTTCAACGATTTTCTTTCTTCAACTCCTCTTTCAATTGAGAATTCAGAATGATGTAAAATAATGAGCTCTCAGTCACATCTTTCCTCTGCCCATGCAGCTCCCTCCTCCACAGCAGAACAGGAGGCATAAAAGTACAACAAAGACTTTTTTGGAGCTCTCAAAGCACTTCCAGCAGTAGCTCCCTCAAGAATAATAAAATACATTTGGCACAAAAATTCCTGTTCTAATCCCTGCTTCCCAGGTCTCTTGGGGATGGTGGCACACATGATGTACACTCAAGTTTTCCAAGTGACAGTCAGCCTTGGGCCAGAGGACTGGCGACCACATTCCTGGGACTATGGATGGTCCTTCTGGTAAGTGTCACCCCCAGTTCATCTCTTTTCTCTTTGGAGCTGTTCCATCAGCCTGTTGGGACATTGCAGATGTCACCTCCCTTTGTCAGGAACACCCCTGTGGATTTGCAGCTGCCAGACCTGGCCCCAGGGCCGTGCAGATTTGGAGGTGTGGGGGACAGTTGTGGTGGCTGTGCAGCAGCAGCTGTGCTATCAGCAGGTACAGAGCACTTGTAAATAAACAGCACCCACAATTACCAACACAGATTGAGCACTCTCATTAAAGTTCAATTTAGGAACATAATTGCCATGGCATTTCTGAGACTTTTTTTTCTTCTTTTTTTTTTTTTTTATTCCCCTTGTTTTTAATTAATGTCTCAGTTGAACCTTACGGTGCAGCTTTGAACACAACTGCAGAGGAAGGTGAAGTGCTCCTGGCACGATGAGACTTCCCTGAGGATCATGGGGAGAAGGGTTGGGAAAATGGACGTGGCTTTTTTTTTTTTTTTTTTTTTTTGCCTCTACAGTTTATCTTCTAAAATCACATAAAACTAATTTGGCCAAGACACAGCAACTGTGTTACATTGCTTGCAAGTTTTTAAGAAGCTTACCAAGAGCAGGAGGCTGTGGAGAATAAAAATACCTGCAAACAACATCCCCAGTCCTCCAGAGACCTCAGTCTCCTTGGATGGAAAGGGAAAATACTTTCTTCTTGTCATTTCTAAATATAGCACGTTATTTTCTATCTATCCCAAAGCAAAGAGAACAATCTTTGCTAACACCAATAAATAAATACTTCTTATGCACAGCACTGCAGGGAATTATTAGTCTTTCCTTCTCACCTCTTTCTACTGTTTCATAGGAGGAGTTACTACTATTTTAGCAACATGTTACAAAATACGAATCACATTATATTTAAAATACAGCTTATTTGGTGTCTCAATAATGAATATTTATTGCATGTGATGATGGACTTATAAATACATTGCATTCACATATTTATAATATTTGTATTAATATTTATAACAACTCTGTCACAGTAATTGTATAATTTTCAATAGATTTAAATAATAAGGCATATTTGTCTTCAGTAATCTATTTTGTAATTTACTGCAATATTCAAACTTCAAAATGTTGTTAAATGTATTGCATGATAAACACTCATTAGATTATTCTCCTTCTTCTTGTCCAAGCCCATGGCTCAGGGTGGGCACCAGGGTCCCTCAGGGCATCCTGAGCTCTCCTTGGGCCCACTCATCCCACCCACACTCCCTGCTGGGAGCTGTGTCCACAGAGATGGAGCTGTGTCCATAGAGATGGAGCTGATATCCCATGGGAGATGGAGCTGGTATCCCAAGGGAGATGGAGCTGATATCCCATGGGAGATGGAGCTGGTATCCCATGGGAGATGGAGCTGGTATCCCAAGGGAGATGGAGCTGGTATCCCATGGGAGATGGAGCTGATATCCCATGGGAGATGGAGCTGTATCCCAAGGGAGATGGAGCTGATATCCCATGGGAGATGGAGCTGTGTCCCAAGGGAGATGGAGCTGTGTCCCAAGGGAGATGGAGCTGGTGTCCCAAGGGAGATGGAGCTGATATCCCATGGGAGATGGAGCTGTATCCCAAGGGAGATGGAGCTGATATCCCATGGGAGATGGAGCTGTATCCCAAGGGAGATGGAGCTGATATCCCATGGGAGATGGAGCTGTGTCCCAAGGGAGATGGAGCTGTGTCCCATGGGAGATGGAGCTGGTGTCCCATGGGAGATGGAGCTGGTATCCCATGGGAGATGGAGCTGGTATCCCAAGGGAGATGGAGCTGATATCCCATGGGAGATGGAGCTGTGTCCCAAGGGAGATGGAGCTGGTGTCCCAAGGGAGATGGAGCTGATATCCCATGGGAGATGGAGCTGTATCCCAAGGGAGATGGAGCTGATATCCCATGGGAGATGGAGCTGGTATCCCATGGGAGATGGAGCTGTATCCCAAGGGAGATGGAGCTGTGTCCATAGAGATGGAGCTGATATCCCATGGGAGATGGAGCTGATATCCCATGGGAGATGGAGCTGATATCCCAAGGGAGATGGAGCTGTGTCCCATGGGAGATGGAGCTGTGTCCCATGGGAGATGGAGCTGTGTCCCATGGGAGATGGAGCTGGTGTCCCATGGGAGATGGAGCTGGTGTCCCATGGGAGATGGAGCTGATATCCCATGGGAGATGGAGCTGTGTCCCATGGGAGATGGAGCTGGTATCCCATGGGAGATGGACCTGTGTCCATAGAGATGGAGCTGATATCCCATGGGAGATGGAGCTGATATCCCATGGGAGATGGAGCTGATATCCCATGGGAGATGGAGCTGTGTCCCATGGGAGCTGGAGCTGATATCCCATGGGAGATGGAGCTGTGTCCCATGGGAGCTGGAGCTGTGTCCCATGGGAGCTGGAGCTGATATCCCATGGGAGATGGAGCTGTGTCCCATGGGAGATGGAGCTGGGAGCTGATGTCCCATGGGAGATGAAGCTGCTGTTCCATGGGAGATGGAGCTGGTATCCCATGGGAGATGGAGCTGATATCCCATGGGAGATGGAGCTGTATCCCATGGGAGATGGAGCTGATATCCCATGGGAGATGGAGCTGGTATCCCATGGGAGATGGAGCTGTGTCCCATGGGAGATGGAGCTGATATCCCATGGGAGATGGAGCTGATATCCCATGGGAGCTGGAGCTGTGTCCCATGGGAGCTGGAGCTGATATCCCATGGGAGATGGAGCTGTGTCCCATGGGAGCTGGAGCTGATATCCCATGGGAGATGGAGCTGGTGTCCCATAGGAGATGGAGCTGGTATCCCAAGGGAGATGGAGCTGGTGTTCCATGGGAGATGGAGCTGGTATCACATGGGAGATGGAGCTGATATCCCATGGGAGATGGAGCTGGTATCACATGGGAGATGGAGCTGGTGTCCCATGGGAGATGGAGCTGGTGTCCCATGGGAGATGGAGCTGGTATCCCATGGGAGCTGGAGCTGGTGTCCCATGGGAGATGGAGCTGGTATCCCATGGGAGATGGAGCTGGTATCCCATGGGAGATGGAGCTGATATCCCATGGGAGATGGAGCTGGTGTCCCATAGGAGATGGAGCTGGGAGCTGATGTCCCATGGGAGATGGAGCTGATATCCCATGGGAGATGGAGCTGTGTCCCAAGGGAGATGGAGCTGGTGTCCCATGGGAGATGGAGCTGGGAGCTGATGTCCCATGGGAGATGAAGCTGCTGTTCCATGGGAGAATGGGTTGGGAACTGATGTCTCACAGTGATGGGGATGGGAGTTGTGTCCCACAGGAGATGGGTTTGGGAGCTGTGTCCCATGGCAGATGGAGCTGGGAGCAGCATTCCATGGGGGATGAAATCCAACCCCCAGGGCAGGATCCCCTCTGCCTGTGTTCCTGGGGTGAGACCTCAGCTTCACTCCACACAGCCTCCCTCCAGCTGAGCTCCTCTCCAGCCACTGCAGTCACAAAGCTCCTTCTTGCATTTAGAAATGTCCCCTTCTCCCTTCCCTGGTGCTTCCAAGGCAGCACATTCATCCATGCAGGGAGTGGGGCACAGTGCAAACACCAGCTCAGCTGGGACAGGCCTGAGCAGCAGCAGCAGCATTTTCAGCCTGCAGTGGTGCTCAGCAGCCTGAGGAAGGCCAAGGGGTCCCTCATGCCATGCTAGTGATGGGTAGCAGACCTGGAAAAAGAAGGGCTGGAGGTCAAAAGAAGCAAAACCAAGGCTTCTGCCCTCCAGCTGACACTGAGCCACCACTGTAGCACAGACCAGAGAACCACAACCTCCCCTGGCACCACACAGACTCAAACACATTCTTTAAGAAGGGTTAATTACAAATTCCCACCCAGCCTGGTGGAAAACCACACATGTAGGAATTATTTTCTGCTCCACCTGGGTTCTGGTGATGTCCTGGAACATGAGCTCTGGGAAGCCCTGACCCAGCAGTTGTCACCACCGCCACCCTTATTTCCAGCCGCTGTAAATGTGCCACTGCAGCACCCAGCCACAGAGCAGAGCCCAGAGAACTGAAACAGCCCTGGCCAGTGGGGACAGGGAACCCTGGCCCAGAGCCAAGGGGTCTTGGGGATCCCCACTGCCATCCCTTTCCCAAGGGCCAGTGGGAAAACTAAATTTTCTGTGACTCTGCTTCCCCTCCATCAAAAGGGAATGATAAAAACACCCCTCCCCAAAATGATGCTTATGGTCTGCTCAGATGTCTCAGGGTGGTGCCTGTCACTGGCTCCATTCCCAAGCCATTGGCAAAGCCTGGAGGTTGTTCTGAGCTCTGGCACGAGTCAGGAGTGGGCCAAGGGACTCTCCAGGCAGGGGTTTCAGTGCCTGTGAGGATCAGAAGATGTTCAAGTTCAGACTCCCTAAAGAAAATAAATAAAAAGCCTGAGCTGTTCGAGCCATGGAGGGGGCTGAGAGCTCTGTGGGTACAGTCCCAGCACATCTGGGGCACAGCTGGCGTGGAGCAGTAACAACACTGCTGCTAAAGAGGCCTTCACCTAAGGCAGGTGTAACTCCTAAGGTAGGACAACCACTCTTTACAATTCAAAATAAATAGCATTTAGCCAAAGTTCATAAAAACTAAAGTATATCTATCCTAATTACCTAATTACTATGATTTCCCAAATGCCAGGCACTGAGAGTCTTCTTTCTGTATTTCCTCCTCTGACCCTTTCAGCAGTTCTGATTTCATGATTAGAAACCATCAGAAACATCCAAGAGAAATTCTCCCTCAGATATCATTCCCCAGGCACAGTGAGGCATGTGGTTTTGGCTGGCTTCTTCCTGGATACTGCTTGGGAGCCCAGCTGGAAATGTTTGCAGCTGCTGGAGCTCTTCCCCACACTCCACGTGGGAGGCAGACTCATGCCAGGCCAGGAAGATGCTGTGCCTGGACACTCACACCTAGCACAAGCTCCTTTCCCACTTCTCCTCCCCACCATGGGAAACTTCAGGGAACTTTGTCACCCCAGGGGTCACTACATTTCCTTCTCATTCGATTGCATCTGGCAAACAGGCTCAAAAATGACAGGGAAAGAGCTGCCTCCACACATCTCATTGCCTCAGGACTCCCTGCAGGACTTGTTATAAGCTGAATTTTGAAATCATTGAAATGAGCCATTTCTGTTTACTTGAGCCATTTTTTCCCCCAGATTTTTCAGTCCATGAATATGTGCTCTTTTTCAAGTTTTGTCTAATTTGAAATGAGAAACTGCTTCCTTGTCCGCAGGTCCTTTGCAGAATGGGAAAATAGCTCATGCTGAGGGCTGTGTTGACAATGAGTATTTATAAGATAATGCTACTGGGGCTGGATTCTTTCTGCTCTGCATAATTCAGATCAATTTGTTATAGAAAAAGTGCAAAAAGGAGCAGGTAAAGCATGTCAGCATCACAGATGATGGAGTTAATCCAGCCCAGTTAGGCAGCCACTGTGAACTTTGTGTAGCCAGAGTTGATGAGTCAAGCCAAGGGGAGCTGGAAGGCAGAGAAGATCTGTGGACAAAAGGAGGAATTGAGGAATGCAGCCTCATTTCATGCTCAAAAAGCATCTCAACTCCTTGGGGCCATGAGTCCCTCGCCAGCCCCATCTGAACTTGAGGTCAGGGAGAGCAAAAGAAGCTGGGGGGAAACCCTGTCCACAGGCAGGGAACAGAGCAGCTCCCAGCTGGCCTTGCTTGCCAGGAGAGCCAGGACAACACTCACTGCTGCTCCAGCTTGCCACTGGGCCAGCCTTTTCCTTCTTTCCTTCCTTCCACTGCCCTTCTCCCTCTGCCTCCCTGGCTGGCCAGGGCTGGCTGGCACTGCCTTCACACCAGGAGTCAGTCAGGAAACTGGAAATGGAACTGTTGGCTTCTATTCTGGTCAGGATTTCAGAGACCAGCCACAAGCCAGGAATGGCAGAGGTGTCCATGACCCAGGAAAGAAGGAAATGCAGTATTCTGATGAAGGCATAAAAACCAGATTAGAAACCATCCCTGCAGTGGTGTTGTGCAGCCACTGTCCCACGGATGCTGGAAACTGCTCCAAGGCTCTCTGGGGCATTGCTCCTTCCAGGATTGTGTGGATTTTAGCGCTTGTCTGCAAGGCCTGAGGCACTCTGGAGGGAGATGGGGAGTGTTTTGGCCCTGGTGTGAGTGTTCACCTCACACGGGGCTCTCCATGGGGTGAGGGCTGATCCCAGCCCAGCCTCCTGCCTGCCTGAGCACGAGGCTGTTCGAGGTAAGATGAGCAGAATGTGTTTGTCACCTCCACCTTCCCTGCCAGCTCCCAGCCTGTGTGTTTGTGTCAGAAATACAACCTGAGCTGCTGTGTTAACCCAGCTGTGTCTGCTGGTTTCTCTCTCCACAGTCTGGCGTGGGGCTCCTTCACCTGCTGCATGGCGGCCTCCGTCACCACCCTCAACTCTTACACTAAGACTGTCATTGAGTTCAGACACAAGCGCAAAATCTTTGAGCAGGGCTTTCGAGAAGAGCAGAACTTCCTAGACCAGGAAGCCATCAAGTACTTCAGAGAAAGGTCAGTGCAGTCAGTCACTCGCTCAGGGGAGGTTTCCATGGATCCTGCTGGTTTCAGAAAACCCAGGCTCTCACCCACCTCAGCACGTGTGGGTGAAGGCTCTGAGACACCTGGGAAAGGTGTGTGTGAAAGGCAAACGCAAAAGGTCCTCCCTGGTTTGGTATTTCTTAAATGTTGTGATGTCCCAGTGCCCACCCTTCCTCCTATACTCATTAAAATCTTTGCAATATGCACCCAATTCACAAAAAGCTGCGCTGCCAATGTAAGCTGATTTTCCCTCTCTAGAAAGGTAAAGTCGTGGGGGTGTACTAAATGTGACACCCATCCTTCCTCAGCACGTGCAACAGGCACCCCCCAATAATCCCAACATTTTCCAGCCACCCCCAGGCCACTTTGGAGCTGCCATCTCCCACGTGCCCACAATCCATCCCTGGCTGCTTTGCACAACCCATCCTCTGGAGCAAATCCACACAAACACAGAGGGACACCCCCACGGTGCCACCCACCCTGGCACCAGGCTCTCTGCTGCACTCCTGGTGGGTGCCAAGGCCCAGAGATGCTCTGGCACTGCCCAGCAGCTGCCCCCGTGGCTGCTCCAGGAACCTCCTGCCCTCATTCTTTGGAGACAAACTCCAGGCTTTGTTTAAAACTGTGGATTTTGAAGAACACACAGATCCTGGGCTCCCCCAGCAGGGATGGGCTCCACAGGGTGATGGACCTTCACAGGATGAAGAGCTGAGAAGTACAGGAAATCCTCACCAAGAGTCTATGGCCTGAAGTGACATAAAGATATTTTGGGGGCAGAAAATACAAGCAGGATGCATTTCTGTTTGTCAGAGCAGTGGGGCAGCTCCTCTGTGGTGGAAGAGAGTGGTTGGGAAGCTCTGAGGGGACAGAAGGTTTGGATTGATCAGCACTTCAGCAGCAGAGTGGGGAGCTCTCCTGAGAGGGCAGAACTAGAGAGCTTCCATGATTATTGCTTTTCCTTGTTTATCTCATTTATTATTCTGTTGTTGCAGTTATCTCCCTGCTAACATCCAAGTTTTCACTCTACCTTTCAGACAGTCTGGAAGGAAAAGAGAAATGAGGAAAACAATGATGATTTTCCTAATTTTGAATTTGGACATGACAGTGAATTCTAAAATATTCTCTGTGGGAGAAAAGAAAGCCCAGACACAGTGAAGAGAAAGGGGTCAATGTGTGCCTCAGGGTAAATCAGCACTCAGGGAGGAAAAACAGACAAATTATTGAAGTGAGAATTGCAGATAAGAGCCCAGGAGAATTATAAGGAACAGTATCTTGAGATAGACTGGGAAATATAAAGGAAACTTGTTGAAATATCACTACTGCCCTTTCTGAAACAGTAAATAGCAAAATACATTAATGGCCCAGAGGACAGGGATCTCTTTCTCTCACATGGGCATTGTGGGTTTGATTTGTGCTCCTCTTGCATGACACAATTCCACCCCCAGCAATTCCCTCCTCGGTCACCTCCTCCCAGCCCTTCCACACGCACTTGGCACACTCAGCTCAAGCATGTGGTGTTCCCTAACTTCATGATTATGACTCTCTTTTTTTATATCACATTATTTTAATTGTTGTATCTGAATACATAATAGGAAGCCCAGAGACAGTGTTACCATGGGATCATTCTAGAGATTCAAAGCTGTGCAGAAATATACAAATATATATTTTTATTTTTTTTTTAATTTTTAAAGCGTTTGTTTTCATGCTCATCTTCACTGCTGTGCCCTGGGAATGCTCTGACTGCAGGGTCCAGGGACTGTCCATCAGCAGCACCCTGTTGCTGCACGCTGTGTGTGCCCTCAGTCCCACACAACTTCCCCGAGCTCCCATCTGCCTTTGCACAAATAGAAAATAAAATAAATCCTCTTTCCTTCCTGTGCACATACCCAGGGATACTTCACATTCCCTCCTACTCCCCCACCTCCATGTTCCTTTTCATACCTCATGAATAAAACCCTCCAAGCCTTTCTTCCTTCAAGTTACTTTGCACATATCTTCACCCTTTTTGCCTGTTTCTTTGCCTCAGTGCAGATCCAGCACCACCTGGAGCACACATCCAGCCTCAGTGCTGGACACACCCTGTGCAACAGGCACTTTCTTGTATGCCTGCTGAAAATTAAAGCTTTATCATTATTCCCAGCAGTTCCACTTATCATCTGGGTCTCAGGGAAGGAAAATGTTAGCCCCATTTTGCGTGATAAAACTTTTTTGTCTGAATATTATCCTACAGGCCCTTGCTCCCAGGGAAGAAATTTGCTTTATGGAAAGTACTGTCAGTAAAATGCTGCTAATCTTGCACGTGTTTTCTCAACTATGTCACTGCATTGTGCTTCATTTTAATTGCATGCAACTGCATGTAACAGCAGGAGGTTGGCTGGAAATGTGGATGCAAGAGCTGAAATGGTCCCTTGAGAGTTCAACAGCCCCCAGCAGGGCAGGAGGTGCAGGGGATGAGCCACATCATGTCATGGTTTGCTGTGCTGATCCCCCCTCCAGCAGCTCCCATCCCCTCCCCTTGCACAGCCCTCTGTGCCCTGCTGCTCCCCAACTTCATCCTCCTCATCCCAGGGGCTGCAGAGCGTGGGGGAGCCCTTTAACACCACACAAATATCTGTGCACACTCCGAATTCTGCTCCACAGCCTGGCAAAACTCCACCTTGGCCAGCACATGGAGTTAGCAGCCCTCAGTCAGTCCCCCAGGAGCACACCCAAACCCTCCCTGAGCATCCCAAACCCAACCAGAGCATCTCATTGTTCCTGCCACTGGGAAAACATTTCAGCAGCTGCTGAAAAATCAAACATTCATGGTGTTACAAACAATTACATCCTATCCAGGCCTGGGATACTTCGAAAAGTCCAGACAAAACAGACCCTGTAGCTCACACTATGAAATCAAAAGATACCAGAGCTCTTCAGATATAATAGGTGCAGTAGCCCTCAGGGTTTCTCTAAGAAAACCAGGCCAATTATACAGACTTGGAGGTATTATTCATGCTTTAAGTGTTCTATAAAATTAACAGAATTATCTGCAAAGTCAGCTTTCAGTCTTTGTCCTTCAAGTGTTTTTCCTTCCTTTTTTCTTGCTTTCCTTTGAAATGAACATTTATCTATAACTTTTGCTCATCTTTTTTTGTTTTTTCAGTTTGTTGGCTGTCAGTTCATAACAAATATCTCTCTTCCATCCCTTCCCAGTTTCTCTTTCTGCTCTGTTTTACATGAATACTCTTGCCCCATGTGGTGATGAGCACAGTCCCTTGTCTGTGGTTTACCCCAGCCAATAGAAGAGGAGCCCTCACTGCCCTCCTGTTTCCTTCCTTCCTTCCTTCCTTCCTTCCTTCCTTCCTTCCTTCCTTCCTTCCTTCCTTCCTTCCTTCCTTCCTTCCTTCCTTCCTTCCTTCCTTCCTTCCTTCCTTCCTTCCTTCCTTCCTTCCTTCCTTCCTTCCTTCCTTCCTTCCTTCCTTCCTTCCTTCCTTCCTTCCTTCCTTCCTTCCTTCCTTCCCTCCTTCCCTCCTTCCCTCCTTCCCTCCTTCCCTCCTTCCCTCCTTCCTCCCTCCCTCCTCTGAGGATCCCTCCAGACAATCCAAAGGCACAGGGATTCTTTGTTCTCTCCCATCAAGTCTGCTGATCTCTGTGACCACAGCTGCAGGAATGGTGACAGACCTTCTCCTCTTTCCCTGCCCAGCTGTTCAGTAGCTGCTGTTTTAGCAGCTTCAGCTCTGCCCTGCTGTTTTGGCAGCTTTGTCCCTACATTCACAAGAATTCTGCTCGTTTAGACCAACCAGCTCCACCACCATCATCACCACATCCATCCCTGCAGGGCCAGCACAGCCAGCTCACCCAGGCTCAATGTCCTTCCAAGTTTATTCTCAGACTCTTGCTTTCTTTTTTTCACATATTAAAAAACCCTTTTGGGCACCACTCCCTGCTTTCCCCCAACACACCTTTCCCTTCTCCCAGTCAATTACTGTGAAACCACCACACCCAGGATTCTGCTGGGTTTTGCTTTCAGGTGAGGAATGGAAACTTTGCTCCTTTGCTCTGCTGGGGACAGAGCAGGAACTGCTGGTGGGGCACAGGGAGCCCCTGGGCAGGGGGCACAGCTGCAGGGACAAGGACAGGAACAGCTCCAGGGAGCACAAGGGAATGTCCAGGCTTGGGTGAAGGACTGAAGCCTGAGGAGATAAGGGGCCTGAAAGGGTGGAAATCAAATCCAAGTGGGATCTTTGTGGGGAGCTCATCACTGCCTCAGGCAAGGAATGAAAATTTGTGATGTCAGGAAACTGGAATTACCCATGGCCCTCTTCCAGTGAGGACAAGAGCAGATTTTGGGAGCACATCCAGGCTGGTCAGGGGTGCAGGGTCCCACTGGAGCTGAGACCACCACAGAGAGGGGTCAGGGGGTTATCCCACCCTGGCACCAGAGAGAGGGGGGACCCCAGAGATAGCACAGCCCTGTCCCAGTCTGGTACCCAGCCTCATGAAGCCAGTCTCACTCACCAGGGGCTGTTAAACCAACATTTTTAGCAAATAAATCTGGAAGACTCAGCCTCCCCCAGCTCACCCATCCGTAGCACAGCATTTGCAGCTGTCCATCAACACCCATTGTGCCACTGCAGCTGATTTCACAACATTTTTCTTGCTGACAGGGCCCTTACTCTGATCTGCAACACCAACCTAAGCAGGCAGATGCTACTGGTGAAATTCTGGAGTGAGCTGAGTTCAAACTGCCATTGATAGCAGTGCAGACAAAATATCTCTGCAGGGACAGAAAATGTAGTTTTAAGTACTAGGATCAGTTTGAAACAGACAGCAGGACCAAAGTTATTGCAGAGCTTATAAATCAGGACTATTCCCAACCCTGTGAGAACCAGAACTTTTCAAATCATCATTCACAAGCTATTTTTTCCCTTTTTGCACATTTCTGTAATGTATCATACTCACAGCTGGCTTCCCCTGACTCCATTGTGCTCATGTCAGATGTGCAGATCATACCAACGCCTTCCAAAGACACGCCAACCTTTTGCTCTGGTTTCCTCCTTGGTCACCCAGGTACCTGAGCAGGGTTTCAGCTCCTGACCTAATGTACCTCCCATTGGCAGAGTCAGGAGCTCTTCACACAGACATCGATATTTCCAATCTTCCTATTCCTCTTTCACCAGTGCACAGGGATGAGTGCCACCTCCTGCCTTGGATTTGTTCTGTACTTTATCCTGCAACACAGGAAGCTTTATCCACAGAGCTGCTCCTTCTGGAAACCACATGGACTGGCACTGAAATGGTGCAGCAGAAGCACCATCCCCACTTCCAACACACACCTACTGTACAATGCTGTTGGGCCCTGGTGCTTAGATCCATCCTCAGGAGGTAAAGAGTGGAGAGATGCAGCCCTGAACCCCTCATTTCTATTCCCCATGGCCTCTTAACATGAGCTCTCCCCAAGAGGGGCAATGCCAAGGGGAACCAAGTCCTTCCTGAGCCCATCACGATCTCCATGGTGGGCCTGGCTGTAGATGGAGGAGCCCAGGTACGTTGGACTCTTACTGGTTTTGACCCTTCCATTTATGTACATTTGGGAGCAGCCTTTGTTTCTGTTGAAGGTGCTACTTGTATATTCTCTTTTCCAGGGCTGAGGAGGAGAGGGCTGAGGCTGGGGACCTGAGGTTACAGTGCCTCCATAGCTGCTCCCCAAATAGTAAGTGACCATGGCTCGAATGTGTCCTGCACACAATGGCTTGCACTGTCCCCACGCTGCCTCCCCGGGGCACAGAATGAGGTTTGGAGTAGGAAGCTTTGGGAACAGAGGTTTGTTGCTTTCCCAAAGACAGCATTGCCCAAGAGATAACCAACCAGCATAAGAACAGTACAGAATTCTCCAGCATTCAATTTAGGATGTGCACATATCCTATAATTTTGTGTTATCTCAAGAAGCTGTGACTTCATAGTAGTTTAAAAATATGCTCTAATTTACACCTGTATAACTTTCATTATCACTACCTTTTCTCATCTATATTTATCACCAATTCATGATGATGCATGCTATTGAATATAAAAATGATTGAAAGCAGCTTTGGTAGACAATAACGTTAGTATAATTAATGCCATTTCTTGCACTTTCTCTGGAAATTGCTGTGCTTTTATTCAGTGTTTGCAAAAGCTCTTGCTTTATTCTATGGGAATCAGTGGTTCAATGTACAGAGCAATGTTGGAGCATGGCTCCTGCCCTGCTCTGAATACTATACTTTTTCTTTACTCTCCAGGAAAGATGTGTGCAGTTTCATGCATCTATTTCCTTGGAAAGAAAGCAAGTGATCCTTCATTCAGCAGGAGGGAGCCTTGGGAGAGTGACTTGCTGGCTCTGCGCTGTTAAAATTTGGAAACCTCATGGCATTTTGCTGCCTCTGTCTTGCTGAGATGCACATCTCAGCCACATACTCATGGAAGCTTGGTGTCTGTAACCCCAACCCCTGAGGGTCCTGCTCCCTCCCCAGACCTGCTGGAACAGCTCTCCAGTCCTATGTCACTGCAGGTGGTGTCCCCACAGGCATGATAGTGCTGGCACTGCTCTCCAGCTCAGTTTGTCATCAGCTCACTTGGTAACTCCTGCTCCTTGAAAATGTCATGTCAGTCATGGACTTTTCCACAGGCAGATCCATGTCCTTCATTCTCACAGGCCTGAAAATGTCTATTGGTACAAAATTGATCTGGGTCGTGTTTCCTGAGAAAGTTCCTCACCTGCCAAGCTCCTGGTGGGTGCTCAGATGTGCTTATTTTATTATCAAAGCCTCTCCAGAGGTCTTTGTTTCAAAGAACCAATAACAAGTCTTGGCAATAGGTGTTCCAAGGAACAGGCTCTGCTGGTCCTGTGGCCAGCCCTGTCCCAAGTGTTTCCATTTTGAAGGACCCAGAGCTCACCCCATAGAGTGCTGACAGCACCAGGAAAGAAAACCCCAAACGAGAAGCCCAGAGCCAGGTTAAAGAACAGTGGCCATCCCTCAATATTCCATCAGGCTCAGCCTCACATCCTTCTGTAATGAAATCAGATCAATATTAATGAAGTGACAGGAGTGAAGTTGTGCTCTCATTTCACAGTTTACTTACAAATCCAATAGAAACTGCAAAATGCTCATTATCCATGCTTATTAGGGAGGAAAAACCACTAGTTACTGCTGCTTGGGATGGCACAAAGCCTCACAATGCTCAGATGAACCTCTCCTTCCTCAAGCAAGTCCACCAAGCCATAACTGGCCTGGGCCTGACCCCAGGATCCTCCTTGATGCTGGTTCCAGGGTCCCACACCCCCAGTCCTTGTCACATTCCCCGTTCCAGGGGCTGTGGCCAGCAGAGGATTGAGAATGGGGAGAGAACAGCGTGAGAAGGGCTTGGCTAAAGGCAGAGCAGCCACCAAGGTCACACTGACCCCATGGCTGGTGTGGAGGAAGGGGACACATCACCTGGAACAGACCAAGCCAGCAGCCACGTGCCACCAGCAGAAGAAATGCCAGCAGGTCACTGGGAGCACTCCATGGACACTTCCACAGGGGTGGTCCCGTGCCAGCAGGACACCAGGAGGCACCACCTGGAGTCATCCCTGCTGCTCTCCTCAACCAGCACCTCATTCCCTGCAGGACCTGCCAGCTGCCCTCACCCAGGAGTGCTCTGAGGAGGCTCCAATCTGAACCCAGCTGCAGATAAGGAATGCTGCCTCATCCTCAGGCATCGTCAATCTTCCTGTCCTCCCACGAGCACACAGCAGGACATCTGTCCTTGTGGAGAGGAAAGGATTTGGGGGAGTGTCCCTGAGGAGTGAAAGAGCAAAAGCTGTAAAGAGGAGAACAAGGCTGAGCGCTTGTGGAAGACAAACCCTACCTGGCCAGGTGATTTTGGAAGAGAGAATGTTAAAGGTTTTTGAGCAGCCCAACAGCACTGTGGGAGCACAGGTAGCACAAAGGGCCTCATGCCAGGGCAGGATATCAGGTTCCTCTGTTGGAAAGACTGAGCTCTCTGTTTTGAGAAGTGGCCTTAAATTAGAAATTCCATCAGAAGCTTGAATCCAGAGGAGTCTCAATCAGGACAATGCAGTTATTCAGTCTTGATAATTCTCTATTAAACCATTTAAGGTCCATCACCGACCTATAATTTTCTTTTAACAGAGTTAAAAAGAAAATTATTTTATTTCCTTTAAACCCCTCTAGCAGGGTTTAAACTTACCTGAGCTGAGGACAGCACCAGGGAGCTCTAACTATAACTTGGCATCCTCTGCTCTCCCCAAGCTGCCTTCCTGTGCAAACATATGGCACTGGCCCCTATACATCTGATACCCCCGGACATACCAAATGTAGCATTTCCAGACACTTTTAAAGTCTATTTGCTGTCATTTTTGACCTTGGAGGTCTCAGCTTTTTCTTTCAGAAGTGCAGGGCTGGGAGATCTCGATGCTCCAGCTGTGTATAGCTACTGCACAAAAATACAGGAGAAGTTTCACATCAGGATATTTTTGTTGTTGCACAGTAATTTATTAGGAAGAAATGCTCACTGTTATTAGGCTGCAGCCAGCAATAGTCCCTGATTTCAGACATCTGTATGTCCATGCCACTTCCACCCTTTCCTCCATGCCCACCATGAGGCATTAATATGAGGAGCCTGGATCCCACGGGGCAGCTGGGAGAGGTGCAGATGGTGAATGTCCAATGGGCAAGAGAGAGACAGGAGAAATATCACAAAGAACAAGGAGGGATAAGTGTGGTGGCAAAGCCAAAGAAGAGATAAATAGATCAGAAGTGGAAGAGCTGAGCAGGAAACAGCAAATTCTTATTGTCTGTGGCTGAAAGCCTTGGTGTTATTTGAGGCAGATAAACCCAGAGTTCAGGACACCAGCTTCTTTTGTAGAAAACTGAAAGATTATTCAAAATTAATTCAGTGTTAAAGAAATAACATGTCACTGTTTTGGCAGCGTGGGCATTTCAGAAGGGTCACCTGACAAAGAGGAGGCCTTGAAAAAAATAGTTTTATTCTCATGTCATCACCCTGTAGGCATTTCCCCTGGGTCCATCCCACAGCTCTTTTACCATCCTCCCACCCCGGCTGTCTACAGTGAGATTTATGCAACCAATCCCTCAGTGCTTCACTCTAAAGCATAGTGTAATTTTCTTCTATTCAGACAAGTTCATCAGAAGAACTCTAGGTTTAAAACACGGTGGGAATGATTCATAAAAAAAAAAAGAAAAAGAATATCCACTGGTTTGTTTTGTTTTCCCTCGGTCGTGAGCGCCATGGAAGCGAAGTGGTGCTGGATGTGCAGGCAACTTTCAAATGTCTCCAAAAAAGTCTGTAGCACCAGCTCAGCTGGAGAGGGCAAGGCACAGACGGCAGCCAAGGTCACTGTGACAACGGGGAACATGCTTTATATGCTGAGCAGCACAGGCTGGGAGGCGGCAGACAACAAGGGCTTGACGCATTTGAAGTGTCGCTCAAAGTTGAGCCAAGGTTTCTCCTTGTGGAGGTACCTGACAGCTGCAATCAGCTGCCTATTTCATGTCAGCATTGATTCCAACTCCAGGTCTTGCAATTCTTCCTGTAATTTATTCAGTTCATAGTGATTCACCACATAAAAAAAAAAACGGGGGGGGAAAAATCCCCTCTGAAAAAGCACCATGGTTGAGGTCGAAGATCCAGCCTTGCTGCACTGGCAGCAGTGGGAATCTCGTTCCTGTCTTCAGGCAAAGCCTTGCCCACTAGGAAATTCCAAAGCTAAAGGTCTCAGTTCTGTCCTTTACCTCTGCTAACATCCAGACTGACATTTTGCTTTGACATTGCTTCTTGAGCTACCAGTTTTCCTGTTTCTGAGATAAAGAGGATGATAAAAGTAAATGCAGTCCCATGTGGAGCACGGCAGTCCATGAAAACGAAGGGGTGGAAAAGGGAAGCAAAATAAGCTGACAGGTTATAATACATTTTTTGTTTCCTCCAGTACACAGGTGAATTGAAAGGTTTCTTATATAAATTTCAGTGGGATTAGTTATGAAACGTGCTTTCTGTCACTCTTTTAAATTGCATCTTTCAATAAATGCTTCATCTCCTACAGCTAATCCTGGATTTATGCAAAAAACTCCCCAAACCATCCCCCCACAAAAGCCAACCCTGTCCCACACTGCTAAACATGTGAAATGAAGCCTTTCAGACTGTGTGTGCACCCAAATAGCCTTTCACTTTCTGTGCATACCCTATTCCCCCTAGAATGGAGGTAGGGATTGCTCTTGGTTCAGGTTCAGATAGTTTTACACGGTGAGATATTTTTGGATAAATGCATGTAATGTTAACAGCAAAAATGCATTTTTTTGTTTTAATTGCCTTTAAATGGGGTTGTCTCTTGTCTCCCACAGTCCAAAGCCTGAGCTACCAACCCTGACATGCAAGGAAGGGGCAGCAATCCCTCTGAGCCAAATAACTCTGGTTTACCTCTAAAAACCTTTTTATTCATGAGGGATTCTCCTGTAACGAGCACTATAAAGTCAGTGGAAAAGGGACAGCCCAGAGGCTCCAACGGGAGAGAAGGATGGGACACAGAGGGGAGAAAAGAGAGGAGAAAGGGGAACTGGGGGAGGAATAAATTATTATCACAGTTAGGCAGAACCACAGAGTAACACAGTGAGGACAGAGACCCCAGAGGGCTCTTGTCCAGTCCTGTGCTCCCAGAAAGTCCAGGCTGGATCAGGTTGCTTCATTCCTCATCCAGTTAGATTTGAACATGTCCAAGGATGGAGATTCCCAATATCTCTCGTGGCCTCTCACTGTTTGGACACCCTGTTTAGCCAGGTTAAGAAGGCAAGGCACTCCCAGGTGCTCCCTGGGACACACGTGTGCTTATTTTCTCTCCTGCCCTTTACATAACCCATTTTAGGATTCCTTTTAGGCTCTGCTTTTCTGCAGTAGCTCTGTAACTGTCTGCATTTCCAATTATAAAACCTTTAAATTTGATTTAAACCTGATAATTAAGCTGTGATTTAGCAAATTAACCCTATTGAAGCCCAGAGGTGTGAGACATGCTCTTTAGAACCTTAAATGTTTGGTGTTTGATTGCATCCAACACTGAAAAAGGTGCAGGGAGGAGAAGTGACTGTGTAGCTAATTCAGGGTGCTGGTGCTGACAGGACAGGACCTCATGTACAGATCTCCCACATCCCACCCAGACCAAGATTTGCTTCTGTCTTCCACCACAAGAATTTACCAGATGCACAAAAAGACTCATTTGGTCCCTGGCATCACTACAAAAGCTTGTCATGTCCTTTGGCTGCCAGAAGTCCTGCACCATGATCTGCACAGTGGTTGTTGTTGTGTTCCCCTTCAAGGTCAAGGCATTTCTAGCTGCACTCCTTACCTGCCAGGACAGTTCCAGGCCACAGAGGTGGAACATCTTCCTCTCTTGCCATCAGTACTGACAAACGAAGAAAATTTCAGCCATCCTCTAATTCCCTGGGTTCCCAGGCAGTGCTCCCAGGAGACTGAAGCATGAGGGTCCATGGAATGAAGGCAGGTCTGCACCCTGGCCAGGATGGGCAGGGAGAGGTGCTGTGGCCACCTGCAGCCAGGTTTTTGTGTTCTCCCAGTCGTTGTGCCAGCAGCTTTCATCCCTTCCTGTCCTTCCCCAGCACCAAACGCTTGGTTCTGGCAGAGCAGTGTGACTTTTGGGAAGGAGAGCGTGGATGTCCCAGTGGTTCTCACACTGAGGATGGCTGACACGTGCTCACTTGACAGCAGGGAGGAGCTGGTCCTGAATTCATGTGCCTTATTCACAAATGCTTTGCTCTTGGTCATGAGAAGCAGAGGGTTTTATACAGACATTTATAGAGAGGCAAATCAGCCTGTGGGGAAATGCAGCTGTGGGAAACAGGCTTAAAATCGTCCCAAAATAGGCCTAAAGTTTTCTTATAAGCCTTTAGCCCAGTCCAGAGGAAAAAGTGTGTGTTTGTCTTTCTTTAGGGCTTCACAACACCCAGCTCTAAGTGTCACTAGCCCGCAGAGGAACAGGAGTGACCATAATGCTCAGAAAATACCCCCATTCGCTACGTCAAGCTCTTCCAGCGACACATCAAGCAGCTCTTCACTCTCATCAGAACCAACCAGCCAGATCTCCATGGTTCAGGATCAAACCCTGCTGGACATCACCTCCATCACTAGATTGGCCCCAGGGGAATCACCAAACCCTCAACCACTTGAGCAAAGAGATACAAATTTAGCAATATCGTGTTCCAGCCCACTCGGAGCAAGGACTATTCCAGCATCTTGCCCAGCCAGCCTCAGGCTCAATCTAACACCCAGCTCAGCCAAGCCACAGCAATACTCTGACTCCTCTCCTGTCAGCCCAGGGATCAGTGCAGCTTCCTTCTCCACCTTCTGTCCTCACACAGCACAAAACGTACGAGCTTCAGCTTCAGATCACACACTGACCCCAACCAGGACAAGCACAAGGCCTCCAGCAACAGCGACTCCTGAAGAGAGTTCCCAGGCTCCTGGCTATTCTAAAACTGAATTAAAGAATACAGGAAAGGGGTTTGAATCAGATCTGGAAGATCCTGATCATGAGAGGTATGTATCCAGACCACAGAGGTGTCTAAGTCCTCAAATGGCCCATGTTGGTATAGAACCATTAAGAGATCCCCCATAAAAAAAAAATTAGATATCTTTTATGATTGAGATGTTCCCAGTGTTAATTTTGCTGTGCTTCCATTAAACCCTGTTACCCAGGAAGCAAAATGCCCTATTTCCATGTACCCAGTTAGCTCTCCAGACCTCATGACAGACCTGGGGCAGGTTGCCAACCTCAGCTCCTCCAGCAGGGCACAGTTTTCAGGTGCCTCCTTTCCTTCCAAACGAGGCAGCACAACCTTCCCCTGTACCAGCAGAGCACAGCTCTGCTGTCACTTGGAGCCTGACAGAGCAGAGCAGAGCAGAGCAGAGCAGAGCAGGGGATGGTGCTCAGGGACATGGCCAGGATGTCCCTCCCAAACCTCCACGGTCTGCTCCAACCCCAGGCAAGCTGGGCTGATCCCGCTGCTCCGAGCCTCTCAACTCCACCCTGTCTCTGCCACTTCTTTCCTTGGCAGGAGATTTGTAACCACACAGGAATTCCAAGCCATGGAGAAAGAGCTAGAGGATGTAAAGGAAGACCTGAAATGCCTGAAGTGGAAGGTGAGACACATCGGGGAGACGGTGCAGCCCCTGGCTGAGGACAGCAAGAGGTACAACGGCTACACCCTGACGGAGCTCAAGGCCATGGTGCAGTTTGAGGATGACCCTTACAAGGCTGCCCACAAGATCCTCACCGTCCTCTTCAGCGATGTCTACTGGCCACAGCGCCCAGCCGCCGAGCAGGCCTGCAACTCCCGCTCCCTGCCCAAGCCCAAAATAGACCCAGAGCTGTACATGGTCTACTGTGACATTCTGAAAAGCATATTCCCTGGAATTAGCAGCCAGACCTTGAGGGAAGAGACACAACACATGCAGAAAGGCACCCAGAGAGCAGTGCAGTAGCACCAGAGCCCAGGGGTGTTGAGCAAGGCGCCAGGTCTGCGGTGATTTCAGAGACTGGACTGTGGTAGCTCCCGTCGGTTGAGTCTGTCCCTTTTAGGTATGGATTGTCTGGGAAGGTGTTGCTGAGCTCTGAGCCCTCATGCCACTTGCCCAGTGACACAGACTGGGAGGGCATCCTGCACTCTTCCCATATTTTAGAAAACAATTGCTCCTTTGGTGTCTCTTTCAATCTATGGACGTTTCCTTGTTTCCAGCAACTACAAATGCTGACAAAAGAATCCCACGAAGGCGTTGTACGTCCAAGCAAGGGCCTTCTCCCAGCCCCAAACAGACCAACCAACCAGCATCTGGGTAGTTTCTATTTTCTAGAGTGTATCATTCATTAAATGACATTACTTGTTAGAAAATCGTGCCTGTTCTTTTTTATTTGTCTAAAAATGCTTTGCACATCAAATCAATCAGCATCGTAACTTGAACACAACTGGAATGAGACCTGGGAATTTCAAACCTTCCTCTGCCCAACTGAATCCTTGTTTTCAGGGGCACAAACCCAGGGCACAGTGGTGAGCAGCTGTGGTGAGTCCAACCAGGTCCCATGCCAGGAAACAGGGGCCAGGGTACAAAACTCTGCCATTGCTCCTAAATCACCAACCCAGCAGTGAGACACGGGAGGGTCTGCGACCTCCAGCTCTCCCAGTCTGTGCTGACTGGGCTGACAGAGCAGCTCAGATGGGTTAACCCAGCTGAAAGGTTGTGGCCCCTTGCAAGGGTCCCTTAAAGTGAGCACCACTATGGAGCCTGTCCCAAGGGAAGGAGGATGGGGAAACACAGGAAAATGATCCTGGAGTTCCTTCCTTCCCATCTGGGAACCAGCAATGTGCCATGGGTGAGCAGTTTGTCCCCCAGGTTCTGCCACAGGCCGTGCAGCCTGCTCTGTAAAGGTGAGAGTGGAGGGCTGGAGCGGTGTCCTCGTGCTGTGTTGTGCAGTGGCAGTGGCAGCCACACTCCCCACTGGTTCACCCAGTCCCTCTCAGAGCCAGTGACACTTCTTGGAAAGAGTCCCTTCCCTGGTCTGCGTGACAAACCCATCAAACCCCAGAACACGTCCATCCTGCCGCTCCTGCCAGGCCCTGAGGAGGTAACCTGAGAGTTCAGCCCCTCTTCCCCTCTGCTGGGCTATAATCCACCTCAAGCTTATTCCAAAAAAAACAGGCAGGAGAAAAAACAATTACAAAAACACTGAAAGCAGCTCATTGCCAGTGCCACCACAGATCACCTTGGGTGATGGGAGGGGGCCACAGCCACACTCTGAACCTGCTGGGCACATCTCCATGGGGACACCGACTTTAGTGGCAGAGCTCCCACCTGCCTTTCAGCAGGATGGGCTGTGCTGCACTCACAAAGACATTGGTTTAAGTTCCCTGTTGACAACAATTTGTTTCACTTCCAAGCTGCTGTGCAGACACAGGCACGGCACTGCCCACGCAGCCCCTCTGTGCCACGCTGCAGCCAAGATCCACAGCCACAGCTGGCACCTCCAGGTACCTGCAGGGATAACAGAGCTGTGCACTGTGTGTGCCCAGTGGCAGCACCCAGAGGGACAGGAAAAGCCAATTCCCTCCACAGGTGGGCACAGGGGGAGTAGGATGATCGGAGTCTCTGGAGATGCAGGGTCCCCTCAGAGCCAGTCCCCCAGGGTGCACCATCACAAAGCCAGTGAAGGCTCTGTGCACTGTGGAAAGGGTGTCTGAGCCTCACACAAACACCCCCTGCATCCTGTTCTTCTTTCATGGCTCTTTCTCGTAGGAAAACCTGTCCTTTTGGATGACATGGGTGGGACCAGGCTGATCCTCCTCCCACAGAACACACACAGGCACTGCTCACACTCATTTTTCTGTGGCAAACCAGACCCCCAGCTCTCTCCAAGGTCTCTCTTTGGAGGTTTCCATAAACCCACTGGACACTGAACTGACAAAAACACATTCAGCAATATCAATCTTTATATGTTGTGTTGCCTGCCCTCCTGCCTGTAAAATCTTAATACATTTGTTCCTGTGAGAACAGGCTCTATGGTTTCTCATATTCATGAGGCCAGACAATATGCTCAGATTTTCTCTTTTAGCCTCATTCTCCTCATGCCTCAGATCCAGCACAAGTCCATGAATTATTTTTATTAATTTTACATCATCAGGGCTGGTTCTGTCAAATAATGTCAGTTCTGGGTCCCTTTCAGGTTTGTGTCATCTTCTACAGGGTCAGTTGTGCTGTGAATCACCTCCACACACTCTGGAGATGTGCATCAGGTCTTTTACCCTGATAGTTTTGGCTTTTAGCTATTCAAATGGAATTTCCAGGTTATTTGGTTATTCTGGGTTATTCCAGGTTATTCTGGCTGGAGCTGGCCTGTCTTATTATTATTATTATTATTATTATTATTATTATTATTATTATTATTATTATTATTATTATTACTATTACTATTACTATTACTATTACTATTACTATTATTACTATTATTACTATTATTACTATTACTATTACTATTATTTATCTGCACCTTCTGAGCCCTACAGTCTGTCCCAGAGCCTTGCCAGCCACAGCAGCCCTCAGCTGTGAGGGAAGGAGAAGAAAGCTGCAGGACAAACCCACTCCACCGGTCCTTTACAGACTCCTCAATTCTTCCTTTCCCTCTGCTGCATTTATAGCTCAAAGGCAGCTCTGCTCTGTGAAGATGTCTCAATCTTCAGTCACTGCATTATCTCTGTGAGCATTTCCTTGTACTTGAGGCACCTTCCCTGATTTCTATAGAGGTAGAAAAATCCACTGATTTTCTACTCATTTTCCTCTTGTTGATGGGCATTACCAAGTCCTTTCATGCTTCCACAAGTCTCAGCTTTCCTTGCTGCTATGCCGGGGAGAGCAGCACAGCTGTCTGCCCACAATCCCAAAGAGTTTTTCTGTGTCCAGTCTATTTTTTCTGTATTCACCCACTCCCAGCACAACAGGAGGGCGAGGGCTGGCCGCCCACACCTGCAGGAAGAGCCCTTCTCCCTGCAGAGCACAGAACTGAGTCAGCACAACCAAACTAAGAGAGCAGTGTCTTAAATATACAGGCCTGAAAGCAATGTTTTTGGCGTTGATTTTTAACATCCTGTGCTTGCCAGAATGTGCCCTGCTGCAAGCTTGCTCTTTCTTCAGGCTCTGGGTCTTGCTGCCTGGTATTCAGACAGGAAAGCAATTACACAACCCCATTACTGTGACACTCACAGAGATTCAGCCATTGTTCTTCTTGGACAATTCACACTGATTCCAACCCCTCCTGCACGGCCCCTTAGCATAAATAAGCCTTCTCTCCAAAATGTTATCACCTCCACTTGTATGGAGACAGGCAGAGCAGGCAATCAGACACACGGTGAAAAATTAGCCTTTAAATCCACGTTGCATTCTTCCTACTCTTCATTAAACCATAACACATATTCTCGAGCTCCAAGACCCAGTACCAGACCAAATGGCTTTCTTTCCTTTTCTCTCTTAACTCCAGGCATTACATTTGCTATTTTCCAGCCATGGCCGGATGGAGAGTCATTAGCATCACACTCATTCAGGGGATGGCTGTTCATCCTGCCTGCATCCTGAGGTCCTCAGAGCCTGGCACAGCCTGCCTTTCCCCGTGTCATCTCCCACAGCAGATGTCTGGTCAGAAGTGTGAGGACAACAATACTTTCTCCAGCCTCGGGCAATCTGTAGTTTGCACTGATTGATTGCATTAAATAAGCAACCTATTAATATCCCCCCTGCTGTGGCTCGATGGGCTCCAGTTGGCAGAACAGATTCTACAGCAGATAAGTTGTGTTAAACAGAGGGTCCTGATGCATACTGCTCATGGAATCACAGAATAATTTCAGCTGGAAAGAGCCTCTGGAGGTCAGCTTGTCCAACCCCTCTGATAGACAGCATTCCAGTAAAAAAATACCCTGAATAATAAACTCTGTGCTGCAAAAACTAAACTACTACAATAAAAACAAACTTCTAACAACAACAACATCTTAAAAAGAATAAAAGAAACTTAATTTACATCTGCATCAGTGGATAAAGAAGATAAATGACAAACTTTTTGTAGCACTGGTTTGGAGGGCTCTTTGCTGTGGTTAAATCTACATGCATCACCAATTCATTTATCAGCCTTCTCATTAATATCTCTAATGCATAATTGCAGTCAAAGTCATTCATTGAACCATGCATTTTATGACCTCAAGGGTTACCCCTTTGTACTGTTAATAATAATATCCCTGCATAATGCAAATGCTTTATGCAAAACAAGTCCACCAGCTCTTCTGCTTTATGACTTACAATACAGCACAGCAAGTTTTAGGCAACTGTCTGCATCTTTATATCAGTTACAGGCATCATCTGTCCTGAATTGCGAGTCACAAGGGTTTGGGCAGTGCCATTAATTACCAGTAATGCCTTCTCCATTAGTGCTACCTGAATGTCTGCTCCTCATGATGTGTTCTCTATACATTTATATACCCAGTGCCTCTGGCACACTCCATTTCAACCTGACTTCAGTAATTTTCACAATAAACCTACAATCTTTGTTTTCCAAGGTGAAAGTGCCTCCTGAGACCCTTTTCCATTTCTCCTATCCATCCATTTCTGTAAGTGGTTACTTTTCCACTCTGAGCAGAGCCCTCCCCCACAGACCCCTCCCTTCCTCAGAGCCTGACAGGGAAACAAGTGCCCTATAAATCATCTCTGGACACTTATTCTCAACCCACAGGCAGGTGACAAAAGTGTAGATGTCCTGAGGGCCTTAATGCTGCTCCCCCCAGGAACAAGAGCGACACTGGGGCGTCCCAAAGGGCTTCAGACCAACACACAAGGACAGAACACTGATCCTCCCAAGCACTGCCCTGAGAAATGCAAATCCTAGCTTCTTGCAGATTTATTATGAAGAGTAAATTATCTGAGTGGCCCAAAGAGAGTGATTAAAATACACATCAATGTCTTGCTGGGTCAGTGGGTTTTGATCAGATCTCCCATTTTGTGTTACTATTCAGATACGTTACTACCCCAGAGATGAATAATAGTGGCTATTTAATTTCTCTGACAATATTAAACATAATGAAAAGTCATACTATCATCCCACATCCTTCCCCATGAATTCTGGCCACCGACAGATCTCCTGTTGGTAATGGAAATGTCACTTTGATTCATCTGTTCACCAACGAATCCTTACCAAACAATTTCCAGTATATAGCAAGTGGTCCCAAAACATTCCTTTGGAAACAAGCCAGAACTGACATTCACCGTAAATTAGTTTTTACCACTGTTTAGGCTCAGACCATTTCAGGTAGCTTTGCTACTTACTCTATTTTTAGCAGTGTCTCCAGAATACCAGGAAAGAGGCGGATCATAAGACTTCTGCTAATCTGCAAATCTGAAATTACAGTTGAGAGATGGAATTTATTATTACACAGCTCAATGACAACAACAGAGATGACCTTTCTGCAATGCCAGAAGTCTTATCCATGCTGATCTGTGCCTTTATTCAGGGGGGGAAGTACAGGTTATTATGTGCCAAAGGAAAAACTTTTTTCCTATTAAGACAATTAAGTATTAAAGCATTGCCCAGAGAGGCTGTGCATCCTCCATCCCTAGAAGTTTTCCAGGCCAAATGGCTTGAAGCTCTGTGTTACCCAGTCTGACTTGTGTAAGGTTAAAAAGCCAGGTGTGTAATTGCAGAAGGCAGTCAGGGAAACCTTTGATGAATGGGAACACAGAGCCAGGAATAATAAGAGGCAGGAACAGCCCCACTGGGGAGTTACAGGGCTGAGCCCCACTGTGTCCCAGCTCCCTGTGCTGGCCAGAGCATCCTCCTGCTCTGCTGGGGCTCCCTCAGCCCTGGCCCTTTCTCATCAGACACAAAAGCTCTTTCTTGCTCAAGATGAAAGTCCTTTCCCCCGCTTGTTCCACACAGAAACCTCTGTTCTGGCAGCCACCTCACGCTGTCAGGCAGAAGAGAACTCTCAGTGAAAGACATAAAAGGGCTCAGCCGTCCTGACTCGTATTTACCACAGGATTCTTCTCTTCCCCCAGCACAATGGTCTTGGGTGAGGAGTCATTTCCCTGAGAAACCTTCCCAGCCACAGCAGCTTCCTCTGTGTTCCCTTTCCCTGCTGCTGACCACACTTGCTCTGCACCCAGAATTTGCCTCACATGTTTCAGCTGCAGCTGCAGTGACTGGGGACAGTCTGGAGACAGTTCAGGGACAGTCTGGAGACCAGTTCAGGGACAGTCTGGAGACAGTTCAGGGATACTCTGGAGACAGTTCAGGGATACTCTGGAGACCAGTTCAGGGACAGTCTGGAGACAGTTCAGGGACAGTCTGGAGACAGTTCAGGGACAGTCTGGAGACAGTTCAGGGACAGTCTGGAGACCAGTTCAGGGATACTCTGGAGACCAGTTCAGGGACAGTCTGGAGACAGTTCAGGGACAGTCTGGAGACCAGTTCAGGGACAGTCTGGAGACCAGTTCAGGGACAGTCTGGAGACCAGTTCAGGGACAGTCTGGAGACCAGTTCAGGGACAGCCTGGAGACCAGTTCAGGTACAGTCTGGAGACCAGTTCAGGGACAGTCTGGAGACCAGTTTAGTCCATAATTCTCAGCTGGGCTCACACTCTCAGGAGGCAGCAGCTGAGTACCAGTCTCTTTCTGGCCCTCATGATGGCTCTGAGGTGTCCAGACCCAAAACTTCCCCTTCCACTGCTCCCACCCCAGGCTCCTCCAGGGCCACAAGACTTTCAGGCTGTAAATGCTCTTTTGCTGAGGAGACTTGGCTACTTCTAAGTTCTTTTAGCACTCCCTGACATTTACCTCCGTGTGCTTAGCCCAGCACCATGTTCTGTCAAAAACCAGTGGGAAGCTCCTTTCCCAGTTAGATGCAGAGAAGCTGAGGAAAACAAACAAGTTCCATGATCCCAACCAGCACTGCTGCATTTCACTTGCATTTACATGCAGGCAGCTCACTTTCCCTGAGGAACACATCTGCTCCTATCCCCTCACTCTGTGTTTTTATCCTCCTCAGGCTCCATTCCATGTACCTCCTGCCCAAGCAGGACCTTACCTCAGGTGCCACACTACTGCCAAGAAAATCCTGTAATTCTTTAATGTGCTGTTTCCCTCCATCATTCTTCTAGATATTTTATTTCACAGTTGGGTGGGAGACCTGCCTGCTTTTGTAACTGAAGAGTTATGAATGCTCTGGTCTGGTTGGCAAGGTGGTGATCAGTCACAGGCTGGAACTCAATGATCTTGGAGGTCTTTTCCATCCCTAATGCTTCTGTGATATCTCAGAGGGAGGAGCTGACCATGAGCTAATTCTATCTGTCTGATACATTTCCTTGGATTTATAGTTCCCCAAAATTCCCATCCTCTTTCCACAAACTGCACAAAGTCTGTGCATGCTGGTGTTTTGGGAAGTCCCATGAGAGATAGGACAGAGACCAACACGAAGAGTTTGTGAGTCAAGTTGATTTCAGTCACACCCAAAGAGACCCTGAGCGAGCTGAAAGCTAAAGGCAGGATCCCACTGTGGTCTCACTGCATAATTGAGACCTTCCAGAAATAACCAAGACACCTGGGGAAGGTGGCTCACAGGTCATGTCATTTTCCTCTCCTAATTAGAGCCAAAGCAGTGAGCCATGGGTGTTGGAAGCAATATTCCAGGCTGGGAAACTCCTGCCCTGCTGCTCATTGGGATGGTCAGTCCCCTCCTTCAGCCAGCAGCTGAAGGGAATAGCAGAGAGCTGTCACAGAAGCTGTACAGCCCAATTTCCCCCTTCTCCAGTAATTCCTAGGTCAGTAAGAAGGAAGTCACCAATTGCAAGTGTTTCTTTTTGGGCCCAGATCTTAACACTGCAGCACTTCACAGGGTCCTGAGCCAGGGTGAAGGGAACTGATGCTGTCAGACAAGGGTGGAAAATTGATCTCTTCACAGCAAGATTTAGAGGCCAGTTGGACCAGAAATTACTCCAGCTGGGCACTCGGTCCCCATCTCTTAGCTCTTCCTGCAGCTTGGAGATTCACTCTATAATTGCTTTCTTAGTCCACATTTTATCCTCAGCTGACAGAATTCCATTAGGGTGATACAAGCTGTGTGATAAAGGGATGTTTGTGTCTCACACGGGCTGTAAGTCATTTCTCAGCAAACAAGCAAATAGTCACAGAAATGGGCAAAGAGGCCACGGAGCCAGGAAGTCCCTTCCTGTGCTCTGAGCAGCAGGGCCTCAGCCCGCAGAGGGAAGCAAACACCCTCCCAGGGTGTCACACTCTGCTCTTCAGAGGAGACACCTCCAAAATGAACAGCTCTCCTGCAGCATTGCTGGGCTCACAACAGCCCAGCACACAGCACTGCCATGCCCAAAAACAGGGACCCCAAAGACACAAAGAGGAGCCACTGTGCTGTGACACAGGAGTGGGTCACACCCCAGATCGGAGAGCAGGTGCCCTTCATATGGAAAATGTGAGAAATGAAACTAATCCTGCAGCACATCTGAGCACGTGTGTCTGCAGAGTGTAACGGGCTGCTCACACCAGCAAGGCACAACAGTGACTCTGAACAGCACTTTCAGAATGGTTTTGGCAGACAAATTGACCTCCTGAGCATGATGATGAAGCTAGAAGATAGTCATGATGGAAAAAAAGCTAAAAGGGAAGCCAGGAAGGCGCCTCAAATGCTGCAGGGTGCGGAGTTTCAGTGCCTGCAGTGTATGGTGAAGGACAATGGGGAAGCCATCACCATGTGGTGTCTGGTGGAGTTCACTTTTCTTGAAGAATGTTGGAAGAGATTTGGCTCCTGCAGTGACTCTCACCACAAGAGCAGCTCCTGTTGGAGCTCAGCCTCTAGATCAGCAGCCCCAGAACAGGGAGGGCAGCCCAAGGCACCCTACACAAGGTCTGGATTGCCACCACTGGCTGTATTCCTCAGGATGGTGTGGAGCTGCAGGGAGCAGGAGGGAATGGGGAATGTGTCCCTTACCAATCATCTAAGGGAAGCTGACTTCTTCCCCTGCATGTGGCAGAACCCAGATGTCAACAGAGCCCTTCATGTTTGCTCCTACCTGACTTCTGCTGGGAAGTGAGCATTTCCTGGAAACTTCAGAAAGCTTAAACATCCCCTCATTCAACCTCCTTCATGCACTGCTGTCCCCCTCACAGCCTCACTGGCAGCACCTCCTGTCTCTGGCCACTGCAGGCTGTTCCAAGACCTCCATCCAGTCCCTGATGGGCACTGCCAGTGCCACCAGCCCAGCACACACCCCTGTGCCAGGGCTGGGCATCACCAGGGGAACGGCACAGCAGGGACACGGTACAAGCACAGCAGGAGCAGAGATTTTACAGAGAGCAGCACCACCTGAGCAGGATGATGTGCAACTCATGTCCCAGTCCAGCCTAAGCCATGAGCAGGGCTCAGTTTAATTCAGCTGCTGGCTGTAGCCCTGCTGGGTTCGTGGATGAGAGCCCTGACTCAGGAATACACAGGTTTCCATGACTTCTGTGCTGCCCTTTACATCCTGCATCACTGCTTGCTCCCTTACCCATGGACACGTGCCTCTCCCTGCTGTTTAAATGCTCCTGGACTGAAGCACAAAAAGGCAGAAATTGAAAAGTTGCAGGCCTTCCCAGGCATTTCAGATTACACTGTGAAGACTGACAAAAATATCTTTTTCTAGATCAAAAAGCAGGCAGCCTGGCATGTTCTTCCTCACAGATTATTTCTTTATCCTCTGCCCTTCTCAGTGTCACTGTGGGACAAACAAATTCATTTCTGTTATCTTGATCCAAGCCCTTTAAATCCAACCACAACAGGTGAAGGTGAGCAACTATGGCATAAATGTCTTTGTGGGGCTCAGATATTGAAACTGGGTGAAACTTTATTAATTTACATCAAAATCTTCAGCAAGAATTCCTATGAATCCTTCCTTTTCCTTTACTGTGCTTCTGACAATGTCAAATGATGCTACTGGACACATCCTTGCTGAATTACTCCTGTTGAAACTGTGCCTGACATTGACTCAAGAGCTCTGTGGGGATTTTCATGATTGCATGTTTACTCTTCCTCTTGTCCCTCCTGTAAATGCCAGTCTGACATGAATGTACTTGTGAGTAGCTAGTTAAAAAAAAGGAGATAAATTGAATAAACCTGGTTTTTTTAACCCTGATTCACTGAGGAAATGAATCAAATGTCTGTGTTTGAGTGTATAGGGCTAACTAGGACTCTTAATTATCTTTGGTTATATAAAGGGTCATTACATCTCAGCTCCAATTAGGAGGGCAAACACTGACAGCTCCTACCCCACAGAGATGAATGAAGTATTTTCTAAACATTCTGCTGCTCTCTGGAATGACTGACTAGAACCAAGGACTCCATTAGGCTGTGCCTTGGTGGTTTTTGTCACCTCAGACAGCAGGCTGGCAAACCCCATCTTTCACACACAGACACTGCCAGGGAGGATGTTCCACAACTTGACAATCTTCTAAAATATTTTCAAGACTATCATGGTGTTTCCACACCGTGGCAGTTGTGGGGAATCTCCTGAGTGGGTACAAGGGCTGCTGGGTGAGGATGGTAAATGTCCACCCTGACCAGCTCCACTGGGGACAGATTTCCAGGAGAAAAAGGTGTTGAAAATTGGCTGCAGTCACCAGCTGAGGTAAGGAAGACTTGGTGGCAGGGAAACACAGAGAACTGTGACCCATCTGAGCTCACACAAATAGTTTGCAGTAATTTCCAAAACCTGGAGCATTAGGATGAAAAATCATTAGCCCACCACGCAGGACTTGAGATGCTCCAGGCAGATGCAGGGAAGACAGGTGAGCACAGCAAGTCCTCTCCCCCTCACACCTTTTCAGATGAGTAAGGAAGATGCTGTTCAGTGCCAGGAAACAGCACATTTCATTTCTCTGCATAGCCAATGCAATTTTGTCAGAAGAACAAAAAATGTGACAGGCCCCATCCCATCTAGAGATTGCCCACATGACAAATCTGTGATTGTGCCTTAAGCCTTGAAAACCTTGCTACACCCTCTTCCCTTCCAAACACAGACATTTATATCTGCTCTGCGCCCTTCCAATACCCTTCCTCTCAGCTCCTCCTCTTTTTCATTTGGAGTTGTCTGTTATATGATTTGGAGCAAAAATTAGCACTTGGTTTTTGGTAGAATTACACCAGAAACAAATGAGGGGAGAGTTCTCAGAACAAGAGGGCTCTTCAGTCAGTGCAGCTTGGGAAGAACCCTTAAACAAAGTACAATGTACTCACACACACTATTTTACATTTAAAAGTAAAGTAGTTTGTATTTAGTACAAAATTAATTCTTTTGTTCCATCAGTACACAGAAACCTGGGAAATGCATTGTTATCTTGTGTCCTTTCAGCTCAGGCAACAGCAGTGGGGTTTTAATAAGCAAATATACAAGATATTACACTCCTGACAGGGCAGAAAGGGAAGCAGCACAGCTGGATTCTAAACTGAGCTGCACCAGTATCTCTGGTTTATGTGTAAAATCCCATCTTGACTTCAGCTTTCAGTTCTCTCTAGAAACAACCACAGAATCACAGGAATGAGCAAGTTCAAAATGAGAATCCATAGAAGAGATTTACAGGTTGTCACAAACACCAAGTTTTCAGCAAAAAGTACATTTGCATAGCAAATCCTGCAGCATATTTATTTGGTTAGAGGTTTTTTATTTAAATGACTACATGTGCAGGGTATTTTTTTTTAAAAATGCACTTCTCTCCTTACCTTCAGCTAATTAAAAGGCATTTACCATTTCTCAGAAGTGATGATCTGTTGCTGGCAACATCTGGTTAGTGCAGCACAGAGGCATGGCCTCCTTGTTCATATAAATTCAGGCAAAATAAGAGGAAAAAACATTGCTCTGTAGCAGGAGGACTCTGAAGGATGTGCAGAGTGCCTGTCAATGGCACTCCAGGCAAAACACCTCACTTGCTTTTTCCATGGTAGTAAAATGATGAAAGAAATAATTATTTCACTGCAAAACATGAAAAGGTGACAGCTGAAATGCACTTATTAAACCTTGATAAAGCCAATTCCTGATCTCCACTTCCTAAAAGCATCCATCACATTTCTGCAAGCCCAGTGGAACCTGTCTAGGTGTCAGAAACAGTGTCAGCTCCTACAGACAGTCCTGGCATCAAAACATGCCCAGAGACAGACAGTTGAAGTGTATTTCCTCTAATAAGTGCATTTCCCAGAGAACTATTTACAGGCATCAGAAATAAAGCAACACCTCCTTCTAGTGAGGGTCTTCGTGATCATTCAGCTAGGATTTAGGAATAAAAGTTTTAGAAATAATCTAAAAAACCTGTGCACAATCCTGCTTAATCAAGTTCTCGGTACTTGGCAGAACAGTTGTCAGCAGAAAGGTTCTCACTCTCTCCTTTATGTTCCTTCTTCCCTGGATTTTCAGTTACGAGATAAGGGGCAAAATTCAGACAGATCATGACCAAAAAAACCCCAGGAAACTGAATTCATGCTTTAGATTTCATTTTGAAGAAAATTTCCTGTAGCAAATAAAACCACCTCCCAAAAGAGGAGGTGGTTCAGCAGCAGCAGATATGGAAAATCTTCCATTTGGATATGCATATTTTGGAGATCTGGATTGCAGCTACTCAGAGCTGGATGCATTCAGGACTTTCCTTGTTATCTTCTCCTCCTCTGCAGTCCTTTCTCACTGATGCAGGTTTTGGGGCGCAGAGCTGTTGAGGAAAATGAAGGGCTGCTTTAGGACTGCACACTAACAGTGAAGCCATGCAACATGGAAATGAGGAACAAAAATTCCCATTTCTCTTCCCACCCCAGAAGGCAGCTGAGCCACCCTTCTCAGTAATGTTTCTGACACTGACAGTGAGTGCTGCCAGCTTTTCCACAGTCCTGTGGAATTGCTTTCCTGTGCAACCTGCTGTGAATTCAGGGATGACGCTGGCCTGAGTAGGAGGCTGGATCCCCCTGAGGTCTCCCCCAACCCAAATCACTCCACAAATGTGTTATCAACACCCTGTGTGGCTGATCCTCTGCAGGACTGCAGAGGGGACATGGGGCAGAGGGCAACAGGCCACCCTCAGCTGGTGACTTCAGAAGCTCTGTGTCCTCAGTGCTGGAAAAGATGTGATGGCCAAGGCAATGACAGCTGTTCTTCACTGGGCAGTCTGCTCTGGGAGCCAGGATGCCACTCCAATGGGCACAGAGATGTCCAGGATACTTTTGACAAGTATTGTTAAATATAATAACTTTCAAGCTGTTTTTTTACAGGCAATGGCATTTCAAATCCTTCTCCTATAGAACTGTTATTAAAAGCCATCAAATAATATCTGTACCACTTTCTAGAGAACTAATTGGAGAAAGTGTCATGCTCAGGAGAGAAAACCAATCATGAATATAGCAGCTTGGCTAAGAATTTGAGATGTATTTAGGGAGTTATTCTGAGTAATTTACAATGAATGACTGGTACTCTTCAGACTATAAATACAATCTACTCTTTCTCCTTGGGAAAAAAGAGAGGTTGTCTTTTTAATTAGCACTTTGTAAGCAAAAAGACCAACCAGAAAGACAGTGGGAGGAAGAGAGTCAACACGGTTTCCCCCTTGTTACACTCACTGTGATTTTGGGTTTGCTCAAGCAGCTGATGCTCAGACACATCTGCACCATCTCTGAAGCTGCTTAAAAGGCCAGTGGGGATGCAATGAGCTTATTATTCCAAAAACTATCAATGAACCTGCACAATTAACAGCCATTTTCAATTTATCTTCAGCCAGTTTCTTTGCTGAGGATTGCTGCACTTGTGGTGCTGTGAGCCACAACCACAGCATCCCCTTTCAGATTTAGATACAGAGTAGAAACCCACCAGATGATGAAATTTGCAGTTTGTCTTTCTATGACAGAAAAAGCAGAGCTAAATATACATTAGACTTCCCACTTTTCCCAGTTTAGGGCTGGAACAATGCTCATTATCCACACTGTGTCTGCAGGAATTGAGCGGAAGAAAAATGTGGAAGACAGAACTCACCCGGATCAGCCACAACTTGTTTCTTTTTGCTGCTGGTGACAATCTCATTTTCATTCATCATTCGTACATCCTGATCCTCCACATGATTGCTGAAAAGACTGAAATCAGTACAATGGCCAAAACAATCAACACTGGGAAAAGTTATGAGAGTCATGGACAAGGATACCAAAGAAAGGATGTCTGCAGTCCTGCAGCCTGAACAGCTCCACAGCACAGCCACAATACACAGGATTATCCACACAGGAATTACCCTGTCCTCATCCACCTGAAGGATTTCTTGCCAGTTTTAATTAGTGGCATTCATTCAGGCACACATTCAAATATAAATATCATATTCACTCTACAATTTTCAAGCCTGCCTACACAGCTTGAACCACAAGGCAAAGTCAGATTTTAAATCAGAGCTGTACAAAGGGGGTATAAAAATCCTTGTATGGGACTTCCACACTGCTTTGTAATTCTGAAAGAGCATTATTTGAAACTTTTCTGAACTAAACAAAATTCATTTACTGTGACAAGTTTTGCTTGCAGGCTGCTGCAAAATTTTAACCATTTCTTTTTGGGAAAGAAGTAATAACTTCAAAGGTAAATTAAACTAAACAAATTACAGGGAAAAACATGAGCTGAATTGAAAGGTAAGGGAAACATCACTAATAACATCTCCCTTTCACATTTCACAAAAAAACCCATTTGTGCCTTTGCAATAAAAGAAGTGTATTTTTTCTTTTCTCTCCAAATACTGCACAAAATGGGTTTCTATTTCTGAAGAAAAATGTAATGTCTCTCAAACTGTCAGAGTGAAGCAGGAGAGCCAAACCTGAAGCAAACCAAAACTTACACTATTGATGATAATATCAGACTCAAGTTCGAGTTCATAAAATACTGAACAGTGCTGTGTGAAAGAGAATAGACCAACATCACAAACAGCAACATCTAAAAGCTCCAGACCATTTTTAAATGAAGGGATATTATCCAGCAGGTCTTCCATTGCTGCTGAAGTACCCTGTATTTTAGTAGGGTGGGAGGGAAAAAAGAGAGAAAAGATGATTGCAGACCAGGTTGGGAAGAAAGAGCAGGAAAACTCCTGCACAGAAGTCTGGAAGAGAAGAGGCTCAGCATGTTCTCAACTGAAAAAGAGACTATGCAGTGTTTGTGACCCCAAAAACTCCTCTTTAAAGTAGATCAAAGGACATATGTCTTATAAATATGTGCAAAGGAAGTTATGTGAAAAAGATCTGTGCTTACAGCTGGTGCCTCCCTGCTTCCAATAAAATGATTTTACTCATAGAAAGATCTGAAGCTGAGGAAAATAAAGGTTCATTTCCCATCCTTCTCCTTTTTCTATCCCATTGAAAATGTTCTCAAAACTTTTATTTCCTCAAGGCATTTTCATTTCAGTGACTTTTTCACTTAAAGAAATCATTCACCTCCAAGTTTTACCATGACAACACAGCCACTCATACAAAAACATGAGTCCAACACAACACATCCAAACAATAATAATTTATTTAACCTCTGGCAGGACCCAGTAGACAAAAGCCAATGCTTTAGGGAAACACAAGAAAACAAACGCCGTAGGCAAATGTGAACTTCTGTCTTTATTCAGGGCATCTCATGTTCCTTCTGCTTATTTCTAAATGTTTGAATATCCTTCTGAGTGGATCACACACCACTTATCCATGCAAAACTTGCCTTTTTTCCCAAGTGATAAATGTGCAAAACATTCTATTTGTCAGCTGTCCAACATGTAAGAAAGTGTTCATTTCTATAAATTTTTATTTTTTCATTTTTCAATCCCATTTAAAATAAATTATTCTTTCAAATCTTTACTTTCCTTGCTAGGGACTGTTTTTTAGACCCTACCAATCCTGACCTTCTAAATATAAGTGCATTTTTCACTGCATTTCATCACATTCTCCATGAGATTGCCAACTTAGTAGTTTCAAAGCGTCATTCCCCCAAATGCAATTCATTTCTCATTTTAGAATTTAGTCATTATTTTAGATTGTTTATAAAATAGTAGAATTCTGGCTCCTTAATTAGCATCTGTGTCAAGTCAGAGGAGTTTATTTTCCTTAATTTTGATGCTTGTTTTTTTTCATTAACTATTTTTTTCCCCCTCTATGCAATATCATTGGGATTTATTAATCCTTCTCTAAGGAAGCCTAACTTTTTTATTTTGTGTTTACAAGCTTCCATGAAAACAGATGTAAATATAAATCATGAATACCAGCAAGTGCTAAAAGATGCTTGCAAACAAAGCTGGTAATTTAGTCCTCATATCTAAAAATCTACTTATTCCTCCTCAAGTGAGGCCAGGGATGCTCTGCAAGGGAATTTTCCTCAGCAATACACACACTGCTGACATCAGCCACATCAAACTGGTTTTTAAAGCCAAGATTCTTTGTCCCAGCCAAGATCCACTCACGTACCTGATAACAGTTCTCCTCTCCTGGTGGCAAATCCTCTCGTCATCCGTGAAGAGGATGGTGTGGTAGGGCACCACGGGGTCGCACGTGGGGAGGATGCCTGACACCACACGGCTCACCATGTCCAGAATCCCATTGTACACCAGCAAATCGTCCACCAGAAGCTACAAACATTGAAGAAATAAACCCAAAATCCATCAGAAATCAGGCCTTGCTTCCAGCAGTTGTCTCCAGCAATTAACTAGAAAGCATTTTTCCCTATTTGCTTCACAAATCCAGTCATTAATTTAGCTTTTGTTCCTTAAAACATCCATTTCTCTCTATTTGCTGCTGGAGTATGATTTTTTTTTTTCCTCCCCAAGTTTTTTATCTTGTCACTGATGTTTTTTAATGTAACTTTCAAGTAGGTAATTAAAAACGTATTTCGTGTTTTACATAATTGCCATTCTATTCACTGGAGTGAATCACTCTTAAATCTAGGAATTAATGAATCTCACCTCACTTCAGCTGTCTAAAACTTGGGTGGTGTAGTTCAAACTAGGCTTCTAGGCCTACTCCACAGTCAGTGGAAAAAGGCAAGTGTTATCCTGACTTAAGACAATTATCTAAGACAAAAATCAGATAAAGTTTTCTTTCCCTGGACAAAAAAAGGGAGGACAGATGACTGGCATAGATTAGTCATTTTAATATTAAATGCAGAGTTAAATGAGATGAATCCCATCCTTTGAGATTACATGGAATCACACTTCAACAAACTGTCAGAACACGTACAGAATGGAGCCAGCTGACTCACCAGGACATACAAAATGCACAGGAAAATTACTTACACCAAACTCCTTCACACCTCTCTGAGGCGTCTTGGCATAATTCCATAACTTGATCATTGACACGGTAGTAGGTACATCAAAAATGACATAAACCCTATTCACCTGTAAAAGAGAATTAATTTATATTTAACAGCACAAATTCCCCAAAGAAATTAAATTCTCATGCATGTTACATCAAAAGAGGTTCATATTTAAAGAGGTATAGCTGGAGGAGAGATAACTGATGCTGAGGATAGAAGTTCAGCTATCATCTCTGCTGATAATTCCCAGATGTTGGCTCTACCCCACAGCTGCTCTCAAAAGCACAGAGGATGAGCTCTAGAGCATCCTTGTCATCCTGGACAATTTCCTTCCTTCCTCCTGGAAATTGGAGGAAGGGCATAAAGACACTTTTAATGAGTATTTCATAAACCAAATACAGACAGGTCCTTAGGGATAAAGACAAACTGGTGCCTCCTCTTTTCTGTTCTACTCCACAAGGAGCCTGCAAGAAAGATGGAGGGAGACAATTTCCAAGGGCCTGGATTGCCAGGGAATGGCTTCCCAGTGCCAGAGGGCAGGGCTGGATGGGATATTGGGAAGGAATTGTTCCCTGGGAGGGTGGGCAGGCCCTGGCACAGGGTGCCCAGAGAAGCTGTGGCTGCCCCTGGATCCCTGGAAGTGCCCAAGGCCAGGCTGGATGGGGCTTGGAGCAGCCTGGGACAGTGGAAGGTGTCCCTGCCCACGGCAGGAGATGGGACTGGATGAGCTTTAAGGTCCCTTCCAACCCAAACCACCCTGTGAATCAATGATTTTATTCTATTCCATCCCATCTGTTTGTACCAAATATAAACGGATTCCACCTTTCTGTTTTCAAGACTAAAATTTCCCCTGTACGCCCTGAAAGCTATTGAAGAAATTTTGCAATTTTTGTATGAGTTATACTACCAGGAATTTAGAGACAATCCTCCAGATGCTTGCTAAACAATTACTGCTTGAGATATTATTCATCTGCCTTCCAGTGACGTTAATGTCAAGATGTTAAGACCAAAGATTAGGCAGGCAGGAAACCAATCTTGCCTGTTACAGTTAATTCCATGCTTTTCCTTTTATGAGCCACTATATCAACTTTGGATCAACATATCTTAAGCTTCATCTTTAGCATCCTCTGAAGTTTTAATCCTTTGATGTACTAGAGAAGATACTGTAGGTTATATTAAATCATTATGCTGGGGTTTTTTTTTAGTGAAGAAAGAAAGGTAGATTGGATTAATAGAAATGTTTGCATCTGTGATTTTCCATGAGACAACTGGAGCATTGTCTCCAACAATAACTGTTAGTCCCACAGAAAATTATGTATTTGATCAAATCCATTCAAACAAACAAATAAAATGATAATCAGTAACAGGAGAACAAATAATTCAAATTCTGCTTATGTAAGAAATTCATTTGAACAACATGAAACCACTTTTAGATTTAAAAAAGGAAAAGACATTTAGGAAGGAAAAGAAAGGCTATAATACCAATTCCCTTCAAGCTTTTGAAGCTTACAGAACATCAAGGAGTTAATGCAGCTTTCCAGGCAGCCTGCACTGAGGATGGGAGCACTCACAAGCTCTGGTTCAGCAATAGGCTGATTGCTCCATCCAGCACCTCCCAGCTCAACAACCATCCCAGGGAAGATGGAGGAGGGAAAAATACTCTGGATCTTACAGAGGTGTCATTTGCTACAGTTCAAGGACAGAAAACACCATTAAATTGCTTCTGCCTCCTGCATTTCACACATTATCAATTTACCCTTTAATACTGGTGTTTTGTGCTCTTCTGCAGTACTTTGGTGTCAGGCAGAACAACACAGAGGGAGAGAACTCCAGGGCCTGTTATTTTCCTTTTTCCCAAGTGAAACAGCTTCTGCAAGCGTGTCTGTTGTAAGGACATGAGCACACTCAGATGGCTGTCAAATCAATCAGTCATCCTATTATAAGAGACATCTGAGCACCCCATCAAATTCCCAGGATTCAAGGTGTGGGATCTACACAGCAGGAGCCTCAAGCATCACACAGAGTTTCCACTTGCCTAGGAAATGCTCACTATTCCCAAGTACACTTAAAAGCTTTACCTTAATTATAGCCCTTCATGATACAACACATCATGATATAAATTAACAATTCCTCACTTTTAATATCCTAATTAGTAACTGCAACATCTGGAGTGAGGATTTCGCCAACAGAGAAAGTGATCATTTACCACATGTCAGGTTTATACTTTGTTTTCTTTTTAAATCCATTCTCTTATAAAGAAATAAAACCACATTAATTATGTCCATTATAGGTCCCTAAAAAATGTCCTTTCCCAGAACAAGGTCAGAAGTCATCTAAGTTTCTCTACTTTTCCTGTTTAGATTTTTGATATCCCAGCTATTAAACATGGGACTTGTAAAAGGGCTGAATCATTTGTGGCCTTAGGACATGAAATATTAAGTCTGCCATCCCTAATCTACGAATTTGAATTCAACACAGATCATGAGATTAAAAAATAATTTCTCACTGCTGGAACAACAGTCATTGCATTTTGTAAAAATGAATTTAAAAGCACCAGAAAGGTGTTTATTGCATGGAACTCCTTCCTCAGTATCTTTGTCACAGTGACTCAAAAACCACCTCTGGAAAATCTTCTGCTGTTGTCCCTTGGAGAGAGAAGATTACAAACCTGGGAAACCACCAGTGCTGCTGCCTTTGCAAAGCAGAGAAATAAAATAAAATAAAATGCAATAAAAACAACTTCTAAAAAGCAGTGATTTAGCATCTGTTACTAATACCAAATTTAGCTATGAATTCTATATGCTTCCTCTTTCCTCCATGCTTCCAGTTCCATCCACACACATGACTAAAACAGAATGAAAATGGAAAATGTACCAAACCAGGAAGAACTGGTGCCAGCCACATGTGCCTGCCATCAGTGGTGTCATTCACTCTGTCAATCAGCTTGTCTGGAGTCCGGATGTCTCCAGATACATCATCTAAAATGTTGACACTATCTGGAAAAGCAGCAATATCTGAAAAAAAACTTTTAAGCATAAACAACACAAAAAGGGATATTTCAGAAACACTGTATTTAAAAGTTTATGCTCTTCCCAACTCCATGAGTGAGTTTTCAGCAGTACTTCCAGGATTGCATAGCTGAGGAATTTGGGGGCACATATTTAAAAGCAGGACAATCCTTAGATATTCTGGTGGTCCAATTTATTATTAAAATAGGAATTAAGTAACTAGCTGCATTCAATTTATTCTCAGATTTGTACTTATGACTTCATCAATAAATTTCCATTACCAAGAATAGGCATTTCCCATCTTTTTAGTGACAAAGTCACATATTTTTATCATAAACTTGTGCAAATTCATCATATAAAACCTATCATCAAGAAGAGTGTCTTTACAGAAGGCAGTCATCAGTCAGACTAGGTTTTGCTTGAGTTGTTCAAGGTTTGTGGCAAAAATCAGTAACTGTGTAATAAACCCTTTTTTCATTTCTTTGAGAGGGAAAGATGAAATTCCCATTGAACAGGCAACCAGATGTTCTCTGTAAAAGAACATTTACATTAAAAACATATATGAATGCTAAAAGCATGCAAAGAAATGGGGATGGATGACAGTGTCTTCAGAATTATGAATCCTGAGCAATCCATTTTGAGGGACAGTAATTTCCCCCTGTTCTGCTTTCTAAAGGTCTGTAAGTGTTTATAAAGAATTGAAGGAATGACACAGCAATGCCTCACGTGTTTAAGAAAAGCTTGATTCAGTTGTGAATTATCACATTAAATATTGCACTAAGACAAATCTGCCCTTTTGGGATACTAATACATCCCACACACAACTGCACAGGCAGGAACAGGTGATCATTCAAAGGGAGCTGAGGATTCTTTACCGGGCACTGTTTTACACTGTAGAGCTGCACCAGGTCAGTTAAAGATCCCTGGTTTTTCAAGACAATTTGTTACCACTTCTCAATTTCAAAATGCTTCCTGTCCATTATAAATATTTTGAGTTCGGGGTGTATTGTACAAGATAAAAATCAAAATAGCACCTGGGGAAAAGCATTTATTTCATTCATATTAGGCAGTGAGGATCCTTAGAGACAAACAATTCCAGCAGCATTTGTGCTATTCATTCTTTCCAGGGGCTAAAAAATGTTCCTTCCATGTACCTGAACAATGGGAGTTGTATGTTGGGGTATGAAGCTTTCAGTTCTTGAAAGACTCAACTGCTACAGAACACAAAGTGTAACCTTGATGAACATTCTTCTTCCCAACATGCCCTTCATTCCCTCTGCTGGATATCCAGGGAACACTGATTCAAATTCAAACTCTCAGCCCTGATCTTCCTGACTGCATTGGTTGTCTAGAACAGCCTAAATCTCCAGAGCAAGAGTTATGAAAAATTTCTTTCTTGGGGCACAATGAAAGATTCCATTAAAAAAAAAAAAAAAAAAAGCACTGACTCCATCTTTTCTTATGAATTTTTGCTCAGCAAACTTTCTGGTCCCTCCCCACCATAGAAGAAATGTGAAGAGCAGAAAATACCACACCCTTCTTAAGCCTTCCCTTCTCTAACTTTGTCCTGTTTTGTTGGTGCATCCCATTGAGAGAAGAAATGTTCTGGAAGTATACAGAAGCCACAAAAACATATGGAAAAGAGATTCATCATCCAAATACAGAGAAATAGAAGCAGGGTTTATCCCAGACAAACTAGCAATGTGGAAGTGATGCCCTGTGACAATTTGCCAGAGAGTAAATGCATCAGCAGAGCCAGGGGTGCAAAGGATACTGTTTTCAGTCAGTAGGATTTGGTCTCCATGTTCATTGAACAGCTCCAGCCCATTCAAACCAATGTAGTAGGGATCACCCCAACTCGTCAGGAGCTGGAACTGGAAAATAACTAACAAGCAAAATGCTATTAAGGAAAATATCAATACAGAAGCTTTGTCCTAACAGACTATTTAATCTGCAGTTTGAAAAATGATTGTGCAGCCCACAATGTCAGACGCTCTTATTCGCAATTCAGGAGAAAAAGCTACCAGAGGATCTGAAAATAGGCCACATATTCATACATGATGTTTCACTGATTTATTCTTAAGCCATACTTTATGGTAGCCTTTCTCATATTCTTGGTATCTTGGTCATACCTTAAAGCACCTGAAATTGTTGGATTCAAAGAGCTCAGGACTCCTAACCATAGCATGTAACTCTTAAATATTCCATGTGAGAAGGAAGATGACAGGGAAGGATACAACCACAGGGCATTAGTGGTGCTTCATAGTCCATACTGGCTTGTTCCAGTGCTCTTGAAGCAGTCCTGCCAAAATAAAACCAAGGTAAAACAGGTTTTATATGTTGGCTCATTCAGAAAAGAAGAGAACAAACAAAAAAACCCAAATTTCCACAGACACCACCCCAACCCCTCCACCTGCAATGATGGACCAGACTCCCCTCAGACCTCAGTGAAATTTGGTCAGAGTTAAAACCAAGTGAAGCTCTGCTCTGCTCTGCTCCATGTTTTCATCCAGGAACCTCACACAGATGGCTCCAACAGGCAATGTGAAATGACACTACAAGAGTGAAGAGAAATCACCCTCTGGTTCAGACAACAAAGACATCCTGTTTTACCTCCTGTGTACTTTAGGAGCTGGCTGGGGCTGTAAATAGTCAAGAAACAGAATTTCTTGAGCAAAGTCAAAGTGGCAGTTGCCTGGTCCCTTGCGGATAAGGAAGCCCTCCAGGGGGGAAATGCTGTGCCCATCCAGCATCACATGGACCACCTTAGCCTGGTTTAAAAGAACAAAACATAAGATTACCTGACATGACATGACTTACATTAAAATAACTGCAAACAATCCCATTCACTTCAGAGACTGAAATTATTTCATTCAGCTGTATTTATTTCATTCCTCCAGAGTGTGACTTCCTTTGGCAAAAGAAAGCCTAACCCAGCAGATACCAGCTGCAATCCATAGTGTCCACGTCATCACTGGCATTGATGGGCATGGCAGAGGTGAGGATTTGGGGGGGAAAATACTAAAAAAAGTATTGATAGATCCTTCAATTACTGAGTAGCACTGGATCTCAGCAAACTGAAGCTGCCCTTCTTCACAGACAGGGTGGTCAAGCATTGGCACAGGCTGTCCAGGGAAGTGGTGGAGATGCCATCCCTGGAGGGATTTCAAAGAGCTGTAGATGAGGCACTTGGGGACATGGGTCAGTGCTGGCCTTGGCAGTGTGAGGTTCACATTTGACATGATGATCTTACAGCTCTTTCCCAACCTAAACAACCCTCTGATTCCCGAGCCTGCAGCAATATTTGCACACACCAAGAGAATGGGAATGCTCAGCTCGAAAGTCAGCCCATGTCACAAAGGGAATCTGAGGAGACATCATGCACCTGAATGCTCTGCTAAATCAGCTGGGATTGCCCAGCCCTGGCTGGGGGGGACCCTTCCAGAAATCCCACAGCCTGGTGCTGTCTCCAGAGCAGACTTTGGTGTTTCTGTTGCATTTACAGCAGCCTGTATTTCAGCAGCTCTATTTATCTTTGTGGCAGGTGGCACTTGGACTTCTCCAGGACCACACGAACTCCTCTGCTGGGCAGGGCTATGTGTAAACTCAGGGCATATGAATAAAGAAAAAGGTACCTGTACCAGACAGAGACAATTGAGCACACCTTATCCAACCTCTGGAGATTAAAGTGAATAATTCAGGCACATTTATTCAGATGATGCAGGAGTCCTGGCCCCTTCACCCTCCCCCAGCAAAACCATGTGGAGCTGTATCCATGATCCCAGGCACAGAACCATTCAATCACTGCACCTTGCTCTCTAACATGTTAAATATAACTTAATGTTCATCACAAGCAGCATTTACTGCCCTGGGTCTTGCACTAAGTACCAGTTTGTGCTAGACTGTAGGAGGGGCTCAGTTCATTTCCATGAAGATTAATTAAGCGGGAATGTTTGTATGACTACCAAATGTGGAGAAATAACTATTTCTGGCCTCATCTTTAATACACTTGGGATCAAATAAAGGAAACATCTTTTTCATATGAGAAACTCTGCTGCATGATGCTTCACAGCGGAATAAGTCTGCCAGGCTAAGGAGAAGAAGTGAGAAATCCACTGAAATACGCTTTCTTAAACGGAAACACGTAGCAAATGGGAAGTCTGGAGAACCAGAGATGGAATCTTACTTATTATACCACAGCTGCTTATATTTATGTGCCCTTTACAGCCCTCATTTCTAAGTAATTCTCATCATCTGAGGAGGCACTCAGCCGTCACATATTGCATTTTACAAATGGCATAACAAAGCTCTCACAAGGTGATTTTTCACAGAGCTGCAAATAGCACCCAAGTCTTCATTCTGACAGTCGCTGCCATTACCCTCTCACACTAAAGCTGTGAATAGAATCCCCCAGCCTGCAGCTGCCTAGCAAATCATTCCATCTCACACCCAGGGACTGGTTCCTAGAAGGAGCAGAAATACTTCAATAGACAGATGTAAGGATGCCCCAGGTTAACAGCCTAAAACCTCCTTTCCTGTGGCCCAGGGGACCTTGCATCTTTTGTTTTCCAGATAATTTATTTTATTGTTTTACAGGACTGCAGGTATGGGCTCCTCCTTTAAGTGGGATCCACTAACTCTTAAGGGACTTTCAGTATTCATGCAGGTAGAGACCTGTATCAGACTCACTTCTTTTTCCTACCTAGCCAAGTAAACTGCTGAAAATACACCTTTTTTTTCTTGGTTTGGCCTCCAGAGACCAAATTCCACGTTAGAATTTAGAGATTTAATAAGCACTGCTCAGCAACAACTGAAATATCAGTAAGTTACCAACATTATTATCACCCTAAATCCAAAACACAGCTCCTGGGAAGAAAATTAACTCTATCCCAGCTGAAATCAGGACACAAATGTCACTAAAAGCCCCCATTTGTACAGGGGGCATATTTAGATGGTAATGTTCAAAATGCTCCAGAACCCTCCCATGTGTGAAACGTGCTGGGCAAATGTGATGGAGCACAAAACCAGGGGCCCTCTGCTCAAATCTCTGGATCAGCTGGGATTTAATTGGAAGATCCTTTCTGTCCTCTCTCCAGTTTAATACATGCCAACATTTTTATTCTTATTTATTGCCTGAATTTGGACATGGAGAGGGCAACAGTTGCCTTTTGGGGTGGAAAATCTGGGAACAGGTGGATTCCTAAACTTTTGTGCAATGAACAGCAACCTCTGGTTCATTATCATTACATGTGTAAGTACAGCAGGGGAAGGAGGGGCAGCCAAATTCAGAGTGAAAAGCTATAAAATAATCTCCATTAGGTGTCAATTGTCAATCCCAACAATTTAATATGGAAAAAAAAATATAAAGCAGGCAATTTGGAAATAAGAGAGAATTTATATCAGACAATTTTAGCTAAATTATTTTAGCCAAGCTGCTTGAAGGTGGCAACTTTCCCTTTATTAAATGTTAATACTTCACAAGACTGTTCCTGGAAAAGGCAGTACTGAGTGAGTGGCCTTCTGAGCCTGAACTAAACAGAATTTATTTGGAAAAGTTTCCCTCATATCATCCCCTGCATTTCAGGAAACACAGAATCATACAGCAGGTCTAAATACAAGATATTGAGAAGATACCACTTCAGAATCATATATCCTGAAAATAATATGTGCTATTGTACGTGTCTCTTAAAAAAATCAGTTTTGAGGAGTTCTTTAAGCCATCTCTGGCTTTTTTTTTACTATCTGCTGTTTGTGGAGACAGGAATGCATTATACCTGCCACAAAATTCAGCCTCAGACAATCTAGAAAGATTTATGGTGTTCCATTAAGGCAGCTATATTCATTCATCACACTACCAATTTTCCAATGCTGTATATTTTTGCTGGCAGTGCTCCTTTTCTTTTACTTACCCCTCTGTAGGTATCCTCTGGAGATTTATTATAGTTCCAAAAGCGAAGCCCTGCAATACTTTCAGTTTTATCAAAATGGATTGTGAGCAGATGATCTTCTCCAAAAGAGAAGGGAATGAGCCACATATGGTCATCCTCCACTGTGATATTAGTCCCATCTATTAACCTACAAAGAGAAAAGTCCATTAGCTGCACAAAGGGAAAAGCTGGCTTCTCTCATCAAAAGCAGGGACTTTCCTAGGGTTCATTTCATTCTAGATGCCACTTCCAACTTCCAGAGCTTCTTGTGTCCTTGTGCACGCAATTAAAAGCATAGAAAACATCAAAAATAGCATGCAAATACTGAATTAAAGGCAGTGGGGGGAGAAAAAACACAGTATTTTCTTTAGTTGGGTCTGCTTAAGGAAAAACAGCAAACTCCTTAGGTTTTCCCTGTGTGAACAGAGACAGGCAAAGGAAACCTCAATTGCCTTTGCAGCCAAGTGGCTGAAGGCAGAACTCAAACCCAGCCACGACACAATTTATTAAGCCAGCTCCACGCCCAAAGCAGTGTTTCTGGCACCCTGCAGGGTGTTTCTATGCCAACACAGCTCTGCTGGATCCGAGGAGGAGCTGGATGGCAGCTGGAGAACCCTGAGCAGGACCAGGGCTTGCTCACATCCCTCATGGCCACAATTAGGCACATCCCTGCTATCTTCCAACCAGCAGGACAATGTCTTTTCATGACAGCACAGACTTCAGGCTGACTGAACAAAGTTAAATCTGGTATTTTCTGACATTATATTCTTCTACCACAAACTGTGCCATACAGAGATGGAGTAAAGGGAAACATGAATTAATTTTCCACTGTAATTACTTTGGTACACTGCCAAAAAAAGTAAGTATATACTTACTATTTATTTAAAAGTTTAATGGAAGAATGAATGCCAGACTTGGCAATTCCTTAAAGAAAAAGATTTGAATAATGACTCTTCCATAGAGGAACTGATTAGGGAGTCCATGAGAAAAGAGATAATTCTTGATTTGGTCTTGAATAGTACACGGGACCTATTCCAAATGCCACAGTTGAGAGCACTGCAATATACTCAAATTCAACATGCTTGCAGGAATATCCAGAGCCAAAAGAGACTCTATTTCTTGTGCCCAAAAAAGTTCTCCAGCAAAACAATCAAGAATGTAAAAAAAAAAAAAAGAAAAAAAAATTTAAAAATATAACCCACTTACTAAGAAAGATGTTAGAAAGAAGGAGGACTTGAAAACTCAAAGCCAGCCCGGCTCAGTAGCAGGATAAACAAAGTTATTATGAGCCATCTCTCAGCAATATTCATGATCAAAAAAGCCCTAAATTGATAGACTCATAAACTCTGGAAGGTTAAAGGCATATGCACAGGCCAAAAAAAGAGTCTGAAAGCTAGCAAGCAAAAGATACAAGAAATAAAATCCCTCAAATACGTCAGGGGCTGAAAGCTTGCCAAAAATTCTGTAGGATCAACACATCACTAGGCTGCAAAAGGAGCATTTAGAGAGGAGAAGGCACCAACAAAAAAAGTAAATTAATTCATTGCATCTGGGTCCATCAGGGTGGGGTCTGGAGAGACTCCCCCACCAGAATCTGTTCATCACAGGGGATGTCATGGGAAGATTTCTTATCATGATCAGCAACTGCCTACAGAGGAGATTTTGATAGAAGATGGCAGAAGGAACAAGGAATTACACACCAGTGAGGTTGATATCTGCATTTGTCAGATTAGCAGAAATTACAAACAATGGAGTTAGTGTGCATGGAGATAAATACAACATTCTAAGGAAGACTCCAGAGCCTTTGAAAATACAAGTCCTAATTCATAAGCCTGGTCACAGCCCATAAACATGCCAGCAAGACAGGATTACAACCAAAAATACCCTTTAAAATGGAGAGATGACTCAGAAACAACAGGATGCAGCTTCGATAACGTCCAAATGCCAAGTCCTCTCCAGATCTACAGCCTACAATTTCTATACTGCTGCCATTTAGATACACAAGTTAATCTGAGGAAATATACTTGTCAATGAATAAAACTTCATTAGATTTGCCAAAAAAAAAGTGCTGCAAAGTGGCCAAAAGAATGGCACCTATTTGTGCAATTCCCCAACACATCTTCACTCTTCGCTAACATGAAAGTTTTCCTTGAAATTATCCAGAAATCCTGCATAAATATCACTCAATATGCACAGACAGATGCTAAAGAACACCCACATTTCTTCCTGGAAAGTCTTTGGCAGAAATACCAACCAGGCATGTTCTCATCTCCCAACTCAAACACCATCTTTTGGAAACATCTCATTCATGTTTCTACAACAAGCTGTTCCTGGACAGCCTGTGAATTCCAAGAATGAGCAGTGATGGGATGAAAATCATGTTCACATTAACATGTGTTAACATAACAGAAGTTTATAGAAATCTGTCATTTTTGAAAATCTGATGTAAAATGCAGCCCAAGTCTTTGGTTACTTACTTTTCTAACGTTCTGGAATCTCCTGTGTACTCTGGAAGATCATTTAAGTCTTGGGGTGAAGCAGAAATCTGTTCTGCATTGATTTTTAATGCTTGACCATCCTTTCCTATCACTTCAAGTCCTGTGAGTCCCAGGTAATGAGAGTCTCCCCAGGTCATGGTAAAGTTCAGCTGCAGGCCTACATAAAAGAATGTACATTTAATGTCTCTGTAAACTTACTGGTTTGTAGCAAGTATTATTGTACCCAATATAAACATGAGTGTAAACCCCAGTGATTAGCAGCATGGATATTTTTGTATAGATTAAATAACTTTATATGCTGGAATCAGATATTTCCTGCTCTGTTTGTCCACCTCCACATAACAGCAGCTTTTTTATCTGTGTCAGAGCTCTGTAATGTGCTACCAACACCTTGTTCACTTGAGATTACACAAGTGCTGATCAAGCACGTTCCCAAGTGCCTCATTACTGGGACTGCACACTGACAGCCAGCCACTGACACTGATTTAAGCAGTTCCATGACAGATTTTGTGATCATGCAGACATGGAGAAGACCCATTAGTCTGAAGTCTATCCATCATCTTTCACCAGCTAAGTGACTGTATAGATTCACATAAATCCAGCCTCTCAGAAATCCATACATTTTTAGAGAACACCTACACACGCTTAAAGCAAAGAAAAAATTTGGTTTACGAATGTTTTTAAGTTATTTGCTTCACATCCGAACTGGACACATGGAAGTATTTTCATGGGACAGCATCAGTGAAAAGCAGAAATATTGATTAGGCTGTATCTCCAGAAAATAAACAGGAAAGAAAAGCTGGATGCACAAAAGGCTGAATGTGAATATCCTGTTCCACCTGTCTTATGCCTTACTGAAAAGATAGAAATAGCATTTACAGATATAACAAGTAAAATTCCAATCTGATCAGGTTCCATAAAAATCCATCTTGGTACATTAAAAATACCTTTCATTTCACACACTACAGAAAACCCACAAATAATCAGGTTGGGTAATATCTAAAGAAACACCAGCAGTCATGATGTCTGTAAAACAAACAAGCATTAAACCTCTTAAGCCACCCAGTGCAGCTACCCCTAAAAGCCAGAGCAAGTCTTGATACACACAGAGATTCACTTGGGTGTAAGATCTCATCAGCATTTGCAGGGACACAAAGAAATAAACAGCTCTGTCAGCTGACAAATCTGCAGCTCTGGCTACACTGCCAGCAGATACTACTGCCAAGGCCAGTGCTGAGACTAAAGCTGCTCAGGGTACAGGCAGGCAGGAGTTCTCAGGAGAATCACTCTGGTCTCCAGTGGAAAGCTGCACTGGAGCAGCCATCCACACAGATTTAGTATTCCCCAGAGTTTAGGATTCCTTCACAGAATCTGAGGATGACTTAGGAAGAAGGGACCTCTGGAGGTGCCTAATCCAGTTCCAAGCTCAGAACAAGGCCAGCATCAAGGCTCTCAGGAGCTTATCCAGGGGAAGCCTTCCTCTCTCCAAGGCTGGCAGACTCCAAACCCTCCCAATACAGTGCTGGATTGTTCTCAGGGTGAAAAAAATTTCCTAACACCCTGCTGGAAATTCTTGTCAAAGGACCAGGAATGACTCCTGAAGCTTTTGGGCTACCCAGAAACTCTCTGGACAACAGCTGAAAGGCCCCAGAGAGCTGGTTTGCTACAGGATAATAAATCAGGCACTTAGGCAGGGATATAACATTCTGATCTAGCTTTACTCTAGGGTTTCTATTGTCAATCCAATCTAAAAAATTCAGTCAGTCTACATAAATACAAAGGATTGGGAGAGAATTACTGGGTAAGGGACACAGCTATTAGAAATCCCATTCAGGGACTAGACAAATGGCTAATGTTACTTTTCTGAGATTAAAAACCAACTGTTACAATATAATGTTGTAAATGCCATAGCAAACAAAGCTTCTGCCTTAAATATTCAATTACTCTTCTTTATTCTAGACCTGGCATCTGTCACAAAGTGCTGTGCAGCTCTGACAAATCAGATCCTCCTTGAAAACATGTTTGGGGGAAGGCTGGTTAAGAAAGAAGTAAATGCAAGAACTTACATTTTCCAGTAAATATTCCTGTTTCCTTTGGTATGCATTCAGAGACAGAGTTTGGCTCTTGAACCTAAAAAGAAAGTCAACAGGTGCAAGGAACAGGTTCAGTATTACACTGACATTGACTGCTTATAAAGTCTGATATTTGTACCTGTTTCTTTTAGTATATCAATCTCCCCTCTGCCTCCCCACCCAGGCTGTCCTGCAAACAATGGAAAACATGACCCAAAATGTAGAGTATCAGGTGGGTTCTTAGAAAGCCTAGACTATTAGGGCAGGTTTATTGCATAGTGCATATAGAAATGTGAAATGGGAGACTCCATAGTGTGAGCTACCTCTTCTGAAAGAGGCTGAAATCCTTAAATCACACTTATTTCCTTGCAAACTGCCATCAGCAAGTGATAATATGCTGTATTTGCAATATGTTGCAAATCTGTTGCAGAGACAAGGAGTCTGGAAGGAAGTCAAGACCACAGAGTGCCACCACAATTTCTTCTCAGGAATTAAGAGGCAGAACAAACAAGCAAACTTGTCCAAAACCTTGTGCTTGTGCTCTGGCAATACTAATTAAAAATTGCCTATGCTATTCAGAAAACTGAAGAAACAGATGACAAAATCTGCTGATCACACTGGGCCAATTAGAGTAGTAAAGACAAAAATGGCAAAGGATTGCAGATAGAATTCACTTCACTGAGTGTGATAAAATGGCAAATCCTGTTCTCTGTGGACAAATGTAAAAATGTTACACAGAGAAAACAATCCTAATTTCACATATACCAGTATTGGCTCCAAAATAAATAATAGTAGATTAGAATGAAATCCTAGCATTTTTCTAAGTAGCTCTATAAAAACACCAGCTCAATCCTCATTAGTAGTCAAAAGGCCAAACAGGAAATTAGAAGTCCAGACTCCTACTCTTTAATTCATCATTAGAAATAAACCTCCTGTCATCCACAATACATCAAATGGATCTACACTGTGCCTAAGAAAAATAAATAAAGACTTGTCAACACTTGTCTCCTACAGTTCCATTAGATCCCTGCAATTTAACCACTGATCCCCAGGATCTCATGTGTTCCCAGACTGCAATATCCTTCACGTGGCAGCAAATGTCCCTGGGGCAGTCAAGGTAATTCAGGTGAGACTGAACAAGAAATGGGCTCTGAAATAAAACCACAGAATCTAAACCATGGAAAATCCCTCCCACTGGGGTACCTCTCTCACAAACCACTTCTGTTCCTCAGAACTATTCTAAAACACCAGTCTGGGAATTAAAATTTGCAACTTTATTTAAAATCAAAACCCATAGACACAATAAAAGGCACTGCGTTTACTGACCGCAAAACAATGCTCTTCCTAGCAGACCAGAAACCATTTGTGCCAAGGCACCTTATCACCTCTTTTCTCCCTTTCTTATCTACTCAGATCCCTTCCTGATGATTCCGTTCCACTGATGCCCAATATATTTTCTTTCAGATATGGTCTCATTTTCTATTATTTTAAC